>NC_091685.1:21602500-22236428 GCF_041296265.1 Equus caballus
GCTCCCAGTTCTCTGAAAATTATGAAATCGCCAGGACCACTGTCTGAGCACTTACTGCACTAAATACACAGTTCTAGAGAATCCCACACGACATTACCCTTGACTAAGAAAAGAGAGGCTACAGACTGATGCCCTGTAAGTCACTTTACTTATTAGGTGGAGAGGTGGTATTATGTTATTTAGAAACAACTAACTTTATAGAACAATGGGATGACCAGTTGATGACTCATTCATGCCAGGTTGTGTGCTGCCCTGCAAGGTACAAGATAGGCTTTAAATCAACAATCAATATATAATTGTCTTTTGTAGCCAGAATACACATGAAGAGGTAGACGCGGGTGTAGCACATTATGGGATTGTACCTAATTACTTTCTCAAAGAGTTTGCTTCCCGTCTCTGACATTCTAGGTTCTGCAGGTCAGGAGGTTTTAGCATCTAGGGAGGAATGTTTCTAATCAGGGAACATAAGATGATTCTGCTGCATTCCAGGCGCTCCTCATTATACTAGAGGAATAGAAGAAAGGAGGTCACAGTGTAGGCTGGACTGATAATGGATATCAAGAGGAAATAGAGTTGCTACTACTTACTGAGGGCTGAGAGGTGCGTGAGTGGGACCCAGGGGACCCCTGCATCACCACCGTGTGCTCTTGTATTAATCAGGATTCTTTTGATTGCTAGTCAAAGAAATTCCACTCAAGTTGGGCTTGGCAAAATCAGGGCCTTATTGGAAGGTACACAAAGGCCTCGGGAAACGGCCTGGAACATCACCAGGACTTCTGTCTTTTGTCTCTGTGTCTGTGTGTCAGCATCATTTTCTTCTATTACAAACTGATTTCCACTTGGCAGGGAATGTGATTGCTACAGCCCTAGGCTCACGTCTTCCCTTAATTTTATTTCAGAAAGTCCCAGAGAAGGACTCTGACTCACCTGGAGTGGAGTTCCTATCCCTGGACTCATCAGGCTCTCGTTTGGAGACAGAGCCGGAAGGAGGGGTGGGAGGAGCTGCTCTGGGCCCACCAATTAGATGCCTTTGTGGCTGTAAGATACGAGAAGACCTGCATAACTCTAGCCCACCAAAGCCCAGAGCCTTCAGGAGTGAGGATCTGGGTCAGCTCCTGAGGAAGAAAACTCTGGCTAACGGCAAGTGGGACTTGCAGTGGATAATGGAAGACTAGTTAGGCCCTAGGACCTGATGGAGGAATGGGACTGAGGTCTCCACCTGCGTATTCTTAGCTGGGGGAGTGGCCAGAGTTTGAGTTACTTCTGCCTTCACCCTTTTATTTCCATTTCCCTCTTAAAATAGGAGTTGTCATAATCATAAAGTGGTTTTTTTCTCTTCCATTCCCCATATTTTTGTATATAGGATTTGGTGGTGTGATGGAATTTGCCTCTTAGTCTCTAGGTTGCAGAATGGACATTGGAATCAAGTTGGGACTAGAAGAGGATGCCTCATCACGCAGATCACGGACTTGAATTCTTCCTCATTAAAAAAGAAAGCAAAAGAAAGGGAGGCGGGAAAAAGACAGGGGTATTTCTAATGTCTTAGGATTCAAAGATGAATCCATATAAGTTTTGCTTTGTTTTTAACGGGGGGAGGCCATGAGGAAGGGGTAGCCAATTGCTTGGTTTGCTCAATAAAGTAGGGGGTATGGAAGGGACTTCCTGGGATCTCATGTCCCTAAAGGCTAAATTTGTCCCAGTCTTCTTCCTGGGCCTGTCTCTAGGCAGAACTTCATCTAAGAAGCCTTAACTTCCCTAACACCAGCTAGTGCTTTTTGGTTTTATGGTTAATGTTAGCAATTACTCCGTTCTTTTTGATTCAAACTGAGTCCCCGCTCCCTACACATTCCCCCCCTCCCCGCCCCAGAAGGAAGGGAGTGAGGGGATCAGACTTCATTAAGTAGAAACTGCACAGCTCACAGAAGAGCTCACTGCACAGGCGGCATGAAGGGGTACTCTGCCCTGCCTGGAGGAAGCCACCCAGACCAGGGTACAGGCCATTAGCTCGAGCTTTGTCCCAGAGGGGATTTTCTTTCTTCTGTTGAAACACAGCTTTCATTAAATGACTTGAATGAAATAAGCACAAAATGAATATATAATTTCAAATTGTGATACATGCTATGAAGAAAAGAAACACCGGGGGATAATACAAAAGGGGGAACTAATCTGGGTCTAGGAAGTCGGAGAAGGTTTATCTGAGAAGGGATCTGAAATAGGAGTAAATCGGGAGAGGGAAGAGAATTTTAGAAGGAACAGTGTGTGCAAAAGCCTCACGGCAGAAAGGAGTGTGAGGCCCAATTGCAGAGACGGTGGGCAAAAGGATGAAGCTGGAGAGGTAGGCAGGGCTGGATGCTCAGAGCCCTGGGGCTGCTGCCTTAAAGATTTACGCCGCAGTGGGGAAGCCGTTGAAGGGCTTTAAGCAGGAGGGTGGAACACGATCAGAATTTCATCTTGAAAACGCCACTGTATCTGCGGTGAGGCAAACCGATCGGAGGGGCCCAGCGACTCCTATTAGGAGATAAAACCGGACGTGGACGGGCTCGGTCACGGTTGCGGAAGGCAAGGGAGGCGGTTCCGGCGCTTCGACCTCGCGCGCTGCTCCGCGGAAACCCGAACCTGCCCACGTGGGTCGCGCCGCCCGCCCCGCCGCGCCCCGCCGCGCCGACGCCGCCCGACTCCGCAGCCCCGGCCCGGATCCCCGCATCCCGCGCCCCGGCCCGCGCGTGCGCCCAGGCCGAGGGAGCACCCCCCGCCTCCAGCCTTGAGGGACGAGTTCCCGCCGCGGGGCCCGCGGAACGAGAGCCAGCCGCGCCGGGCGGGCGCCTCCAGGCCGTGAGTCGGAGCCGGAGCGGGAGGGCTTGGGGTCCAGCCGCTGGGGTGGGGTGGGGTGGGGTGGGGTGGGGTGAGGTCGGGGGGAGTGGCAGCCTCTGCCCAGCTGCCTCCTTTGGGAAGATTAGGGAAGGATGATCTCCATCCTCTGTCTCCTGAGGGTGGTCTCCCTCTCCCGCAAAGCTAGGCGGGAAGGGAGGCCCCTCCCGCCATCCTTACAGAGCCACTTTTCCCCCACCCCGGCAAACTGCGGATTAGCTTGGAGAGAAGCCTGATCCGGGGGCGTCTGGGTTCCCATTTTACGGCCTCTGAGAACCGGGTTATCTTTGGCACCATGTCCGCTGCATCCCAGCTTCCTTCATGGCCCCGCCCAAGTTTAGGAAAAAGAAAACATTTGGGCGGGGAAGATCTCCAGGCACCTTGCTTAGCAGGATGGGAGTGCGTAGGTTACACAGGGGCTGTCCCCACACCATTCCCCCCAGGACTTCCACCCACTACTGGAAGTGGGGAGGGCTCCTGCCACCTCTACTAATGCTATCTCAGGCTCTCACAGATCCCCAGTTTTTCTAATTCTAGTCATATGTGGTCAGTAGAAACCTCTTGTCAGTTCAAGCCCTAATTTGGGTAGAAGCTGGCTATTGGGGAGGAAAGAATAGTGTGCTGTGCCTTCCCTCCAGGGCCTCAGGATGGAGCAAGCTAGGGGCAGGGACACAAGATAGCAGATAAAGAGGGAAGGACGCAAGGTCAGGAGAGAGGCTTGTCAGTGGGGGGAGGGGCTTCCCTGGGGCAGAGGAGGGAACTGAACCCAGTTCTTCCAGCCCTGGGCAGCCTGCAGTAGCCTCCTGCTGCTGTTGGCCCCATTTTCCTGAGCATAGGTTATCCCACTGCAGTCCCTCACCCCCATTCACTCATCAGGTATGTACTGACACCTGCTTAGCGCCAGGCTCCGTGCTGGCTCCAGGGAATGTGATGGAGGACGTACAGAGGAGTTCCATGTCTAGTCAGGGAGCCAGATTTATAAGATGCTATTATAAGATAGTTTTAAAAAAAAGCAAAACAGTTGAATGGACATCTACTGACTGTCTACTATATGCCAAGGACAGGAAACAAACGTGGATAAGATAGTGCATCCCCAGGGCGGTGGGGACCCAGAGGAAGGCCTGCTTAACTGTTTGTGTGTATTGGGACAGTGGGGAGAATATCAGGATGGCTTCAGAGAGGTGGGGGTGTTAGAGCTGAGTTTTGAGGTACAAAAAGGAATTTGCTGGGTGCAGAAGGGAGGACCTTAGAGGGGAGAGGAGAGGTAGGATATTTTAGGCCAAGGGATTGTGTGCAGAGAATAATGGTGTGTTTTGAGATCTCTGAGCAGTTTGGTGTGGCACGAGGGGCAGAGTGGCAAGAGGCAAGTCTGGAGGGGTGAGCAGAGGCCAGAGGAAGCACAGCCTTGAGGCCATGGAGAGGTTTAGCAGGAGTTGAGGGAAGGCCCTCGGAGCTGTGAGAAATCAACTGTATGTTTTTAACTGGAGGCAGAGAGATCAGTGAAAAGGCTGTGGTGGTCAGTAATCCAGGTAGGAAATGGCCTGAACCAAGTGAAAGGAGTGGACATGTGTGTACATACACACACAGAGGTTTTTAGGAGGAAGAATCGTCGGAATTTGGTGGCCAGTGAGATGGGGGAAGGAAGCAGGGTGAGGACCTGTGGTTGGTTGTAGAATTGGAGAGCGGTTGGATCTGGGCTGGAGACAGAGCTGAGAGTCATCGACACATGATGGTTCTTGAAGCTGCAGCAGAGGATGGGGTCATCTGGGGAGAAGTGCATAGAATGAGAAGACAGCCTGCCTCAGAGGGCTGAGGGAAAACTCGGTGCAGGCGACTGAGAATCCACAGTCAGAGAGGGAGGAGGAAACCCACGAAGGGAGGTGTTAGCGGAGTCAAGGGAAAGGGACTGAGGAGTGGCCAGGCTCTCACTTGCTGCCTGGTCCCTGCAGCTAGATCGCCATGGCTTGAGGTGCACCACCCTGTCCTGCTCTGACTCATTCTTCTGCTTCCCCTGTACAGACCAGATGTTCGCCATGCAGCCAGGGCTAGCCGAGGGGGGCCAGAACCTGGGGGGCCCACCCCCTGGAGTATGTCCGCCCGAGCTCCAACCGGACAGCAACTCCAACTTCATGGCAAGCGCCAAGGATGCCAATGAGAATTGGCATGGGATGCCAGGCCAAGGGGAGCCCATCCTGATGAGGAGCTCCTCCGAGTTGCCCTCGGACAACCAGGCCTTCCGGGCCCCTGGACTCTCCGAGGGGGAGGTCCGCAGCCCACCGGAGGGGGCAGAGATCCCTGGAGCTGAACCTGAGAAGATGGGTGATACCGGCACAGTCTGCTCCCCTTTGGAAGACAACGGCTATGCCAGCAGCTCCCTGAGCATCGACAGCCCTAGCAGCAGCCCTGAGCCTGCTTGTGGGACCCCTCGAGGCCCTGGCCCTTCAGATCCCCTTCTGCCCTCGGTGGCCCAGGCCGTGCAGCAGCTGCAGGCTCAAGAGCGCTACAAAGAGCAGGAGAAAGAGAAGCACCACGTGCACTTGGTGATGTACCGTCGCCTGGCCCTGCTCCAGTGGATCCGGGGCCTGCAGCATCAGTTGGTTGACCAGCAGGCCCGTCTGCAGGAGAGCTTTGACACCATCCTAGTCAACCGAAAGGAGCTTATCCGCTGTCTCCAACAGAGGGCAGCACCATCTAGGCCCCAGGACCAGGGCTAAGGGTGTACCTCCACAGGGGTGCAAGGGTATATGTATATATTTGCACGCATGTGTGCGGTTGTGCACAAGTAAGTACATGATTCTTCACTGATATGAGTGCAGGTAAGCGTGAGTATATATGTGCCAACATGTAGGCAGGTATGTGCAAGCATTTGTGAAGCAGCACTTGTGTATCAGCTTGTGTGTGCACACGAGCTAACTTAGGTGCACACCTATACGAGTATGTAAGAGGGAGCATATGTATATGTATAACGTGTGGAAGAGTGAGTCAATTTGTATATGCACGTGTGGACAGGTACCCAACAGTGTGTGTATATGTGCATGAGTAAGGATGTATGTGCAAAAGATGTGTGTACATATGAGTGAGTGAGTAGGCTTGTAGTGGGCGTATGTGAGTGAGCCCTTGTGTGTACAGGCCTATGTGCGGGGGTGCACGTGTGCAGGTGCAGGCATGGGAAGTGTATATTAGGAGCATGTATATTTTCAGGCAGACTCACAAGCAGATGTGTGTAAATAGATATTCAATTGCATGTGCGGGGCATCCATCCACACCCTGGGTTACCCATGACCTACCCTAGCCTTTTTCTCCATAGAAGAAGGAGGGCTCCCTGGAGAGAGAGGGCTAGCCTGCTGTCCTTTATCTGAGGGTTGTGACTGATTCATTTTCCTGGGATTTCCCAGGCCACCTCTCCTTCTCCCTTCCCCTCCTCCCAGACCTCACTCTGCTAAGCTGTTGTCCCTGATGGTGGATTTGCTGCAGGAAGTTTGGTGGCTGCTCTGATCTGCTGTGGCTTTTTGGCTGCGTTTTTGCCAGGGCAATTGGTAGAGAATTAGTATCAGGGAGGGGAGCTGGGGGTGGTGATTGACACCATGGCAGGGGTGGGGGCAGGGTCAGAGAAGATGGGGGACTTCTCTTGAACTTCCCTCTTGAACTCTGCCTTTGGGCACCTGGGAGATGGGGATGAGGGAGACGACAATTGCAGAACCCTGTGAAGAATAGAAGAATTCTACAATATCAGTTCCCAAACAAACCACGCCTCTCCGCTGCAGACCAAGTCAAATGGTTGCAAACCATGCTGACTTAAGCTTCTGATGAAATGGAATGTGCTAATATAATGTTATATGGCAATTGTACCTCAATAAAAAGTTTTTTTAAAAAAGAAAAGCAATGTGTGCTTATAAGTTTGCAAGGAATGGACGAGGTGTTCCAAGGCCTTGGGGAAAAATCTCACTTCCCTCTCTAGGCTTCCTCTCTGCTTTAAGCAACACTGGATGTTGAATTAGTTTGGTCCATTTCCCTGAAATCAGACTGTCCGGGCCAGGAGGAACCACCGTTCTGCTTCCAGGGTGGGCAGGAGGCAGTGTCAGCCCAGCCTCTGGAAGCTCTTAGGATGCTGGGTCATACCCACTTCTGTCACCACATGGCCCTTTAAATGGGGGTTGACAGGCTCCAGCAGAGGCTCCGTGAGGTAGAGGGCAGGTGGGTTCTGGGCAGAACCAAGGTCTAAAGTAGCTGAGCTCTCTGCCTTGCTTCTGGGAGCCAAGAGGATGCAAGATCCTGATGGGTGAGTAGTGGCCTGGAGGTCACGATGCTGCCTCTGGCCCTCATCTCCCTATCTGCAAAATGTGGGGCTTTGGGGCCGGCCCAGTGGCGCAGTGGTTAAGTTCGCACATTCCAGTTCTCGGCAGCCAGGGGATCGCCGGTTCGGATCCCGGATGCAGACATGGCACCGCTTGGCAAAAGCCATACTGTGGTAGGCGTCCCACCTATAAAGTAGAGGAAGATGGGCATGGATGTTAGCTCAGGGCCAGTCTTCCTCAGCAAAAAGAGGAGGATTGGCAGTAGTTAGCTCAGGGTTAATTTTCCTAAAAAAAAAAAAGTGGGGCCTCTTTCTGACAATCTCTAAGAGTTCCATCCCTGATGGTGGGTGGCTGAAAGGTGTAGGGAGTGAGTCTGAAGCAATGGCCCTGGGGATTCGGTGTCCTAGCCCTTGCATGCTGAGTGTGAACCTGGCCTCTGGACCAACCCAGGATGAATATACTGGGACAGAGAAATGCATTTCCTGAGTTTGTGTTTTTATTCTGCCTGGTGTCTGATGGCCTCTTTTCCACACCGGCTGAGCTCCCCTTTTGAGCAGGGTTCTGGGTTGGGAGCTGGGGTAGGGGGGGAAGACCCTGGGGAGGAGGAATTCTGCCTGCAATGGCTGGCAGTCTGATGGAGGGGAGGTCTCTCCTCAGGGGCCTCTCAGTCTGACAGGAGAGACTTGGCCCCTGCCCGAGAGCCCCATATGGGACTGTCCTTGTCCTTGCACCTTTGGGCCTGAAAGGGGGGCAGCGGTTATGAGGGACACATGCTCCTGTCCCCGCATCCAACATGCACAAACACACTTACATACTCAACCCTGTCCTAGAGCCACCGCTCCGCTGAAGGGGGTCCCAAGTGCAAGACTGAGTTAGGGTCCTTAGATCGGTCTGACACGAATGTAGCTATAATACATGTACATGACTTCAGATACTTGTGGATGCCAATCTAGACTAGATCTATTTTACATTAGTTTGATGATTTACTAATTTCTCAAAAATTCATTACTTTTATAAAGTATTAGTTACCTATTGCTGCATAACAAATTGCCCTAAAACTTAGTGACTTAAAACCACACCCATTTGTTGTCTCCCTATTCCTGTAGGTCAGGAATCTCTCGCAAGGCTGCAATCATTCCAGGGTCCACAGTCACATTTGTTGGGAACATTCAGTTCCTCAAGGGCTGTTGGCTGGGGGTTGCCTTCAGTTCCTTGCCACGTGGGCCCTTCCAACATGGCACCTTGCTTCATCAAAGCATGCAAGCCGAGAAAGTCACAGAGTACTAGCAAGACGGAAGTCACAATTTTCTGCAACCTAGTCACAAGAGTGACATCCATCCCCTCAATGTTCCTATATTCTATTGATTAGAAGCCAGTTACTCAAAGGGAAGGTATTACACAAGGTTCTAAGTACCAGGAGGCAGGGATCACCAGAGGATCTTAGAGGCTGCCAACCACAGAAGGTATATTTTGGTTGATTAAATAAAGTCGGGTTTTTTTTAATCCTTTTTTTTGGAGAGGAAGATTGGCCCTGAGCTAACATCTGTTGCCAATCTTCCTCTTTTTTTTCCTCCCCAAAGACCCAGTACATAGCTGTATATCCTAGTTGTAAGTCATTCTAGTTCTTTTGTGTGTGTGTGAGGAAGATTAGCCCTGAGCTAACATCTGCTGCCAATCCTCCTCTTTTTGCTGAAGAAGACTGGCCCTGAGCAACATCTGTGCCCATCTTCCTCCATTTTATGTATGGGACGCCTGTCACAGCATGCCTCAATAAGCGGTGCATAGGTCCGCGCCCAGGATCCAAACCAACAAACCCTGGGCCACCAAAGTGGAGTGCTCAAACTTAACTACTGTGCCACTGGGCCAGCCCCCCATTCTAGTTCTTCCATGTGGGATGCCACCACAGCATGGTCTGATGAGCAGTGCACAGGTCCACGCCAAGGATCTAAACCAGCAAACCCTGGGGCACTGAAATGCAGTACACAAACTTAACCACTTGGCCATGGGGCTGGCCCAAGTCATATTTTCTTGTTGTTTTTTTCTCCTGAGGAAGATTTGCCCTGAGCTAGCATCTGTTGCCAATCTTCCTCTTTTTTTGCTTGAGGAAGATAAGCCCTGAGCTAACATCTGTGCCAGTCTTCCTCTATTTTATATGTGGGTGGCCACCACAGCATGGCTGAAGAATGGTGTAGGTCTGTGCCCAGGATCT
Organism: Equus caballus; assembly: GCF_041296265.1. Classification (NCBI taxonomy): domain Eukaryota; kingdom Metazoa; phylum Chordata; class Mammalia; order Perissodactyla; family Equidae; genus Equus; species Equus caballus. Next base: position 21,611,873 of record NC_091685.1, read on the forward strand.
GAACCCACAATCCCGGGCTGCTGAAATGGAGTGCGCCAAACCCAACCACTACACCATGGGGCCAGCCGTGTTGATCATTTTTTAATTACGCAAATAAAAATTCTATTCTACTTATAATTGAAACATTTCAGAGAAACGTAATGTCCCCTTTTATCCCTTCCCAACAAGGTATATATATTTTAAACCTCGCAAAGTATACTTCTCACTGTAACAGTCATTGACCCAGAACATTAATAATTCTTGCTGTCTCTACATTTGACATTGAAATAGAAACAATACTGAACCAGTTTTAACAAACTCCCCTTATTAAGTGTTGTTCCAGCAAAGGGCTATAGCTAAATTCGAATAACTTTAAGCATGGAGATTTCTAAAAAGGCGACAATATTCAAGCTCTCGGAGCACAAGAGGGTGAATTGCCAGAAGGGGCCCCTTTCCTGAATGTGTGAAGGCTCTTCTAGAACAACCAGAGGTTAAGAGCACAGACTCTGAAGCCAGAGCCCCAGATTTGGATGTTGTCACCATTGCTTCCTGTCTCTGTGACCTTGGACAAGTCAACTTCTCTGTCCCTCAGTTTCCTCATCTTGAAGTGGAGACAACAGTAGTAACTACCTCATAGGGTTGCTGGAAGAATTGAATATATAATATGCAAAATACTTAGAACTGTACCTGGCACATAGTAAACCCCATTAATGAAAGTTATGGTTTATTATTATAAACAGTGCTTTTGTGATGCACATTTAACTTTTTCATAGAAAAACACATTTTTCCTTTAGGAATTTGAATCTAAAATTTGAAAGGCATGGGTCCTGCCCGGTGGCGCAGCGATGAAGTGCGCATGTTCTGCTTCGGAGGCCCTGGGTTCGCCGGTTCGGATCCCGGTGCGGACATGGCACCAACCCGCAAGCCACGCTGAGGGAGGCGTCCCACATATAAAGTAGACGAAGGTGGGCACCGATGTTAGCTCAGGGCCAGTCTTCCTCAGCAAAAAGAGGAGGATTGGCAGCAGATGTTAGCTCAGGGCTAGTATTCCTCAAAAAAAAAAAAAAAAAAAAAAAAAAAAAAATTGAAAGGCATCTTAAAAAAAACAAAAGCTTTTTTAAAATAAAGCTGCCTAATATTCCTGGCCACAAAAGAGCTTTCTGAGCTGAGAAGGAGATGAAACCAGACCAAGGACCAGTGTGATGAATTGTATGTTTATAGGACCCCTGCTGGTCACTGAGGGTCTAGGGACAGGCCTGCCTGGCTTGGCAGTGGGTTAGGGAAGGAGCCTGCCAAGGGCAGGGAGTCAGCCACAGCCAGGCCAGCAAAGTTTGGGGTAGGGAAACTGAGGCCGTACCCCAGTGAATGAGCCAACCCAGCCAAGAACTGCTGTTTTCCATCAGGTAGCTGGCCCTCAGGCCTGATCTGGGAAGTGCTGAGGCTACTGCTGCCCGTCCTGTGGGTGGCAGACCCGGTCCAGAGATTGTCTAGACGGCCTGCATCTCTTCGCCTGTGGCAACTGTACGGACTGAATGAGGAAATGGACCTGAAGGCGCTTTGTACGCATTCGAACGACTGAGCGCCTCTGCACCAGGCCCTGCGGAGCCCGCCCCTGCCCTAGAGCAGATCTTGCCGCAAAGGGAGATGAGACTTGCATCCAAAAGACGGCTACACGAGCCACTCTGAGCCTAGCAGAGGAGACGGTGGCGCGGGAGAAATGGGTGTTCATCGTACTAAGGTCAGAGCCGGGGGTGGGGCTAGGTCCCCCCCAGGGCCTGCCCGCCCCCCACCCGGGTTGAAACAAGGCTCGGGCTGTGCGTTGGGAGCAATCCGAGGGACTCTGAGCGTGACCTTGCCCCAAGAGGGGGCGCGAGGTGAAGCTCCAGTGCTCCGCGCTGGGGAAGGAGAGGGCTGGAGGCCGGCGTTCAGCTGGTGTTCAGCGGTCCTCGGGGGGGGGGCTCGTCCCCCAAGGCGCAGACAAAGGGGCGGCCGCCGCGCACCCCGGTGCCACCTCGAGGAGCACGGGCCGCGGGCTCCGCACAAAGCGGGGGGCGGGCGGCGCCGAGTCCGCCCCACGCGCCGGCGCGCACCGGCCTGTTGATCCGCACGATGGTGAGCGACGTTTCCTGCGCCTAATCCCAACAAGCATGAAAACGGCTCGCGCCGGCCCGCCAGCAGGCCCTTTGTCCCGGCCCCTCGCGGGACAGCTGCAGCCTGGGTCCCTCCCCACTTTTGTGTCTCCTCCCCCGCCCCCATCTCCCCCCCAGCTGCTGGAAGGCCGGGAGCCTCCCAGGGCTTTCGCCTCCGGCACTTGGGCGCACAAAGCGGGACAGCGCCCCTAATCTTGGGGCGGGGGGCGGGCAGGATTAACCCCAGGGTCTGCAGCGAGAGGTGGGGCCGCGGAGGGAAGAGCAAGAGAGTGATGCGGCCTTCTAAGTGAGAACATCCCTGTGGGACTGGACCTGTGGGTGTGCCTGTAGGGGTGGGTGCGAGTTAGAGAGCTGGAGGGCACTTGGGTTGTTCCCCATGCTTCTTGGACTCCTCTAGCCACCCCCTAACATTCAGTGTTCAGACAGCTCTCAGGGCAGGAAAATCCCTAGACCTTGATGCTCTCCTGGGCTGTCCGGAGGACCTCTTCTCTCCACACACCTCCTGGGATCTCCTCCACTCTGTGCCTTCAGTCCCCACCCATCTCGGGGCTCCCAAACCTCTGTCTCCAGCGGGACGTCTGCCTCCCATCCCTACCTACACATCAACGGCCCACTGGACAGCTCCACTCAGATGACCCACAGCTCCTCAAACTTCCCCGGTGGGAAGCTGAGCTCATCTTCCCCCCCACAAACCTGCTCACTCCACTCAGTTATCTGGGGCCTAAGCCTCCACCCTCCTAGTCACTACTCACGCTCGTCAATCACCAAGTCCTGTCCCTTTCACCTCCCAAGCACATTTCCAGCCCAAGCCTTCCACTCCATTCCAGCTTTCCCCACCTTGGTTCATGCCACCGTCATCGCTCACCTGGACAGCTGGAAGCGCTGCTGGTCTGGCTCCCTCCCTTCGGTTCACCACACTGCCCTCCAGTGGGCTTCTAGAAGACTCTGCCAGCTTAAGACCTTTTCAAGGCTCTCCAGTGGCTCAACTTGCTTAGCTTGGCTTGCAAGTCCCTCTCTGACCGGTTCCTGCATCCCCATTGGCCTGATCTGGTGTGCCACAAGTTACTGTCTAGTCCACAAAGACCTTCCTCAAGAGCCTTCATGGGGGGTTTTCCCTCTCAGGAAAGGGAATGAAATCACTGGCTGGCCTTGCTCCTCAAAGAACCATCCATCAGAGCCCAAAGGTCCAGGGAACTACAGGGCAGTGGATGGTTCAGGAAAGCCAGACCCTCCAGAGATGGTGTGTATTGGCCCAGCCTTACCCACACTATGCCTGCCACGTGCAGGACAGCTGGGTTCCTCCCAAGCTGATGAGGTTCTGCCCTCCTTTGGGCTCCCTTAGGCCCCTTGTGGCTACCGAGGCCACTCAAGGTGCCTGAATCCCCAGGGATGCTGGCACCCTTGTCTCTGTCCCAGATCCCTCAGGATGGACCACATCCCCTGAGGCCCCAGAACCCCACAGTTTGCAAGCATATCTATGCCACTCTGTATGTCACCATTGTCACCAGACACCTCCTCCCAGGCACTGCCGGGAACCTGCCTCCAGGGTGCTCTTCACATCCTCATCTTAGTCACAGACAGGAAACTCCGGCATTCAACAAGTGTTTCTTACTGTCTACCATGTGCCAGACCCTGTGCTAGGCACTGGGGACCCAGAGGAGTCAGACACAGTCCCAGCCCCCAGGGACTTCACAGTCTATAAGTGCTAGCAGAAGTCTGTACACGGTGCCATGGAAGCACTTTCCAAAGCAGGTTCCAACAGGTGGGAAATAAAAGATTTCCATGATCAAAGGGGCTTGGAGAACACTGGGTTAGACCATGCTAACTGGACTCCTTTACTGCAGGACTTCTCAGGGCCTTTACAGTGCCAGCATGCATTGTAAATTCCTAAGAGGAGGACAGTGTTTGAAGAGGGCTTCTTAAACTTGTTTGAGCATGGAACCCTTTTTTCATGGATCATCTTATAGATTGAGTGTTCCAAGGATCACATGTGGGAAACACATAGCCATGGGAATCTAGAGAATGGAGGGACAATTCTGTGTTTGGGGTGGGAAGAGGAATGAGGGAGGTGAGGGACAATTAGGAAAGAGTTCAGAGAGGAGCTGATGTCACCTGGAGGATGAGTAAAAGTAGGTAAGGAGAAGTGAAAAGCATCCTAGGAAAAGTGAAGGGACTTGCCCTGGGGAGGCAGGGACCAGGGGTCTCTGAGGGTTCAGAAGCAGGGCACTTTCCCAGAGACAGAAGAGTCTTTTGGAGCCAGAAACTGCAATGTGGAGAGGGGCTTTATCTGTACCAGTGTTTTGAATGCTCACTCACATGAACTTGGCCTGAGGCATCTCATCACTTCCTGGGATGCTGGACAGTATACTAAGGTCAGTGAAATATCCCACCTGTTTGTGAGCCAGACACACCTGTCTTCAGGTACGCCCAGGACCTTCACAGTTTAGATGTGTATGGGGTAGTAATGGATGCAGACCTGGAACCCCAGAAGCCAGTCCTCTGAAGAGAGTTCTGTACCAGGGTCATTGGGCTTCATTATAGGAGCCAACGGGATTGCCTCGAAAGACCCTCCCTGCTTTGTGTCAACTGAATTTGCTTCAGTAGAAACCCACCAAAGGCTCAGTCCAGAACACGCAGGTGTATACAGAGGTGTATGTGTGTGTCCAGACTCCTGGGAAGAAGTCCAAAGCTTCTATTCTCTGGTGGGTCTGGTGGGTTTTAATGCCATGCTCTCTCCCATTTTATTTCTCCCGCATCCACGTGTTATTCCCATCCCCGTGGCCAGCTGATCCCCCTCCCATTCTCAACACCATCTTTCCCAACTCACTTCTCTATTACAGCCCAAACCATCTCCCTAACAGCAACAACAACAACAACAAAAAGAGAGAAGAAGAAGCAGGAGAAGGGAGAGGAGGAGGCAGAGGAGGAGTGGAAGGAGAAGAGCATGCCCACAGAGTGCCTACTTTGTGCCAGGGCGGGCATCGTTCTTAGTACTTTAGGTGTTATCTCATCTAATCCTCACAATAACCCTAGGAGGAAAATACTATTATCATCCTCATTTTGTAGATGAAGAAATGAGGCCCAGGGATTTCCAGCAACCTGCCTAAATTTGCATAGTTGGTAGGAGGCAGAGCTAGGATTCAAACTTAGGCAGTCTGGCTACAGAATCAGTGCTCTCACCACCCCAAAATCCACACTGCCCCACATCCATCCCCTACCTACCTTTATAACCATCTCCATTTCCTCCTACCTGTATCCCCATCTGGATCTCCTTCCCAATACCTGTCCTGAGTATGCTATTTCCATCCCACTTACTCCATGTCAGTTTCATCCCCATTCATCACCCCCACCCCTACCCAATCTTTGAATCTTCAGCGTCCCCATTCCCTTCCTCTTCCTTGTAACCCTTGGAAAACTGGCTTTAGAGTCTGTTTTCAAGCTCACTAGCCTTGTGACCAAAAGATTAATTCACTTAATCTTTTGGAGCCTTAATTTCCTCATGTGTTAGAAGGGGGGAAGAAAGCAAGTACCGTCTACTTTACAAGATTGTTGCAAGGATTAAATAATGCTTTTGAAGTTGCTTTGTAAATTGCAAAATATTTTATAGCCCAATGTGTTGTTTTGTTAATTTTCCTTGATATTATTTTTCACCCCTTCTGGAAGCAACTGTTTTTATTTCAGTAATTGACCTTTTGTTTTCAAAACAGGGAAACTTTTGTGCTGTTTTGAAATTAATTTTAATGGATGCTACCGAAATGGTAATCTTTATTGTTTGTGATTATTAATAATTTAAGAGAAAGGAAAGTAAATTTGCTTGTGTTAACAAGGTTGTGAATACTTTCCACAGGAGGTCCTGCTTTTAGTATTCCTAAAAATGGAATTGTGAAGAGTGAAGGTGCTCTGGAACAGGGTGGAAGGAGATGAGATGAGAGAGGAGAATGGGGAGTGAGGATGGAGAAGTGGTTGCAAATACAGTAGAGATAAAGAGCAGCGAAGGGATATGGGTGAGAAAAGAATGACCAACACAAATCAGGCCTTCCTGTGCAGTTTCACCCTCACAATAACCCATGAAGCAGTTTCTCTGCTGTCCTATTTTACAGGTATATAAACATAAGTTTCTTTAGATGGGTTCCACTGCTGGCACACAGACACACTACTCTCCATTCTCACATTCTCCATTCGACCCCGACCAGGAAGAAACAAGGTTACAGACTTCTTGCATGAGAAATGAGCTCGTTTGTACCCAGAAAGGGTTCTCTAAGCTAGGGAGCATCCCCACTGACCCACCTGAGGCTAAGTGCAAAGGAACTGAGCAAGAAAGAGGTGGGGCAGGGCTGGCCTGGTGGCACAGCGGTTAAGTGAGCACGTTCCACTTCGGGGGCCCCAGGTTCCCCCGTTCGGATCCCAGGTGCGGACATGGCACTGCTTGGCAAGCCATGCTGTGGTAGGCATCCCACATATAAAGTAGAGGAAGATGGTCACAGATGTTAGCTCAGGGCCAGTCTTCTTCAGCAAAAAGAGGGGTATTGGCAGCGGTTAGCTCAGGTCTAATATTCCTCAAAAAAAAAAAAAAAAAAAAGAGGTGGGGATTTGCCATTGGAATGGAAAGGGGAGGGAGACACGACAGCAGGTGACAGCTTCGTGCTATACAGCTTTACAGTTAATGCTCTAGAGCACTGTTTCCTCCTTCTCAGGAAAAAAGAAGGAAGGGAAAGGAAGGGGCTGCCTCTTCTGCTTCCTGAGCCTGGAGTGCCTGAAATAATCCTCCCAGGACTCACAAACCCCTTTCCGCCTGAATTCGTTCCTACCCCCAAACTCATCCAGAGAGCAGCCGACTCTGCTAAGTCGATTTCCTGTCCCCCCTCCCCAGACCCTCAATTTGTCTCAGGTACAATCACCACCTTGATCTCCATAATGAAACTTCTCTTATATGAGACTCAAATACTCCCCTACTTCTTTTATTTTTTTTAAAGATTGACCCCTGAGCTGACATCAGTTGCCAGTCTTTTCTTCTTCTTCTCCTCCTCCTCCTCCTCCTCCTCCTTCTTCTTCTTCTTGTCCCCAAAGCCGCCCAGGACATAGTTGTATATTCTAGTTGTAGGTCCTTCTGGCTGTGCTATGTGGGACCTGTCTCAGCAGGACTTGATGAGTGGTTCTAGGTCCACGCCCAGGATCTGAACTGGCGAAACCCTGGGCCACCTAAGCGGGATCGGTGAATTCAACTGCTTGGCCACGTGACTGGCCCCCTCCCCTAATTCTTAAAGGGATCTTCTACTTTGTATGTACACGTGTGTGCATGCACATACGCATTTCGGGGATGGGGAGTCAGAATGGCTGTGCACTCATCTAACAGATGAGGAGACTGAGGCAGGAACAGGAGAAGGGAGATTTTCTGGCTCATCTGGAAATGGCAGATTACCTTATGGAATCTTCTAGTACCTTGCCTCTTCATAATATTTAACATTTTTCAAAACACTCCCAGTTCTGCTATTTGGCTATAGAGTAGGTGCAACCAACCCCAGTTTTCAGCCAAGAAGCTGTAGTCAAGGTCAAGTAGCATCAACTGACCTTGTGACTTATATGGGTCCCTCATTCAGTGAGACAGGAATGGTTAGGGTCGCTGCAGCCTTATAAACTTCACCCATAGAAGGATAACTGCCCTCAGGAGACTCTAACTAAATTAACAGCCTACTGCTGTGCTCCATGTTTGTAATAACATCCCTCACATGTGACCAGAATTTTATAGTTTATAGAGCCCTTTACCTCTCTTTTCCTATTACTTTCTTGTGACTACACCAAAAGGTTGGCATTGCTATGCCTTTTTATAAAAGAGGAAATAGAGACTCAGAGAGGTTAAGCGACTTGCACAAAGCCTGACAGCTTGTGATGGAGCAACGACTCTGCTCATTCAGCTAACTAACTACTCAATGGCCCAGGTCTTGATTGACTCCCACGGCAACATGCGGCAGGACTTAAAGGAAAGGCTTGCGCATGCATGCCGGGAGGGTTGCTGGCTCAGTGGGAATGCCTTTAGCATTTGGACAATTCTTTGAGTGGGACTGTCCTAGGCAATGCAGGGTCCCAGTTTAGCATCCCTGTCCCCTAGATATAAAATACTAATAAGATTGCCTACCCAATTATTGAGACAACCCAAACACCTCTCTCATAATTTTAGAAGCCCCCTGTAGAGGTGGTATCGGCCTCGCCCACCCCGCTCCTCCCCCTGCCACTGAGAACCACAAGGCTAGTTCTCAGCTTTGGACACTTGTCCCCTTTCTATTGTCCACCCCTTTCCATCCTTCTTTCCTCCCAGGGCAGTCTCAGGACCCCTCCCTCCCAGGCTTTCTCAGCAAGAAAGTGTTAAGAGGTACTGAGACTTGAGCCCCAACCTGCCTCTGAGGCTAAGGAGGCTGCTCCTTTTAGGAGGTTGGTTCCCAGGACTGGGAGGGGGGTGGAGGATAGTTGAAGAAGAGGAGGGAGAGGACCCCACCCCCGCCCCCTGTAGGTTTCACCTAATCTCCACACTGTGCATTATTACCCGCCTAACGCAGCGTGCTTTTAAATAAAATATGCAAAGATTTCCCTCTCAAATTATCTCCCCGGGCGTGCTAGCTCAACTCCAGCTTGTTAATGGAAAAAATGCAAATAAAGCCTCCCACTTCTCTCCCCCAGCCTCTAGGCTCCGGACAGCTAATGTGATTTCCTTCTTTTTGGGAATTTCTGTTTCCATTGAAACCATTATTTTTAGGGGGACAGGGGGGTTTTTCCCAGGTGCCATCCAAAGGGAGAGTCTTAGAAGGGAGGGAACAGCTCAGGTAGAAGTTTGAGGAAATCACTCCGTTATGGAGCCTGTCCCTTTCTGAGCCTCATTTTGCTCATCTGAGATCTCAATTAGTCCTTCCCAGGGCCCTGTGAGGCTGAACCCAGGGGAAGGCATGGGGCTTGCTGAAGGGTGATGCGGCTTCGGCAAACCAAGGAGTTGAAAGAAAGATTTCTTGGACTCTCAAGGTCTGGTCGTAGTGCTCCTTTATTCAGAGAATAGCATGGGGATAGGACCCATGGGCAGTGAAGAGCAGCAATGGGTTGAGGGTAGGGCTAAATTTATAAGGCATAGGTATGTTTATTATCTCTTTACAAGACAAAGGAAAGAGCTTGTAAAAAAAAAAAGTCGTTAAAATGGTATTAGTGCAGGTGGGGTCTGGTTATTGGGTGGTCCTATAACTTTGGATAGGAATCAGGTTGGATCAGGTCAGGATGTCCTCTGCTTCCCAGAGGATAATGTTGATCAGTTTGTAGGCCAGGCCACCTTGGCCTTCTCTCCCTGGGGCGGCCTTGGTCCTCATCATAAAATCCCCCCTGAACACATTTGGCCCCCAAATCTTTTGGGGATATGGACGATGGTCAATCTTCTGTAACTACGTCCAGCTGTGCAAGGTCATAGAGCTGTCCGTAAATGGGGCCGTAGGGGTATAGGCAGGAAGTTCAGTGGACTGGAAGGCTGCACCTGTGGAGTCCAAGACTGATAAGGTTACAGATCCTCTGGAGACGAGAGAATCATTTTATGAGAAGTGGTCCAGGAGGCAAAACTTCGCTGACATGTGGAAGACAAACAATGAAATAGACAACAAATTATAATAAGAAATACAAGCAATATGATTAAACCAATGAATAAGGCTTTGATAGTAGTCCAGAGACCTGGACCCGACCAGGAGTCCAACCAATCATTTAGGGATAGGGTAGGGTCAGACATAGATTTAATTTGGTGACTCATATTGGATAGGAAATTTGTTTAGGGCTTCCATGTGCCAGATGATACTTTAGATTCCTCATTGGGGAAGGAAAATTGGGGCAAGGTGATCATACCAGTGGAAGACAGAACAGGTCCAGTGTTGTTGTAAGCTGGGTAGGTTAGAAGGAGGAGATATAGTAAATGTAGTTCTACCTTGCATTCAGGCAAAGTCTAAGTTGCATCATCCAATCCATCCAGGTGGCAGTTAAGACCATAAATTGAAGACACATAACCATTGAGTGCCATGGTGTTAACCAACATATGCTGGGCCATCTATCCCAGTCAGTCCGAAACCACAGTATGTTTTTTTAAGGCTATGATATAAGAACACATATAACATGGAATTTTTCCCACAGGTCGGGTTCTATTAGGTTACATATCACAAGTATGATTGGTTTGCTGCCAACATAGAGTGGCCTTTTGACTGAGTTGACCTCTAGTAGGAGTGAGCCAAATATATTCATGCCAAATTTGATATTATCCATCCTGTTTGTTCGATGGGTTGGGGACTTTACCTTATGAACTCGTTGTTTATGATCCACCTGTAACAAGGTGAATCTAGTTAGTATTTGGGCAGTAGGGTTGAAGGAAAAGGTTTGATTGTGGCCAGGGAGCTCCCAGGTATCAGAGATGGATGGCCACAAGGTGACATTATGATTAGTAATAAATGAATCTTGTAGAAGAGAAGAGCTATAATCTAATATCCATGAATGTGTACTATAGCTTCTACTGAAACATAATTTTTCTCTCTAAAATCACCTTCATTTTTACAAAAGATAGCCAAATTAAGACGAACTGGTTTGCAAAATAAGTGTAGTTTCAATAAAACTTGGTTCAATTATTTACATAAGTGCAGCAAGAATAGAAATTTGTTGTATAGACTCTTTTAAATCTGCTTTGCTGGAATTTTTTGAGCAACCTCAGATTGAACTTTAAAGGCCTCTCAAGGCCAGGAAAGCCAAGCCAAGGACTCGCCATCAGATTTTGCCTGAAATATCTACAGATTTGGGTGGATTCCTCTCTTCTCAAGCTCCTCCAAAATATTTCGAGATTCCAAGCACCTGCCAGATAAGCAGCCTTCCTTACTTACCAGATAAGATTGCTGGAATCCCTGTAAACAAGGTACCAAGGCCAATATTTCCAGAAATATTTATTTTTCTTTATTCCAGCTTTATTCCAGAAAGTTAACCTTACCCTTCAAAGACTGTATTGTCCAATCTGAGCCTGTATGTTTCTCTCAAATATGACATTCCAGTCACAGCCTTGGTAAGATAACCAATGTTTCCAAATGTGTCCTGTTATAAGGAGAACAGATTCTTATTGAACTTATGCAAATAACTATATTGTCATGAAAACTATACTCACTCACTCACTGAGTTTCCAAATTCTGGACGGATCAGGTAGGGAGAAAAAGATAAATGTTTCAGTTCTGCTCACAAAGGTATAATTTCACCAAATTGCTATAAGTTATAGTTAGCACAAGAGAAAGGAGAAAAAGATTTCCATAAATCTGAGAAAACAAAGCAAAACATCAAAAAATCAACAATATTTCAAACAAAAGTCATAAAAAATTATAATCATCCTCGTCAGTTCATACGGTCCTGTATAATAGATTCTTTTTTATTTTTTTAAGATTGGCACTTGAGCTAACAACTATTGCCAATCTTCTTTTTTTTTTTTTCCTGCTTTTTTTCTCCCCAAATCCCCCCAACACATAATTGTATATTTTTAGTTGTGGGTCCTTATAGTTGTGGCATGTGGGACGCCACCTCAACGTGACCTGATGAGTGGTGCCATGTCCATACCCAGGATCTGAACTGGTGAAACCCTGGGCTGCTGAAGCAGTGCACACAAACTTAACCACTAGGCCATGGGGCCAGCCCCCTCAATTCTTGATCTTGATCTTCTGTTATCAGTTTCATGAGGTCATCAGTTTCTCTGTTAGATTTCTGTAATTTACCCAGTTCAGTTTTACCATCTGAAAGTTTATCAGAAATCTGTATTCTAGAATCCTGTGTCAGAATCCTTTCCATGGATTTCTCTGAAGAAGAAACATATTTGCAAAAGCAAAAAGCATCAGAGTAAGCAGCAACTATCTGCAAATTACGAAAGACTCAAAAGGACAATTGACAAAGAAACTTGGCTGCTTCTGTGACATCAAGATAATAACTGGGGGCTGGCCCCGTGGCCGAGTGGTTAAGTTTGCACACTCCGCTGCAGGTGGCCCAGTGTTTCGTTGGTTCAAATCCTGGGTGCAGACATGGTACTGCTCATCAAACCATGCTGAGGCAGCGTCCCACATGCCACAACTAGAAGGACCCACAACGAAGAATATACAGCTATGTACTGGGGGGTTTTGGGGAGAAAAAGGAGAAAAATAAAATCTTTTTTAAAAAAAGATAATAACTGAAATTATGGCTGACAACCAGGACAGATCAGAACTTTAAGAATGTTATATAATTTTAAAACATTTATATCAATAGCATTCACCCATATAATACCACCGAAGAAAGTTTATCATCACTTATTTGACAATGCTTCCCATGTAATTTAATAGACCAAATAAGGCTAATTAGTTTAGTATTTTCCTTCTTATAGGAAGAGAGAGCAAATTTCTTTGAGAAGTCTCAGGGGCCCTCTGAAAATCCTGAGAAATTCTCTTCCTTCTACCAGGTCAAAAGAAAGCCTTTATTCAGGACTTGAATAGTTTTTTGAGGGGACAGCTTGTCAAAAATATCAAAAGGTTTTAAAACACTTGTTCAAATAGGTAACAACACTCACTGAGAAACAATGCTCAGGTATATATTCAAAGTGACAACAGAAACAGTCAAAAGATCTTAACAGAGAGATCTCAGTGCTTCTGAACATAGGGAATTATTTTAACAAAACATAAGGTTTCTGTCTTTAGGTGGACTTACTCAAAGAAACACCTTTTATAACCTCTTTATCAAGAGCAGACCCAAAGTTCATGAAAGTTATCCTTTTGAAAGAGAAAACCAAATTTTAATTTTTGCACCAGCTTATTTGACATTAAAACTCAATTACTTAATTGGATTTACTTTAATCTTAGCCAACTTGACCAGGAATAAAACTCTTTTCAGAATTTCTTCTTTACAGCCTTCTACAGCTTTCGGAGTGTGGTCAGGAGCCATAGGGAGGGATCCCAATCCAGCCTTAGGAAAAGAAACCTGCCACGGGAGTCTTGGAGATTGATGACCATCCTCATACTTAAGTGGTCAACCCGTGCCTATGTAAAATTTATATATTAGAGATAGGATTAGGAAGGAATGGATTAATTCATCCTTCATCACCTTTAGGCTTAAGATACTGATTCTCTTCAGGCTGAATTCCATGGTTTGCCCCATAGTGTATCCATGAGCAGCAAACGTGGATTCATACAGCTGTCTGAGAAAGTTCCTGATGAAGTGAATCTAGAGCCATCCTTGAAGAAGAGAAAGGCACAAGGAAGAAAAGTGCGCTTAGCAGAATTTAAGCTCAAAGGCCGGTGAAGCAAATTCCCAGTATGGGCCACTAGAAGAAATGAGGCAGGCTCAGCGAGCTGAGGAGTTGAAGGAAAGATTTCTTGGATTCTCACGGTCTGGTAATAGTGCTCCTTTATTCATAGACTAGCATGGAGTAGCATGGGGACAGGACCCATGGGCAGTGAAGAGCAGCAATGGGTTGGGGTTAGGGCTAAATTTATAAGGCATAGGTATGTGAGTTATCTTTTTACAAGACAAAGGAAAGATCATGTAAAAAAGTCGTTAGAATGGTATCAGTGCAGGTGGGGTCTTGTTATTAGGTAGTCGTATAACTTTGGATACGAATCAGGTCGAATCAGGTCAGGATGTCCTGTGCTTCCTGGAGGATGATATGGATCAGTATGTAGGGCAGGATGCCTTGGCCTTTCTTCCCGGGGCAGCCTTGATCCTCATCAAAGGGTGGGTGCGCCTTTTCAGTTTAAACCTGCTATGCTTGGTGGATACAGAGATGGAGAAAACACACAAGGCATCTGCCCTCATGAAGCGCACAGTCTAGCAGGAAAAAACCCAGATCATTTAACATTTTAAAAGCAATTTTAGGATACCTTAATCAAGCAATCAAAATCAATGTCATCATAGTGAGACCAATGGACACCCATCTCCTGATATGAAGGCCTGAGGATACACCATCACCAAGGTAACATTCTCACCAAAGATGCAGAACCTGAGGAATTCAGAACCAGAAGGGAAACCATCAGACGAACCTAAATCCAGGGTCAGGCTAGGAAACAGCTGGCAGGGGCTCTTTAGAAATCTCATGTCATGACAGAAGAATTAACTGTTCCAGATTAAAAGGCCTAAATAAACATGACGACTAAATGCAATGCATGATTCTGAATCAGATACTGGATTGAAAAAAATTTCTGTGAAGGACGCATTGGGACATTCAGCAAACTGTGAATATGGATTGTATTATACACATTTTATTGTGTTTATCTTAAATTGCCTGAATATGATCATTATATTATGGTTACATAGAACATATATTTCCTTGTTTGGGGAAAATATGTGGAAATTTTAAGGGTAAAAAGATCACGATATTTGCAACTTAGTCTCAGATGGTTCAGAGAACAAATGTGGCAAAATGATAACAATTGGTGAATTAGGTGAGAGGTTTAGGGTTATTGATTGAATTATTCTTGCAACGTTTTTGTAGGTTGGAAATTTTTCAAAATAAAAAGTTGAAAAAATTGTCGTTGGCTTTTTTTAAAGCATGAAAATGATATTGTCACTATGATGTTTAAAGTCCTTATCTTTTAGAGACACTTGCTATCAAAACATTTTCAGATGAAATAAAATAATCTGTATTATTTGCTTAAAAATAATACAGGAGGAGTGAAGTAGTTGCGGTGAAACCAGATTGGCCGTGAGTTGATAATTTAAGTTGTGTGATGAGAATATCCTCTTCTTTTTTCTTTTTTTTTTTTTTGAGGAAGATTAGCCCTGAGCTAACTGCTGCCAATCCTCCTCTTTTCACTGAGGAAGGCTGGCCCTGAGCTAACATCTGTGCCCATCTTCTTCTACTTTATATGTGGGACGCCTACCACAGCATGGAGTGCCAAGGGGTGCCATATCTGTACCCGGGATCTGAACCAGTGAACCCCGGGCCGCCAGAAGCAGAATGTGAGTACTTAACCACTGCACCACGAGGCCGGCCCCCTCTTCTTTTTTCTTATATTTCAGTTTTCCATAATAAAAAAAAAAAATCTCAGCCTTACTGGACAGATGGAACACAGATCCACAAGAGCAATATCAAAGCATTGTTTTATTGCATTATTTACAATATTAAATAAAGCTGGGAACAATGAAGTGTCCGTCAATAGGGCAATGCCTAAGGAAATTATTACATCCAGTCATGTTTAGGAAGAGGTTGAGAAGGTTCCCATTTTATCATATTAGATGAAAAAGCCAGAAGCAAAATGGCAAATGCCATGTGACTTCAATGATATTTTAGAAAGAATAGAGACAAGAAAACATTGAGAGGAAACACACTGAAATATTTACAGTGGTTACCTCTAGATGATGTTATTTGGGTGTGGTTTAATTTTTAAAAATCTGTTTCCAAAATATCTAGTAATATGCTTGAATTACTTTTACAATGGGAACATTTCAACCTTATTTTGTTTTTTTTTTTAAACACCATTGTTTTTGGTTACAAATGAATAATGGTGAGTATCATTAGCCATCAGGAAAATGCAAATCAAACCACAATGAGATACCAATTTACACCCACAAGGCTGGCTATAACCAAAATGACAGATAATAACAAGTGTTGATGAAGATGTGGAGAGATTGAAACCTTCATGACCTGATGGTGGGGATGTAAAATGATGCAGCTACTTGGAATACAATCCGGCATTTCCTCAAAAGGTTAAGCATAGAGCTACCATAATTCCACAACACAGCAATTTCACTCCTAGTGATACCGACCCTGATATCAGTTCCCCCACATTAAACCCAGTGTATGTGGAGTTAAAACCAAAGCACTCATTCCCTGCTTGCTCCCTGGCTTCCTGGCTCCAGAATCCACTATACTCCATGGAGACAGACACAGCCAAGGACAAGCACCTGGATTCACTATCTCCTCCCTGCAAGGACATACAGGCTGGTGGGAAAGCTGCTGACCAGCAAGGTCATGGGCTCCCTCCTCTCTGCAAGTGTCTCAAGGCCAAAGACAGGCTGGTGGGAAAGCTCCAACCAGCAAGGCCATATGGTTCCCCTCCCCTACCTAAAACCCCAAATAAAAACCCTTCCTCTTAGCTTTTTGGGGAGTTTGGGATTTCAGCGTTAGCTGCCCTCTCTCCTTGCTCAGCGCTGTGCAATAATAAAATTCCTACTTTCTTCCACTACACCCAGTGTCAGAGATTGGCTTGCTGCGCAATGGGTGAGCAAACTCGCTTCAGGTTCAATATCACTAGTACACATATGCCCAAGAGAACTGAAAACATATGGTCGCACAAAAACATGTACATGAATGTTCATGGCAGCATTATTCGTAATAGCCAAAAGTGGAAACAACCCGAATGTCCATCAACTGATGAATGGATGAACAAATGTGGTATATCCGCACAGTGGAATATTTCCTAGCAATAAAAAGAAATCAAGTACTGATGCATTTTTATTTATTATATTATAATTATACTACATTATATATCTTGTATCATATCATATCATATCATATATTATAAAATAATAAGGCCACCAACTACAAGTTTGAAAAATAGGCTTGTGGAATTGTAAACAGCTGGTAGTGACTCCATAAGTATTGTGTAAGAGGGGCTTCAGATAGCAATCTAATGGAAGGGCATGGATCTTGAAGTTGCATTTCCATAGCACTTTACATGCTAAGAAATGATGTTGTCAATATCACAGACTGAGAGGGAGAGTATGATGAGGAGAGAGAAGCTAAAGATATCAGGGATGACTTTTCTCAAATACAACAACTCTTAGAATGCTGGTGTATTTTCTTTCAGATTGTTTACCCTGAGCATATTTTTCACATGGTCACAATCATAATACATAAGCATGACGAATTTGAATTTTTTTTTTGAGGAAGATTAGCCTTGAGCTAACATCTGCTGCCAATCCTCCTCTTTTCGCTGAGGAAGACTGGCCCTGAGCTAACATCCTGAGCCCATCTTCCTCTACTTTATATGTGGGATGCATGGCTTTATATGTGGGAAGCACAGCATGGCTTGCCAAGTGGTGCCATGTCCGGACCGGGATCTGAACTGGCGAACCCCGGGCCGCCAAAGCAGAACGTGCAAACTTAACCACTGCGTCACCAGGCTGGCCCCATGAATTCGAATTTTTGACTTAACATTGTAGTAATTATTTTCATACTCTTACATAGACTTTTTGACCATTATTTTAAATGATTTTATAATGTTACATAGAACAAACCACAGCTTACTCAACTCATTAACCCCTATTGTTAGATATTTAAGTTGCTTCTGATTTCTTTTACTATAATGAAGAATGCTATAATTAAATCTTTGTCATATTTTCCCTCATATTTCAAACTATTTGTTTGGGGTAGATTCTCAGAGTTAGAATTCCTGGGTCAAAGGCTCTTCATTCTCTTGAGAAATATTACGAAGTCATTTTCAAAGACAACTTTGCAAATTTAATAAATACAAAATCAATAATTATTAGATGTAATTGCACATATAACAATGAACAAAGTATACTGCATATTATTATACACAATATTACAATTAATAAAATATTATTAAAACTGTTATTTTAATTTTCCTCCTTCCTTTTTTCCTTTCTTCCTTCCAGATTTCTAGGGAGGTTGAGTAGCTCTCTTTTTTTAACAGTATCCCCATAAATCTTTCATGTAGCACCTATTTTGTGCTAAGTGGCTTTTTCTGCTGAACCTGTTGGAAGATAATTGAAGTACCATGCCATAACAAGGATGTGAGGGCCTGAGCCAGGTCAGTGGTGTTGGGGAGGGAGGAGATGCGGATGAAGTCAAGAGACTTTAGGCAAAGTCTAATACCCTCTATAGGATGAGGCAGGGCAAAGGAGACGGAGGATAACTGAATCAGAGTTGACAAGCCTGGGAGTTTGGTCATAAGATGAGAGAACCCAGAAAAAGAGCAGGTTCGGTTCAATCTGGGGCATATCGAGTTTGTGATATCCGAGAACATCCAGTGTGGCTGGCGTAGTGGATACTGTGGTACATCACCCACATTCCTTTTCAGGGGCAAAACACTGATTCTCTCCATTTCTGGAAGCTTTAGTGGCTGAGAGAGCTCTCAGCTGAGTCTCTTTATTGGCCCTCAGCTGAAGAAGCCACCTGGCTCCAGGTCACACTGCCTTCCCAGGCAGCCAACATCAATGTCTGACCAAAATGGGGATATAAAGGCCAGACACCCTTGCTCGAGGCAAGACAAATCTGAAGGCCATCCAGATTCCAGAGGTCATTATGGGATTGGTTGTGGCTTTGGTTTTGACCATTCAGTTCCTTCATCTGCCCAATTTTACTTCCTTCCCTCCCTGACTGGTGTTGACCCCAAGAGCACTCCCCAATACACTTCCTGCCCACAGATCTCCATCTCGGAGTCTGCTTTCAGGGAACCAACTTTACATTGTTGGAAATACACATCTGGGCTTGGGAGGAAAGATTGCTTGAGCGATAGAGATTTGGGGACCATTTGTCACAGCAAGGATGGTGGACGTGGGGCAGTGGGTGAGATGATGGGAGATGAGGAGCCAAAGAGTAGAGAAGGGAATCTTAGGGAGTGAAGGGATGAAGGCCTACATTGAGGGGGTGGGAAAAGAAGAGTAGACAGAGAAGGGAGCAGAGACACAACAATGTAGGCTCGAGACCCGTGTTTTCGGGAGGGGCAGCCAGTCAGGGCCGCTCAGAGGTTGACAGAGTCTAGGCCACTTCTGTTTATTTGAAGGGCCAGAGTACATTAAAAAAGTCTAATACCAGAACAGTGTATTTTAAATGTGGTATAATTTAAATGCTTTCATGAATAAACTAATTATTTTAATAGTGATATAAAAATACAATGAATCTGTGTACAATATCATTGGAAATAAAATTAAAAGTGCAAAATTTAGGTTCTTCATGCATATGAAGCCTGGGCCCAAAGCCTCTCCTGGCCACTGATGGTCCCACCTTCCTCTGTCCTAGGCCCTGCAGTCAGCAGAGGCTGACCTGGTCATAACTCGGAAAACGAAAACAGAAAATAACAAATGTTGGTGAGGATGTGTAGAAATTGGAACCTTGTGCGTTGCTGGTGGGCATGTAAAATGCTGCAGCCGCTGTGGAAAACGGTATGGCAGTTCTGCAAAAAATTAAACATAAAAATTACCATATGATCCAGAAATTTTACTTCTGGGTAAATGTCCAAAAGAATTGAAAGCAGGGACTCAAACACGTTCATAGCAGCGTCATTCACAGAAGCCAAAAGGCAGAAGCAACCCAAGTGTCCACTGACGAATGAGTGGATAAGCAAAATGTGGTATATACATACAATGGAGTATTATTCAGCCTTAAAAAGGAAGGAGGGGGCCGGCTTGGTGGTGCAGCGGTTAAGTGTGCACATTCTGCTTCTCGGTGGCCCAGGGTTCGCTGGTTCGGATTCCGGGTGCGGACATGGCAGTGCTTGGCACGCCACACTGAGGCAGCCGTCCCACATATAAAATAGAGGAAGATGGGCACGGATGTTAGCTCAGGGCCAGGCTTCCTCAGCAAAAAGAGGAGGATTGGCAGCAGTTAGCTCTGGGCTAATCTTCCTCAAAAAACAAAAAAAAAAAAAAAGGAAGGAAATTTTGATATATGCTACGTCATAGATAAACCTTGAGGATGTTATGCTAAGTGAAATAAGCCTGTCACAAAAGGACAAATACTGTATGATTCCACTCATATAAGGTACCTAGAATAGTCAACGCCATAGAGACGGAAGGTGGAATGGGGTTGCCAGGGGCTGGGGTTCGGGGGAAGTGGGGAGTTATTGTTTAATGGGTAGAGAGTTTCAGTTTTGTAAGATGAAAAGAGAATTCCAGAGATGGCTAGAGGTGATGGTTACACAACAATGTGAATGTACTTAACACTGCAGAAGTGTACACTTAAAAATACTTACGATGGTGAATTTTTTGTTACATATATTTTACCACACACACAAAAATAAACAAACAGAAAAAGTGATCGCCTCAAGCTCCGCTCTGAGAGCACATCCATCGCTGACTGTTGCCTGGACCAATCAGACCTGAGTGACTTCATGCAAGCCACCCTCAGGAGCATCACGTGTACGGCAAGTCGCACAAGCTGCACCAGCCGTGAGAGCTCAGGGACTAAACTAACTCTGTAGGCGACCTGGGACTTTATAGGTTATGATTGAAACATCAATTACTTATGGTTGTTAACTAATAAAATAATTAGCTTATACCCACTGCAAAAAAAAAATTGTCTACAGGTAACAAGCGTGGACAGCCTGAATCAGGTGCTGCAAAAGAACTGTAGTTCTCATTTCGGAAGGATTCATCTCTTTGACTTTGGTAATCTGTGCCTTTTGGAAAAAGGAAAAGAACCTGAATTCGTGTCAGTGGACTTGACAGCCAGTAGTGACTGGAAGGAAGTGCAAAGATGGTTATATTATCATCATGGTTTATGTAAATGGTACCCTAGAGTTATAAAGTCTACAACCTGCACAACTGTACTGAGCTCCCTGGGTAGCAGGCAGTGGGTTAGAGGAACACATAAACATGTCCCAGAATCCTCAGCAATACACGGGAGAGGGGATGGACTTCTGTGGTCACCCACGATGGGCACTGGGATTTGTGTTATTTGACTGTAGCCTCAAAGGTACAGGTAGCTATGTTAGGGAGTCTCCGGTTAACATGTGGGCAGGTGTGTATTTACCGGACACGAAGATCACCTCCTCCTCAAGCAGGTGAGAGCAGAAGGAAGTGCTTTCTCCCTAATGCCAGGAACTGGGTGTGATGCCCCTGGCTGTTAGAATGATGTTTGTACAACTCCCATAGACCATCCACTCTTCCAGAACAGATGTGAACTGTGGGCTATGAGGGCTGGAATGGGGTCCTGAGATGCTGACCTTAGAGACAGCCCAGCCCCTCCCTGGCCCAGTGGTTCAGCTGAGCCCTGCTCCACTGTCCAGGGGCAGGGAAGGAGTACCCACCCGGGAGTTAAGTGTTCCGGCCTTAGCGAGTCTCCTGGGGTCCTTTGACCCCCTTGTGTTGGGGTGAGGGGAGGGCGCTCTGAGGAGCCTTCCTGGCTGCAGCCAGGCCTCTTCTGAGGGGCTGACCTGGGGCTCCAGAGGCTTAGGGTTCTGGCCACGTGCCTGCTCCGGTGTGGGCATCCATTCAGCCTCCCAATCTTGTTCTTAGTTATAGAATCCTCACCCACCCCTCCCCCAGCTCATCAGAAACGTGGCGGGCTGGGTCTCCCCCGGGCAGGAGCAGAGACGGTGGCAAAGCCCAGGGTGGAAAGCAACCCCATTCCTTCCCCGGGACCCTCTTTGCCCCTCTTTGCAACCTCTTTTCCAGGGGCTCCTTTGTGGAAACGGAGTGAGAACCAGAACAGAGCAAGCCTCTGGCTCTTTATTAAAGATGTGTATGTGTGCGTAAGGAGAGAGAAGTGTGCTGAAAAATGAACGTGTCCCTTTTCCAATTTCCCCATGGCTCCCTCCTCCCAGCCCTGCTCATCTGTGCAGGTGGAACCGCAGGCTTGTCATTAACTCTCTGTCTCCGACGCCTCTGCCGCTTCCATGCCTGGGGCCCCTCCCCCGCCTCCCCTCCCCCTCCTCCCCTCCCCCTCCTCCCCTCCCCCTCCCAGCTTCACAGCCGCTGCTGCTCAGCGTCCCTGAAGCTACTCCCTCCCACCCCAACACCCGACCCCAGTGCTTTCCCTGAGAACAAGCCCGTCACAAAATAACCCCTCAGGCACTGAGCTCCTAGATAATAGGAGGAGGAGACGGAGGAAGGAAAAAGGGCAGCAATGCAGAGAATGGAGCTGAGTCTAAACTGATCAAGTTTAGGGAGGAGAGAGTCAGACTGTCCATCCAGCTTTTCATTCTTTTTCTTTCTTTTTTTTTTTGAGGAAGATTAGCCCTGAGCTAACATCTGCTGCCAATCCTCCTCTTTTTGCTGAGGAAGCCTGGCCCTGAGCTAACATCCATGCCCATTTTCCTCTATCCATGCCCATCTTCCTCTACTTTATACGTGGGACGCCTACCACAGCATGGCTTGCCAAGCGGTGCCATGTCCGCTCCCGGGATCCGAACCGGAGAACCCCAGACCACCGAGGAGCGGAACGTGCACACTTAACTGCTGCGCCACCAGGCCGACCCCACAGTGCTACTATTTTATCTTCATCTATTCACCTAGCCATCTGCCCACCTGCCTCTCTCTCTCTCTTTCTGTGTTTTCCTTTGATATATTACTTATCATTCATTCATTCATCCATTCATTCATTTCTCATTTATGGATCAAGTCCCAGTCAAATAGAACTACAAAACACTGTACATATAAGAAAAATTTTCCAAGCTTCAATTTTAGAAACCTTGTTTCACCCAGTACTTGCATTCTTGCTTCCACTCTCTGCCAAGGACGGTTTGTGCCTATCCCCCTTCTATCTCTCTGTCTCTGAACCCTAACACCACCCAGCCCTACCTGGGATGGCTCCGCCTTCTCACGAGCACCCCACTTCCCTCCATCTTGGCCTCCTGCAGGCACTGCCTGCCTAACACCCGCTCCAGCTGGCACACTGCTGGCTGCGGGAGGGATTCCCAAGGCCTTTCTGCACTTGAGGGGCACTCAGTGATGCTCTCTCTCCTGTTCCCGCAGTATTGCACATGCACAGGTCTTCCCCCAGCACCCCCTATTCTGCTCCTCCTCATCCCCTCCCTCAACCTGGGCTACGATACTGACTCCACAGAGCCCCCTCAATACGCACCCCCGCCCCAAGTTGAATGATCTCTGTGCTCTTCCCATCCCTCCTTCCCTCTGGATTCTGATTTCTCCTTCTGGGAAACCTTGTTTTTTGAGATGTAACTGACATGTAACGTTATGTTAGTTTCAGGTGTACAGATAACCATTCGATATTTGTATACACTGCAAAATGATCACCACAATAAGTCTAGTTAACATCCGTCACAATACATAGTTACAAAATTTTTTCTTGTGATGAGAACTTTTAAGATTTACTCTCTTAGCAACTGTCAAATATACAATGCAGTGTTATTAACTATAGTCACCATGCTGTACTTTACATTCTCTTGACTAATTTATGTCATAACTGAAAGTTTGTACCTTTTGCTCCCCTTCATCCATTTAGCCCATACCCGACCCTCTGGCAACCACCGATCTGTTCTCTGTATCTATGAGCTTGATTTCTGTTTCATTTTTTAGATTCCACATATTAGTGAAATCATATGGTATTTGTCTTTCTCTATGTGACTTATTTCACTTAGCAGAACACCCTCAAGGTCCATCCTTGTTCGTGCAAATGGCAAGATTCCATTCTTTTTTATGGCTGAGTAGCAGCCCATTGCATATACATACATAGGCTATATCTTCTTTATCCATTCATCTGTTAGTGGGCGCTTAGGTTGTTTCCATTTCTTGGCTGTTGTAAATAATGCTGCAATGAACATGGAAGTGCTTATATCTTTTCAAATTACTGTTTTCATTTTCCTCAGATAAATACCCAGAAGTGGAATTGTTGGATTATATGGCAGTTCTATTTTTAATCTTTTGAGGGACTTCCACACTGTTTTCCACAGTGGATGCATCAATTTACATTTCCACCAAGAGTGCACGAAGGCTCCCTTTTCTCCACATCCTCACCAACACTTATTATTTCTTGTCTTTTTGATAACAGCCATTCTGACGGGTGTGACATGATATCTCAATCTGGACAACTTTGGGTTCGACCTCTGCCTTCTCTACTCCTTGTGGGGCTTTTCTTTCCTGCGTCTTCTGTCTCTTCTGCCTCCACTATTTTCTTCCCGCAACCCACAAACGCCTTCCGCCCTACCTTTTGTCCCATTGCCACCAGCTCAATCTCCTGTCTGCAAAGTTCCACTTCAGGAAGAGGGGTCCTAACTCCCCCTCTCCAGTGTCTCCCTTTCACTCTTTAGTCCACTACAATTAGGCGTCTGTCCCCCACTACTCCACGAAACAGCTGTCACCGGGGTAACCAATGACCTCCAGCTCTTCAAATTTAACGGTATCCATTCAGCTCTTATTTCACTTGTCCACAATGCAATATTTCATGTGATATACTTGATTCCCTTTCTTGAAACGTTTTTCTTTATTGTCTTCTGGGACATCATTGTCTCCACGTTCTTATCATACCTTTGTAATAATTTCTTCCTAGTATTTCTGCCCAAAGATGTCAGACTGAGCTGGCATTTTGATCCAAACACGTAGAAATGTGGGATAGAAGGTGTTAGATTTTTTTTTCCTTCCAATTAAAGATAATGTGTAGCTGAGCTACACAGCAAAGGTAAAATTTCAAACGTCAAGACAACACTATGAACGCTTCAGGGGCGAGTAGGAGCCCAAGCCACGTAGGACATGAAGGTGTTGAGATCTAATCCTTGGAGCTGGGCTTTTATCACTAGGTGCTGGGGCCAGAGGCAAGACTACAGGCTAGAACTGGGCTCCGTGCATAAAGCTGGAGGCAGGAAAGAGCTGTCCTGTCTGTTGATTTGGGCTTACAAAACTCCCTACCTGCCCACTGCCTGGGGGATACGGCCAGAAGTGGAAATGGACCACTCAGTTCAAACAAGGAGAGGTATTCATGTCAACCCTGAGGAATCTGAACCTCCGGCTTGAGCAATACGTGAACAGAGGGTTACAATTCTGAACTACTTTCCTGATAGAGATACCCCAACCTCAAAATAGCCCCAGCCCAGGAGAAAAATTGATCCAGAGCCAGTGAACCACATTGGCCAGAGGCAATCCAAGATCTACTGCACAACCCGGGGCATTTATAGAATCCTGTGGAAGGCAATTTCCTAGGAGATAAGTTCACAAAGAAAAATGACAAAACAAGTAAAGAAATCAAATACCGTAAGAGATAGTCTGCAAAGCATAGATAATAATCTAATACTGTTTAAAATGTTCAAAGAGAGAAAGAAAATAATAAAAATAAATAATAAATTTAAAAATAATAATAAAAATAAATATTTATAAGATATAAAAACAACAGGTGAATTTGAAATATGTTCTAAAAATAAAAAATTATAGTCTTTGAAAAAAATAATTCAATGGATGAGTTAAACAGTTGACTAGATATAACTGAAGAGAGAATTGTTGAATTCTAATATATATGTCAGTGGAAATAACTAGGATATAGCACAAGGCGGGTATAAGTTAAGAGAGGGGGGGTAAAAGTTAAGAGACTTGACAATAGGATAGTAAGCTTCAAAATACGTCTAATAGGCATTCCAGAAGGAGAGAAAGGAGAGAATGAGGGAAAGACAATATTAGGAGAGAAGAGGGCTATTAATTCTTTAGAATTAATAAATGATATGAATTCTCAGATTGAAAATAAATGTGGTGTCCCAAGCAGGATAAATCAATATAGAGTCATACCCAATAAATCACAGTGAGACCACAGAACGTTAAATAAAAATAAAAATAAAAAATCTTAAAAGCCACCAAAAAGAGAAGATAAGATATATTACATAAAAAGGAATGGCCATCAAACCAACAGCAGATTTCTTAACGGCAACAAAAGATGCTAGAGGGCAGTGGAATAACATCATGAAAGTGTGAGAGAAAATAACTGTCTACTTAGGGTTCTATAACCAGCTGGCATATCATAGAAAGGTGAGGGCAAAGTAAATTTATTTTAGTCAAACAAAGACGAAGATAGACCTTGCTAAAAGAATTATTAAAGGATGTACTTCAGCAAGAAGGACTTTAAATTCAGAAAGAATATGTGGGATGCAAGAAACAATGGTGTTCAAAATGTTTCCGAATACTAAAACCTTTTTCCATCTCCTTTACAGGCTTCTCCTTCTCTGTTGATATCTTAAATATTATTATTCCCTTGAATTCTGTCCTCTGTTTTTTTTCTGATTCTACTTGGGCAATCGTATCTACACAAATGCCTTCAGCTAGCATCTATAAACGGATGCCTCAAGACTCTATCTCTATTCTTGGCTTTGGGTTCATATTTGCAATTGCCTGATGGACATCTCTATTTGAATGTCCCAAAGACACCTTCAAAGCATCATGCTCAAAGTAAATTCACCACCTTCCCCAAACCTGCTTCTCCTCCCGATCCCCTCTCACAAGAAATGGCACCAGTACCTACTCAGGGGCCCAAACTAAATGTCTGGACATCACTCTCAACCCGGTCTCCCTGAATCCAATAAGTTACTGACTTCTAAAATGTTTCTTAAATCTCTCCCTGCCTCCCCAAGTCATCGCCTTGTTTCAGACCACCATCATCCCCAGGCTTGACTGTAAAGATAAGTAAGCTTTTGCTTGTAAAGCTTGACTTAAACAAGGCAAAATAATTGGCATGGTGCCTGACAGATAGTAACTACTTAATAAACGATAGGTATTTATTTTTTCAAAAATTAGGTAATCATAAACACTTTGTGAAGTAGGTTCTACTCTTACTCTCATTTCAGAGTTGAGAAAACTGATGCTCATGGAAACTAATGTCACTGACCCCAAGTCACAGAGCTTTCTGATTGAAGACCTCAAATTCTGAACTACTGTCCTCCTCTGCTTCACTTACCCCGTGCTTTTAATCATAGACAGAGGCGACTATTTCCCCCAAAAGATCAGAAGGTGCTCAAGGAGAGGGACCAGATTGGATTTGTTTCTGCGTTATCAATAAATATTTGCTGAACTGAATCTGACTGACGCTTTTAGGATGGAGTGGGCATGGGGTGGGTGTCCCTAAGGATTAATGGTAGAGTTAGTGAAGAGATTAGCAGACAGGGGAGTGTTTGTGGGCAAGAGGTAACTCAGGGGGCTTATGGAAAGAGGGGCTTGATGAGAGGGGCACCTGAAGGACACTGCCTGGGAGTTTGAGCCTCTGGTCCTATGGCTGCTCCTCTTTAATGGTTCGTCTGCTTTATTTGGGGGTGTGGTGGGGGTTGGGCAAGGTAGGGATGCAGGGGGACTATGCTGGCACTGAAGGGCTCACATTGCGAGCATCCACTCTCTTCCTGGGACCTCAGGATGGAGAACAGAGAGATTTAGGGCTCATTTTCCAGGGACAAAAAAGTGCCTGATTCAAAGCCAGGTAACACAATGTCAATTTCTTAGTTTTGACAAATGTACCATGGCAATATACAATGTTAACAATGGGAAAATTGGGTGAGGGGTATACAGGAACTCTCTGTTCTAGCTTTGCAACGTTTCTGTGAATCTAAAGTTATTCCAAAATAAAAAGTTTATTAAAAACAGAAAAGCGGGCCAGCCCAGTGGCACAGCAGTTAACTTCACACGGTCTGCTTCGGTGGCCTTGGGTTCGCCAGTTTGGATCCCGGGTGCAGACATGGCACCGCTTGTTGAGCCATACTGTGCAGGCATCCCACATATAAAGTAGAGGAAGGTGGGCATGGATGATAGCTCAGGGCCAATCTTCCTCAGCAAAAAGAGGAGGATTGGAGGCGGACGTCAGCTCAGGGCTAATCTTCCTCAAAAAAAACAGACAAAAAATATCAACCAGAAGAGCGAGTTACAGCTGATCCCATGGCTGGAATCCCAGGAGAGCATGGCTTTTGAACAGAGAAAGGAAAACTCCTGTTGTCCTTGGACAAGCTATTCTGTTGCTCTGAACTTCAGTTTGTTTATCTGCAGAAGGGAGAAATATCCTTTTACAATGTACCTGCTGGGGGTATGGTGATGATGAAATGAGTGAAGGGACAGAAGGGAGGTCGGGATCCCACAGAGCAGTGAGATTCAGGAGCAGGCTATAGGTCTGGCGAGGAAGCAAGCCCAAGTCCTGGGCAGAAGCAGTGGTGGGATTGGGTTCAGTTCATCCCAATACACTGGATACTGAGGCAGGCTAATTCAAGACACTGGCCCTGGGAGGTAAGGCAGCTCCATCCTCCGCCTGATGGAGCAGGGGCAGGCAGAGACTAACACTTCCTAAGAGATGATGCCCCAAAGCCCTGGACCCTGGATGGCTCGTCTCTGGTCATCTTGTCCTCTTGGATCTCCTGGGAGAGATGGATAGTTCAGAGGAAGTTGAGAGGACAAGGCCCAGTAAGAGTAGCGGCCCAGGTTCTGGCCCCAGAAGACAGGTCCTACGTTATACGTGGAGGTAGGCAGGCAAGTAGCAGATCATGGCCAGAGGAAGAAAGTGGCAACTTTGGGCTGGGGGCAATGAGTGAAGCTGGGCTCTGGCAGGCAGAGCCTGAGTGTTTCTGCCTGCGTGGGTCTTCTTTACGTTAATTACCCGCCAACATGGTTTGTGCGCTGCTCTCCCTTGTGCTGTTTTAATTAACAGAGATCTCCTCTGAGCAAACCAGCTGCTGTGTAAGTTGTCAAACTGTCAGCACACGCAGGATGGGTGCCATGGGACATTAAGTGTGGGAACTACCCATGGGTTCCCCATCTCCCTAGCACATTTGAACCTCCCTCTAAACCCACCCCAGTAGTAATAATGGGCAGGAGAATATCAAGATCAAGAACTTGGCTTTGGGTTCAGACAGACTTAGGTTGAACTTTGTGCCACAAATTTGCTGTGAGAGTTTTGGCAAATCACTTAACCTTTCTGAATTTATATTCCTCATCTGCAAAATGGGAATAGTAACACTGATCTTGCCACAAGGATTGTGGTAGATAATGTACATTACGTGTTTTATCTAGTGCCTGTAGTGCCCAATAAGTTGTTATGAAGTCCATCTTCCTGGTCAGTATAGAGTTCCCTGCTAGGCCCTTTGTAAGTTCATTATGGCCAGAGAGGAAACTTTAACTAAAACATACATGGGAGAAATCCCATAGTTCTCATTATTGATTTTCTATTTTTCTGTGCAATGTCATTTTCCGTTCAATGAACCCTTGCTTTCTCAATAGCTTTGCCTCCCATCAAATCATTAGGAGCCAACAGTCATCTTCTCCCACTTTCATCCCTTCCTTAGCGGGTCCTTAATTTTGTCCAGGCCTGTAGGCCTCTGTGAGTGTGTGTGTGTGTGTGTGTGCTCGTGCACATATGTGAGCCTAAATAGGAGTGTATGAATGAGCTTTTCTGTGAGAGTATGCTTATGAACTTGGGTGTGTGTGCATCTGTATGGGAATGTGGTGGATTTTGTGTGTGTGTGTGTGTGTGTGTTGGCCCGTACATATTTGTGTAGGCCTACGGGGGAATGTGTGAGTGTGTCTTAGTGAATTCATGGACCTGTGTGAACATATATTCCCTAGCCAAACAGGGTGAGCTTGTGTGTGAATCTGTGTGTGTAAGGTTGATGCATGAGAGCTCCTGCGTGTGTTCATGGGTTTGCGTGTGTGTGTATATGAGCCTGTTTATCAATAATAATACCTAATATTTGCATCATGCATAGTTTTACAGAGCATTTAGATATGCTTTTCATTTGATCCTCACAACCTTGTGAAGAATACAAAATGGAATATTCAATAAAAATTCCACATACACTAATAATGTCTACTATATGCCAAGTAGTATGTTGGAAAGGGTATGTGTGAGTCCAGGGGTGGGAATGAGGACATATGTGGTTAATATCAGTGTCAACACACCCACATCTGCCCGTGTCAAAGGTCAAAGGGTTCCCTCTTGTCAACACATGTGGAGCCTGAGCTGGTCTGGGCTTTCTGACTGTATACCGAGGAAGGAGGTGGAAGGAGAGATGGGGGAGGGGGCGGGATTTGTAGCATGGAATAGCAGGGAAAGCGGAGTTTGTAGGACTTGGGCAGGAGGTTCTCTAGGCATTTGCCAGATAGGCTAGCAAGATGTTCAGTTGCATTCCCATGAAGCAAACTGTTCCAGATGGAACTTCAAAGGTGGGTGGGAGTGGGAGGAGGGAAACATATTGAGCAGAGTTCCTTTGCCAAGCTTGGCACTGTTAGGTACAGGTGTGTATGAGGGAGGACTCAGATATGAATTACGTATTAGAAAGTGCAATGCCATGTGCAGGGTCATGCCTCAAGTCCAGAGAAGGAGAGGGGAATCCCAAGCCATCTCAGCCACTGGGCAAGGACTCTCTGTGCCCATCCCACTCCTATTCTGGGCCCTATGGAAGGAAAGCATCAATAAGACAGATCACATCATGTTAGACCCTGGTGTGGTCTGGCTTGTGGCATCCTTTGGCTTGTCTTGTCCTGGTGTAGGCCATCTCAGAAGCTCCCTGGATGTTGCCTTGTGTCTCATTAATGGCATTGCCAAGCTCATTAAGTTGATCTTTCTCCTCTTCTTGTCTCCCAGGTCTGAGCCATCACCTCAGTCACTCCAAGCCTGGGGCTGGGTTAACCCTTGATGGCTCCAGCACAGAGGATCCTGCAGAGGTTGCTGTCGGTCCCATGACACAGGTTCAGAAAGACTGACCAGAGCTCCCTTTGCAGGTAGATTAGTTTTCCAGGGCTACTGTAACAAAGTGCCGCAAACCAACTGGCTTTAACAATAGAAATTTATTCTCTTACAGTTCTGGAAGCTAGAAGTTCGAGATCAAGGGGTCAGCAGGGTTGGTTCCTTCTGAGGGCTGCAAGGGAAACTCTGTTCCAGGCCTCTCTCCCAGCTTCTGGTGGTTTGCTGGCAATCTTGGGCATTCCTTGGCTTGGAGAAGTATCACCCCAGTCTCTGCCTTCATCTTCACATGGTGTTCTCCCTGTGTGTGTGTCTGTGTTCAAATTTCCCCTTTTTATAAGGACACCAGTCATGTTGGATTAGGATTTACCCCTAATGACCTCATTCTAAATGGATTTCCTCTGTAAAGACCCTATCTC
The DNA here is from genome assembly GCF_041296265.1 of Equus caballus. Lineage (NCBI taxonomy): Eukaryota > Metazoa > Chordata > Mammalia > Perissodactyla > Equidae > Equus > Equus caballus. The sequence goes on from NC_091685.1 coordinate 21,642,748, forward strand.
CAGATGAAGTCACATTCTGAGGTACTGGGGGCTAGGAGTCCATTATATCTTTTTTGGAGGGCAGAATTCAACCCATGAAAGGGACAATCTTTTGCCTTTCCTAACCCCCATCTGAACACTGTGTGTCTTTGGGAAACACCTAAGCCTTTGCATCCAGAATGGCATGAACTGAAGCTCAGAAATAACTTCCTGGTAGAACATGGTGATAGATAAGTCTTTGGCTGGGGTAAGAGGAGGAGAGCAGGAGGAGGAGGAGGAGAGAAAAGAGGAGGAAGTTGAGAAGGAGCGGGAATGGAGGAGAAAAGTCACATCCAAACTCGTTTCAAGACAATGCTATTAAGAAGGGAAACCAGGGCAAAGTCTCTCTAAGGACTTGGGTTGAATATCTCAGCTGGACCCAAACCAAGGCCTTGGCCAGGGAATATGATTTATAAGAAAGAACCTTTCTTCTCACAGAGAAAATGCTGAGCGAAAGAAGTCACGCATAAAAGAGGGCATGCCATATGATTCCATTTCTCTGAAAGTTAAGACTAGACAACAAGAGTCTATGGTGATAGAATTCAGAAGTGGTTCCCTTTGATAGATATTGACTAGGAGGGGGCATAAGGGAGTCTCTGGGGTACTTTGATTTGGGTAGGTGTACATGTATGTGACACCATCGAACTTTATAGTTAAGATGATCTCACTTTACTGTAACTAAATTAAACCATAGAGAAATGTGTAAATCAACCCATTTCTTACTTTTCTTCTCACCACTGATCACTCCGGGCCACTTTGTCCAGCTCTCAGGTTGCTTCCATACTCTTTATGCTCACGATGCTCACAAATGTGAGATAACAGAAACGTCCAGCATGATGCCCGGCACAGAATACGTACTCACAGGACGCAAATTCCCATCATGCTCCTGTGCACATCGTGTTCTGGGAATACAGAAGGGGTGGTGTCCAGAGATGACCTGGGCTCCCTCCTCTCCTACCATCCATGGGGCTTGATGCCGGGCCCTGGGAATAGAAGGTGTTCAGGGCTTGGTAGAAGACTAGTAAAAAATCATGTCCCCTCTCCCCAGGAACAGAACACAGCCCAGCAGAAACCCCAAATCATAATTAAAAGATGCCCTGAAACTCTCTAGGCAGCATGAATTTTGAAGATGAAAGTAAATGATTAAAATAATTAAACACTTCAAGCTGACAAGCTGGAGCAGAATCTTGCCAGCGGACGTTTGTCAGTAATTAGCTAATTAATCCTGGTGCAGATTATAAGCCATAACAAACCAGTCAGGCTGAACAGAGCCGGCTGCTCAGAATTAGACTTTTAAAAAAGAGGAGAAGGAAGGGTGGGGTGGAGAGGGCATATAAGAGGGAAGAAGGAAAAATAAGAAAAAGATATGGTATTTAGGGTCACCTGTCCTTACCCTAGCAGACAGTATGGGCCCAGCCAATAGGGGGCCTTCTGGAGAGTTCTGGGCCTGTGTCTAGACCAGAGACCCAGCATCCACTGGTACTTCAATCAGAATGGATGCTAAGGAGGAGGATAGGGAGTGCTCTGGACCCCAAACCAGAAGGAACAGTAGGAAGGAGTCCAGACAGGAGGTGATGTCTGCATCAGGTGGGTACAGCATTATTCTATTCATTACACCATTCAGCAAGGGACCCCCAACAGTGACAAGGGTCCCATTGGTGTGGACAGGAATGACAAGATCCAAGAGAGGGATCAGGGCCCAACCAAGCAGTCTGGAATCAGGACAGGCTGCAGACCTGTGCTTCCAAGAGAAAGAAAATGAGAGCCACACATGTAATTAAAGAAAGTAAAAAGAAACAGATGGAATTAATTTTAATAATATTTTTTACTTAACCCAATATATCCAAAAGGCTATCATTTCAGCACATAATTAATATAAAAACATTTTTTCATATTTTACATTTTTTTGTACTGTCTAAATTCTGGTTTGTATTTTACATTTACAACTCATCTTAATTGGGACTAGTCATATTTTAAGTGTTCAATAGCCACACGTGCCTAGAGGCTCCCATATCAGAGGACACAGCTCTAGACAGAAGAGAAGTGATGGAGTGGGATCCCAAGCTCTGGGACAATCGGCAGCAGGGTGGAGGCAGACCAGAGTGACATGACCTCCTCACTGTTTGACTTTCTCTCCTTGGCCATTCTCCCTCCTACCTGCTCGTCTTGGCTATTTCCAGTGAAATCAGCCTCAACTTTGCGGGTCTCCAAGAGGAAGGGTCAGGGAAGGAGAGGAAAGAATCCAGAGTGACTGGACTTCTGCCCTGGTGTGACACGTGGGACAAGACAGTGCTACTGCTGCACGCAGAGTCGTGCCCTGCAGTCTGAGAGCGTGAGTGCATCTATGCACCTGCGTGTTTCAAAGGCGCTCTAGGACATGAGCACTGACGCTCAGAGAGCTCCCTGCAGCTGCAGCCCTTGGGTAAAGCTCAGTTTCCTTCATAATAATCACATCGGTCAAGGTACAAGAGACAGCACATTTCACTCAACTGGAATGTTCCGTAAAGACTGTCAGATGGAATCTGTCTCTTAGAAAATAAACAGGATCTTTTCTCTTTCCAATTTTTTTATTGTGTAAAATACACATAACATAAAACTTACCACCTGAACCATTTTCAATGTGCAGTTCAGTGGTATTAAGTACATTCACATTGTTGTGCAACCATCACCACCATCCATCTCCAGAACATTTTCATCTGGCAAAACTGAAACTCTGTATTCATCAAACAATAATTCCCCATTCTCCCTGTCCTTCAGCCCCTGGTAACCATCCTCCCACTTTCTGTCTCTGTGAAGTTGACTACTCTAGGTACTTCATGTAAGTGGAATCATACAGCATTTGCCTTTTTGTGGCTGGCTTATTTCACCTAGCATGTCTTCAAGGTTCATCCATATTGTAGCATGTGCCAGAATTTTCTTCTTTTTTTAAGGCTGAATGATATTTCACTGTATGTGTATGCCATATTTGGCTTATCCACTCATCTGTCAGTGGACACGGGTTGCTTTCACATTTTAGCTATTGTGAATAATAGCTAGTCAGGATCTTTTTGAGGCAAAGACCAGCTGCTTCTAGCCAGAGATAAGTCCATTTTCCACCACCATCCTGGCTTAAGCTCTCTGTGGATGTGCACTGAATCTCAGAACCCACATCAAAGCTCTGGTAAAAGCGAGGGAGTGAAAGGACACAGCTTCTGGATCAGTGGTGCAGACTTGTCAGTGGAGACGTGCCACTGTCCCCACTGCCTGGAGGAGAGATCTGGAGAGAGGGGAGGAGACAAGAGGGACAAGGTGGATTTTGAGGGCCAAAGCCACAGATCAGACTGCAGATTAATAGAAGGCACTTTAACTCCTAAATTCACCACCAAAGAAACATAACATTTCCCTGCCCCCAAACCTCATCTTTGCTTAGCCAAGCCCATGTCTCCCTTGTGTAAGAAGAAGGAAGAAAGCTCTTTAGTTGTACACCAAAAGATCCACATCTGACTTTGCACCTTGGCCAGTAGCTCTTGTCCGTAATTGAATAAGGCAGCATTGCTTAGGGCCAAGGGAGGTGCAAAGAGAATCTCGTGGTGGTCCAGGGCTCAGGGACATCCTTATCTTGGTTAGTGGGATTGATCAGGGAAGGCCCCCAGGAGGAGAAAAGCTTGAGCTGTACCTTGGAGACGGTGAGGAATCAGAGAGCAGAGAGAAGGAAGGAGGGCACTGTGGTAGGGGAATTTAACATAGACCCTCTCATTCACAGAGCTCTGTAGAGCTTATAAATTATGTTCACATGTGTAACCTCATTTCATCCTCATTGGGCTGTAGGATCCCAGAGGTACTGTCTCATTTGAGAGGCAATATAGCATAGTAATTAAGAGTGAAGTCTTTGGATTTCTGGCAGATGGAATACATGCATTTATATCTGTTCCCTCAACAAACCTCACTAAAAGAAAAGTAAAGGAATATGAAAGAGACAATGGTGGACCACAGATGTCAACACATTTTTGGAAGACAGCAAGTGGATGGAAGAGTTGGCAGAGCTGGAATAGTTGCATTCCAAGTGCTACAGAAAAGGATGCCAGACAGGAGTCAGCCAATTGGAGACCCAGGACCAGGGAAAGAACAGATATTGGAGGCAACAGTTACTGCAGAACGTGGGAGGGAGACATGGGGCTAAGAACAAGGGAATGGGCTGAAAGTCTGCCTAAGAAGCAGATCCCTTATGCAGACAGCTGACTACATCTTCTACACCCTGCCAGAGACTGAAGGGTTTATTCTGTTTAAAAAGTAAACCAGAAAAGCTCCAGCCAGGAACACCGGGCAAGGAGGATATCAGGGGAGAAATGTCATAATGAAAAGAAGGACATTAAAGGAGAATCTGAACAGTGGGATTCTAGGGCCCACGAGACATCATTTCTAGAATGCTTGTGGTCAGGTGTGTACGCTCTCAAATGGAGACTGGTACATTCTTCACTGGAGAAACTGAGCAGAGAGAAGACCTTTGTATATTAAGAGAGAGATCAGATAATACGGAGAGAAGATATTCACAGAAGTAATAGGAGAAAATTTCTCAGAGCTGAAAGACATGAGTTTCTAGAGTGAAAAGGCCTACCACAGGTGTAACAAATATGATAAACGGAAATAGGCCCATACCAAGTGTCATCAGCATGAACTTTTAGATGGGCAAGGATACAGACCAAATCTTAAAAGTTTCCGTACAGAAAAGACAGGATAGATATAAAAGATAACATAGAATCAGCAATAGCAAATAGACTTCTCAACAGCCATGTTGGAGCAATGCCTTCAAAATTCTGAAGAATTTGTATACCAGTCAAGCTATAAATCAACTGTGATGGGATAAAGAATTTTCTGAAATTCAAGGTCTCAAAAATTTCACTTCTCAGGAAAAACTTTTGTTCTTTCTCAGGAAGCTACTAAAATATGTGCTCCATCAAAATGAAGGACTAAACCAAGAAAGAAAAAGATGTGGGATACAGGAAAAGGGGATCCAGCCCAGAAAAAGTACACAGGGAATCCTCTGAATAATCACCATGCAGAAGGCCCAGAGAGTAAGTACACATCGAACAGGAAGATGGAAGGCTCCAAGAAGCCTTCAGGAAAGAAAAAAATGGAATTAATAAATTACCTGACGTGTTTTGCCATGTGGATATTAGCATTTAGAAGGTTTTTACATTCTGTTGAAGAGTTTGGGAAGAATTCACGGTCAGAATATGGAAAACTAAGAAAACGAAAGAAAAAATAAGGCCATTAACACAAGGGAAGATGAAAAAATCTGTACAAGAAACGCAATGCACTATCTGTTTCAGCAGTGAACCGTGTGTGCAAAATCAATAGGGCAAACCCTGAATATTGATTCAACCAAAAGTTGCTATATAATTATGTTAGATGGATACAAAAGGAAGAGGTAAGTGGGTGGGCACGGTAATAATATTAAATTATCATCTTTCATAATAGATAAGAACTAGCAGAAAAGCATATTATTTATATATTCAGAGGTAAGTACCGGTAGACACAGCTAAAATGATTTTAAGTAGTTGCCTTGAAGAGTGAGACTGGGAGGTGGGGTATGGACTACCGTTTTCTGTGATAAGACTTGAAGTACTAGTTGACTTTTTAAAACCATGAACACGTATTGATTTGCTTTTAAAGAAGGAAACATACCATGGAATATCATTCAGCCTTAAAAAGGAAGGAAATTCTGACACGTACAACATGGATGAACCTTGAGGACATTATGCTAAGTGAAATAAGCCAGTCACAAAAGGACAAATACTGTGTGATTCCACTTAGATAAGGTACCTAGAATAGTCAGATTCATAGAGATAGAAAGTAGAATGGTGGCTGCCAGGAGCTGGGGGAAGAGGCGAATGGGGAATTATTGTTTAATGGGTATGGAGTTTCAGTTCTGCAAGATGAAAAGAGTTCTGGAGATGGATGGTGGTGATGGTTACACGACAATGTGAATATACTTAATACCACCGAACTGCAGACCTAAAATGGTTAAGATGGTAAATTTTATGTTATGTTTATTTTACCAGAATTTAAAAAATATAAATAACTTAAAAGTTGGTTAAGATAGTAAATTTTGCGTTATGTGTATTTTACCACAATTTAAAATTTTTTAATTAGAAAAAGGAGTGCAGTCTAAAATTCAGATTTCCGGAAGATCAAATGTAAGATTAGAATGTAGGGATGAAATGTAAACTCCAAGAGGACAGGAAATTTTGTCTGTCTGCTCACTGCTGTATCCCTGGAGCCTAGTATAGTAGTCACTCAATAAACAAATATAATGACTACTCAATAAATGCTATCTATTATTATTCTTTGTATTTGTCTTCAGGGCACATCGCTTCCTGCTGCAGCATCAGCATTTCTTCCCATCATGCTTGTGCACACCTGTACACACATGCACTCAAATATGCAGGTAAGCCTCAGGGCATGTTCCTTCAACAAGTACTTGCTGAATGAATTAAGAATGACTCTGCAAGGCAAGCATTATTACCCCACTTTCCAGATGAAGAAAGTAGGCCATACAGCCCATAAATAGGATAACCAGCATTTCCAACTTGGCCTTTAGACTCCATGTCAGGTGTTTTTCCCTCAGTAGCCAACTGCTGAAGAGTGTTAGAAGAGCAGAGCTGAGTAATCACCTAGCTGTAATGGGAATGACTAATGGACCTGTATGGCTGGAAAAGAGGAGGATTTTTGCAGGGGAGGAGTGGGTGATGACTCTGGAGATGTGAATGCTTGTCAGATGATGGGGGAGGGCCTTGAATGTCAAGTGAAAGGACCTAGAAATTATTCAAAAGCAATGTAGAGTCATTGAAAGTCTTCAGACAAGAGAGGCCCTTTAGGAAGCTTTGTTTGGCAGCAGTATATAGGATGTACTGAAGTGGGAGGCTGGGGCACAAAGGCCTCTTAGGAGGCTGCCACAATGAAATGATAACGGTGTAAACTGGCACAGTGGAGGCAGTGGCAGGAGTAATGAAAAATCAATGAGACTTATAAACCTTTAGTCAGACTAATGAGGAGAAGTGGAGAGGAGATGCAAATTACCAATATCAACATCAGCAACGAGAGAGAGTTCATCACTACCTATTCTACAAAAATTAAAAGGATGGGGCTGACCCAGTGGTGTAGTGGTTAAGTTCGTGTGCTCTGCTTTGGTGGCACGGGGTTCGCAGGTTCTGATCCTGGCTGCAGACCTATAGACCACTCATCAAGCCATGTTGTGGCAGCGTCCCGTATACAAAATAGAGGAAGATTGGCACAGATATTAGCTCAGCAACAGTCTTCCTCAAGCAAAAAGAAGAAGACTGGCAACAGATCTTAGCTCAAGGCCAATCTTCCTCACACACACACACACACACACACAAATTACAGGGATAATAAGAAGATAGCATGAACAACTTTACACCAATAAATTTGACAACTTGGATAAAAATACAATTTTCTTGAATTACTCAAGAAGAAATAAATAACTTGAATAGTCCTACTTCTGTTAAAGAAACCACATCTTGTTTTAAGGTAAAGGAGAGTACACCTATAACTTCCCACTGCTCGTTGCAACAAGGCTTGGCATTCGGTCCACCACAGGTCCCATCGCACTCATCCAGCTCATTTAAATGCTGGCTTGAGCTAGTTTAAAGTAGGTTTCCACTTCTTGTAATCAGAAGAATCTTGGCTAATCCAGGATCTTAAAGACCGCTCTTCCAGGATAACACAGCCTGTGGTGTCTGTCCATGGTGCTGACTGTGTGCCCCTATTCATTGCTTCAGCATGAAGTCAGGGCCGCTGAACTCACCCTCAACCTCAGGCCCTCTGTACCCTGTGGATTCTGTCCAGGGTCCTGACCACAATCTGATTTGCCACTACAGCGCTAAGGGTCAATATCAGAGCTTATAACTCTTAACCATACGCTCCAAATTTGGAGACTCAAGAATATGCCCCCCTCTGGCTGTAGCGTCAGAGAGCCTCAGTGGTTCTGCAGTGCCCACTCAGGCAACGCTGAAGCCAAGGTCTGGTGACAGAAGGGCTAAACAACCCGGGGCAGAAGGCCAGCCATCAATAGACAAGTCCAGCCTCCTGGAGAGGATTCTGGCAAGATGAAGGAAGGGAATCAAGGCCACTACCTACTCGGCAGAGCTCCACCCTTTGAGGGACAGGAGAGAAAACTAATGAAAGAAGCCGACGACATAGACTAGGTACATTTGGGGGTAATAGAAGAGGTCACAGCCTGACAAGCACAAGAATGCACAGGGTACCCCTAGATACAATGTGACAAGCTTAGGATAGAACCTCTAAGTCTAGGTGGACCTTGCAGGTCTGATAAATCTGAGTCTGTCTGGTTTCCTTGCTGGAACTTGACAGCTCATTCCACAAAGGCAATCTAATACTATGGCTGAGCTTCCTTGGAGGCAGAATTTCTCCAGGTCAGAGAAAACACTGAGTCTCTTGCTGTCACTTGCACATGGCACTCAAATGATGAAAATAAAGATAGAAGTGGGATCAACCAGAGAGAGCTTCCCAGAGTGGGTGCATCTTGAGAAGAGTAGAGAGTCAATTTCCAACTAACATTTTTAGTTCCTACTATGTGCCAGGGACTGCAAAAGTACTTTCACACACATACTTCCTTATTTAATCCAAACAGTCCAGTGAGAAAGCTATTTTTAATCCCATACTGCGTTAGTCAGGCTTCTCCAGAAAACAAAACCGATAGGATATATATAAACATATATAAGAGGAGATTTATTATAGTAATTGGCTCACACAGTTATTGAGGCTGAGAAGTCCCACAATATGCCACTTGCAAGCTGGAGCACCAGGAAGGCTGGTAGCATAATTCAGCCTGAGTCTGAAGCCTGAGAGTCAGGAGCTCTGATGTCCGAGGGCAGGAGAAAATGGGTGTCCCAGCTCAAGAAGAGAGAGAGAATTTCTTTCCTCTGTCCTTTTGTTCTATTTGGGCCCATCAGCAGATTGAATGATGCCCACCCACATTGGTGGAGGTGGATCTTCTTTATTCAGTCTACTGATTCAAATGCTAATCTCTTTCTGAAACATCCCACAGACACACTCAGAAGTGTTTTACTAGCTATCTGGGCATCCCTTAGCCCAGTCAAGTAGACACATAAAGTTAACCATTATGCATACACATAGGGAAACTGGAGCCCAGAAGGGCAAATGATTTGCCCAAGGTCACACGGTTAATATGTGGCAGAGCCCTTGCTTTTTCCATTGCATGTAAACTCCAAGCTGAACCCTGCACCCACTCGCTCACTCACACTGGACCCTCCAAGCAAGCAGTGCCTTTTGGAAAAAGGCCATCAGCTCCTAGCATGGTTGAATGAGGTGGGTACCTGCCGTGCCCTCCTGTTTTGGTCAAGAGCAGCTAGAGGAGCTCTGAGCACCTATTAGGCCTGGGAGTTGGAGGAGGTTTGGAGACTTTAGGTGGCAGGGAGGAGGAGGAAGCCTCTGTGGAGGGAGGAAGCTGGTGGGGATGGAGGTGGGAGGGGACTGGCTCCCTGCTGCTCCCAGAACCATTCTCACCTGCAGATGGATGGCTAGAGACTCATGCAAGTGCTAATCAGCTCCTTTGACACACGCAGGCTGGGGCTACAATCCATTTTCACATGGAATGCCAGATCGATTCCTCATTCTCTACAGTCGCCAACCAGCCTCCTCAGGCCATCCATCCTTGAGGGGCTGAGGAGCTGGTTAACTCTCTGCACCTCTGGCCACCTGCAAGCTTTGGCCTTCTCTGTATTCTCCCTGGATACAGTCTTCTCCTCAAACCATTGCCAGGCAGAACAATTTAGTGGAACTCTGGGCTGGGAGTCCAACAGGTCTAGGTTCCAGCCTCAGATCAGCAGCTAATGTGTGACTTTGGATAAGTCACCTCATTTCTCCTAGTGTCAATTTTCTCAGATGTGTAATGAGGATAAAAATTTCAGCTCTGCAGGGTCTTTGTGAGGATCCCAATTACATCTAGTGGATGTAAAGTTAGGAAACATTGCAAGACGTAGCTAATCTAAAGCACAGGCTGCTGCTTCTAGAATAGGTTCCTTCTCCAAATCTGGCCCTCCCCCTTCACCTCAAGCCCTATCCTTGAGATCTGACAATTCAGGGAGGGAAGATCTGTTAACATGGTTGTAAGAGAGGTTTTCTCCTCTCTCAGGTTACGTTAAGTAGCCAAAAACAGCTCTTGAGCTGTTGATCTCCTGACATGGTCAGATCTTCTGGTGAGGGCCCGTGAGTTCTGGAAACTGAGCTTAGAACCATCGGAAACCAGCAGACAGGAGCTGGACTCAACAAAGCCAGGTGGAGTGCCTGGGAAAAGGTGTTTCTAGAACTCTGGGTAAATTTCTCGACTTATCTCCTCCCCTCAAAAATGAAATCTCACCCATATTGACAGAAATTTTGTCAGTACTCATCAGTTTTATTTAATTTTAGGAAAGAGGACCATGTTTTAGAGATACCCTCCATATTCTTCCCATGCATATCCTCTTCCAGAAGAAGGAGCCCTCTGTATTCCTTAATCCTATCTCCTAGTCATAGATGATTAGAGAGGAGTAGGGAACATTTGCCCTAAGCTGAGCCAGTCAGATCCTTTCTAACTTCGCGTGCATTGAGGCAACCATAATAGTGTATGTGGAAACAGAAGTCAGTTCACTGAGAGAAGAATGGAGCAGACAAGCAGAAAAACATAGAGACAAGAAATCATGGGGCCCTAAGAGAGAACAATGGGAGGAATTGCTGTCTGAGGATTTTCTGTTTCCAGAAATCTATCTGGAATCTATTAATCTAGGAATCTGTCTACCTCCAACAATGTGTGTAATCCTATATTGGAATTACTTGTTGATCTCATCCTCTCCCTGTGGACTCCTCCTTGAAGATTTTAATCTTTGTAACTCCTTTAGAACCTTGCCCAGTACCTGGCATACAGTTCGTTCTCAGTAAATGTGTTTTGCAAGAATAAATGAATAGTTATCAAGAATGGTGATGACAGTAATGATAATGTCAACCATTCAGATGAATCTGGTGTGTGACTGCGACAGTGTGGGCCAGGGGCCAGGTACATCATCACAGTCAAGCCCCAGGCCAGGAGGCTCCTGGGGAGATGACAAATACTTCAGCATGTAGACCAAGCCGTTGTTGTCACTGTGATTATTTCTGTCATTAGAGTTGGTGTTATGCTACCGTGTGGCAGCTGCCAGCAGAAAGCTGGCCTGCCATGCTTCCTCATGGCAGGAGAACCATCAGGGAAGAAAATGCTCTTAGAGGATAAGCAACAAGGAGGACCAGGCTCAGGATAGGCTTTTAGCTGGGACTCTCATCAATCTAAGCAGCAGTTCTGGGTGGTTGTGGTCATTTGCATCTTCCTCCTGTATCCACAGTACAAATCCCTAAATATGTTGGGGAGCAAGGATATAGAGGAAGGGTGCTATGGAGCAGGAACCACCAGATTAAGGGCCCTAAGCAAGAGGGCTCATCAACTTTCATTGCATTAGGGCCTGAGTGGGCAATGGAATACTTGGGGATGGGCTCCAAGTGGAAGTTGGATTTAGGGTGAGAATGGAAGGGGGACAGGTAATGCAGAGCTTAACATGCTCCTGAATTCTTTTCTAGTCCCAACCCTTGGAGGCGGCCCGCCAGGATTCTTGGATCTGTATAACCTCCTTGGGGACCAGAAGTCAGATAGAACAAATTATACTTCTGATGTTTGTGCAGAATCCCCATAAGTCCTCTGTGACTTTTATTTCCTAAAGGATCCCAGAATCATTGTATTGAATGATTACAGGCTTTTTGGGCCACTGGAATCCTCCAAAAGTCATTAGGTCCAGTCCCTTGCCTCTGGACAAGAGGTTGAGACAATTATAGATGGTAAATAGCAATTGTTTGCCACTGATGTGCTTGGTGAAGTCAGTTTTAGACAGTACAAGGCAGCAACAGGACCAACGAACAGGACCACGTCAATTCTACTGCAGCTGCATCAGCTCCTGTGGGACCTACAGGAAGAGTTGTGTTTTTGGCCACCAGCAGATGTGACCGCCCTGGTCCTTAGGGGTCATTCAAGGAGCATGAAGGTGTCATTTGTCTGACAGCCTCTGAGATGCTGGAGCCTGCTGCTGAAAACACCAGTCAGCCCTGGTGTTTGTGTTTTGGGTCAATTACACACTCCAGGGAGATGGGGGGGTGGGGTGGGGCGGGGAATAGGAGATTTTCCAGGGAGAAGTCTTCCTTTCCAGGTGGAGAAGCTAAAGCCTGGAGTGCAAGACCCAGCCATAGAGTTTGTCCAAGCTCTAGGTCCTTGAATTGTAATTTAACCTCTTCCCCAGAATTGGCACCATTCCAGAGCCTTCTAACTGAGAGCCAAGCTTCTTTTCCCCAGGTCAGTCGTGGGGAAGACGAGAGAGAATTTGAAATGTGAGAAGATACTTATCTGTCTTGGCTCTTTTTCTCTGAGACTCTGCTCCTATCACCTCAGGTTACCTTGGGCATTCATTCCAAATCTGCACAGTTCACCCATTTGTACTTTAATCTTTGTCTGGTTACCCCAAACACACCCTCATCTATCCCTGGTCTTCTCCCCTACACTCCCTCTCCATTTGAGCTTTTGAGGGGCTGCCTTTCCCTTTCTATGCTTTGGTTTGGTACCCTCGGTACCATCTGGCATAACTCCCCTCTGGCCCAACTCGCCTCTGGCCCAATCTCTTCTGTAATGAAATTCCTGCTGGTACAGCCCTGGTACATCCACCTCCCACGGTGGTAGATAGCCCTGATGGACAGTTCTTATTCGGCATTGACTGGCCTTTTGCATAACTACTGGATACCTCTGGGGCTCGAACAGCTACATATGAAGATAGTGAATGATAAATAATAATAATAATAGTATCATTTATTGCTTACTTAAAAACTTAATTTATTGCTTACTTAAATATATGCTGATCAGGCACAGTTTCTCCAAGAAGAGGAGACTACATATCTTAGAGTTTTGGGAAAGCATGGAATTCAAAGATTCGTGGATTTTCAGGGGCTGAATGGATTGACATAATTTTTAGAAGCGTGGTCATTTGGGTGAGATTTCATTGGCTGGCATTCAGAAGTATGTTCCTTACAATGAGTCAACTCTTGATTGGCTGACTTTTAGAAATGAGAAGCTGTCACTCAGTGGTTGGCTTGCAAAAGCAACTTCACTGATGTAACTGATTATATCAACAAATGTTGATTGATGAAAATGGTTTAAAATCTGTTCTGGTTATTATTTTTTACCAAGGGTATAGAACTCTCATTTATCAATTAGACAGGTTTAAAACAGATTCTCGCTTGATACCATGACCTCAGAAAACAGTCAGTCTTGGGGCCGGCCCAGTGGCCTAGTGGTTAAAGTTTGCGTGCTCTGCTTCAGTGGCCCTGGGTTCACAGGTTCTGATCCTGGGCATGGACATAGCACCGCTCTTCAAGCCACACTGTGACAGCATCCCACGTAAAATAGAGGAAGATTGGCACAGATGTTCGCTCAGCGACAATCTTCCTCATACACACACAAAAAGAAAACAGTTAATAATTTCATAATACTGTGGGAACTTTTAAATTGTGTTTTCCCTTTTGGTCTTCACTGAGCCAAAACTAATCAAAAGAGTCTGGAAGTCACTGTAGAAATGTGACCCAAGATTTCCCAGGTCTGACCAAGAAAACGTGTTCAAACAGCTCCTTGAGTCTGCCTTAGATAGCCAGGTTGTGTTTTCTTTTAGCTTAGATGTGAACTTTTCAATTTCCCTGTGTTGTAATTGATGTAAAATATGAAGTTGGCGGCCAGATTTTGTGCACTTGTGATATAATCTTTGCACCTCTCCAGGAATTTGTTTTTCTGTTCTATAAGAGGTTCTTGCCTAAGGTTCTTTAGACATATCAGCTTGTTAGCATGAATATCTGCTAAAGAATTCCCTTTAGCTTCTATATTATCTCTTTTACTGTGGGTATCTACCCTCACAACAGCAATTTCTTTGGGTAACATCAAGGCATTAAGCATATTAGCTTTCAGTGAATATATTAACTCTTTTGTTTTCAGCAATTTGACATGCCTAGAGAGGGCCACATTTTAGTCATTTGAATTGATTTGGCTTCTAGTTAAGGAATTGGATTCTATAAGAGACTTGGCTAGTTATTGTGGGAAAATTAATATAACACAGAGATGACACCACGAAAGTTGCTTATTCCACGTGAATGCAAACTGGTGGATTTTTTGTTTGTTTGTTTGTTTTGAGAAAGATTAGCCCTGAGCTAACATCTGCTGCCAATCCTCCTCTTTTTGCTGAGGAAGACTGGCCCTGAGCTAACATCCGTGCCCATCTTCCTCTACTTTATACATGGGCCGCCTACTACAGCATGGCTTGCTAAGTGGTGCCACGTCCGCACCCGGGACCCAAACTGGCAAACCCCGGGCTGCCAAAGCAGAACGTGTGAACTTAACTGCCGTGCCACCAGGCCAGCTCCACAAACTGGTTTTGATTCTCCTTCTTGAATGATATAGAAGGGATCAATAACTGCATACCATGTACCCAAAGTTGCATTATTCTGCTCTAGTAAAGATACTAAATCCAACACAGCAGATGCAATGGAGGCTATTACTTGGTTAAGTGTTCAGTAATCCACTGTCATCTGCCATAATCCTTCCAGTCTTTGCATGGGCTAGATTGATGAGTTAAATGGAGTTATGATGGGACAACCACCACTGCGTCATTCAAATATTTGAGGGGGGCACCAATTTCTGTCACATACCCCCAGGGTGGAAATATTGTTTTAAAATAGCTATCTTGAGATATAATTAACATACAATAAAGTACACATACAGTCTGATGAGTTTTGACGTATGTATACATCTGTGAAACTATAACCACAATCAAGATAATTAACATATCCCTCACCCTCCAAAATGTCCTCATGCCCATTGCATCCTTTTCTCCAATCTCTCCCTGGCTCCTCCAGGCATTGCCAGGCATCCACATATCACCTTTCTCTCACTGTAGATTAGTTTGCTTTTCTAGACTTTCACATAAATGGAATCATACAGTGTGTACTATTTTGGTCTGGTGTTTTCATCCAGTATAATTATTTCGAGATGTTTCTAACGTTGTTGTGTGCATCATCAGTTCATCCATTTTTATAGCTGAGTAGCGTTCCATTGTGTGGACACACAACAACGCGTCATTCACTCACCTGTTGTTGGGCATGACTCCCCTCCTCCATCTTTTCCAGTTTTGGGCTATTACACATAAAGCTGTTCTGAACATTTATGTACAAGTCTTTCGTGTCTTTACATTTAAACTGAGTATCTTGTATACAGCATGTAGTTGAGTCTTGCTTTTTTATTTAATCTGACAATTTCTGGCTTTCAATTGGAGTGTGTGGATCATTTATATTTATGTGACAATTGATATCATTGTATTTAAATCTATCATTTGGCTATTTGTTTTCTATTTGTCAAATATGTTTTTTTGTTCACTTTTTCTTTTTTGTCTCCCTTTGGATTGAGTATTTTACTTCATTTTACGTCCTTTGTTGGCTTATGAACTGTAACTCTGTGTTATTTTAGTGTTTGTTTTGGGTTTATTACGTACATCTTTTACTTATCATTGTCTAATTTTGAGCAATATTATACTACCTCATATATAATCCAAGAATTTTAAAGCAGTATCTTCCAATTTCTCCTCTCCTGGCTTTGTGCTTTTGTTGCCCTACATTTTACTTCTAAATATGGTACAAACCCCACAAATACGTTATTATTTTTCCTTTAAATAGTCAATTATCTCGTAAAGACATTTAAATCATAAAAAACAAAGCCTTTTTATTTGTCTACATAGATATCATTTCCAGAACTCGTCATTCCTTTGTGTAGATAGAAGATTTCATCTGGTATAACTTTCTTTCCCCTTTAAGGATGTCCTTTAATATTTCTTGTAGGGTAGGTCTTCTGGTGACGAATTTTCTCAGCTTGTCTATGACTGAAAATGTCTTTGACATAGCCCATCCTAGTTCAATACAGGGGAAAGTCTTAGCAATTGCACTGTTGTAGCAAGTCTGGGACTGTGACTTTTCCTCCTATCACCAGTGTTGGTGTCCTCATTGTCATCCAGCTGGTGAGTGTCCCACTCCAGAATCCCTTGGAGACTGCTTTCTGGGATCACTTTTGGTACCAAATATTTTAGTTTGAGTTCCCTAGAAGCAAAACTGAAATGCTTATTCAAGTCATTTATGGGGGGCTTGCTCTCAGGAGAAAGGGAGTAACAGAAGTAAGATAGGACAGGGAAAAAAGCTAAGCAAGAATGTGGTCTTGTCTGGAGACTAGCGTTAGAGTGATCCACGGGGAAACTCGGGAGGACAAACTATATCCCACTTTAAATTAAGGAAATTGACCTTTTAGCTCTGTGTCAGTCAGTCATTGGCTGATGGGTGGGTCTAGATGCATAGTCTCCCAGGCAAGGATGTCTCCCAGACGGTTGAGAGAAATTCCCTGCATAAAGGGACAGTTGTGAGTTGTTATCAACCAACATTTACAGCAGCTGGGGATGGCAGCTACCACAGGTAGGTAAAAGGGTTATTGGCAGGGCATGAATAGTATCCAATACATTAACGTTTCTGAATATTTACAGGTGGGCCACTGATATCCAGTCTACCATCATCTCAACCCTATTGTCTAAGCTCACAGGATATTTTGAGTGTGGGCTGTGCTGATGCTTTCATGTCCAGCTTGGGCTTGGGAGTCTTGGCAAGGCTGGCAGCTCCCATAGTATGGCCATGTTCCCTAAGGTCCTGCCAAACTTCCAATGAAGGAGCAGGATATGTTTCCTTATACTTATGGAACCATCCAAACCTGCATCTCCTTCCCATCTCAAGAGAAATGCAAGCAAATCTCTCTTCTAAATGTCCCTTTTATAAATAAGGAAGTTGAAGCTCAATGAATTTTGCACCAAAGTGGGAAAAGGTAGGGCTGTGACCAGAGTTAAGTGTTGATTTACAGGTCTCCCACTACATCAGAGATCTGCAAACTATGGCCAAATGAGCCAAATCCACCTCTTCCCCTCCCCCTGCCTTGTTTTTGTAAATAAACTTTTATTGGAATATAGCCATGTTCACTTATTTATGTATTGACTATGGCTGCTTTTGCACTACAGTGGCATCGTTGAGTAGTTGTGACAGACACCATATGGCCTGCAAAGCCAAAAATATTTACTATCTGGCCCTTTACAGAAAAAGTTGGCTACATCATGCCAGTTCCGGAACCTCTACAGACATTCTTTCCAATTCTAAGACTCCATTATCCTAAGACTTTAGTTGAAGGAAGGATTCCCTCTGATTCTTAGTGAGATAGAACAAGTTAGGTCTTGAAAATCCACTTTCTTCTACACTAACAGGAAGTTACAGAATCTCTGGTGTGACTTAGCTAGAGGGGATTTCAAAAGAGTCCTGGGGAGGAAGAGGGAGGAGCCAGCTTGAAAAATCTTTGGGTCCTTTATTTTTTGTGTGGTGGGGTCCTTTTTAAAAATTGAATTTCCCAATTCAGAATGCTGCAGCCTTTGTGAATGAATGAATGAATGAATATTGGTATATACAAAGGAAAAAAGGTCTGGAAGAATACATGCATCTGGTGGGTAGTTACCTCTGGCGGGAGCAGGAGAGATATTTAACTCTTCATTTCTTCTGTATTATTTGTGTATGTGTGTGTATAGTATAACTATGTATTTTTGGCATTTAAAAAACACACAAACACACATAATGAGAGAGGGAGAGGATGGGAGAGAGAGAGAGAAAGACTTAAGAGACTTCTTCTCCAGTGGTGTTTAGAAAAGGATCTTTCTAGGATGATGGATGCATCTGCGTTCATAGTGGGATACTTGACTTAATGACCTCACTTGCCCCTGGCATCCATCCCAAGATAAATGGGCCACTCCAAACTCCTCAGGCTCTGTGTTTCTGCATGGGCAGAGAGCTGGAAGAAACATTCAGAATGGAGTAAGGACTGCACATTTCTGCAGAAGCAAGTGAATTGAATAGTTCTGTTTGGAGATATAATTGCAACTGGTTTTCCATTTCCGAGGAAGTTAGCATGGCTAGTATGAAGACACAATCATGGATGACAGAAACTAATCACGGAATATTTCATCTTTTCCCAGACTGGCTGCAAGATATAAAGGGCTAGCTGCGCTTTTTCCTATTGATAAAAACGAGTAATACATGAGCATTTCGAAACATTCAAACAATACAGATGCGTATAAAATAAAAAGTGGAAGTCTTCCCTTCAAATCATTCTTACCAAAGGTAACAACTGCATGTAATTTGAGGTTGGAACACCTGTAAATAGATCTTTTATGATTTTAGTCTTAATGCTTAGATCTTTAACTCAACTATATTTTATTTTTGTGAAACATGTAAATAGAGCTCCTGTCAAGGTTACTTTTCTCTCTCTAATCCGACTTGCAGGGAAGGAGTTTCTGGCGATACTTTACCGAGTAACGAAGGGAAACGACCACGTAGGGACGCACGCCTTTTTGGCACCCACATGTGCTCGGCCCTTTATACATAGTGCGTGATTTCATCCTCAAGCAAGTCTCAATCTCTCAATTTATAAAGAAAGAAACTAGGCGCTACATAACATAAGCCATCCGCAGTGCCCGGATTGCAAGGAACCGGGACAGGTCGACAGCCGAGCACAGAGTTTAATACACCCAACGTCACGCCCACTTTCCAACCTCTCGCGACACTTGTACGTCATCCGAAAGCGCCAGTGACCGGGGCGGTCGCGCGGCCTGCGTCGCGCGAAGCCTCGCTGGGTGGTGCTGTCTCACCGGTGAGGCCCGGAAACCGGCGAGGCGCGCTCTCTGTTGAAGCTGCAGCCCCCGGCCTCCTGCCACCCGCCAGCATGGAGTACCTTATCGGCATCCAGGGCCCCGACTATGTCCTTGTCGCCTCCGACCGGGTGGCCGCTAGCAATATTGTCCAGATGAAGGACGGTGAGAGGAAGTAGGGGAGGCCCTGCCGGGCCTGGGTGGAGGGGCAGTCAGAGAGAGTTGGTGTAGGGTTGGATGAGTACCAACCAGGGAAGTCTGCGAGGTGGAAGCCCGCCTGCCCTGATCAGCACTTGCTCATTTTTTGGAACTAGGAGGCGGGCAGACAAGTTTAGGGCCTTGACATTCACTCCCCCCCGGGGCTCCTGGGTCAGTGCTGTGCTCTGGCCTTCGCTAAATGCTTGCTGGGCGAGAGTTGCCTAAGGAATTCAGTTTTTAAGTGTTTAAGCTCCTGCCGGGCTCCAGGCTCCCTAGAGGCCCCCAAATCTCTGATAAGTTTCTTGTTGTCACTACTAATGAGGTTACTTTGCTGACACCGTAAGTGGGATCCTGGGGAGAGTGAGACTGTACGACTGGAAACCTGGCATTTCCCTTCTGCTGCCTGTATCTCCCCGTGTCTTAGCTCTGATCCTCCTTTTCCAGGGCACTGGCTGTTAAGTTTTCCTTGTATTTAAGTAGTCAGGGGACTGGAGCCCTGTCACTTATTCGCTTTGTGACTTTTTACAGGTTATTTCACGGTGCCCAGATTTCCTCATCTGTTAAATCAGATTAGTGATACCAGCCTCCTAAGCTTGTTGGGAGGATTGAGTGAAAAACTTTTGTGCAAATGCTTAGCACCGCGACAAATACTTAGTAGTAGAAATACTAAATGCTTAAGTAGAAATACTTAGTACTTACTAAGTACTAATGCTAATACTTAATAAATACTAAGTAGAAATACTAGTACTAAATTCTAAGTGAGTTTTTATGTAGTAGGAATACTAAGTACCGTTGCTATTTTAAATGATTTACATTAATTCGTTTAACCTTTTGGGATAGGTTCTATTACTTTGCTACTTTACAAATGATATTTCTGGAGTGTAGAGGTTAAGAAACTTGCTTTAGGTCACAAGTGGCAGAATCCAGGTTCTTCAAACCTATGCAGTTTGACTCCATATCTTTTGCCCGTAACTACTATGCTACACCGTCTCCCTATAGTCAGTACTCAATAAATAATTTTAAAAAGATTTTGCCTGTTGATCTGTGGAATCTAAGATTGTGTTTTCATAATTGATTGTAGACATGGTACTGTTGAAAAAATGTTATGCTTTCGCT
Organism: Equus caballus; assembly: GCF_041296265.1. Lineage (NCBI taxonomy): Eukaryota > Metazoa > Chordata > Mammalia > Perissodactyla > Equidae > Equus > Equus caballus. Next base: position 21,662,925 of record NC_091685.1, read on the forward strand.
CTGATGATTTAATGTTCACTTGACAAATAGATTTTGGGCACCTCTGTGCCTGTTACAGTGCTAGGTGCTGAAGGAATGCAAGGAAGAGTAAGATGTGGCCTGTATCTAAAAGAAGTTACAATTTAATACAGACTCATATGTGTACAAACAGTTATAACACAAGCTAGAAAATGATACTGCATATGAAAAGTACAATCAAACTTCTCAGGTAGTGCAGAGGAAGCAGAGATAATTTTTAGGTAATCCAGAGGAAGAAGAGATTCTTTCTAGTTCTAAAGATTAGGGAAAGCTTAGAGGGCAGATAACAGTTCCTCTTGGGTTTAAGGAGACAAAAATGATTAAATCTGGGGTTTCCTGAAGTATGTGAACAGAGGCAAAATAGTGTCCACCACTGCTTTTGTAAGCGACAGGCATCTGATTGTCAGGCTATCATCGCTTGGGGAGCTGGAAAGAACTGAGGGACTTTGCCTGAGTTCTGTTCTTTCTGAAGAAGAGAGACCTAAAAGTGATTTGTTAAACATCTATGATATGTCAAATTACTTTACGAAATTCCATGATAAGTTTGTAGAAGTTCTATTTGTAAACCATACTTTCCAAAGGAGTAAATTTGTTTTGAGAGTAAATCTGTCCATTTTTTTGAATAGTAAAGCCTTTGACATGCATGTGATTGATTTTAGCATGAAGTAGTTTCTAGGTAGAGCAATAACCAAGTCAGTATCTTTACAGGGGATCTGTGTCATCACAAAAACGTATGTGAAATGACTTTGAAGAGTGGAGTGTACTTCTAGGTGTTACAGAGGATGCAACATACTAGGTATAATCCATAGAGGTCTAAGACATTAAGAAAACAAATAAATACTACAAGGTGATTTTGTATGATAAAGAAGTATCACTAGTAAGTACTAGGTTAGTTTTAAATTAATGATTTCAGGAGTATATCCTAAGGGTATTCAGAGAAAAGGAAGGTCACTGGGATGTGGAAGAAAGATGAATTTGAGTTAGTTCTTGAAAGATAGTTGGAAATAATTGCGCTCAACTCTCTCTAATTTTCCCTATAGCCTTTCCTGGTATAAAAATTTTTATTATAGCAGCTTTGGAATTGTATGAGGACTTTTTCGTATCTTTCATTTCATGAGGGACTTGTGTAGGATAGGCACGAATGCTGAAAATGAGTAACCTTTTGGAATTTGTTTTCTCTAAGTATAAAATGAGAATAATAGTTCTAGTCAGTTTTTTGGTTTATCATTTGTAAGATAGTTTGATACCATAGAGAAGATGTTTCCCAGAGATTGCTTGCTTATTAAAGTGGCACAACTCTTCAGTTTGGTTACATGCCACATTTCATGTCTCTTGTCTCCAGGCCTATATGGAATTGCTTTTAAATTACTCAGTACTTCAGCCCACACAGAATTCTTTTCTCTAAATTCCTGTAGCGTGTATAATGTGAACTCTGTTGTTTAACACTGAGTATAATAATAACATGTACAGTTTTCCCCACCTATAAGTTAGGCAGGAGTAAGTGATAGTGTTATCATTTTACATGCTTGGAAACTGGGGCTTGGAGAGGGCAAATAATTTGCCCAAGTGGGGAGGGCTGAGCCCAGATTATAGCCAAGGTCTGTGGGGTTCTAGTTCCAGTTGGCTTTCCACAGTATATTGTACACTGATGTTCATTTTGTTGTTCATTTGTTTCATGTGTGTGGATCTTGTAAGTTCTTTGTCAGGGACCGGAAATTCTGTAGAGCTGCATAGGCTGTTTCCCCGCACAACGCAGGGAGCCATTAGCATCTATTGCTTTTGTTTTCATATCGCCCTTCACAACTCGCTGGACGTGTAATAGATGTTTGAAAAACACTTTAGGTGTTATATTAAGTTCATTTCAAAATTGAACAGTTTATTGCCTTAAATTTCAGCATTTCTTTTAAAGGTGGCAAGTTCTTTGTAAACAAGTTTTTTTTCCCCTCAAAATAACAGTTTTTTAAATGTTTTCTTACCAAATGACGCATGTCACCTATAGACATTTTAGGAAATATTGATAAGCAAAAAGAAGGAAATAAAAATTGCCCATACTCTTGCCACTGGCAAGAACTTAGATGCCAGTGGCATATAAGACTCTTCTGGTGCTTTTTCTTTGCATTGGTAATATACCTTTAAGTGAATTTTTTTCTTTAATAAAAAGTTTGCAAACGGTCTTTAAATCTCCTGTAGCCTATAATAAAGGTGTGTTTGTTTAGGAGTTTCAAGGGGGTTTGATACTATCCACAGGCACATTTTTTGTGGGTTTTTCCCCAAAGTCTAAGAAGCCATATTACTGTTGCCTACAACTCTCAAACACTTGTGAAGTATTTGACTGTAGCATTTTGTTCTTTAAATCCTATTTAGGGATTTTGACATTTCAGAAGCTTTCAAACAGAAAACATGTCTCCCAGGGAAGATTATTCAGCACTACTTGAAAAATGAAAAGTGAAAGTGAGAATAAGATGGGGAGATAGGCTTTTTCTGAAGCTACAGACTGAATATGGAGTTTTCTTCCTTGGGCACTAATTGCTATCTGAATATTTATTTCTCTATCTAATCTGAATGAGTCTGGTTCAGCTAGATAAGATTAGAGTATTGAGATTTTCGAAGTGTTTCTAAAAAGCTTAGTGTTAACGATGTTTGTTAGAATTTTTGTTTTGGAAGTCATTTTAATTTTCTCTTTGCTTTAGAAATGGAGTTGATTTACTTTTTAAGATGATTTATAGTCTCAGTTTTTTTTTTTTTTGAGGAAGATTAGCCCTGAGCTAACTGCTGCCAATCCTCTTCTTTTTGCTGAGGAAGAGTGGCCCTGAGCTAACATCCATGCCCATCTTCCTCTACTTAAATGTGGGACACCTACCACAGCATGGCGTGCCAAGCAGTGCCATGTCTGCACCCAGGATCCGAACCAGCGAACCCTGGGCCGCTGAAGTGAAATGTGCAAACTTAACCACTGTGCCACCGGGCCAGCCCCCTCAGTTAATTTTTTGTTCTTTCTAGAGATAGCTTCTTAATTTCAAGACCAGTATTTTTCATATATGCTTTTGTATGTGTATAAATATAATTAACATTTGTATTTATAGAGACATTTCAGGACTTTGAAATCATGAGCCTAAAGATAATGGCTGTTGACTTGATACTTTCATTTCTTTGATTGTTCTGTTGCTTGCATTTCAAATGCCTTTACGTGTTTTTAGCTATATTTTCAATTGTCAGCTTTTATATATATTCTCTAACTGAAATTGACATTAATAAAATATGCTGAGGAGTTTAACATGGAGAGTGAAAGAGAGTATTTAATACAGTTGCCCATTAAAGCCTTTTAAAAATAGTGATTAGTAAAATTATTCGGTATAGTAATTAATAAACCTGTTTATGATTGCCTATATAATAGCAAGAAATTTCTGATAAGGTAACTTCTAACAGTGGGTGTTTTTTTCTTTGGGCAGATCATGACAAGATGTTTAAGATGAGTGAAAAAATCTTACTCCTATGTGTTGGAGAGGCTGGCGACACTGTACAGTTTGCAGAATATATTCAGAAAAATGTGCAACTTTACAAGATGCGAAATGGTGGGTAATACTTAGAATGTAGCATTGTTTGGTTTATCTTTAGATTTGCACTGAAAAAGAATATTCTCTACTAGCAGTTCTGCACATGAGCAGACTGGTGTGGTCATATTTTTATTTGAGTCTTCCTATTTTTAAAACCTTGTCTAGACCCTCCTTCTGATCCTAAAGATTTTTCTACAAGAATCACAGAGCAGAAAAGAGAACCGTTAAAACACTGATACTTGGGGGATAAAACTAACACCATCTTGTCGATGAGCATGGTGATATCAGACTTTTTAAGTGTTAGATATTTCAGAAGATGTGCTTTGAGCTAAAGTATATCTGAATCTCAGACCTAAAAGACCTGAATTAAACTCGGTTTTACTAATTTTTTTTATGTGACAAGTCACTTATCCTCTCTGGGGCTTTATTTTCCTTATTTCTAAAATGAGACTCTAGAAATATTAATGGAAAATATGCATAAAAATGGTTTGTAAACATAAAGCTCTGTGTAATTGTAGGAGGTCACTCTGTCATACAAGAGTTCTGCCTTGCCTCACTAGTAGGTTGTTGTCTAGGGAGATAATTAGGATTTTTGTGAGATATTTTGCAAGCCCTCATTGGAGCTATCCCCAGAGAGAGATTCTTATCCACTGAGAAAGCCTCCCTATGCAATAATACTGGCCACTAGCTCTCTAAGCCAGGAAAGTTTATAGTGCCACTCTAGCAGAAAGAAACTTACTTCACAGTTTAATAACACTGTTATACACAGCACTGGTATAATGCAGAGCTATGAAAGAAGTTACTTTGAATATAATTTTATGTGTAATATGACTAGATATGATCCGTTCATAGTTTTTTAGGCAGCAAATTTAGCATCATGCAATCAATTCCATAAATATTTTTGAGGGCCTCATCTATGTGAAGCACTCTCCCAAGTACCACAGAGAATTCGATGATAAACAAGACTCAGTCCTTGCCTTTCAGGAAGCTAAAACACATGGTACTTAGGTTTAAGCAAGTTCAGAATATTTCAAGAATTTTTATTATTATTATTCTTTTTTAAGATTTTATTTTTCCTTTTTCTCCCCAAAGCCCCCCGGTACATAGTTGTGTATGTTTAGTTGTGGGTCCTTCTAGTTGTGGCATGTGGGACCTCGCCTCAGCATGGCTTGATGAGCCGTGCCATGTGCACGCCAGGGATCCAAACTGGCGAAACCCCGGGCTGCCAAAGTGGAGCACATGAATTTAACCACTCGGCCACGGGGCCGCCCCTCAACAATTATTTGTTAATGGTTCTACTTTTTGCTTACATGGCAGGTGAGGGATACCAATAATGTTTCTGAAGTACAGTAGGTACAGCAATACTTTACTCTCTTGTCATGGGAGAGGGAGGAGGAGTAAACATGAGTCGAGAGAGCTGCTTGTTACATGTGTTTTAGGATCTAAAGTCAGTGCATAAACGAGAATTGTGTATGGTTAAAATTGTCCTTAAAACCCCATAAGTTGGGCCGGCCCCGTGGCCAAATGGTTAAGTTCGTGCTCTGCTTCAGCCACCTGGGGTTTCGCCGGTTCGGATCCCAGGCGCGGACATGGCACTGCTCATCTGGCCACGATGAGGTGATGTCCCACATGCCGCAACTGGAAGGACCTGCAACTAAAAAATACACAACTACATACTGGGGGGATATGGGGAGAAAAAGCAGAAGCAAAAAAATATATACATATTAAAAAAAAAACAAAACCCAGAAGTTACCTGTCAAGTATAGTTCGGTGTATGTAACCCTACACAGTAATTCTTCTACATATTAAAGTTGAAGAACTGAGCTAAAATAAGGGAAAGAAAAAATTTATATGCAGATGGTCAGGCATCAGACTTTTCTGCCTTTAAGATAACTCTCAAGTCCTTACTGGTGTTCAGGGGATTGGATAGAAAATTGAAAGTATTCCTGCTTGTCCAGAGTTGCTTCCATTATGATTTAATATGTACTGATAGACTGGTTGTGAGGATGGAATTCGGTAATATATGTCAAAGCACCTAGCACAGCATGGACCCTGAAACATGGTAGCTGTTAAATATTTGTTTGAATTCTAATCTAGATTGTACCCGATATGACGCTGGTGTTTGAAATGTTGTAGGGAATAACTTAACCACGTGCCATCTGTCTTTTTAAACTGGTGTTTTCTCTGTGGGTCCACTGAGTTGTGGGTCATTCTTGTGTCTTCTGGCACTAGTCCCAGTTTATTGGGGAGTTAATTTCCAAAATGAGTGCACCGTTAAATGCACACATGATGCCATTCCTCTGGGTTATACTTTGTTGGTGTTACAACTTTTTTCAAAGGTTTTACTTTTGAGATACTCTATTTTTAAAAATGTTGTAGTTAGTGATGGAAGCATTCTTTTTCTGTGACTCGTACTTTTAAAAAATCATATTATACTTAATAAAGTTACTTTCAATGGAATACTACTCAGCCGTAAAAAAAGGACAAAATCGTCCCATTCACAACAACATGGATGGACCTTGAGGGTATTATGTTAAGTGAAATAAGCCAGATAGAGAAAGACGAACTCGGTATGACTCCACTCATAGGTGGAAGTTAACATATAGACAAAGAGAACTGATTGGTGGTTACCAGGGGAAAGGGGGGGTGAGGGGAGGGCACAAAGAGTGAAGTGGTACACCTACAACATGACTAACAATAATGTACAACTGAAATTTCACAAGGTTGTAAACTATCATAATCTTAATAAAAAGAAAAAAAAAACCTTATAAAGTATGACTCTGAGGCTGTCCTAACTTCCAGCCTCTCTTTTCTTAATATCCTTTTTAAATAAACTTAAAAAATTGGCATCTCAACACCTCTTTTTTTTTTTCCACACTTGTGTATCTGTACCCCTTTCTTTCTATTGAGGAAACCACAGTCTGTTGATGAATGAATCACTTAAGGAAGGCTGTGAATTTTATCTCACCACAGAATAGTTACCTTGGTTCTGTTTCATGGCCAGGAATTACTGTCAGTACTGACCAGCTATTTCACAACTGTTGAATGGGGAAAGGGACGAGAAGAAAGATTGCACCCCTCATTCTGTGCACTTCATATACTCTGAGTGTACAGTGGGTGGTAGGGGGTAAGAACAAGGTTGTGGAATGATTTGGGGTACTGTTATTCCTTCTGCTTCATTTTAAGTGTGACTGTTTATCTCTTGTGCCAGGTTATGAATTGTCTCCCACAGCAGCAGCTAATTTCACACGCCGAAACCTGGCTGACTGTCTCCGGAGTCGGGTAAGCAATAGAGCCGGCAGCCTTAGGTACCAGCAGGAAGATCTGTGCTGCTTTACATTCCGATTACATGCAAGTAGTATTTTTGCCGTTTTTTGGCCTTTCTGAGCCCTTTCTGTTGCTGTTCATCACTCTTCGGTCTCTTTGGATTTGTTTTCTCTTTTTGCAGAGTTGCTAATTAAAGCCCAGAGGGCAAATACGCATTCCCAGAGAATTTGGATGGGGCAAATTCTCCAACAGAAAGACCTGTGACAAGCTTTTAAAGTTTTTTTCAAAGTGTTTTCGTGCAAACCATGTTTCTTAATTCCTGTCGTTGAAAGTCCCTACAAGGTAGTGGAGGTGAAACCTTGAAAATAATAGTGCAGATTTCATCTTGAGATTGTGTCTTTCTGTGACTATACTCTCCAAAGCACACAAAATGATTCCTCCTCCTGGGGGGCCGGCCAGGTGGTGCAGTGGTTAAGTGCGCACGTTCCTCTTCGGTGGCCCGGGGTTCACCAGTTCGGACCCTGGGTGCAGACATGGCACCGCTCATCAAGCCATGCTGTAGTAGGCGTCCCACATATTAAAAAAACAGTAGAAGAAGAGGGGCATAGATGTTAGCTCAGGGCCAGTCGACCTCAGCAAAAAGAGGAGGATTGGCAGCAGATGTTAGCTCAGGGCTGATTCTTCCTCAAAAAAAAAAAATTATTCCACCTCACTTGTTGTGTCTGTATTGCTATCTTGAAACCGTCTTTGTTCCATAGACAGCATGTTAAAATGCAACATTAAGTTAAGGATTGAATGTATTAAAGATTGTGTAGGATGTCCCAAAAAGGTTCCTATGATTGGTAAAGGTGTGTATTATTCCCTTCCCACAGGGACTAAGTAATTGGAGCCTCACCATGTGACCTTACCCTCTGTGCCTGTTTACTCATCTATGAAATCGAGATAACTTCCTAACCCCACAGGAGTGCGAGGAAATGAATGCTTGTAAATCATAATATTTAACATTCATATGGCTTTTGCCCAAAGCATTTTGCTTAATAATTTAATCTGCTCACTATTCCACTGAGATATAGTAGATAATTCTCTATCACTGATAGGGAATGAAAGGCACAAAGTGGCAGAAGAACTAGCTCCAGGTCACACAGCAGGTCAGGCAAAGCTACACTAATGGTGCCATAATTGAGTGTTCTTCATTAGCTGCTTGGTTTTTCAGTAGTGTTTCTAGAACAGAGGTGCTCTTTGTATTTTTATTATGGTTTTAGTTTCGTGTGCATTTGCTTAAGCTGAGTTATGACAGAAATCTAAATAAGTACAGGTGTTACTTTTTTTAAGTTGTTTATTACAGATCTTTAAAGCAGTTTATTTTCTAGTACCTAATAATACTATTTGAGAATGTCTCAATAAACGGAATCTCTTTTTCTTAGTGCTAGCTTTGACCAAGGGCCTTGTGCAATATGAAGGTCATGAAATTTGAAGAGAAACTAGAGACAAGATGGATTGGGAGGAGGAGACAAACTTACATACATAGTTCTGATCTGGGTAAAAGGTCAGTCGCCTTTTCTTGTTCACTCCTCCCTGAGTGAGCAAAGTGAGTCGGTCGTATGTGACCTTTACTTTCACCCAGAAGTTCCTGTGGTATTCAGTAAAGAGTATGCTGTGGCTTGCTGTGTAAAGTATTCCTCTGACTTGTCGGGCAGAACTGGAAGAAGAATTCTGGCTTTGAGCACAGTAAACACTTTGTCATAAATGCTCTAGACATTAAGTGAATTAAGCTTCTTTTAGAATTGAGTAAGAATGGCACTGTGCTTCGTGCAAATGCAGTGAATCTGGTTAATCTCCTGGCAGAAATATTTGATTCTTAACAAATAAATACCCCTTCTAGACAGTGACATGGGGCTCTAGTAGATACTGACTTCCTCTGCTTTGTGCTTCTGGGTCTAATCCCTACTCCTCTACCTTCCTATCAGTATAGGTTGTTAGTTCTGAAATATGAATTTATATTTTAGGCACTTTATTCTGGAGAGAAGGGTAGTGGTGGTTTTTCAGTCTTTCTAATATAAATGCAAAGCCACTAGATTTAGTACATTTACACAGTTAGACCAGTTGGCACATGAGGCTTATTTTTGGTCAACCAGTTACCATGCATAATTGTGTGTCTATATCTCAGATTGTTTGATTTCCAGTTTGCTGGATGTGGGTGTGTGGTATTTGGTTCAGAGGACATTTATTTATGACAGGGTATATAATGAATCTTGTGTGAACTGGTTCTTTAAAATGCAGGCAGTTTAGCCTAGTGGTTAAGCACAGTTTCTGGATTTAATCTGCCTGGGTTTAAATCTTTGCTCGCTGACTTGCCAGCTATATTCTTTGGACAAATTCTCAGCTTAATTTCCCTACCTAGAAAGTAATAGTACCTACTTCATAGAATTATTATAAAGATTAAATGAGGTAATCATGCAAAGCTGTTAGCACAGTGTATGGCACATATAACTAATAAATCACTTTTGTTTTTATGCTGTTTTTGCTTTCTGGTTGAAGAGGCAATTTAATAGCTATAAGTGAGTTTCTTATGGGAGATTCTTTGTTGTGGTATTTTAGTTGACCTGATTTGCTAGTAAAGAGTGGGGTATAAAAAATTACTGATATTGATAGGGAAAATAGAAGTAAACCTGTGTGGATTGTCTGTTATGTGCTAAGCTTTTTTCCAGATCAACCCAGTCCAGTATGGTAGCCACTTGTCATATGTGGCTATTTAAATTTAAAATAATTAAAATTAAAACAAATTTAAAATTCAGTTCCTGGGTGAGAGTCTCCTGGACTTTGAATGAGAAATAAACTTTTATTTCTTTAAAAAAATGTGGTTCCTCAGTCACATTAACCAGATTTTAAGTGCTCAATAACCACATATGGCTTATGGCTACCGTTATTGGACATTGCAGATATGGAACATTTTCATCATCATAGGAGGTTCTCTTGGACAGTGCTACTCTAGATAGTTATATATGTGACGTTATATATGGGACGTTATTTAGTGCTTATTATGACACCGTAAGATGAGTGTTATCCTCATTTTATTTACAAGGATACCAAGGCTGGTTAATAGAGAGGTTGAGCTTACCAAAGGCACATATATAGCTGATCTATAAAAGGCTGAGGTAAGATTCTAACTTCAAATACTATACTCTTTCACTGTCTCCTTTATTGGTTACTGGACTAATGTATAAGTATGTTTGTGCATTTGGGGAAGCATAAAATATTCAGTTCTAATAAAATGTAAGGATCTCCACATAGGGGCCTGGCCCCATAGCCCAGTGGTTAAGTTTGCACGCTCCGCTTTGGCGGTCCAGGGTTTCGCCCGTTTGGAGCCTGGGCATGGACCTAGCGCTCCTCATCAAGCCATGCTGAGGTGGCATCCCACATAACACAACTGGGAGGACCTGCAACTAGAATATACAACTATGTACTGGGGAGCTTTGGGGAGAAGGAAAAAAGATCTCCACATAGGATTTTATAGATAAGATATAACAATAAATATTTACTGAATAAATGTCATCCAGTTAGGTCCACATATACCACTGAAGTGTTATTGTGCATTTATACGCTGGAAGGGAATTTTATTGAAGTATTCTTAATGAATGGATATTACTTCTCCATGTAAGGATTAAAGAGCAGGAGGAGATGAAAAAAGACACAGATTGGGGAAAAAATCAATAGCTTTCATTTTAGTTTTTATGTGAATCCATGTGTACATTTAAGTTGGTTTGCTCCTGGTTATACTCCAAGGAGCTGGAAAAGGGCTTATTAGGCTTTTGCTATGGGTTTGACTCCCCAATTTCAAATACTTATGAGGCTTCTTTGAGCATGGGTTTTGGAGTCCAGAGCTCCAGTCTCTTCCCTGGTTTGTATTAATTTGGGTAGTCTTGAATAAATTACTTCTGTTTGCTGAGCCTCACTTTCTTCATCTATGAAGAAAGAAGGAGTGATCAGAGTGGCAAATTAGGAAAACTGAGAATTAACCAAATGAAATATGTTTTGAATGAGTGAATGATTGTTGTTAGTGCTGTCGAGTCAATTCTGACTCCTAGTGACGCTGTATACAGTGGAGCAGAACCCTGCCCAGTCTTTTCTCTCCATCCTCTCACCTTCTAGCTCTGTGTCAGACAATGCTCTATTTCAGAGGGTTTTCATGGCCAGTTTTTTCAGAAGTGGGTGGCCAGGTCCTTCTTGCTGGTTTGCCTTAGTTTGGAAATTCTGCTGAAACCTGTCCACCATGGATGACCCTGCTGGTGTTTTGAATACTGGTGGCATAGCTTTCAGCATCACAGCAACATGCAGCTGCCACAGTATGACAATCAACAGACAGGTGATGTAGTTCCCTGACCGGGAAACAAACTCGGGCCATGGCAGCGATAGCAGTGAATCTTAAGCCCTAGACCTCCAGGGCTGGTGAGTGAATGATACCTCCCTGGAAAATACTAAGTATCTAATTTAAAAGTAACTTCATTGTTAAGGAGCTGCTACTTGGATTTTTAACAGGATTATTTTGAAAATTTTGTAATGTCTTAAAGGAATAGTTTGCACAATGCTTGTTTAAAATTCTCCTTATGATTTGATTAGTGGGCTATAGAAGGGAGAGTGATAAGTAATGGGGCTGTTTCTTGCTTGAAATGAATTATGTGGCATGTTTGGTGTAGCCTATCTGAATGCCCTAAAATCATCTATGATAATCCACCAAGGTCTCCATTTTATATATGTGGAGACTGAGGTATGAACCAGCCAAATCTGATATCTTGGGGGAATGTGGAGTTTGTGGCAAGGCTTAGAGTACAGTGCTGGCCTCCACGGTGTGTAATCTTCAGGCTTTACTACTGCTACTCACTGGCCAAAGTGTTTTCATAGAACCTTTTCTGGAGTGCTTGGTGAGCCTTTGGTAATTTATCTTTTTATACGGCTATACTTGTAAATGCTTAGCAAATAAACAGTAGAAATAATGAGTTTGAAGAATATCATTCAACCCAATGTAGAACTTTCTAAACTTTGTTCCATGAAGCTGCCTCAGGAGACTCACCAAAGAAGACCAGTGTGGCACAACTTTAGCTCTGCTTTATATAGATCAACTCGACTTTTATCTACTTTATGTTGGGGATTCCATTTAAGATTTTACTTGAAAAAAGTGTTCACTTCTCACCAAAGTTTGAAAACTAGTGGGATAGTTGCAAGAGCCCTGCTCCAAGAGGTTTAGCACCAGCTCTTCTGTGAGCTCGTTGAAAAGCCTTGGGAGAAAGAGAGGATTTGATTGAATCATTTTTATGGTTTCTTCCGGCCCCCAAATAGTATGATGTAAAGATCTGGTGTCAAGACTATAAACAGATTTGAATTTATTTTTTCAGTGAAAAGGAAAGAATATGTAGGAAAGAATTTCAGATATTAGTCATTTCCAGAAGTGGCCATGACTTGTCCCAGCACTGTGGCCTAAATGCGTGTTTGGTCTGATTAATAGTAGTCATGTTTAGTGTGTTCCTTTCCTAGAAGAATCCTGTTACTTTGAGCCTTCTATTCTGACCACTAGAGTTGTTGTCCTCATGCCTTTGGTGGCTAGCACAAAGACATCATCTCTTGGTATCTGTGACCTTGTGAACAGATGGTCCAGGTGAAACCTTGACTTTGCAGGTCTTGTCCCCTAAATATGACCATTTGTTATGTGTGATTAAAATACCACTAACAAGGGCAATTTCACATGCTTTTTGGCAAATGTGGTTAGCAGGATGTGACATGACACAGTACTGCCTTCTTCCTCTGTGTGCCATCTCCCTTGAGGCCTCATCTCCCCTGCTTGCCCCCGTCTCACCCATGCCCAGGCTTGCCTTCCAGCTCACCTGCTCCAGATGGGCGGCTCAGTGGGAGGACACTGGCAAAGGCAGATGTGTTTATTTTCCGGAGACAAAATGTTGTGCTGCTGCAGATGGCAGTGCCTTGGAGCAAATGGCAGCCTTTGACACCACTGCCACACAGCCTGGGCATCTTGACAGACAGAGCTGGCTTCTTTTTGGTGATGGGGAAATTGAAAAAAAAAAAAAAATCGAGATGTTCATCGTGAAGCTCATGGAATTTCAGTGTAAGTAGCAGTTCTTCTGGACCTGGAGAACAGTTTTCTTCCATACTGGACCTGGTCAGCTAACAGGATGTTCACTGTGGGCCAAGAGTTATATGTCTATTAATTACTTTTGTCTCCTAGCCTAAGTAAGACATAAAGTAAAAACTGAAAACATGCCTACATTTAGATGGATATTCAGTGGTACTGCAAAACACATGTGCATCCCAAGTTGCATCTCACAGGAGTCTCTTAGGATTGGGGCTGGCTTGTGTCTGCCCCATTGGAGATACTCCTGTTCTATTTTTGGTGGTCATTTTGATGATCCAAAGGCCCAGAGACAGATGTGCCTTGAAGTTGAGATGCCTTAATTAATATGACAACACTCTGTGCTTATAGTGTTTTTCTACCAAGAAGAATAAGAATTCTGACAGCTGCCCTTTTAAGCAGTTTGCTTATACAGTCATTAGGGCTTGAAGGAAGACAAAGACCTGGATGTTGAATCATTACACTTACTAGTCTTCTAAGAAAAAATGGCTTAAGAAGATAGCTCTTGAAAGTTACTGGCTTTATCAGGAAACCTTTTTTTCTTTTTTTTTAAATATGTGCTGTTTTTCCCAGCCCTAGTGCTGATAGAGTTAGGAGTTTGCAGGTGTAAAGTCCTCCCCCCTCCCCTTCCCCATCTCTCTCCAGGGGGCTGTATGTGAGAAGGTGTTGCTTTCTCACTCAGAGAGCATATATGTGCTACCCTGTTGGATGCCTGCTGTGAGCAGAGAGAACCCCAGTTCTGGTTGAATGGAATGATCCTGTTGGGTGGCTGGGATTGTGCAACCCCCTAATGCCAACTTTTCACTTAAAGCATCTTTCCTACCTACAATGAGGGGGAGCCAATATAGGAAATGGTCTAAATTTGTAGGGTTTTGAAACTTGCATCTTGAAAATTATGTAATTTCCTGTTAAGGTTTGGTTTAAGCCAGGAGCAGCAGAATACTGTGTCTGCTTAGTAAAAACATGCTTTATTTTGAAAATGTTTACCATTAGAAGTAAAGATTTATCACACCTTTTAAGATTACTTTAAACCAGTGCCCTGGCCTGGTGGGAATGCCCTCACACTCACAGATACAAATACACATATACCTTGGCTTCTTGGTGCCTCTTTTTACCTCTTTTTACCTGCCCCAGCCTAGGATTGTGCAGGGATATGAATTCAGTGGCTGATCCCAAAAACTCAGTGAGACAATGAGGTTTTCTTTATTCTCTCCCAAAAAATCAGTAATCTAAAATGCAGGTCGGTGAGAAGTCTTTGGAGGGAGAGTTGACTGTTCTATTTCTTGTCCTGGGAGGTAGTTAACATGTGTATTCATTTTATTCATTAAGCTGTATATGTGTATTTTGTGCAGTTTTTTATGTGTTATTTCACAAAAGAGTTTAAGAAAATAACAAGGGTAAAAGGGCAGGAAAGCATAACACATTTTTTGAAAAGTTAAAAATGGAAAAAATAAATTCAGATTTATTGTTACTTTTGAGTGTAGACAATAGAACAAATAGGATTAACTAGCTTGAAAAGTAAAAGGGAAAGGAGAGGAAATAATAATCTCTAAATCTTTATAAACTGAAATAACCCACCAGAATTCCACATTTCCCTTTCTGATGCCTCCTAGAGCTGAGAAGTTTCATAGGTGCTGATAGTCATTCATTCAGCAAATCTACAGCCTGCATTGTCCTTGGGGCTGAGGAAAAGGTGGAAAGCTCAGAGTGTGCCTTCAGGTGGGGAAACAGAGAAGTAAACAGTCAATTGCACCGCAGAGTGTCAAGTACTACAGTAGCCCTTCGGATAGATAGGTGCTCTGGGAACAGGGCCTAACCTGAGCCTTGAAGGACTAGCTGTCATTAAGGCAAAGATGAAATCAAGGAGGTGCATGAGAGAATGTGTTAGGTTAGGCACTGTGGTTTCCTAATGATGTTCAGGGCAGGGACAAATAGTTCTCTGAGCCTCCTACTCCTAATTTTTCATCTGTTTTAACTAGTGAGGTACTGTATGCAAATTAGGGCTCTACTGATTGAAAAACAAATATAAATAAATATTTTATATGATTTTCTTCTACATAGAGCTAGTTTGTTAAATATGGCTGAGGGTTTTAGAGGAATGGTAAGAAATTGAAACCAGAGAGGTGTAGTCCATGTTATGAAGACCGATGAAAACCTTTATGCTAAACGCAGCAGGGCTCTCTTATTGGCTAAGAGGTGATAAGCATGATCAGATGAGATTTGGTTAGACCATTGGCTACTCTTTGGTGGAGCATTTGGGGAAAGAAGAAGGAAGCAGGGAGACCACTGAGGAGTTTCCAGGTCTATTAAAGAGGTAGGAATAACTTATGTTAGACCTAGGCTGCTAATGTCTTCTAATAGGAGGGCTCCCAGTCTTTTCCCCAGGATTTTCTTAATACTCTACGTATAGTTGCTGTGCACGTCCGAAAACATGTCATATATGGTCCTAAATAATCTTTTCCAGCAAACCTTACTTTTTAACTCAGGGAGTTGAATCAGCTCTGATGTTCAACATTCATAGATATTCATGGGCATGCTTAACATGTACAACTTAATATAAGCCTTGGTGGTATACAATACATGGCTTCTGCCCTTGTATCTTTTGAGAACTGACTTAAAGGTTTATGGAGTCTTAAATTTTCCTTGGGAATTGCCAGCTCATGAAAAAAAGAATTCAAGTGGCCTTGTTGCAGACATGGTGTTGTTGGTTTTACCATTGCACAATCAGCAATTTTATTTTGATGTTATTTGGGAGAAAGCAGTATTTTTGATTAGCAAGTAAAATTAATGTAGAAAACAAATACTGTTAACTAGTTGGTATAATAAGGCATCTGTGCCATGTTGCATTTCAACTCATTAAATTTCTAAACTTCTAATTACAGTAAGATTACAACTTTAATAGGAGAATCATTCAAACTTGGGGTTAGTGATAGCTTTAGAGAGGTAAAGTTGACAGAAATTTGGGGATTATTGAAGGGGAACTTTAAAATCTAATTTTGCTAAAAATTGAAATATACACAATATTTAATTTTTTGCTTCTAAAATTCAGATTCTTTTGACCTTTATCGGGCACCTACTATTTTCTAGGCCTCCCTCCAAGGACCTTTAGTACAGATGAGCACTTTTCATTCCTCACAGCTGACAGGCAAGCAGTAGTATCCCCCACATTCAAATAGGGCACTTGAGGCTCCACGGCCAAGTGGCTATCTCTGGTAACACAAATGTAAAGTTATAAAGCCACGGTTGATCTCGGATTTTGATTGCTTTTTTAACAAAAACACATGCCTATCTTATGACTCATGGCATTTAAAATCATAGTTCTTTCAAATAATTTTAAAGATGTTTTGCTTTTAAAGTTTAAAATGTTGGTTGTAAATGCTGTAACATTCCTGAGTTTAAGTTCACTCAACCATTATAAGAATTTTTGCCAATGTGTTATGCAAAAACATTTGAACATGAGCTAAGTATTATTAAAGGAAAATGAAGACAATTTTTATATTATGATTTTGCATCTGCCAGCATCAAACAGTTATACCAAATACACT
Organism: Equus caballus; assembly: GCF_041296265.1. Classification (NCBI taxonomy): domain Eukaryota; kingdom Metazoa; phylum Chordata; class Mammalia; order Perissodactyla; family Equidae; genus Equus; species Equus caballus. The sequence goes on from NC_091685.1 coordinate 21,679,448, forward strand.
TTCAGAGACCTAAGGTGAAGAAAAGAAAAAGAGAAACCTTGGTTAGTTAGTCTCATTTCCAGAGTTAGTGTTTCTTTTATTTTGTCTTGGGCTTCTGAAAATCAAAGGTTTGCTTTGTGTTGAGGCACATTTGTTTCCTTATATCTCAAGTTAGTCTGAGAATTTATAAACATGAGCTGCTTTGTTTTTTAGTGTTACGAAAGAGAAATGTCTCTGAAACAGGAGAGAATCAGGAAAGTCAGGCAATCAGCTTAATTTAGCTTCCCTCTTGGAAAGGTCAGTGTAGGATTCTGAGTCTGATCAGTTTAAACTCCTACTTTTTTCAGTCACAGGATTAAGAGGAAACTGTTTCAACTTCCAACTCATCTCTCTTTTTTTTTCTCTGTAGCAACAGTGGATAACAGGACTTGTCCCAGCTTGTGATCATGAAAGAAAAAAAGTCCAGTTTCTTCTCAGCTCCCCAGAACTGCTCTCTTAAACTTAGAAGTTCACAGTCTCTTGCATTTATTATAGATACTATAAAATAAAGAAAACGAAAAGTTCATAGTCTTAGAGATTAGCCTCTCTGCTTCATCTCTCTTCTTTCACTGCTTCCCCTGCTCTCTCCCCAGACCTGCCTCTGACCCCTTTCTCACTCACATTGTCCACTTCATACTGAATCACTTGCACTTCCCCTAGCCTGCCATGTCTCCTCTCTTGTATCTCTGCTGTTGCGGCCTACACCACTTTGCTGGTCATTCTCCCCTGAATGTACTTGCACGTCTCCAGATGGGTAACTCTTAATTGTCATTTGAGACTCAGTTCAGCATTTTTCGGAAAACTTTCTCTGTGCTTCCCACTCACATACGTTACCCTCAACCTCTTTGTGCCCTCATGGCAACCTAGGAATACCTCTGCCATAGTATCCTGTTGTAATTGTTTTCTTCACTGTCTTCCACATGTGAGCATAGGAACGTGTGTGTAAATAAAACCTCCTAACTGGCTGGCTCTTCATTTGGTCTCATAAATTTGGCTGTATACTATTTTATCTTGCCAGCTGCCTTTGCACAGCATAACTTAAGCTCATTGGATCTAAATTGAGCTTTTTACATTTACTCTACCACATTTCCCCTTATTGAGAGTCCTCTTAACTCCTCATCTTCTATTCTACTAGTTGTAAATTCCTATCAGTTCTGCCTTCTAAATACATCTCATATTCCGTATCTCCCCCTGCATCCCTACTGCTTCTGCAGTGTTCTGAGACATGAAAAAGGCTTGAATCAGCAGGGGAATGGGAATGGTTTTCACTGGTCCTCCATGGTTTACATAGTGAAGTTCATACTCTTTAGGAAGCCAATGACGGTATCGTCCCAGTTCCTGTCATCCCATTTCCTCTCTGCTTCCTGCTGAAATCATGTAATTCACTAGGTATACATGTCCTATATTCACCAGTACCCAAACATTTCGTGTTCCTACGTTTCTTTACCTTCGCATGTATGCTATTTCCTCTATCTGTAATCCTTCCTACCCTTGTCTACCTTGTGAGCGCCTTCCAGATCCAGGCTTCCATCTTCATCACCTGGCACAGTGCTTCTCACATAGTAAATGTCAAATAACATTTATTGAATTTATAATATATTCACATTCCAAATGTACAAGTGAAGTTGATTAGGGTATCCACCCATTTCATAATTATCCTGTGTTGTAGTCTCAGAGAACTCTCTCGGGATTTGGTTGAAGCTTTTTATGAACTCTGTACATTTATACTTAAGGCATAGTCACCATTGTTATTAGAAAAGAGATTTATGGGTTTCCTTAAAAAGGACCGCATCAAAGAGGATTAAAGTTACGGCACAAATGCTTCTGTATTGCGTAGACATTAAGGTTAGGTAGTTCTTCCCCAACCACCACCCCATCCTAGAACCATAATCTTTTAGAGCTGGAAAAGGTACTTCGGTCACGAGGACAGTTGGAAGTTGCTGAAATCTTTGAGATTTTTTTTTTAAGTGTTTGAAATAGTGAATATTGCAATTCCAATATAGGTACAAAAGTCCTTCTTTAATTAAAACAGCAAAATTGACATTGAAATTTTAAAGTTATACCACCAAACCCACCCAAAGTGGATAGCTAGTAAATTCTGTTGGTTATTGGAAACAAGCTCCTGATTCAGAGTTCAAAGCACCAGTGTAAGAAAATAATAATTGATTTGTTAATTAAAAATTAATTAATTAAACCTGCCCTTTTAAAACTTGAAGTGTTATTGGTCATATAAGATGTGATAGAGGAAATAGAGAACAATAGGTACGGTATGCAAAATAGTACATTTTGAAATATTCGAGTGTGAAACTTGCATTTACATATTGAATCATATTTCACACTAATTTCCATTTTGTGGAGGCAGCATGGTTTCCTAGAAAAGTGCACAAGACTTGGAATCAGGAGGCCTGGTCCTGACTCTGACGCTAATTAGGCGAGTCACTGTCCCCTCTTTGAACTTGAGTTCCCACATTTGTAGAAGGGATTTTGTATAAACTAGTGGAGCTTTTAGATCCCCTCTAACTCTGTAAACTGCATTTGTGTGAAATACTTAGTGCCAAAGATGGAATTTTAGGTTGCTTTGACACTGGCTAGGCTAAAAGAAATAGTAAGCACTGTTCCCTTCAAAGCCCATTCTCTGTTTAGTGTGTTTAGAAGTCTATTTGTTAAAACACTGTCATCACTAGACAAACTCCTTTATCCCATTGGTGGTTTCTGCATCTCCTTCCAAATTACTGACCCTCCAGGAATGGAAGTATGCTTCACACGCTGCTTAACATTCCAGGTTGCAGCACGTCACAAAAGAACCTGCACTGTTCTCCACGGCACCTCACTCATAGCAACGTTGTCCTATTCAATTAGAGGTGGCAAAGGCTGGCCTGGCTCCAAAGGAAGACTGTCAATTCCTCTCCTTTTCTGTGTCCACGCTCGGCAGGATGCTTCCTCACGCCCACCTCTCTCCCCCTTGCTGTGACTTTGGCTTCCGCCAGATGTCACACCGCTGCTTGTCACCGCCCAGACTCTCGTCGCTGATTTTGTTGTTTCAGTGTATTTATCACAACTGTTCTCTTTAGCTGTAAAATTTATGGAATTTCACACTCTTCTTAATCACTACAGTGTTTCTTTTTCATGAGAGAGGGAATATTCAAGGAGTTCTGTGCACAAAAGTTGGAGGAAGGAAACAACTCCATCTAACTTAAGGAAAGTTTGCCTGTGTGTGCCATTTACACCCCTTCCTCCCAAATGTATAAAGGAACTGAGCTCAGTTCTGGAGGGCTCAGGGGTACTTTGGATGTCCATTTCAATCCCAGGGAGAAGTACGTAAGAAATGTGCTTATTGGTTAAATTTTATCCCTTTTAGCAACTAAAAACAGGTGAATAATTTTATTGGTTCTCTGTGTTATGTCTTCCTGATCTTCTTATATAGTCAGATCTGTAAATAATGTAGTCAGATGCTAAAAATGATGGTGGTGGTGGTGAAATGATGGTGATAATAGCTAATTTGTATTTTTACTATGTGACAGGCATTGCATTGACCACTTTAGATTTATTTATTTAACCCTTGCTACAGTCCTGTAATGGTGGATACTGTTACTATTCCTGCTGTATAGATGAGGAAATATCAAAATGACTTAAAGCTCTCCACTTAAGAAATAGGCTTTTGGGGCCAGCCCCGTGGCCAAGTGATTGAGTTCATGCCCTCCGCTTTGGCGGTCCAGGGTTTCACTGGTTTGGCTCCTGGGTGCCAACTTGGCACCGCTCATCAGGCTGTGCTGGGGTGGTGTCCCAACATAGCACAGCTGGAGGCACTCACAAGTGGAAAACACAACTGTGTACTGGGGGGCTTTGGGGAGAAGAAGAAGAAGGAAAAAAAAGATTGGCAACAGATATTAGCTCAGGTGCCAATCTTTAAAAAAAAAAAATACGCTTCTATCATGTATTTTTTAAGGGAGGAAAAGATACCACGTTGCCTAGGTTTTTTTTTCGCAGTTGTAAAAAGAGGCAAAATTTTGGCGGTACCTTATTTTAGAAGCTAAAATTCATTTTGAGTTCCCAGGATGGTTTGTTTAAAATTTTATGTATATATATATATATCTCAATTAGATACAACTTTTAAACCTAAGCATGTTCGTATTTGCACTACAAACCATTGATGGTGATCCTCAAGGCCATTGGGCAGAGTATCTCAGCTAAATGTTTAGATTCATTTACTGGTCATTGGGAAGTTTAGGTTAATTCAAAATTATATATACTATTCATCCTAGCCTTTGCTGTGGAAGGTGCCTAGACATAAAAGATACAGTTCCTCACCTTGGGGACCTCATAACTTTGTTTACCGCCTAGACTTGCTATCTAAACAATTGGAATAGTGGAGATAACCACAGACTCGATTATGTCATGCACAGAATAAGGATTACTCGTAAAAGATAGAGGATTTCTGGCATTTCTGTCGTGATTGATTAGTGTTCCCATTTCCCCAGAATCATTGGCAAATTCTCACATGTAATACTGATCATGGGAAAGAAGAGAACTGATGAAAAAGTAGTTCGAAAGTGAGGCTTAGCACTCAGGAGGAACATACTTGTAAGGGTGGAAACAGCGTGAAGGTACTTAATAAATAGCAATTTACTCTCCAAATCTGGATGTAGGATTTGTTTTTGTTTTTTCAGGTTTCCAGAAAATGCCTATGTCAATCTCAATATAGGTTAGGGTGTGTTGACCGTGAAGCAGATATGCTCTAAGTGTCAATGCTTGTGAATGTTTTTGACAATGAACTCCATCACGTTTAGAGCCCCTGAAGAGTCAAGGAAGGAAAGAGGAGTAAACTGTCATTCACTGTATTCCTACCATGTGTCAGGCAGTGTACTGGGCACTTTTTAAAAACATCTCTCTGTATCCCTTTATGAAGACATAGATGAGGAATTTATCTTGTATTTCAGTGCCAGGAGTAGATGGGCTTCTCCTGAATACTTGCCCTGTTTATTTCATGGACACTATGAACTTCGTAGATGATTGTTTTTCTGGTAGTAATTTTAGCATTTATCAAACCTTCGCTATGTTTTAGGTACTATGCGTACCATTTATATGCATCATCTCTTTGAATCTTCACTGTAGCCCTTTTGTGGTAGGTATTATCCCCTGTTTTCAATGTGAACATTAGAATTCAGAGAGGTTGTGACTAACTTTTCTAAAGCCACACATCTGGTACTAGAGCCAGATTTCAAACTCAGATCTAACTCTACAGTGTAGCCCAGCTCTTTCTTCCTGAGATATTTATTTATGCTTATTGTTCTCTCCTTCATTCAATTCTAAATGCCTGATCTATATCCTAAATTTTTCTTACTTAGCAACCCATGTCTAAAAGGAGGTAGAAAGAGAAGGACCCAGGAGTCTAGCAAAAAGCAAGAATATATGTGCATTCAAAGAGATTCTGGCAATTGATTTAAACTTGAACCAGTTCTCAGAAGTAGAACCTACCTCTTTCTAACATTTGTTTAGTGATTTTCTTAATCTTTCTTCTTGTGATACAAGGCATTAGCCATATATATATTAAGACGTGTAATGCTTTCTGGTATGCTTATTATTCATTCATTCAACAAATATTTATTTATTTATTGAGAATATACTATATACTTGTACATCATTGAACAAGCCTTGTATAGTCCTGCCTTCATGGAGCTGATGTTTGGTATAAATATTTGAATAGATGGATTGTGCCTTACACATACTATTTCCCTAAACACACCACAAGCAGTCACATGTGTGTGTGCTGTAAAAAAGCACAAAATTGAATGGCTTGGAATTTGTCTCATTCTAGGAAAACACTAATGAGTCAAGAATATGAGGGAATATAACAGTCAAGAAAGCCATAACTATGGCTTTGTCATTTTGAGCTGTCAGTCTTAGAGGAGTGAGAGAATGACAGTACACCAAACTTTATTTGAAATTTTAAAAAACTAGTGTAAACCAGAGATCTTTGATGGAGCATTGTCAGAAGAATTTCAGAAACTGCAAGTTGTTACACAGATGTATTGATTTAATTAGTCTAGATAACACCATTTATTTATGCTTAAGCATCTCACACATGCAAAAGTTGGTAATTCAAAGTCACACAATAATTTGTGAGTTATCTTCTATACCACGTGTTTTAGCTCCTGAATACTAACTTTGATGAATGTGTGTGTCAGATGCCTGAGCATAAATAAATATTATATAGACTTAAGAAATACAGTTTGCTTTTGGAATTCTGTTAACATAGTTTTATGTAAAATCTTTTGGTGGTGGCTTTTAAAATCACATTAATTGTTTTAAACGCAGTTTAATCTCATAGTATGGGCAAGATCCTCACTGGAGACAGAACACGTCTGGGTTCTGCTGGTTAGGCCTCTTTGGATATCTGGGTGGATCCTTAATATACCACTGCAACTTGCAATAGTTATTTTGTTTTGGTTAACCATACAATGAGTGTTTTGGCGGTGAATGAGGAAGAGTAGAGTTATCCTCTTAGCAAAAAGAAGAACTTATTTTTTGATACGTAAGAGACTGTATTATAAATCTCTTGGGGAGGGAAACCATTTAGAATCCCCTTGCTATATTTCTCTGTCTCTCTCTCCTTTTGCTATCCTAATTTTAACTGTAAGAACACCAAGATATTCTATGTCTGCCTGATTTTACAATAGTTTCCACACACACAAAAAAATGCTATTAGTTATATGTTTTTTGTCTTTAGTTAATTTCAGTAGTTTTGTTGTTGTTTAAAGTGGTAAGCTATCAAAAGGAGACTGGGGTATAGCTCATATACTAGGAATTTAGGTGGCATCTTTTCTTCCAGAATTTGGGATACCTCACCTCTGATATTTTTTCTCACCATACTCCCTAGAAGGTGGGGGAAGGATTAATTAACCCAGTTTTACACATAAGGAAACAGAAGCTCATAGGGGTTAAATATATTGCCTAAGGTCTGGCTTACTAAGAACGGAGTCACGGAATGCAGCAGAGAATTCCAGGTCCTGGCAGAGTATAGCACACTACCCACTGGGAAATGTGATAGGCAGGTAATTACTTTCTCAGAAGACTTGACTACTGCTGGTCAGTTCTTACTCCTCTGAGTCTATCCACCATCTTATCCCCAAAGCAGAAACTTGTTTGCAGGTTGGGGTTACACTGTAATATTCAGGAGATGTTACTTAGCACAGCTGGCTTGGAATTCCAAGTAAATATGTAATATTTTCACATGTTCCTCTAATCTGAGTTTCTTCAGGCTGCCATGTTAATCAGTGTTCAAAGAATGTAAGATATCACTTTTAGGACCATTAGCTGTTATTTATGCTCTATAATAGGGTTCATAAGTGTATTCAGTTTCATTTAATGTGCATTTAATTGAATATATAAGTTTAGGGATGGGCACATAACCATGGGTAAGGGCTGCTCACTACCCACTGAGGCAAATGCAAGAGGAAAAACAAATTTTGCAGAGAAAAAGGAAGCCGTGTAAGGTGGGAGTCTCACCACTGATGCCTGGGTTATAGACAGACTGAATTTAACATGGTAAATGGCCTAGCTGCTGTAGAAAAAATAATCATCCATTTGGAGATGAAAAGCAAGGCAGACTTGGTCAAGGTCCTTTGTAGAAATTGCATTTTTAGACTTGCAGGTAATACAAAGAAAGGACATCTATAAATCTAAGTTATAACTACTTTTTGTCTCATTGATAAAAATGACTTCTTAGTTATCTTAGAGGAGCCTTGTTAGATTAGAAAAATGTTAGCATCTCACCTAAATCTACAGTTCATCTAGCATTACTATGTTTCTTTGTATCTGTGGACTTCCATTGTTACTGTCTACATTAAAAGTTTAGTTATTTGACTTAAATATTTGAGAGCTACTATCCTTCCCCACCCCAAGAGTTGTTTCTTTAAGAGTGAGGCAGACAGTTTACCACTTGAGATTTTGGTCCAGGTACCCAGACTGAGTCTCTTTATTTTGGATGATGTGGTTGGAGCTGCTGCTTCCTTTAGTCTGTGGCCTGACACTCTCAGAATTGTGTTTATTGGTTTCAGCAATTAGGAAAGACATAAGAGCACCCATGCTTTGCCTTTGAAATGCTTTTGTAACAAGTTCTGGTCCATAGGCTTTAAGCAGAGAGCAGCTCTTATATATACCTTAAAGTGCTCCAAAAGCTCTTCTATTCAAAGAAAACACACCAACCTCCCTTCACCTCTTACCACACTCTAGGTCCTTTAGATTTCTCTGAATTTTTACTTTCACTGTGATTTACTCAGCTGCAGCTATTTTCTTATTCATCAAGAATTGGGATGCTCCCATTTGCCATGGGAAGAGATGTTGGTGTTACTGCTTGACCATCACTTTGCCATGTCTTTCTTTTGTAGACTCCATATCATGTCAACCTCCTCCTGGCTGGCTACGATGAGCATGAGGGTCCAGCTCTCTACTACATGGACTACCTGGCCGCCTTGGCCAAGGCCCCTTTCGCAGCCCATGGCTATGGTGCCTTCCTGACTCTCAGTATCCTGGACCGATACTACACACCAAGTAAGTTCCAGCACTCGAGGTAGGGAGTAGTAGAGCCCTGTCCTCAGCTACTTTCTGGTCTTGTGCACTACCCCTTGGAGTTGGGTGGCCAGGGCTTGAATAGAGGATAGATCCTAAGAAGCATATGTAGGTATCCTCTGGAAGCTACTCTCTCCTATGGGTCAGTACGGTTATTGAAAAGCTGATAAAAAGTCCCTCTTTTGCAAGACAAAATGAGTATTATGGCCAAAGCTGGGTTTTGTTTTAAAGGGGAATTGGAGTAGTGAGTAAAACTATAATTCTTCAGTTACAAAAGTTCGGGTTTTTTACTCATTTTGCCCTGCTTAGATGCTTATTAGCATCTCAGCTCTGGAGAATGAGCAAGTAAACCAAGTAGTGTGTTTGTTTTGAGCCTGTGAGGATGAACAGGTCCCCAGCATGACAACTGAAGATTTCTTTGTTTAAATGTCAAAGCTTTGGAAGGCACAAGCCTGGGTCCTTCCCTTGGTTCTTATCACCTCACAGCTGCCCCCTCCTGCAAGAAAAAGTTGGACTCTCTACTTGTCAATAAACTGTCAGCTTGGCAAAGCTTCTGGACAGGGATGCTTTTGTGCTAAATTCTATCTTCTGACCCCAATTCCAACCTTGACTTCAGCCACTGTGAGCAAATAGGCTTTTAGGATTCTTAGCTTTTTCAGGCTATAGATGCAGCACAGATAACCACTTCTTACATTCCATTCTTCCCTGTCAGTATAGTAAAAATCTGACTTGTTCATTCCTTTTTTGGTGCTGCCCTCTTGCTCAACCTCACCCACACCAGAGCTCCAGGCCACATCCTGAAAAGAATTAGCCTGGCCTCCTAGTGACTGTTGCTTAATTTGGCATCTGTCAGTAATACAGCTGATTTGCCCACCGAAATAACCACCAACCACCCCTGAAGCCTGACTGCATAATATGTCATCCCGGTTTGCCATGCCCATACACTCTTCCTTTGGCTCCTATTTTATGCAAGTCTCAGCTCCATCCTATGAATTCTCTTTCCATTGTTAAACTGAGACCCAGCTGGGAAAGTGAGACTAAAACTCTGGCCGTGTCCTCTCTTTCCCTGATTTGCAGCTGGCTAGGGCAGATGGAACTGATTTAAGCCCTGGCCTAAAGCGGGGGTTGTGGGGGGGATGGGCTATGAAAAAGAGGCAGGCCGCTGGACTCCTCTAGAGGCAGGCCCTGGCCATGGGAGGCAGAATTCCGTCATGCTTACCCTTCTCTGTAGCAAATCAATTTGCAATGGCTTGTGGCTGCCGGAGCATTGGATCTGGAGCACCCTCAACTGCATATGGAATACGTTTTTTGCAAGCTAGAAGGCTAGGCATATTTTTGCTTTTTTTGTTTGTGTGACACACTGACCTGAAGAATTTTGAAACTTAATCAGAAGTTGCAGTGGAGAGTTGGACTTAATGGCAGCACCTTGAGTACTTGGCCTCTGTGTTCTCTTTCAGCTATCTCACGTGAGAGGGCAGTGGAGCTTCTTAGGAAATGTCTAGAGGAGGTGAGTAGCTCCCCTGGGATCCTGAAAGGAATGTTTTGTCTCTCTCTTTGCCAATAATTGTTCCAGTTCCTTGGTTGGATTTTTTCTGATCCTTGCCAGAAGGTGTAATAAATACCCACTAACCAGATGTGAAGTTGCTACTAGGGATAGAGTTTGGTGGGTAGCAAGCTTATTTTTTCTCTCATGGGTCACCTCCTCATCAATGTCAGTCTTGTAATTTGTTTACATTTTGGTTCATCCAGACTAGTGGTTCTCAAATTTTAGCATGTATAGGGATCATCTGGGGAACTTGTTAAGAAAAAAGGGCAGATTCATGCCTGCCACACCCCGCCCCTGAGATTCCGATTCAGTCGTCCTGGTGTAGAGCCTAGGAATATTTTCACTAGCAGTCCTAGGTGATTTGGCTGCAGGTGGTAAGTGGGCCATACTTGAAGAACTACTGCCCTAGACCTTATACCTTCTCTATTCTTGTGCCACCCATAGTTGCCATACTGTCTGTTCCCTTAATAGTGCATGAGTCCTAGAGAGAAAGCCTCCCCTGAGAACTCAGGAGGCCATAGAACGCAACTGGGGAGCTTTGGGCAGACGAGGAGAGTAGTCGTTAGTTTATGAGGCCAGGAACATGGACCTCACCCATTTTGGTACTGCTCCTAAGAGTCTGAGGCTTTGGGCTGTAAATGGAGAATGAAGAGGAAAAGAAAGCGGGCCTGTTTTCATTCTTTAACTGTTCTTGGGGCCTAAGGCTAAACTGGAATTCGTGGTCTAGTGAGAGAGTAGGAGAATGAGAGCAGCTGGGAGCATTGGACGTGATGTCAGTTTGCCTCTTACACAAGCCTGTCATTTTCAGTCCACAGTGCCCCCTTCTTCCTCTTGTTTGTAAATCCCCTTTCTAAAGCAGAAACAGATTAAACTCATGTGCTTTACTTAACCGTTCAGCTGAGAGACCATATTAGTCTGGCAGCCCCAAGTGTCAGGAAGAAGCCACTGGAGTATCAAGTGCTTTGAGACGTTATTACCCAGGGATCCTAAAGACAATCATTTTAGAAACCCATATTTCCTTATTGTCACCTTTTCTTGATCTTGAAGCTTGTTTCTGGACATAGGAGTCATCAGCCAGAGGACTCTGGAATGGAATGGGTTGTTGCTCCCCAGCCCTCAGCTGAGAAAGAGATGGGAAATAGCAAGGGAGGGGGGCTTAAGCCTGGGGAGGTGGACGTTTCTGGGACGTGCTCCTAAGGGAGGAAGTAGAGAGCTTTGTGCCTTCTTTTTTCTTCTGGAGACTTTAAGTGAGGTGTCCAGGAAGGATAGCCACAGAAGCAAAGATTTCCTCCAGCTCTGTTCCTCAGTCTACCCAGGTTAGTGGGGCTGTCTGCTTCCATGGATGCAGGCCACAGCTCCTGTGGAACAGCCTCTCAAGCAGAGTCTTAGGAGAGTGCAGAGGTGTTACTTTAATGATGGGTCAGCTTGGATTGGAGGAGACAGAAGCAGGGGTTGTTCCAAGAGCAGTTCTGCCCACATCCTTCCCGCCGCCCCTCCAGCTACACACACAAGCACACTCACACCCAGTTCTTATAACGTGGTTGGGTGACTGGAGCAACTGTTGGGACTTGAGAGTACATTGCTTTGTCCAAAGCTTATTCCTAGGGCAGTCACTCCTTTATTTGCCTTATTACCTTGAGACGTTTTAAAAGAGAAGTCTGTGTTTCCCAGGCTGATAGGTAGCACTGTGGGCAATATGAAGCCTTGGAGCACTGGATTGTCTCATTCTTTCATCCGCCGACTGACCAGAGAAAGCTCCCAGCTGTGCCTCCCACTTCATGCTCACCAGCTTCCAGTCAGCTGTCAGCTGCAGTTTGGGCTTTCCTCAGTGTCTTAGGACCAGCTGCCCCAAATAGAATATAAGCTCTTATCTGCTGGTCTGCCCAGTGCCTAGAACAGAATCTGGCCCATAGTTAGTGCTCAGTAAATATTTGTTGACTGATTTCCCTCCTGTCTCTCTGCAGCTCCAGAAACGCTTCATCCTGAATCTGCCAGCCTTCAGTGTTCGAATCATTGACAAAAATGGCATTCACGAGCTGGACAACATTTCTTTTCCTAAACATGGCTCCTAACATCATGCCCTCCTTCACACTTGCCAGGGAACTTTTTTGGATGGGCTCCTTTATTTTTTTCTACTCTTTGGACCTGCACTCTTGATAGGTGGTTAATTCAGAATAAAGCTGCATATGGACAAATTGAGCTCTCTGGTTTGAGTCTCAGTCTGCCTAACGTCACCTCAGGAAGGAATCGGGGGAGGATTGTCTGCATTGGACTTTTTTCCAAGACTGTCTTTCCTCTTGTCCCTTTCCCTTCATCACTGCTCTAATTGCCCTTTAACAGCTGACGGCCCCACGTTCCATTTCACTGCCCTGCTTCCTTCCCATCTAGCTCTTTCATATATCTTGCTTGCTAATGACTCATTCCCTCTAAAGCAGTGGTTCTTTTTGCCCCTAAGCTTAAAGTTTTTTAAATCAGTTAGTTAATTTGAGTGGCCAATACCATGCACTTAATAGAAAATGCAAACAGTACAAAAACACATAGTAAAAATGTCTCTGCCCTCACTATAATTTGATCACCTGCTTCTCTTCCTAGAGGAAACTTCAGCTACTAATTTCTTATCCTTTAAGAGACATGCTGTTCCTGTATAAAGCGTGTGCGCGCATGTGCGTGCCTACACACATGCAGACGTCCCCTTTTAATTTTATGTAATTTTTTTTATTTTTCTTTTTTCTCCCAAAGCCCCCCAGTACACAGTTGTGTATTTTTAGTTGTGGGTCCTTATAGTTGTGGCATGTGGGATGCTGCCTCAGCATGGCTTAACGAGTGGTGCTGTGTCCGCGCCCAGGATTCAAACCAGCGAAACCCTGGGCCACTGAAGCAGAGTGTGCGAACTTAGCCACTCAGCCATGGGGCCGGCCCCAATTTTTTAATTTAATTTTTTTTTTCCTAGACATCCCCTTTTAAAAATATTTTAAATGTTCTACACATTGCTTATTTCATTTAACACTATATTGGAGTTTGTTTTATATCAGTACATATATAGCTACTTTATTCTTGTTGACAGTTGTATAATATTCTGTTAAATCGATGCACTCTAGGCACTTAGCCAGATATCTGTTTAACTTCCTAATCTAGCTTTTTGGGAGTAAATAATATAGATATTTTTTGATTGGTTCCACTAAAACAGTGGTTCTTTACCAGATGTCTGTATGAGAATCACCTGGGGAGTTTTCTTTTTTTAGTCTACATAATTAGGCTGCATTCACTCCCGGATTCTAAGTAGGTTTGGGGCCTAAACATAGGAATATTTTTTAAAGCTTCTCAAGGTATTCTTATCTTCAGTAATGATAGAGAACCGCTAGATTTGAAACTTCTTTGGAGCAGTGGTCCTCAACTTTGGCATGCCTCCCAGTCCGCTGCAGGACTTACTGTAGCACAGCTTGCTGGCTCCTACTCCTATAGTTTCTGCGTGTTTGGGGTATGGCCTGAGATTTTGTGTTTCTGACATTTCCAATTACTGCTGCTGCTGGTCTGGGAGCCACACTTCGAGCACCATTTCGTCTTAAGATAAGCCCTACTTTATCTAATTCTAATTCTTTGCTACTCTTAATATCACATACAGATAGGTTTTTGGTTTATCTGCAGTGAAATGTATCATTTCTAAGATACTACCTCTCTAGAACATTCATATTAACAGTATTGAGTTAACATCAGATTTGAATGTCATACACTTTTTCCTACACCAGTGGTAAATGCTTTATACCATAAGGAGAAAGCTAATCATAGAATAAACGGGGGAGGGGAGGAGTCACATCACCACAGCTGCTTCAACCTCCAACACCACTATGAATATTCATGGCTTTGGGCTTTTAGCTAGATTCCTGAGTCTCTCTCTAAGGCATCTATTCTAAAGTTCCACAGATGATTCTGATGCTTGCCTCAGGTGAGTACCACTACTAAGGCAGAGGCAATCCTGCTTCATGGTTTTCCCATGAAAACCATGGGGTTTTCCATCTATAAAATGGTCATAATTGTACCTGTTCCATGGGGGAGGTTCTGAGGATTCCATGAGATAAAGTAAAGCATTTAGAACGGCCTGGCAAGTAAGTGCTCAGTAAGTATGTTATCAATGGTAACCTTGTTATTCTCCATCCAGGCCTCTCCAGAAATGAACTGGTTCTCTGTCTTTGAATGTAAGTGTCCTCAGGGTAATCTCAGGCAAGCCTACCAGCCCATCCTGACTCCTAATCTCTTTTCTCTAACCCAGATCTCTTTTCTGAGTTCCAGATCAACTTATTCTTCAGTATCTTACCCTCCAGCCAGAGGGACATCAAACTCAACATGTCTGAAGCTGAGCCTTACCATCTGCCATCCTCTAAACTTCCTCTGCAGCATTCTATCTTAGAGAATTAGAGCCACTTGGCTCCCAAGTGCCCAAGCCAGAAATTTAGGCATCATTTATTTATTTAAGCTTGGCACCTGAGCTAATATCTGTTACCAGTCTTTTCTTCTTCTTCTTCTTCTCCTGAAAGCCTCCCAGTACATAGTTGTATATTGTAGCTGTAGGTTCTTCTGGTTGTGCTATGTGGGATGCCGCCTCAGCATGGCCGGATGTGAAGTGCCATGTCCGCGCCCAGGATCCAAAATGGCAAAATCCTGCGCCGCCGAACCACTCGGCCACGGGGCTGCCCCCAGCATCATTTATTTTTAATAAACTTATTTTGGAATAAATTTGGTTTTACAGCAAAGTTGTGAAGATAATACAGAGTATCCTTATACCCCTCACCCAGTTTCCCCTAACATTAATGTTGTCCATAGCCACGGTACATTTGTCAAAACTAAGACACCTGCATTGGTTGGTACGTTAGTATTAACTAAACTCCAGGCTATATTCAGATTTCGCCAGTTTTCCCACTAATTGTCCTTTTTCTGTTCTAGGATACAGTTCAGGATACCACATTGCATTTAGCTGAGCATCATTTTTTATTTCTTCTTTTTCTCCTGCCTTTACATAGTCACCAAGATCTGGCATTTTTACTTCCTAAATCTCTTAATAAAAATCTCTGTCCCCATTATTCTGGTTTATCCTGCATCATTTCTTTCTTAGACTATTTTAACAGCCTCCTAACTTCTTTCTACTTTTAATCTGTTCTCTGTCCAGTTCTTCTCTGTACTCTAAAACCACGTTTGATCATTCATTCCTCTCCTCAGTTAAAACTCAATGATGTTTTTCCATTGCTTATAGAATAAAGCCCAATTCTTTTAGTTTGACATGCTAGGCTCCCTGATCTAGCTCCCCAATTTCCTTTCCCTCTTCTACATCTCCTAAAGCCCATGATCCAACTGAATTTATGTGGCCTCAGCGTAGATTTATGACGTCACCCCTCTTTATATACTTACTGTGAAAACAGTAAGCATTGCTTTGTGGAACTTTTTACAGATATGTATATAAGTGTGCTCGAGTCACAATGCAGTGCACGCTGGTATTTTTCTAATCTGTTTTCTTCTATCAGATTTTATTTTTTTAAATGCCACCTGTGTCCCTGTAAATCGATTTCCTGAAGTTTGAAAAACGCTGGGAATGCACCGATTCTTTAACATTCCTTACCAAACACTGCTCAGAATGGTCTTCTGATGGGTTCCCATCTGCTTTCAGGTGATTAATACAGTTTATTCCTTTCCAGGCTTGGGGTGAGAGGGGATAGGTTGGAGGAGAGAGCAGCTGTTTGCCTCAGGGTAGGGAAGCTCAGCTCTGACTGGAGAAGAGGTCTGTGAGGCTGACAAAGAACCTCTAAGAGAGACGGAAGAGGCACTGGAATAGCTTGGGAAGCTCTCAGTGGTGTTGCTGCTGAGCAACAGTGGCTAAGCCTGCTCTGCCTGGATCCTGGCTAATGCCTGAAGCCCAGAGTCCTTTCACTGTCTCTTCACCTTGACCCTTGGACTAAAGCAACAGCCATGCCCAGTCAAGAGAAGGAGGGACATTCCCGGGATCCTTTCTAGATGTCTGCTACTCGCTGAGCTCCTGTGTGTGAGTTACGAGTTTGTGTTTGGGAAGAGAAAGGCCTGCATCTCTTCCTTTATGAGGTTTGAGGGAGGGAAGCTTTTCAAAGGCTTCCTTTTTCTTATTCCTCCTGAGCACTATGATCCTTTAAAAGAAAACAGGAAAGTCTTGTCTTTTAAAGATTGGCACCTGAGCTAACATCTGTTGCCAATCTTCTTTTCTTTTTAAATTCTTCTCCCCAAAGCCCCCCAGTACATAGTTGTATATTCTAGTTGTGAGTGCCTCTGGTTGTGCTATGTGGGATGCTGCCTCAGCATGGCCTGATGAGCTGTGCCAGGTCCACACCCAGAATCTGAACCAGTGAAACCCTGGGCTGCAGAAGCGGAGTGCACGAACCCCAACCACTCAGCCATGGGGCTGGCCCCAAGAAAGTCTTTTTTTAAGTGAAAGTCTTTAAACTCCCAAAATCGTGATGCTTACCCAATCTAAATACTCTTTCAGTTTGCAGCTACTTGGCAAAAAAGAAGCTGTGTAAACCATCCGTGTATACTTTTTCTTTAATCATCGTCCACTTTTGCTTAGGGCTAAACCAAACAAGTCAGTGGCTAAAACACTTTTTGCTACGGGAAAAAAGACAACCAAAAAACCTTACTGGGAAGAATCAAATGCAGAGACCTCATCAGAAGCTTCTTCTGCCACTTATAGTCTCCACACTGTCCTGCTGCCTCTGCACTGTTAGAACCCTGACCATGTACTGGAGGAGCAGAGCCTTGGGGCCCAAAGGCCTGGGAGGACCTGCTTCCCCTCTCTGGGCTCAGGCCCCTGAACCTCTCTGCAGAGGGCCATGTGGTGCAGTGGAAACGAAGGGATTGGTGGATCAGACAGATCTGCCTGCGTCCCATTTACCAGCTCTGTGACCTTGGGCGAGTTGATAAGATTTTCTTATCTCTAAAATAGGATTGGTCAGGACTACATGGTTAATTTAGGGAAATTTATCCAGCACTGAAAAGTTTGTGATAACCTAGTTTCTTCCTTTTTCACCTTAGAGGTACTTACAACCTTTTACTATGTGGTGGGCATTGTTTAAATACTGTATATCTGTTATTTCATTTAATCCCTTCAACTTCCCATAGTCTAAGATAATTTTAGTTGAATGTGTCTTGCCAGACCCAGGGCTTTGGTTAAAGCAGAGCATGCTTCCAGCCTTTCCTCCATTCCTCCTTTCATATGGGTGGGTTGCGGCAGCGAAACTTCTTGGGAAAAGGAATCACATCTTTGGACTTTTACCCTGGGAGATGATGCCTAGACCCCATGCTCCCTTCTGCAAAACACTCAATATCTGTCTCTGACAGCACACCTACAAAGAACCGGGGGAAGAGCATACCAAGCAAAGAGAACAGTGAGTGCAATGGCCCTGAGGTATAAAACAGAGTGGTAAATTGAGGAACAGAAAAGAAACCAGTGTGGCCAGAACAAAGGGAATGATGAAGAGAATAGTTTAAGATAAGGTTGAAGAAGTAGGCGAAGTCCAGATCATTGCAGGGCCTTAGTATGAAGTTGTACCAGGGAGGCCAGTTGCAAGACAGTTGCAGTGGTCCTGAGGACTAGGGTGGTGGCAGAGGAGAAAGAAAGAAGATCATGGACTTTCTGATGGATTGGGTGTAGAGCAGGGATCAAATATGACTCCCCGGTTTCTGGCTTGAGCAACTGGGTAGAGGGTGGTGCCATTTACTGAGCAGGAAAGTGTGAAGGAGGTCAAGATTTGAGTACTTGACATAAATTGAAGATGTGTGTTAGACAATCCACTGGAGTGATCAGGCAGGCAGTTGTACATCCAAGCCTGGAATTCAGGGCAAAGGCCCCAAGGAAGGCCCACGGTTAGAGATTAAGTAGAGAGGGAACCAGAGTTGAAACCAGTGAGGTCAGAGGAAACCAGAAGTTGGAAGCCACAGAGAAGAGAGTGTTTCAGAAAAGAGTAAGTGGTCAGCCATGTCAAATGCTGCTAAGTCTAGAAAAAAGGCCTTTGGATTTGATACTGTGGCCATTGAAGACCTTGCTGAATGGATTTCAGTAGACTGGAATAGAAGCCAGACTGAAGTGAGCTGAAGAGTGAATTGGGGGTGAGGAAGTGGAGATAGGGATAGCAATCTTTCAAAAACTTAAACTGCAAAGGAAATAAATGGGAAAGGATTTATGTTTTGTAAGAGATCCTAGAACGTGTGCTTTGGGGAATGATTAGTGGACGATTCAGTAGAGGCAGGGACTGATGATGCAGGAAATAAAAGATGCCTGAAGAGAGAAATCCTCAAGAAGAACAGAGAGCTGGATTAGCATTGGCCAGACACATGTAGCCACCTGCATGCACACTGACACATACAGACCCACCACCAGGGGTCATGGTAATATGGACCTAACGCATTCACACACTGACACATTCACACACAGGCCCACCAAGTCAAAACGGTATACATACTGACCCAGGATTCCCTTCACACACCACACAGAACAGCCACAATGACAAACCAGAGAGATCCACCATCTGTACCCCCCCCCCCCAACCCCTGCCACACACACAGGTGCCCACAGCTCCTTCCCATGATTTCCCCTTAGAGGCCCCTTCCCACTCGAACCCCTCCTCCTAATTCCAGGCTCTGCCTCTCCCCAGTGACCTTGCCCTCTTCGGAGGCAAATCCAGGCCTGGGCTGAAGAAGGACAGAGAGGGCTTCATATCCAATGAAAAGGTTTTATTAAGAGAATGAGAAAGCAATCTGAGAGGTGGGGAGGTACAGTGATTGCAGGGTCAAGAGAACAACAGCAAATACGAAATCCCAGCGACAACCTCAGGGTCCCTGACACATCGTTCTTCCCTCCCAGCCCACCCACAGCCCTTTGCGAGCAAAAACACCCTCTCTATTCTGGTCCGGCTGGACATCTCAGTGCATGAGCAGAAAAGAGGGAAATGAGTCCTCAGCTTATTGGGATAAATAAGTTGCACTGGACATTTTTAAACTTTCAAATTTAATTACAACATACATAAATAAATAGGACAGACAGCAACAGGAGTGAAGTGCAGCCTGGATTCAAGTTCTCCAATTTGTGCTTTATCTTCTTTGATCCTGAGGGCCCCTCCTGCCCACTTCCTTCCAAGATTAGGAGGGGTCCAAAGAGCCCACTGGGGCTTCCTGCCAGCAGCCCTTTTCTGGGGGTAGGAGATTCTGGATGAGGAGCACATCTCCTCAGTAGCACCTCTGGTTTGTTAACATTTTCCTTCCTGCCATCAGTAAAAACAGCAAGGCCTTGGCCCCTAGGAGCACCCATTGCTACCCAGGCACCCTAATGGGCGGGGCTCAGCCCCAAGAACCAAGCTTTCCCATGCCAATTTCCTGTCTAAGCACTTCTCAGCAATCAAGGGTCAGAAAATTGCACATGAGGCAGATGCCTGAGCCCTTATCAACAAACCACCACAGAGAGGCCACCTCTCCTCTCCAACCCAGACCCCGAACTCAGGGGTTTCTGGATGAATGTCCTCTTTCTGGCCTAACTCCAACCCCACCTTTTAATCCTTTCAGGCCCATCCCCAGGAGCTAAGACCTCATTTCGGGCCTCAGGAGCCCCTTAGGGATGGGGCGGGGGAAGCGGTTATTTCCGATGCTTGGCATCCTTCTCTGAAGCCTTAGTGTCACCATGCCCGCTGCCCGCACTGCTTAGAAACATCTTGTCCAGCCCCTTGAGTGACTCCAGTAAGTAGTTCTGGAAGGCAGTGAGGGCAGCACAGATGGCGGGCCCACCGAAGCCATGGGTGATGAGGCTAAAGTGTGTCAGGCAACTCTGCACTCCGGGCTCCAGGATGAGTGCTGGGCGGCTGTTCCCCAGTGGTGAGCGGTCCTGAGCCATCAAGTCTGCAAACTCCTTGCAGATCTGCCTGGTGGGGGAAGGAGGGTCAGAGGTTAAAGAACAAAGGTCTGAGCCCAGAGAAGGACCTACCACGTGCTGGGTACTTTATATGTATTATATTTATGATGGCTGACCCTGCCAATAGTCTGCAAATGATGATCATACCCATTTTTCAGAAAAGGAAACTAAGGTTAAGAGAGTTTAACTGACTTGCTCAATATCACACAACTAGTAAACAGCACATGTCAATACCCTACAATCTCTCTTCCTGTGGGTATCCTGCCCACATTCAAATTCCAGCTCAACTATTGCCTTATCCTGGAAACTTTCCTTGATCCTCTCTCCCCCTCTCACCCCCACCACACACACTCAATGCTTCACAGAGCTTTGTCTTTGAAATTTTTTGTTGTTAGTGCCATCGAGTCGATTCCAACTCCTAGCGACCCAGTGTACAGCAGAGCAGAACCCTGCCTGGTCTTTTTGTACCATCTTCTCACCTTCCAGTGCTCTATCAGACAATGCTCCACTGCTAATCATAGGGTTTTCATGGCCAATGTTTTTGGAAGTGGGTGGCCAGGTCCTTCTTCCTAGTCGGTCTAGTCTGGAAGCTTTACTGAAACCTGTCCACTAATGGGTGACCCTGCTGGTATTTGAAATACAGGTGGCATAACTTTCAGGATCACAACAACAGCAGCCGCCACGGTATGACAATCGACAGATGGATGGTGTGGTTCCCTGACCGGGAAATGAAACCAGGCCGTGGTCGTAACAGCGGTGAATCTTAACCACCAGACCACCAGGGCTGGCTGTCTTTGAAATTTTTAGGGAACAATCCAGAATCTACCTTGAATAATTAATAGCTAACAGTGAACATGAATTGAGGCCTAGACGCTATACCAAGTATACTATGCATCATCTCACTCAATCCTCACAACAAATCTATACCGTTATTATCATCCCCATTGTATGATGAGTAAACTGGTTTCAGATAGGTTAGATGACCTGCCCAAGTGACTAAGCTGGGATTTGAATCCAGCTCCAGTTTGTGGCCGTTATTCATTTCTTTGTGCATCCTGCATGTGGCTCAGGCAGGAGGATCACTCATGTCTAAGCTTTGTCTCACCATGGAACCCAGCCAGCATCTTAGACATGACTGGGACCCAGGAAGTTCTTGATGAGTGAGCTGACTAATGAGTGTGATGAGTCCCCCTGGATATGTTTCTCCAGCGACAATATGAGCAGCCTCAAAGGTCCTAGGAGTCATGGCAGTCCCCTGAGTCTGTGATTTCACCTCTGCCTAGGGGACTTGAGGAAGCCTCAAAGGAGGGAGAGCGGAGTTGTGATTTGAAGGACTGCATTGGGTGAGGGGACTGGAGGGTGTTCTAGCAAACCCAAGGACGTGAGGACAGGAGAGAGCAAGCAGGTCAGTTAAAGTGGTTGGGGTTTGTGTGGCCAGATTGTGGGCCCTCAGAGTCTGGACTTGGCCCCACAGATTGGTGGTTTTCAAAATTTTTTTTTCACTCTTTCCCTCTCTTTTTCTCTCTCTCTGTCTCTTCTTGAAAGGGGACTCTTTCTAAAAACTAAATCTTAATGGAATACCAGCTCATTAAACAGGCCCTGCGGCATCCCCACAGAACCTAGTTTGAAAGTCCATGCAGTAGCAGTGGGAGCTATTGAAGGTTCCTGAGCAGGAGAGCCGTGCATGTGCAGGAAGGCTGAGGGAGCAACGGAGCGCTGGGGTGAGGGGCCAGAAGTGAGATGAGGAGACCAGGGTTGAGGGGACAGTATGTGAATGGTGGTGAGGGAGACACCAATGAGATTTGCAGAGGGGACTGTGTGGGCATTGGTGCTCCGATGGAAGTCACTAGAACAGAAGGGCTGATGGGCAAGGCTCAGGCAGGGAGAGCTCTGCAAGACCACAGAAGCCCAGACCCATGATAGGACTGGGGCTGGTCATGCCATGGGGCAGTATATGGGGTGTGGTACCCACACAGGCCTAGGTAAGCCTCTCTGTGACACGGTGTTTGCTGATGCATAGAATCCAGATATGTTACGTGTCCATTTGTGCCCCTGTGGCATGCACAGCATGGAGCCTGGGTGTGCCGGTGTGTGGTGCCATTTGTACATCACACGTGCACATGAGTGGTGTCCACTGTGACCATGCTTGGTGTCTATGTGCATTGCACCTACACGTGCCTGTTGTGGCACCCCATGACATCCTGTGCATGGTGCCCCAAAGTGCCCACACATGGCATCCTCACTCACTTGGCGGCCAGCAGCATGCTCTTGCGGCTGTGCAGTTCCCCGGGGTCAGAGTGCTGTCGGCACAGGTACTCGGCAGCTGCCTTGGCTGGGAACTCGGTCTCACAGACGTAGCCAAAGTCTCGGGCCAGGTGCACAGCCTCTCCTGGTGGGGACGAGAGTCAGAGATGAGCCTTCACTACAGACAGGTGTACGTTTGAGCCCGGAGCACAGCCTTGACCCTCCGATCCCCTGGCCAGGGGCCATCCTGCCCTGCCCTGTCCTGCTTCTACAGATACCTTCCTCTGATGCCCCGCCACAGCCCAGCTCCAGCACTAATCTCATTCCCCTCCCTCAAGGCCACAAGGGATGGGCTCTGAGCTCAGGGGTGGGAGCTGAGTCCACCATGTATCCCAAAGCCTGAGCTGGAGATGACCAAGCCCAGCATCACCAACCTCCAGGGAAGGAAGGAACCTTCACCGCTCATCCCTTTACCACATCCAAACACTGGCCACTCCTCCCCGCATACACACACATACACATGCTCTCTTTTGTGTGGGTGCATCCACGCGTGTGCATGCACATACACATAAAGACTCTACACACATATCACACACACTCCTTACTTAGACATGACACACAGAGAACACACACGTGACTAAACATACCCTGCCGCATCAGAGACAGCCACACAGTCACACTGGATGACACAGGTCCCCTCATGCTCACACGCATGCCCACCCTCAGGCCTCACTCACCCTCCACCAGTGAAGTCAGCAGCGTCACATTGGCAGCCTTGCGACGGCCGGCCGGCAAGTTGAGCCCGATCTTCTCCAGCCGTTCCCGCAGGCACCGGCCCCCGTTCTTGGACTTGGCCCTTGACGTGCACAGAGAGAGACAGACACACACTATGAAGACAAGAGAGAAGCATGTAGGCTAAGTGACCCCGATGGGGCCTTGCTGCCTCCACCAACCCCTGCTGAGACTTGGGTCTGGCTCTGGGGATGCTCTGGGGCCTCTTTCAGCCTGGTTCCAACCTCTTCCTAACCTCACTGGCTTTGTAGCCAAGATGGGGGCGGGGGGCCTAGTACCCAGCTCCAGGAGCCCTTCATTTCTCCCTAATCCTCTCGCAGCAGGAACAGCCCAGGGTGGGGCAGAATAGGCCAGCATCTTGGGGTCCTTTTTCCCACTTTAGCACACCTGTTGGGCCATACACAGCTACCCAGAGACACGCAGACCTATATGCAGAGATACACAGGAGACACAGGTACACACACAGTCACTCTGGGACACATAGATAATATACACACACACAGGTAAACACACTGAGGGCCAAGAATAAAGACACACACACACCAATAGAGAGAGACATATGCAGACACAGACACCCAGGGACACAGGGACACAGAGACACATGTTCACATCAAGTCAGGATCCCAGGGACGTGTGTACAGACACTGATGGACTCACACAAGTCCCTCTGCTGTGCTCAGAGACCAGGAATAAGAAGATACCCCCACACCTGCACAAATGCAGCCCCTACACAGAAGTACAGACAGGTAAACATACGTACATCAGCTTCAGATGTGCATGCAATCACACAAACACACACAGAGTAGGACACACTCCAGCCAACACATCCACTAGAAGTAACACAGGAAACTCACACTCATGGAAACATGTATTCCTAGCCATCCCCTACACCACAGACACATGCACACATATGCACACACCATCCTGAACACATCAAAACTCATAGCCTTGAAGCACAAATACCCTACCCAGGCACAAGGACATGCAGAGAGAGAGACAGACACATACCTATGAAGACAAACCATGGACCCCTAAACACACACACCAGAGAGGCCTCTGCTCCACAGGGAATGGCTGTGGGTCCTGGGGTCCCTTTCCTGGAAGAGGGGGTGAAGATGGCACTCTCTCTTCCCCAGACTCAGCCTTGTCCATCCTGCCCAATGTTGGTGAGTCCTCCATCCCTTCTCTGTGCCCAGGCTTCTTTCTCCACCACCCACCCCCAAGCCCACAGACTTGTGGTTGCTGCTGGGGACCTGGGCCTCTCCCCAGAGCATACACAATCCCCCAGGGAGACCAAGGTGGACGTGACCCTGTGGCCTGGGGTGAGGCTGGCCCCTCTCTGACCCCCTGAGAAGGTCTGAAATGACCATGGATTTTGGCCCAGGCACTGTGCAGGGAGTTGTGGGCTGGCCTTCCTACCTGCGAAGGACGCCACCCAGGAGGGAAGCATTGAGGCACTCAGGAGGAGAGAGTCGCCGCTGGACCTCCCCCACCGTCACCTTGTACTTGGACGTCGAGCTGAGCAGTGAGAGCCGGCCTGGCACGGAGCAGAAGACCTCACTGGGGTTCGTGATGCCGCCAACCAGGCTGTCTTTGGCCAGTGAGAGGGCTGAGAGGCTGCTGGCTTTGGAGGGGATGGGGACTGCGGAGCAGAAGCAAGGGCCAGGGAGAGAGAGACAACACTGAGCCAGGGACACAGCACACGGGCACCAGCCAGCTGTGGCATGAGCACGTTGATGAA
The DNA here is from genome assembly GCF_041296265.1 of Equus caballus. NCBI lineage: Eukaryota > Metazoa > Chordata > Mammalia > Perissodactyla > Equidae > Equus > Equus caballus. Next base: position 21,704,270 of record NC_091685.1, read on the forward strand.
GCGCCAGCTGTGTGCTGGGCACCCTGCTACATGCTGTGCACACAGAGCTGCATCTAAATGTGCCAGCAGCTTTCTGAGGGAGGCTCTGCAACTCCTGCTTTACAAAGGAAGAAAGTGAGGCACACTAAGGTTCACGTGACTCACCCAAGTCTACTCAGCTAATAGGCAGTGGAAATTGAACCCAGAGCTGTCTGGCTCTTGAACCTGTGTTCACTGAGGGATTCACTGAGCCAGGCTGGTTCTCTGTTAAAACTCAGACAACTTCAGCAGAGTCTTGGAGTTTTGGCATGTGCAATCAGGGAGGGAGATGGAAATGAGGAAATGGATCTGAGCTGGAGGCAGGATTCCTGGGTCACTGTAGCAGGGCAAGGCAGATCTGCACAACCACAAAGAGTCCCTGACATCCCCCTGGCCACTGTGACCCCTATCTCTTTCCCACCCCCAGGACAGTGAGAGGCCGGCAGGCTTTGGACTCCCACATCCCAGGGACAAGGAGGTTGTGGCCCCATTAGGCCTCCAGCCTTGGCCCACTTCCTGCCACATCACCCTGAGTTGCTCAAGGAGAGCAGGAATAAAGAGGCGCACCCTCTCTCCCAAATGCTCTCTAATTATCAACGAATATCTATGGGAGGCGGGGAAGGGACTCTGAGAAGTTAATTTTATAAAACCTTCTTGGATACTCTTGGCTCTAAAAGAAAGTTCTTCCTGCAGTCTAACCTCTATCTTCCTGCTTAGCATCAGGGGGAAGGGAGAATAATTGAGGCACTTGCTTCCCCTTGGGCTTCTCTTCTTTCAAGGAAGTGGGAGCATGGTAGAGAAGGTGGGCCTTGTGTGGGGGGCAGGCAGGGATCAAGCTGGGAGTCTGGGACCAACAGTTACTGAGCACTCACTATACTGTGTGCTTACACAGATAACCTCACTGAATCCTCAGAACAACCCACTAGGGGTCTACATTTATTATTCCCATTTTACAGATGAAGAGATGAAGCCTGAGATCACACAGGTGGTAGACTTAGAACCAGTAGTAAGCCCTGGACTGTGGTCTCAAAGGCAGTGCTCTCAGCCCTCCAGCCATTCGGCACTATTTGCTGAGCACCTGTGTGCCAGGACTGTGCTAATGCAGAGGTAAGCAAGGCTGATCCTGTCCCCGGGCTGGCAGAGCCCCTCCAGCATTCCCACTCTCCACCCAGTCGCCCAGCCAGAAACCTCCATGATGCCCTCCACATCGCCCTCTCCCACCACATCCCACCCATCACCATGTCCTGGAGCTTTCATTTCTCCATGTGTCCTGGATGCAGCTCCTTCTCTGCATGCACAGAGATGCTCGCTAGCTTCCCGCTTGAATGTCTATACAGACCCTGCTCAGGTCTCCTGCCCTGCTCCAGAAGAATCTTTCTGAAACACGCATCACTCTGCAGCCTAAAACCCATCAGTGCCTGGTCAGTTCCCTGAGAACCAAATCCCAGCTCCATAGCTGGGCAGAATCATGCTGCCCATCCTTCAACTATCTACTACGTGCTTTCCATGAACAGCTCTGTGGGGGCCGCCCCATGGTGTAGTGGTCAAGTTCGGCGTGCCCTGCTTCAGTGGGGCTTTGCAGCTTTGGATGCAGGGCAGAGACTTACAGCACTCATTAAGCCATGCTGTGGCGGTGACCCACATACAACATAGAGGAAGACTGACCACAGATGTTAGCTCAGGGTGAATCTTCCTCAGCAAAAATAATAATAGTAACAGCTCTGTGGAGCAGATGCTATTGTCCATCCCCATTTCAGAGTGAAGAAACTAGAAGTTCAAAGAGGTTAAGATGGCACAGCAATAAGGAGGAGAAGTGGGTGTTGAACTCTGACCACAGACTCCAAAGTTCATATCCTTAACCCTCACAATTCCCTCCTTCACCCTCCTTCGTGGTCCAGCCGATGCCTTACCTCTCCTGCTTGGTCCTCCATTTGTCCTTTAGGCTCTCAACCCACACTGACCAATAGAAATATACTGTGAGCCACATATTAAATGTAAATTTTCTAGTATCTCATTTACAAAAAGTAAAAAGAAACAAGTGAGGTTAATTTTAATATATTTTATTGACCCCAATATATTAAAATTTTATCAGTGACATGTAATCAATATTTTTAAAAGCATAAATGAACCATTTTACATTCTTGCACTTAGTCTTCAAAATCCAGTGCTATTTTACACTTACAGCCCATCTGAATTTGGACTAGCCACATTTCAAGTGCCCAATAGCCACACGTGGCTAGTGGTTCCGCAGTGGACAGCACAGCTCTAGACTTCAAAGGGGGAGCACAACAGGTAACATAAGCCAGCGAGGTATGGGAGACGTGCCACCCTAGGTAAAGCCACCACTTGGCTGAGTGTTCCCCTGCAGGACACACCAACGTTGCCAGAACTCCCAGTTTGTTTTTTTGGCTGGTGAGACCAGGATTCTGGATTTCTATGTGAAATCTCTGGGTTTTTAAACATTGGCAACAGATTCAAAAATTTAAAAACCCAGTTCTGGCCAAATGGAACATGTGTGAAGCACCACCTGAGATATGGGACCACCAGCGTGTGAGCTGGTGGAACAGCTCACTGTCTCTCTCAGGGCCCCCTCCTTCCAAGCCTCGGTTCAGGTTTTGGCACCATCCCTGGTACAGAGCTTCCCGTCCCTCGGCCTCAGCTCCCTCTCACGCCATCCCTGTCCTGACCACACTGAACTTTCATGTCTGCTTCCACGGCTGCCTCTCCCACCAACTAGGAGTGCCTTGAGGGCAGGGTTTTGGCCCAAGTGGGCATCAGTGAATGCGGAATAAATGAGTGACACAAGGGCCCTTGAAACCTGAAACGAGGAAAAGAGTGATGGCCCACAGCCCAGGTTGTGTGTGAGGGGACGATGGGGGAGCCTCATTCCTTTGTTAGCAACTGATAGTCAAGCTGCCCTTCCTCCCTGGGCCCCCATTCGGGCACCAGGGAGGGCTCAAAAGGTCATGGATGGGGTGAGTGGGAGAGGTGGGCGGATCTAGAGAAAGGGAGCAGCACACACCCTACCCCAGGCAAGTTCCCTGTCCCCAGTGCAGGCCCCAAACTAGGGTGAGGCAAGTGAGGCGCAAACCTTGGGTGCAAAATTTAAAGAGGTGCCAAAAAACTCAGCCATCAAGATAAATAGTATTTTAATGCAATATTAAAAAAATAAAAATTAATGTAAAAACATCCATGGTGACAAAATATCAAAATTTTAATTAGAAACAGGTTCTGATTCTGCTCTTGCACGATCCTGCCTCACTCCCCTTGCCCTCATCCCAGCCCTCTCCCAGAGTGAGGAGCAAGGATGTCCTCACTCAACAGACACACTGACAGTGGACATGCAACGGGAGCGCTGCCTTCCTCCCCCCCAACATCCCCCAGGCCTGTGCATGGGTTCCTTCTTCACCTGTTTCCCTCTGCCTTGAGGAGAATCTTTGGGCTGACAAAACTATTCTACATCTTGATTGTTTGAGTGGTGACATGACTATATGTTTACATTTGTCAAAATTCATAAAAATGCATATCTGCAAAGGGCAAACTGAACAGTATGTAAATTGTACCTCACGCTTGATTTAAAAAATAAAACTACAAATTAATAAAATAAAAAGAAGGGCAGAGCGACTCTCCTCCCTCTCACAACCTCTAGCCAGAGAGCAGTCAGAGGAACAGAAAATTCTCTCCTCCAGCAGCCTCCTCCATCCAACTTCTAATAAAACCTGGGGCCCCCTGGGGCCGGGTGCTGTGAGAGGGGCGTGAGACTGTTCGTGCTTGTGCAAACAGGGACATATGTGAGCACACGTGTGTCACAAAAATGACTGTATACAAACACTGTATGCCCTGTCATAGAGCAATGAGGGTGAGACCGTGCATTTGCACACTTACTCAATAAATACTGAGCCCCAGGTATGCACACAGCATAGTCTCTGCCCTCCTCTAGTGCTGCAGGAATGTGGCAGCATGCATATGGATATCTGCAAGTGCTTTTGCTCCTGTTGATATATTTAAACACAGAGTGTGTGCCGGATTTATGCAAACGTAGGTGCAGCTAAGCGTGGATGCCTGACAGGTGGCCATGTGTTTGTGGACATGAATGATAGACTTTGCTGCTTCCCCTACGTGTCCTTTTCCTTTTCCTCAGAGCCTCTTCCCTCAAAAATGGTAAGAGGGATGGAGCCCAAGGTTAGGGAAGCAAGTGGCCTGGGGAAGGGACAGTCATGGAGGTGGGACTTAGACTGGCACAGATTGCAAAGCAGGGACACTGATGTTTGTCTCCCACACCACGGTGACTCCTGAAGCTGAAGAGGTCTACTCATGGTGTCCCCCCGGTGACACAGCAGAAGTGATTCCCATATACACACTTCTACAGACACGAGAGCTCCTAGTAATTCAACCTGTCAGACGAGACTCTCACACACATCTACGCAGTATACGGTCTGACCACTGAATCTGGGGCGTGTGCAACAGATTCTCCTGGAAAGCTGGTTAAAGTCGCAATTCCTTCTAGAAGAAATCGTAGGAGGAAAGTCTTTGTGACCTTGGTTGGGGCAAAGAGTTCCTAGATACCATGCCAAAAGCATGACCCAGAAAAGAAAATAATGACAAATTGGACTTCATCAAAATTAAAAACTTTTCCACCTCAAAAGACTATCAAGAAAATAAAAAGACAAACCATAAACTTGAAGAAAATATTTGCAAATCATATAAGGGATTAGGGATGTGACTCCAGAATATATAAAGAACTCTTTAACTTAACATTAAGATAAACAACCCAATTAGAAAATGGTCAGGGGCCGGCTGAGTGGTTAAGTTCACGCGCTCCGCTGCGGCGGCCCAGGGTTTCGCAGGTTCGGATCCTGGGCGCGGACATGGCATCGCGCATCAAGCCATGTTGAGGCAGAGGCCCACATGCCACAACTAGAAGGATCCACAACTAAAAATATACAACTATGTACTGGGGGGCTTTGAGGAGAAAAAGGAAAAATAAAATCTTCAAAAAAAAAAGGTCAAAATATGTGAATAGACATTTCACTGAAAATGAGATATGAATGGCTAATAAGCACATGAAAAAATGCTCAACATCCTTAGTCATTAGGGAAATGCAAATTAAAACTATACTGAGATACTATTAGGATGACTATAATAAAAAAGATAGTGTAGGTGAGGCTGTGGAGAAACTGGAACACTCACGCATTGCTAGCGGGAATGTAAAATAGAACAGCCACTTTAGAGAAGAGCTTGGCAGTTTCTTAAAAAATTAAACACAAACTTACAATTCCAATTACTACTTAAGAGCAATGAAAACAGATGTCCACACAAAGACATGTACGTATGTGAATGATCATAGCAGCATTATTCATAATAGCCAAAAAGTGGAAAGAACCCAAGTGTCCATCAACTGATGGATGGATAAACAAAATGTGTTTCATCCGTACAATGGAGTACTACTCAGCAATAAAAAGAAATGAACTACTGACACGTGCTACAACACAGATGAACCTCAAAAACATTATGCTAAGTAAAAGAAGCTAAATGCAAAAGTCTGCATATTTATATATTCCATTTATATAACATGTCCAGAGTATGCAAATTTATAGACAGAAAGCAGATCAGTGGTTGCCTAAGGCTTGGGGTGGGAATGGGAATTAACTACAAATGGGAATGAAGGAATTTGGGGGCGGTGATAGAAATGTCTTAAAATGGATTGTGGTAATGGTTACACAACTCTATAAATGTGCTAAAAGTCATTGAATTATACTCTTACCACGGGTGAATTTTAGGTATGTAAATTTTACTTCAATAAATCCATTAAAGAATGAAAGTGCCAGGGATTCTCATTCAGTAGATGTGGGGTGGTGCCCAGGAAATCTTCATTCCTCAACAGGCACCCCCAAGGGGTTCTGATGCTGGTGGTTCCTTAGACCACACTTAGGGTGCTACTGCTCCAAAGCCTGGGGGGAGGGAGGAGCAGCCGGAGGAAGGCAGACAGAAGAGGTAGCAGGACCTGCTGGTTAAATTTCCCTCTCACCAACTGCCAGCGGGTTTGTTTTACATACAGCTCCTACCCTTCACCCCCTGCTCCATGCTGCCCTCGGGTGCAGCCCAAACTCTTATCTGCAAGGGCACTGGTTTTTCCATCCCTTTCCGGGGCAGGCAGTGGCCTGGGAGGCAAGTGAGACAGGGTTGTGGGAGTGCAGGGTCGGATTCTGCCTTTTTGTAAAATTTCGATATTTGTGTTTATCATGGATTTTTTGCATTATTTTCCACTTTAAAATATTGCATTTAGATATACCATTTATCTAAATCTTGCCTCACTCACCTCCCCCTAGGCCTGGCCCTGCTTGGAGAGTCACTTGGAAGCCCAGACTGTCCCCATCTCCATCTTCCTTCCCCAGAGGAGACGGTGACAATTTACATCAGGTCCTGCCCTGGAGATGCCCTGAGATTGGACAAGAGCCCAGCAAAGAGGGATTTCCCACCCCCAGCTCGGCAAACCCCCCCCCCCTTCCTGGAGGGAAGGAGGAACAACTCAGTTCTCACCCCCAAACCACTCCCCTCCAGCTGTGACTGTTTAACTTGAAATCCACAGAGACTTTTAACCTTTTTAACCCGTCTGGCTTTTGTACAGTTGAGGGCATTTGTACATGCTGTGCCCAGGGTGTAGCTTGGCCCTTTCTACACTCCCTCTCCCAATGCACTCAGACTTCAAAACCCATCACTCATTCATTCAACAAACACCCATGGAGCACCTACTGAGCCGGGTCCTAATGTCTCTCCCCCAGGAATCCTCCCAACATCACAGCACCTCCTCTGAGCTCCCCGAAACAGGTGTTTCCTGGTTGATGGGAAGCATTGCTTCCAGCCGATGGGACCCCTGTGAGAACCACTCTGCTTTTTCTAACTTGTTCTTTCTTCAAAAAGAAAAACTAATAAAATTAGACGTATCTGTACAGACCCTGCTCACCGCTCTTCTCAGCTAGAAAACTTTCCCTTCAAAGTCTGTCTCCCCTGCCAGTCCTGCCTGCTTTCTGTGCCTCTAGGACAGGGAGCAAAACTGGAGGTGATAAATGTGGGCAGAAAATGGAGAGCTCCCTGCTTCTCCTCCTGCCAGGCCCTATCTGCCATCCTCGGATCCACACCGTGGCTGCAAGAAGCAGCTGATCTGCAAATGTGTGGTTGGACAGAGGCTTCGCTTCCCCTCCCCGCCCCAGGACAAGTGCTTGGAGCAGAGAAGATTTTACAGCCAAGGTCTGGGCCCCAGAGCCTCTGGGCTCCCCTCCCCGGCGGCACCCTGCGGTAGGAAGGCCTCTTCTGGGGTAGAGCTGGGGCTGCCTTCATTTTGTACTCAGGACCCCCAACAGCTGCCCGCGACACAGCCGGCCCCACCACCAGGGCCGGGAGGAGTTGGAGGAACCGGATGCTTCAGCTAGCCAAAAATGGCTATGATTCCAGGGCCCGCGTCGGACTAGGATCCCGGCGGGTGCCGGAGGTCTTCAGGACACGACAGGGGCTCCCAATGCTGTCGGAAGGGCCTGAGGGAGAAGAAGGGCGCTAATCTACAGCCCCTAAGGGGCTGGTGACCTGACCAGAGTCCCTCAACGACAGCGCAGGGCCTAGGCGAAAACTGCCCGCTGCGCGCAGAGCTCCACCGCCACCAGCTTAGCCACAGCGGCTCCGCTCGGCCGCCTGCGCACGCTCGCGCCTAGGACTGGCCCTCCCGGAACCAGCTCCGCCTCCGCGTTTACAAAGCTCGAAAGCGCCGGTATGACCCTCTCTCCTCCCCAAAGGCCCGCCGCACCAGCAGAAGGCTCACGGTTCGAGACCCAGGTGCTTCCCTCTGCAGGGAGCGCACCCCCAGCCCCCTGCAGCGCTCGGGGCTGTGACTCGACGTCGGGGTGGAGCGCCCAGGACGCAGTCTCCGGCTCTGGTCGCCGGCACTCCACCACGCTGCGCTGGGCCACCGACAGGCCAACACTGTCGTCCGGCCGGTGTGCGCACCCAGGTCGGCGATGCCCCGCATCAGGACAGTCCCGGCTGCACTCACTGTGTTCTTGGGACCGCCTTTGGGGATTCCGGGCGCACACCTACGACCCGGGATTTAGGGAAGCTGATACCCTTTGAGAGAAACCAACTCGGGCCATTCCAGGACCTCCTCGAAGCCAGTCTCCTGTCCTGGCTCTGGCCTGGGGATTGGGGTTTCAGGAACTCAGAACCCCAACTGATCCTCTACGCTGCCCCAGGGCAGAGGTCCTCAAGCCTCTTCCCAAAATGCAGGGGGCTGGCCTCCTCCAGGGAGTCAGTGAGCCTAGGCCCCCCAGCTCCCCGAGCCAGTGCAGGAGTCCGGAGCTGGGGGCTGCGACCACGATCGATCGTTATCAAAGAGTAGATGCAGCCCAGCGATAGGCTCTTGCCAACTGCAGACCTAACTCTTCCTTCCGACGGGTTCAAAAAGTTCCACTAAGCCAGGGCAGCGCCCAACAGCAAAGAGTAAGGTCCCACGCACACCTCCGCCCCCAGTCCAGGCCGCCGGGTTCCTAGCGTCGTCGCCACACCCCCAGTTCCAGATGACACAGCTGCAATACCTGGAGCACTCCTTCCCTAAGTTCCAGGAGGCCCGTCCCCTTCTCTTCTCTACACACTCTCCAGGCGGTCCAGCTAATTGTCAGCCCCTGGGAACCCAGCCCCAGCTCCTGGAAATCCAGCGCCCGACCCCCAGCCCCAGCCCCAGCCTCCCCCGAGAACACGTGGAGGGCAAACAGCCCGGGCTTGAATGCACTCTTTTGAAAAACAATTTGAGCCAAATCCCGCGGGAGCGGCGCCTGCCCCAGGCACGCAGGGCTTCTCTGCACCTCCAATTCCTCCTGGGCACCCGCCCCAAATCTAAGGAGCCGTGAAGCGCCCGGACCCCTCTGAATCTCTGTTTCTGTCTTTCTGTCTCTTTCTCACCTTTCCCTGGCATGGCCAGAACTCGTCCTCAGGCCCGAAAATACACTAGAGGGTCGGTCTCAAACCCCTGGCTTTTACTAACACAGAGACAGAACACTCCCAAAAATACACAAGGAGCGACCCTCACATGCTAGGAGATCCTCGGTACCGAAGAACAAATTCCGGGACACTACGGAGCCCCTAACACACACATGGAGACCCCCAAACCACAGAAATGTATGCCAACATAACAGACACGCATCACACACTCAGCAACAGAGACATACCTACACGCCAAGAGATACCAGAAAGACACCTAGGAAAGGAACATACGGAGACAGACAGGACCTCGAACTCACGTAGACACCAACACCCAGGAGCAGGCCACCCTGACCCTCCTGCACACCGCCTAACACACGACATTCACACACCAGCTCCCTTAATCCTAAAGGCGGAAAGAGGCTCCTGCACGGAGAGAAAATTCCCCAGGCAAACACGAGGCCGCCGAGGCTCTGCTGAGAAGGAAGGGGCCGCAAGCACTTGCCAGGCTCGGAAATGGTAAGGCTATGTAATGTGGAAATCATTTAATGAAATCCGTGGGAACAGCACCCCGTTCCCACCTCTTAGGAAACAGGGAAGTGGTTTAACTCGTTCTGCAAATTAACTCCAGATCCACAAGAGCGCCCTCCCCTCCGTAGGGTTTGTGTGGCTTGGCTGGCCCGGGCAGCCCAGTGGGCGCGGATGACCTCGAGCCCACTCCCGGCTGCAGGCTCTGGGGCCGACTCACCAAGCGCGCAGCTACCCAAGCTCTGGCCAGGCCCTCAGGCTCCGCTACCCGTCTGCTGGGCGGGAAAGAGTACCCCGTGGCCACCGAGTCTGACGACGCACAAAACGCACGCTCCCCAGGAAAGAAAATGGGTCTGCGCGTCCGGGGCCTGCACCGTCTCGCCCGGTTCTGCCCTGGCAGATGCAGCCATTCCTTACCTTTCTTGATCACGGACTGGTCCAGGAGACTCATTCCGGGCTCATCCATGGCCTGCAAACAGGAGAGGCGGTGGTAAGGGCGTCCGTGGAACTAGTCTCTAGTCCCTTCCCAAACCCCTGCTGTCACTGGTCCCTGTTCTGTCTGCTCCGCCCCACGCGCACCACCGTCGCCTGGGGCGGAGACGGGCGGATGCAGGATTCGCCCTGCCTCGGCAGCATCTGCGGCCCAGCCAGGAGCCCTGGGTACCTCGCCGTGCCGTGCAGAACGGGAACTGTGAACCTTAGACAGGCAACTTCCCCGCCTCTCTCCGCTCCAGGCACGGCTGCCCCGGCAGACTGAGACTGGGCATGGATGCCCTACGTGGCCCACTGGAGAGGGAGAGAAGTGGTTCGGCCCCTGTCCATTTACTCCGCCGAGGGTTGCCGCCATCCAGGCACCGCGCAGGGACTCAGTGCCAGGCCGCGTTAATGGCCAAGCAGCATCTACCCCAGGACGTGGGACGCATCCTCGGAGTCGCGAGCGAGAAGCGGCAGGCTGGGAGAAAAGTCGGGTCCCCGCATTCCTCACTCTTTCGCCTCCAGACAGAGTCCTAAATCACCGCGGCCGATCCGGGCCTATCCCGGACCCTTCGGGCCTCACCTGCAGGTCCTCCAGGCCGGGCGGCGCCGCCAGCCCGGGGAGGCCGAGGGGCGCGTCCGCCAGGCCGTGCGCACCGTCGGCCAGGCCGTGCAGGAGCCGGGGCACCGCGGCGGCGTAGTCGCGGCGCGGGTCGAGGCCCAGGGCGCGGGCGGGCGGCGCCAGCAGGCCGGGCGGCTCCTCGTGGGCGCGGGCGGTGGCGCGGGGCGCGGCCCAGGCGGCCTGTGGGGGCTGCGGCTGTGCCAGGGGCGCTAGACCGCCGTACGGGTCCCCGGCCAGGTGGGGAAAGGAGGCGGCGGCGTCGGACGCATGGCCGTAGGGCAGTGGCGGCTGCGGGTAGGGCGGCGGGAAGTAGGGCGGCTGGAAGTCGGCGGCAGCGGCGGCGGCGGGCGTGTGGCAGAGCGGTGGCGCCGGCCCGTAGGCCGCCTGGGGCAGAGACGACAGGCGGGCCCCGCCAGCCGCTGCGCCCAGCCCGTCGGGGCGCTCCTGGGGAAGGAGAGGGGCGCGTTAGGCGACTCACCGGCGGCTGAAAGGACCCCAGCCCGAAAGGATCCTCCTCGGCTCGCGAGGGTCCATCTGCCGTCCTGCCCGCTTCCCGGGGCCCGAGATCTATTTCTGAGTGACCTGCGGGCGCGGGAGCCTCGGGCTGGGGACTGCGGTCTCCTGCGCGCACCGTTCTCAGCTGGAAGAGTCCCTATGGCCCCCTCCCTCCGAGATTTCGTTGGAGGTGGAGGTTCGCAAGGACCAGCACTCAGGCTCCCTAGTCCCCGACCCTGTATGCCCCCGTGTCCCCGCCCCGGAGACTACTCACCATGGCGGAGTAAGTGTGCACCAGCATGGGGCGGGCAGCGTGGGGCGCGAGGCGTGGCGGCGGCGGAGCCCTCGCTCGACGGCGAGCCCTGCGGACAGAGGCGCGGGGAGCCTGCACTGCCGGCGGAGGGCACTTTGCGGCGACGGGGTGCAACCCAGCCCGGAGCCCAGCGGGCGTCGGGTCCTCAGCTGTGGGCGCCCATGGGCGGGTCCATGGGGGCAAGACGTGGGCCGGACGGGCTCTGATCGCACTTGGAAAAGTCGGTCGACGGGTGCCCAGCGCCCGCCCTTCTTCCTCTGAGCGCAGCCTGCTCCATACACTCCGGTTATAGTGGCGGGGGCGCGCCGGGCCTCCGGGGACGCGCATTAAAGAGACATGCTGTGGCCGTTTTCTCTCTTCTCCCCAGCGACCGCTCCAGGGGAGGCGTGGCTTTGGCGCGCCCCCACAGGGGGGTAGCAGCCGGTGAATTCAGCCCCTGCAGGTCTCAGACGCCTTCTAGGCTTGAAGCTCCCAGCTGTGGTGACACTGGGAAGGATTCAAGGCTGGGACATAGAGGCCGGAGGTTTGCGTCTCAGCTCCGTTGCATCTTTGCGTTTGGGCAAAGCGCTGCTCTGATGCGGCCTCAGCTTTCTTGTCTGTAAAACGGGTATCAGTCCGTTCTCTAAACACCTCACTGCACCATTATGAGGTGGGCGAACGTGAATGTGGACAAAGTTTGGGAGCTGCAGACTCAAGCCCACTGGCTCACGTGTGCGTGCGCGCGCGCGCGCGCGCGCGCGTGTGTGTGTGTGTGTGTATGTGTGTGTGTTGGGGGGGGTATCACAGTCTCTCTCAATGTTTCTGGATCAAACCCCTTTGAGGGTGCCCACTTCACTCAGGCTTTCGCAGGCTGGTAATTCCTAATCCCAAGCCAAAGTCCCAACTTCAAGGAGGTTGAAGACACAAACTGGCCAGACAGAGAGTTGTCTGGAACGGGGGTTGGGCATGAGTTCCACCTGAGAAGGGCTCAAGATGTTTCTGAAGCCACGAGGGCCTCGGCTGGTTGAGTGTGGGCCTGTCACACCCAGAGACTGTTGACTGAATATGAGTGTAACTGACCCACATGGCGGATGGTGTGCGTTCGTTACACCAACATGCGTAGGCTATGTGTTTGTGTGTTACCATGGTGGGCACTGGCTGTTGCTGCCCATGCCCAGCTCTGGGGATCCGGTGTTCTCTCCAGCAGGCTTGGGAAGGCCAGAATGGCAGGATGGGCTGCCTGGCCGGTGGCTTCCTTGGGTTTCTTCACCCTACTTCCCTGCAGTTCAAGACACTCCCTTCTTGGCTCGTTTTCCTCCTTTCTGCTCTGACCACTTCTCAGTCTTCTTTTCTGTCTCCTCTCTTTTCACCCACATCCTCAATGTCAATTATTCATTCTCAGGATTGAGTCTTCTGCCTTTTCCTCCTATCTACACTCTTCGTGAGTCAGTTCATCCTTTCTCAAGACTTTAATGACTACCTGTCCTCTGTTATCTCCCAAACTGGTTATCTCCAGTCTGTATCAATCCAATCTCATAAATGCAATTGCCAGCTGAGTATTCCCTCCAGACATCTTGTTGCAGCCATCTGAGACTTTCCAGGTCTCAAAGTGAACTCAACACCTCCACCCCCGCCACCAACCCCAATCTGCTTCTCCTCTTGTGTCCTATAGTTCTGTAAATGGCACCACCATCCTTCAAATTAAAACAGAGTCGGGGCCAGCCTGGTGGTGTAGTGGTTAAGTTCGCGTGCTCTGTTTCAGCGGTCCTGAGTTTGGTTCCTGGGCGCAGACCTACACACCACTCATCAAGCCGTACTATGGTGTCATCCCACATATAAAAAATAGAGGAAGATTGACACAGGTGTTAGCTTAGGGCCAATCTTCCTCACCCCAAAAAAAACCCCAGAATCATCCCAGACTTTGCCCTCCTCCTCACCCCCGCAAGCTCATCTTCATAGACTGTTGTCATTTCTAACCCTTAAACATCTCTCTCCACCCCTCTGTCAGCACCTTAGCTACTATACTATTTCTCACAGACCAGTAGTTCTCAAAGCGTGGGACCAGCATCACCTACAACATCTGGGAACTTGTTAGAAGCGCCAGTTCTTGGACCTCACCTCAGACCTACTAAATCAATAACTCTTGGGGTGGGTCCCAGCAATCTGTGTCTTAATAAGCCTGTAAGGTCACTCAGAAGCACAGTAAAGTGTGAGAACCACTGCCTGGACCATTGCAACAATCCTTTAACTGGCCTCCTGCCTTCATGCATATCTCTTCTGATCCAATTCCAATTCCATTCAGCCACAAGAGTGACTGGCCCATGTCACCCCCTACTGAAAACTCTTCTGGGGCTCCCCATAGCCCATCTTCAGGGAAAAAAAGTTTAAACACTCTAACCAGCATTCCAGGCTCTTCACAGCTGCAACTAATTTTTCTTTCCTGCCTCATAAACCACTTCACAAGAAGAAGAAAGGAGAAATAGAAAATCTGTCCTGCACTGGGCTTGGTGTGTGGCAGGTGCTCAGTGAATGCTTATTAAATGATAAATGAATAAATGGATGAGTTTATGAATCTTTCGGCCTATTGAGGGATTCTTTAGGAAGCCTCCATGTGAACGTGACCCTGGGTAGCTAGACATAGAACCCAGGAATAATCTAAGGAGATCATTTGACAAATGACTTTGATTATGGCTAGTGGGGAGAGGAACGTTCTCCATGATCTGCTGCTGCTTTGGGGCTCCTAAAAACTTCAAGGTCCTATGGCTGCAGACTCTGTGTCTCTTCTCTTTCAGGGCCCAGGGACTCCTCACTTTCTGAGGCATGGAGGTGGGCACTGCTGGTTGCCCACTCTCTGGGATACATGCATACATGTGGAGGCCTGGGACGTGCACAGGGGAACACATGCAGATTCTCCTGGGCACATGGGGCATACAACATGCACAGAGACACTCATGGGAAACACACACACACGTGGTAACACGGGATATATATTGACACATAGGTGTGCGTGTTCAAACACGTATGGACTCTCATTTGGCATACTTGGCATATTACTCTTCTCTCAGACTCAAATCTTTCCCTATCTTTTCAAAAAGTGAGCTTGCATTTGGACTGTATGTTAAGAAAAAACTCAGGCCTGCCTCCTTTATTGTGGACACAGCCTCCCTCCTCCCAGCCTTTGACAACCTCCTGCTCTGGGTCTGAGTGTTTGCAGGCTGGAGGAAATCTGGCACGAGGAGATGCTGAGGCGCCACCTCGTGGTTAGATCCCACAACTGCAGCTCAGGCCCCCCTTTCCTCCCTCTCGGCTGAATTACCAGGAGCAAGCTTGGTCTCCCCTAGTTAGGCTAGCCCCCTCCCTGATCTGGAACCCAGAACTCTCTGATCATCTCTCATTGAAGTACAGAGCTCAGTCTGCCTTGTATTATGAGGCTTTCTGTGGGGTTTGGCTCCCCCACTGCGTGAGGGAGAGTACTTTGAGAGCAGGAACCATGTGTGGTCGCCACTTACTTTGGGGCCCTTCCCTTCTCTTTTCGCTTCCCTAGACGGTCTCAGTTACTCCCATGACTCTAAGGACCCTCTGACAACTCCCCAGTCTGTCACTCACCCAGACCTCTTTCCAGCTCCAGAAGGCAGAAGCAACTGCCCCCTGGGTATTCCACAAGCAGCACAAATTCACCATTTACCAAAATGAGCTTATACTTTGCACGAACCTGTTTCTCTCCCGGTGTTCCCCATGACAGTGGATGGCCCCATTATCCACTCAGTGGCCCAGATCAGGAATCTCGAAGTCATCCTTGGCTCTTTATTCCTCTTCACGTCCAATTAATCACCAAGCCCTATTAACTAACTCCTACCTATATTTTCTCCGTCCTCACTGCCACTGGCTTAGCTAAGGCTTACTACCACCTCTCTGAGCTCCCTTCCTCGGTCGTCCCTTTTGCAGCCAAAATCATCTTTCTAAAATGCAAGCTGGATCACGTTCAGTCTGCTCCAAAATCTGCAGTCTTGGCATGATCTCACATCTAAGCTTCTTAGCATGGCACACCAGGACTTGTTAGATCTGGTCCATGGTCACTGGTCCAACCTCACCTTCCACCACCTCCCACTTCCCACCCCTCTGTCGCACTAATAACCTATTGCAGTTCTCAAGTTTGCATGCCTTTACACCTGCTGTTCCGCTGCTTGTCTATCTGGCAAGCCCCTCCTCACCCTCAGGTCTCAGACCAATACTTCCTGAGTTTTCCTGGACTTATTCAGCCAGGCTGAGGGGCTCTCATGCTTCAGCCACACTTTGTTGTGACCCCCATAGAAGCAACTGCTTATATCTTTAGGAGCAGTCTGTTCCCTTGTTTCCCCTCTAGATTTCAAGCTTCTTGAAGACAGGGTCTTTTTATATTTTTCAGGGATTTCAGGGAATCCATGCCAAGAGTGTGACTCTCAATATATCAATAAATACACGTTCCTGTCTGTCTATGCATAGCCAACCACAGGTAGGCACTTAGGATGTGCTCAGTGAATGTTGCAGACTTGAGGGCCTAGGTGGAGAAGAGTCTGCAGAGAGTGTGGGCTTAGGGCTGGTCTGGCTCCAATCTGACAGCTTGGCTCAGGCTGGTGAGACAGTGGGTGCTCGGCTCCAGCCTCCTGCTGAAGCTCTCAGGCCCTTCTCCTTCTCACTTGGCATAGAACAGAGGTGAACAGCTGGTTGCCTGAAAGCCACATTTGGTCTGCAGGTGTTCTGTTGGGGTAGTAGTGATTTAATTTTTAAAAATCAACATTCAAAAAATCAGATTTCACATAAAAATCAGGATTTCTGACTTCCCTCTTGAAATGGGAGGATGTGGCAGTGCCACTTGGCAACACCCTGGTGACATGGAGGGGCAGGACTTCATTTGTAAACATCAGAACCCCCACTAGGCCTGGCCACATTAACATTTGAGTTTGCAACCGTGTTCTAGCAATGAAGGGTGTGGGCTGAGAAGTTGGATAGCCTGGTGGAGGCTGCCTAGTCTTGGCTCTGGCACTTACTAGTTGCAACACCCTGAGCCAATCACCTCCTTATCCTGTTTCTTCTGTAAAATCAGGATAATGCCTGCTTCACAGGATTCTTGGGGGCGAGCTGAATGAGATAACACTTGTGAAGTGTGCCTAGCAGGGCATGTGTTCAGCAAATGGTAGTTGTGAGCTGCTGGAGCCTGGAAGGGAAAGAGAAAGTGCAGGACAGAGCACACAGAAGCCATCTTGTCACCAATGAACATTTATTGAGTGTCCACATGTGCACAGCTTTGAACTTGGCAATCACAGAACAAACTGGGGGAGAGTAGGGGGGCAGGAAGGGATCAGGTTGGGGGGGGGGCCCTGGGTTCATGAGAAAGGTAGTCCCTGCTGGAGCCGCCAGTCGCGTCTCTCTGCAGAGAGGAATCATAGCAGGGTGGGAGTTAAAGCCAGGCACCACGATGGCAATGGGGTGCAGTCACTAGGGAAACATGCGGATCTGGGGAAGGGTCCCTCCTGTTCCTGGCTTCAGCCAGGCCAGATGGCACCAGGAGGACAGGGATCAGATGCTCAGGTGTCCAAGCAGGGATAAGGACAGGCAAAATAAATAACCCCCCAACCCCCACTGTCACTCTGCTGCAACATGACACAAAAGCTTAGAGACCAGGGCCTAAGGGCTCCTGGGTCCCATCAAGGAAGCTCAGGTGGAAGATTTCCCCACCCCCCACCAGGCCTGTCTGTCCCAGGTTTCCCTGGAAGGATGGGACAGTTCAGACCCTGGGTCACTGACGTTGATAGGAAGAACTGCGATGTCAATGGCCTGAGCCTATTCTCTGCCCAAGGGGGCCAAGGGCAATAACCAAATGGCCACTTTAAAGGACGTGGACCTGGGAGGCCAGAGGGGCACCACAACCTAGGGGAGCCCACGCCCTGGCCGGCAGGGCACATGGGCTGAGGCAGCCAGCTCCTGCCAGCCCTGTCCCACCCTAGGGCCTCCCTCCTGTGAGGGAGCCAGACATCGGACACAACGACACCTAGTGCCCCCCTCCCTGGGGGCTGCTCCAACCTTCCCCGGCCTGGCGGGGACAGCCACATTGATTTCCAAGCCAATCCTTGCTCCTGAGTAGGCCCAGGAGGCGGGACGCAGTTCCTTACACTTGAAGGGTGGGCACCATGCCCTTGCCCTCAGAAAAGCCAGAAAGCTGGGGTGTTTAGGGGGGAATTTTAGGGAGGGGAGGTCCAGTTTGGGGGCTTCAGGGAAGATGCCTCCTCCCTCCATCCCTCGCTACCCGCCCCCGGGTCTGTCCCCAGTGGACACCCCCTCAGGGCTCTGACAGGCATTGCTCCAGGGCAGCCATACGGTAGTGGCTGGCAGTCTCCTCGCCCGCCTGCAGCCTCATGGCCTCCCGACACAGCCGGTTGGCCCGTGCCAACTCAACCAGGACACCCTGATAGGCGGCTACCATCTCTGGCTTGACTGAGTTGGGGCTGACGCTGCCTAGTAGCTGGAGCAGCTCCTGCGGCCAGCGGGAGCGCAGGGCAGCAGGAGCCAGCCAGGGCAGCAGTGGCACGCAGCCTGTGAAGGCCTGCATGCCCAGGAACCAGAGCTCCTGCAGATCGGCCCAGATGCCCTCGTAGTCAGGGGACAGGGCCAGCACTGCCTGGTCTGAGCCAGGCGTCGCCCGAGCCACGTGGGACTGCGACAGGAAGAGGATGGCAGCTGCGAAGAAACCCCGGGATGCTGGTGTCCCCTGAAGAGCTAGAAGGCAAGGAGGGAGTCGGGGCATGAACCAGATGGGCCAGCTGCTTTGCCAGACCCTTACTTTCCCTTCCTGGGTGGGCACACTCGGGCAGCTGAAGCATAGCCTGGCATCAGCCTGCCTGGGTTCAAACCCTCCCTTTGACTTCACGGCTTAACTTTGGGTAATTCACTTTTCTGGGTCTCGTTTCTTCACTTGTAAAACGGGGCCAATAGTGCTAATCTTAGACATCTGTTGTTAGAATTAATGTAATAATCTTGGTACACTCAACCTCAGGGTCAGATCCTCCTGTAGTCAGAAGTGACAAGAGCGTCTGTTGGGCCTAGAGCTCCTCAACAGGCTAAGGAGATGCACCGATTTGATTCTTGGGCCAGAAGAGGGCACCAGAGGGACCCACGGGCTGCTGACCTGGGCTTTGCTCACCTGCCGGGCAGGGGTTCACCCCTGCACTGCAGATGCTTCTCTTGGAGGCTGTTAGTCTAACCTGGTGGCATTGGTGGGTAAACTAGCATTGGGGCTCTACTCAGGGCCTATGGAGATGCAGCCTGGGACTGAAGGAGCATGGGGGCTAGAGGGCAGGGGGACTCCTGGTCCACTGGGATGTACTTCCCATCCCACTGCCGGGTACCCTGCTGGGATCCCCGTCCAGAGAACACAGAGGCAGCTGAGGGTACGGGCTTGTTACACCCTGTTCCCAGGCATCTGCTCAGCTCCTCCAACCTGACAGATGGGGCAGAGGGAACAGGCAGGGACAGAGGGACCCAAGCAGACACCCACGGCCAAAGTGGGAGACACAGAGGGCTGGTAGGGCTGGAGGGGACGCCCCTCCCCCTGCACATAGCCAGAGTGAGGCAGTGAGGGGAGAAGGTATGTGCAGAGGAACACTGAGCACTGAAGGGTGTCACGAGGGAGGTGAGGTGCTAAGCAGAGAAAAACCTCAATGGAAAGCAGTCATGTTTCTGACTCAAGGCCTGGGTGGGGGCGGCTCCACCTTGAAAACACTGGATTCAGATTCCTTGAGCTGCTGGGAATTCCAGGTGCCTATGCCTGTGCCTCTGAACAGGCCTGTACTTACACCCACCAGCTCCTGCCTTAAAAGTCTTCAGAAGGAAGAGAATGTTATCATTTTGGAAAGAAGGGTGGGGTGAGGTGGGGGCTGGAGACATACTTCAGAGATTTCCTCTTGATTGGAAAATTCTATAAATCCATTTTCTGAAAATGGTGGCTTATGCCCCGAACACAGCAGGTCCACCCAGCTCTTCTGCCCCCATCCTTTAGGACTGGGTCCCCAGGGCTTACCTGGAGAGGTGCTAAGGAGCCGGGCCATGAGGAGGCCTAGGGTGGCCACATTGGCAGCCAGAAGCAGCCTCCCCTGCTGTTGCACCAGTGCGGGCAGCGAAGTCATCAGGGTGTTCATAAGAGACGTGAAGCAGGCATCTCGCCTGGGGAGAAAGGGAGGGAAAGATGGGGGAGGCGGGGGGTTAGGAGAGCCAGACCAAGGCTTGGCAAATTAGACAGCAGGGTAGAGAGTTAACCTCGGGCCCCATTCATGGCATCTGGGGAGCAGAGACTGGGTATGTCTGGAGCAGGCAGATATACCCAGAGGGGTTCCAAGTAAGCCAAATCCGTTAGTGGGGTAGTTCTGTCTATTCTGAGACCCTTTCATTCCCACACTAACAGGAATCCCTGGGCCTAGGAGACTAACGATTTGGGGCAAGTTTGAGCAGCCCCCCTTGCTTCTTCCGACCTGCTCCCCAGCCTCACTTGATCAGTCCTGGTGCAGTGACCACGAGGTTGAGAAAGATGTGACAGCAGGTCTGCAGGCCAATCTCCACGCTGTCAGGCAGCACTGAGGTGTCATGGCCAGGGGATGTGAGTTCCCACTGCTGCAGGAAATACTTGCACAGAAGTGAGGGGGCCCCCTCCTTGATCAGGATCTCCCGGGGCCCATCTTCGACTGTCAGGTGGCACCAGCCGGGCAGAAGGAGCCTGGGGGTGTGGAAGGAACAGATGAATAAGGGGTTGGGAGAGATGAAGGCAAAAGGCTTCTCTTTTTGGGGGCATCCCACATAAGATAAATGGAAGCAGGGGAGGAGGAGGACACGTCCTCAGAGGTACTGCAGAAAAATCACAAGCTTCAGAGTTGCACAGCCTAGTCTCAACCTGGGCTCTGCCACATGGTGTGAGTGTGGGCAAGTTACTTGAACTTCTTTGAGTCTCAGCTTCCTCATCCTGAAGATGTGGATGAGACTCATGTCATAGATTTTCTGTGTGGACCAAATGAGATAGTTTTGGTAAAGGGTATAGCAAAATGCCTTGCAGGGAGCAGATGCTCACTGGGCATGAGTTCTGTCTTGATAGAGAAATCTGGGGTTGGCAAGTGACACTTGGCAGTCTGGGAGTCTTGTGGGAACAAGTCCCTGAAAACAAACAGAAATAACCCTAAAGGCAATCTCATGCCCCAGTCAGGAAGCCCAGCACAGCCCAGCTTGGGGGGAGGAGGTGTCCCTGTACTACACGTGTCTTTAGAACTGTCTGGCTGGACAGGCTGTAACTACAAACTCACCGGAGAGCGTCCCCTGGCCAGGTGGGCCCTGAGGTGGTGGGGGAGATGGCCAGGGTGGCCACCTGCTGGGAGAGGTCATTGGTCTCCTCGGCCTCCTCGTAGAGGGTCTTGGCATAGCGGACAAGGAAGGGCAGCAGCTGGCAAACCTCCTTGCGCAGAGATGAGGTCTCTTCGGCCAGCCAGGCACCCAGGATGCGCACGGATGCAAACACAAAGGGCTCCTTCTGCTTCTCCTGCCCCACCTGTTGCCATAGGACCCCTTTGAGATGGAGCAGGACCAGAAACTCTCTGTGCCTGGCCAGCATGCCGGCCAGTCTAGGAATAACACAACTAGAAGGGAATTCTGGCCCACGAGCCCTTCAAAGACAGGCACTGAGCCTCATTCTGCTTTTTGTGCCCAGCACCTAGCACATGGTAGGGACGCACCCAACAGGGGCTTGGCACAGAGCATGCCCTCAGCTGATCGAACTGGACTTCAGAAGACATAGCCCTGCACTTGCTGGGACACAAGTCACATGCCCCTCTCTGCCCATCTCTCTAGTATGTCAAGGCTAGACGGAAACTCACAGATCCAAGGCTAAGTAAACACTCCCTCGGTGTGTTTGGACCGGGGAGGAGCTGGCAGAACCTCTACAGAGGCCGGGAACCAGTCAGCCCTGCTCCTTTCCCCTGCACCGCTGCAAGTTTGTATGTGTATGTGTGTTAAATGATGCTACAGAGATGGAGCAGAACAGACTGCTTCGATTTTGTGTGTGTGTACCAGGGGGAGGGGGGAGGGTTGTGAGTGGGAGGTTACCGTGTTGTGTGTGCGCGTGTGTGTACCGTGATGTGAGTGCACATATGGTGTGTGGTTTGGTGCTTGTGTGGAGGCTCGGGGACGGGGGGGAGAGGGAGGTTTGGTCACACACTACTCCCTGGAGCGCTGGAGGATCAGCCTGTGGTAGTGCACCTTCATCTTCCCATTATACTGCTGTCTCCCCATTACACCAAAGTGCAGGAGTTTCACTTCCCCCTTTCCCCTGCCTTCTGCCTCCCTCCGCACTGGGCTCCCTCTGCAGGCCACTGCACCCTCACCTGCTGCAGGTAGTGGATGACAGCCCCGATGGCCTCCTTCATGATGCTCACAAGCTGTACCTTCTGTGGCTCCTTCAGCAGTGACTGCTCACAGCGGGTGCATTCCTGGATCCCCAACTCCATGAGGGCATAGCAGGCGGTCACTACATCCTCTTTCACCTCCGTGCCTGTCTCCTCCAGTGCCAGCCGCACTTCCACGCATGCCAGATTCACCAGCAGGGCCAGGAACTTGCTCCCGGAGCTGCCCGCCGGGATCCAGTCGGAGCCGCAGGCGTGTGCCAGGCGGGCTGCCAGCTTCAGTGCGGGGTTGCGCTGCCAGGAGCTCAGCTTGCTGCCCAGGATGCGTGCCAGCCCGGCCTGCAGATCCCGGAGGCATTCAGAGGGCACGGTTGTAGGGGGCAGAAAGAGGGGTAGCAACTGGCAGAGCTCAAACTTGCTGGCATCCTCAGCTTTCTGGAAATCTTCACTGAGGCCCCGCAACACAGCCAGCAGGTCGGGCTCTGCCTCCTTCCAGCACTGTGTCTCGGCAGCAGCCAGCAGCCCCACCAAGAGTGCCAGGGCCTGGTCAAAGCCATAGCCATGCCCCAGGTATGCCTGACACAGGGCAGACACAGTGCCACCAGCAATGAGGTGTCGTGGCCCACGGGGTGTGCCTGCCACAGCCGTCAGGCACTGGTAGGTGTCATCGATCATGGAACGGCGGGCAGCATCGTCGGGGTCCCCCCGGGCTGTGAGGAAGGTGCTAAGGATGGGGATCTTGTTCAGGACCTGGGGATGGGCGGCCAGTTCAGGGTCACTGCAGAAGCAGGCCAGCAGGGCCACGCCCAGGGCCCGGAGGACGTGGTCAGGGCAGCCATCTGGTGCCTCCTTGCTGGTCAAAAGACGATTGGGGAAGGTGAAGCCTACAGCATCGAAGATCCGCCGCCGAGTTTTGGCATCGATGTCACCTGCTTTGACTGCCTTGGTCACCTAGGGGGAGTGTGTGCTGTCAGCAGGAGGAAAGAAAGAGGTGGCAAAGACTGTCCCCTGCACCCCGGTGCACTGACCATTCGCATGATTAGGTTATGTAATGGGACTCACTCTGGGCTCAGGAAGCCTCTCAGAGGTCATTTCATCCTGCTCCTTCCTCTTCCCCAGAGACAGATAGGCGTGACCTCTGGGACCCCTCATCTACGAGTATATCTGTGGAAGGGGTCTAGTCCTCCTCAACTACTCATTCTGCTGTTTCATCACCTGGTCAGTCGGGAAGTTCTTCTTGATGTCTAATCTAGACACCCACAACCTGAGTTGGAAGGGGCTTAGAATTCAGTGTTTAAAATCCTCCAAGGATTTAGGGTCCCTTCCTAATTGTTCCCTCTAGAGAAGTCTCTGATCCATTCCCGCCACCTTCTCATGGGAAATGGCTCCTGTGTCTCGCCGCTCTGCTTGTCAAAACATTTCCCCTAAACACCTCCTCTGCTGCAGTGTGAGCCCTTGACTCTGGAGCCTTCTTCCTGTTGCCATGGCAAACAGCAGCGGCTGTACTCCCTCCTCCCTTCACCCCCCCCCCCAACCTAACCCCCCCTTCCCAGCACTGCAGCTCCTGCTCTGCTGTCCCCAGCTGGGGTTCCTCCAATACAGCGAAGCCCCAAACCACATCCCTTACCCTCAGCCTAACTACTGCCGGCCCAGCGATCCCCTGGGACCCTTTCCCGGTCACTTACAGCCTTGCTACTCTCTCCACCCCCAGAACAATCATCCCCAGCCCTCAAGTACTCTGCACTAGTTACTACCTGCTGCTGTTACCCTATGAGTCAGCTCCCATCTGCTCTGGGACGCCCCAGAGAGCAGACCCAGGCAGCCTCCTCCAACGCTCCTAGGACCATAAGCCGTATTCACCCCCACTCTCCCCTTTGTCCCCATACTCAGGGGAGCAAAAAAGAGTCCAAAGACAGGCATCTTAGGCCTTCTTTGGTGCATCTAGGGTTGCCTATATATCCTTGGGGACTTGTTGACCCCATTCCTGGGGGGCCCAACCACCCAGCCCTTCCCACCTCCCAATTTTCAGTCAGTTCCTTACTAGCAGCAGGGCTGCAAACTGCTCGCTGTCATTCTTGGCCTCACGGAGGGCTCCTAGGTAGCGCTCCAGGGTGGGGTTTCGGCTCTCTGCCTGGTTCAGAGCTGGCTCGCAATCCGAGGCCATGATGCCCGCCTTGCCCAACTGTGAACACAAGAGGGACTGAGCATCCCTCTGCAGAGGAGGGGTGGGGGTGGGGGTGGGAGTGGAGGATGGAGGGAGGGATTGGCACAGAAGGAGGGATCAGGAGGAATGGGCTCCTCAGGACTGACCTCCTTTGGGGAGCCTCTTTATGGGGCTGGACCCTCAAATCCTTAGGGATGAAGAAGGGACCCTGGTCCAAGGTCACCTCCAGAAAGCGGGAAAGAAGGACCATGCATGCTGCTCCTCTGCTGGACAGCTCTCCTCACCAATCTCCTGGGGGTGGGAGGGTGCTGGCCCCACTGCTCAGCTGTCCCCTGGCACCAGAGGTGGGGTTTTATCTCCCTCCACCAGGCACACACGGAGGGAGTGGTGAGGACAGACAGGGAGGAATGGAGACATACATGGGTGAAGTTCGATTATCCGGACTCAGGCTGACATGAGGGAAAAGGGCATCCTAGGTTTCCTTTCCTCTCCCATCTTCAGAATAAGCAGGAGACAAGCTTGAGCAGAAGTGAGGATGCAGGACGCTGACCAGGGAAGACCTGGAGGGCCCTCTGGAGACCCCACCCCTCCAGCCAGGGCTCTCAGTCGCCCCCGCAGGCTTCTTGCCTCCTCTCCTTTCCCTCCCTCGGGCAGAAGCCGCAGCAGCAGCAGCAGCAGCAGAAGCAGCAGCAGAATTAACCCCTTGCGCTCCCTCTCCTAGCCCTCCCCGCACCGCTACCAGCCTGTGGATGTCGGCAGGGGCTGGAGAAGCAAGAAGGGGTCCCGGGCAGCTCCCAGGACAACGGAGACTTCAAAAGCCGGATAATCGAAGCGGGGCTGCTGAGATGGGGAGATGAGAAGGGGAGGAGGGTTCCTGGCGGTCACCACCTGTCCCGCCGCAGCCAGGTCACAACACGACATTGATGAAGTCACGACAAGGCGGCGATGAGATCACACTTCACGATGGCGCGGTGATGTCACGGAGAGATCACGGCAAAATCACGACATGAGACAGCCCCCAAAGATGACAGGGCAAATAAAAAAAATAGAGCTATATATTGAAAAGGGCTGTGACAAAATGGAGTCTCGACAGGGCACGATGATGTCGCGATATGGCGCGATGGAGTCGCGATAGGGTCCCCGGGGTCTGTCGGCATCGATCAGCGCCAGCTCGGAGAGGTCCCGGCTGGGATGTAGGGGAGGGCCTGAAGGGGGCTGAGCTCACCAGGCTGCGGCCCCGAACGGCGAAGTCTTCTCCGAGAGCGATGCTCCAGGAGCCTGGGGCCGCTGCTCACGCCGCGTTGCCCACTCCGGGCTCCAGGCTGCTGCAGCTCCACCCCCACCCCCGCAGCGATCTCGACCAATCCGTGGCGGCTTCACTCCAGGCTCTGGCCAATGGCGCGGCAGGGCGCTAAACCGTGGGGGGTGCTGCCGTTGCGGCCATCTTTCTTGTGGGTATTGCCCGAGTCTGAGGCCTGGGGCTCGCGCAGGGCAGGCGAAGGTGCAGACTGCCTCTGGAGAGCGGGAGGCGACAGCCTGGGGGCCCAGGTTCCTTTGCTCGTGCGTAGTTCTAACCCCCAGGAGTGCCCCTCCTCCCCTCGGGCTCGCGGCTGGCATTGAGCTTCCGGGGGTGGGGGGGCGAGAGTAGGAGGCCTTGCTTAGCAGGAAGTGTGTTTCCGGGTTGAGCCCGGGGAGGTGGGAGGAGGCGGTGTTTCCGGCCGCCGTCGCTGTCCAGGGAGGCTGAGGCGAGAGGGAGCTGTCCGGGTGGGGAGTCCGCACTACCTTCTTCCTCTAACTCCTCCTCCGGGTGAGGGGAGCGAAAGTTGGGGCCCCGACCGCATGGACCCGAAGGAGGCGGAGGCCGCCGAGAGCCGGGGCCCCACTGTGTGGCCCTGAGCCCCGGTAGGTGGCCGGCGGCGGCTGGCTTCCAGGCCGAGGACCACGAGCTCAGGGGAGGGGCAAGCGGGACGGGTTATTTCTGGGGGTGAGCTGGCCGGGTGTTGGGAGCCGGAGGTGGCCCTCCTGGCCCGGCTAGGACAGCCAGCTGCTTCTGACTTTGCAGGTGCGGAGCTCGAGTCCAAGGCTGGACCCCGCTTCTCTCGGGCCCGGGCCTGGTCCTGCAGCTCCCTCCATTCCCTGACAGTCAGACAGACAGACCGGGCTCGGGGCCCTGCTGTCCTTCTTCTCCCTCGACGAGTGCAGCCTCTCCCTTAGCTGCTGTCTCTGGTTTTTGGTTTCCCCACCAAGATAGAAAGTTGATGCAGAATAAGGGGGCGGGGCTGAGCACTATGTGTTGATTGTGATGTGAAACTTGCCTGATTCAGGACTTCGAAAATTATGCCCCGCAGATGGTCCTGTGGTGACTGCAGTGAGCACAAAGGTGCGACGGAAGAAGTCAAAAGAGAAAACCTCAGGAAGAATTCCAGGAAAGCTTTGCCTTTTCTCACCTCGTGGTGGTTGTGCCCAACCGACAATAGCTGCAGTTAGTGAAGAGCATTAGCTGACTCTCCCTATGTTTTCTTATATGATTAACAGACTGGAAGCTAGGAACAAATCGGAAAGACGACCCCCAGAACAATCTGTTCATTTTTCCAGCTATTTAGAAAACAGTGTCTGCAAATATAAGCAAAGCTATTCATGGCAGTCTGTTCTGTAACTTTCCCAAATATCTGATTCTTTTTTTCTTTAAAGAGCTTTATTCTTGATTACTCATACCGGCTGAATAGGCTGTTTCAGTCGTGCTCTGTCGTTCAAACATATCTTATCGCTGTGTACATAAATGGAGTTCCACGTATGCAGCTGACAGACTGAACTATGATACATCCCCCATCAACCTGAAGTATTAAGTAAACATTCCCCCCTGCTCTGTCTGAACAGCTGCGGCAACAGAGAGAGCTTTTATTTCGGGTGTACTTGTAACGCCCTAAATGCCAGAACTATTGCAAGCTTTTCTAGATTTTCATTTGTCAAGTATTGTGGGGGTGTGTGTTCTCTCCCTAGGTTGTTACCCTTTGATTCTGTAACAAACCGTTTAGATCTTGGTGATGTGTTGTTGTTCCTGCCTCTGGTCAGCAAGCCTTGGACTGGACGCTAGCAGTGATTTGTGCCCTTAGGCAATTGTAGGTTTCAGAGGAATGACTAGTTGGGAGTTCACCGGAAATTAGTCCTGCCTCTCTCTTATGCATGGTTTGTAAGGCTTCGCACTTCTAATCAGCTTGCTGATCCAGTAGTGTTTGTTACTTCCATTATCAAAACCTATTCATTTCTTTTATGCTTCTCTCGCCCACCTGTCACGCTATTGATGACAGGTGTTGAGTCACCTTGAGTTTAAAATCCTTTTGTGGTAGGCAGGAACGTGTTGGGTAAGACACATACACATGCACGCCATTCCATCTTGGGAGGCTAGAGAAGTTGCTGGCTATACTTTGTGATTTAGGCTTCATTTCGTAATCTCTTGAACATATCTCTGGCCCACACACCTCCTTTCTGTCCTTCCTACCCCCATCCCCCGACGCCGCTCCTTAAGATACAACTACAAAACAACTGGAAATAGGAATGGATGGAAGTGAGTGAGAAAGATGAAATGAAAGCCTTTCCTTGGGGGGCTGCACCTCAGTTTTGCAGCTGTGTGTGTGTCTATTTCCTGGTATTTTTCGGCATTGATGCTCAAACCATGCAATGCCAAACTCCCTATATGCTGGCTAGGGGTGGGGCTTGTCAACCTATGCCATTTGCCAGATGTGGATGACAGGTGCACATTTAGGACAGAAGATTTTGAATTACTTCTTCAGAACTCAATCACCCTCCTCATAATGTAGCCAAGATTTATATAATATAGGGAAATTGTGTAAGAGAGAAGAAACTGATGGAAAATTACTTTTTCTTCTGGAAGGGACATCAGTCATCTAGCCCCTGGATTCTAGAGTAGCCAGCACAATGCCTAGCACATAATAGGAGCTATGTAAATATTTGTTGAATGTATATATCAATTCAAGTCAGGAATTGCAAATGATTTTAGGGATCAGGGAGGTGACATTAAAATGTATATTGGATAGATTTTTAAGATAATAGTGGTGGGGACAGTAGCAAACTGGAGAGTGCGTGCCCTGCCTAAAGACAATCACGTTAAAATGTTTTAAAAACGTAGCTAGACAGAACGCTCAGGTTATTAGTTTACCTCTGACGGTCCAACCTCTTCTTTTCATAGATAAGAAAGTGTGTTTGGTCAAAGTCACAAAGCTATTAGTAGCAGAGCTGGAACTGAAACTCAGATCTTTTTTTCAGGTTAGTGCTCTTTCCATTCTTCCACATAGACGATTTACTGTTAGATTAGAAAATAATGCAATATAAAGTGTTTCAGTTTTACAGTAGATTCATTTCGTATCCCTTGCTGTGTTTTTATCCTGATAATTATAGGGTATGTCAAAGCTCAGGTTTAAGATTTATGGGCAGGGATGAGCAGTGAAAGACAAACTTGAAATTTCTGTTCCCCCTGATCTGTTGCATTCTCTAGCATTCCACATTTCCAGGAATCAATTATTAATTACTTGGCATATAATTTGTTCTCTTTCTGTCTTTCTAGGGGACTGGTTCTGCCTTTCTGGAAGGCCATGGAGAAGAGGCTGGGAGTCAAGCCAAGCGCTACTTCCTGGATTTTATCAGGATTTTGTTGGCAGACGTCCGTGAAGTGGTTGAGAGGCCTCTACCTGTTTTATACTTGCTTCTGCTTCAGTGCTCTGTGGTTGTCAACAGGTACCATTTTCTTTATGGATTTAAGATTAAAAAGAGCGCTTTTTGTGAGTCCTTCGGTTCATTTTAAAGACCAGTAAGAGGCAGAAAAGCAATCTGCTAATCAACAGAAATGATCATCCTTTTGGTGGGCACTGTGTTCGGTTTATTTGTTTTGGAACCAAAATTAAATTTGGGTTCTTTCTCATGGCGGAGAATTGGCACAATCATTTTGAGATTTGATGAAGGTGTAATGAAAAGAAACAGGTTTCAAAGTTGGATGGACCTTGGTTGTGGAGCTGAATGTTTTCACTAAATAACTATAAAAGCTCGAGCAAGTTACTTATTGTCCATAAGGAAGAATAAGACCTACCTCATAGCTTGATTTGAGAGAGAATGTAATTAAAGCGTGTAGTACAGCACTCTGAACATAGGTGCTTAGTAAATGGTATTTTGCTTCCTTTTCTTTCCTAATGGAATCTACACTTACAGGGAGAACGTGTTTCTTGCTTTTTCCATAGAAAGGGGTTATGCTGATAGATTTCCTAAAGTGTGCTTTCCTCCTAGAGATTATTTCACCAGGCTACAACCTCTTGCCAGGAAAGAGTGCCAAGAAGGCAACATTTCAAAGAATATCCTTTCTTTCTGTCTTGTTTCTTTCAGTTCTTTTGTTGACATTGTTCCTTGCAGAGTGTGGAATATGAGAAAACAGCAATTTGAGAAAGACTTCTGAGTATGCTGCCATTCTGGGCAGTGACCAAAAAGCTTTCTGTTGTAGGGACCACTGTCTGAGATAACTAATCAGCCTTCTGCTCCTATAATTACAAAGATTTCTGAAAGGAATTGGTGGTCACAATCTTGAGAATCAAGTAATTACTGTATTTAGCAATTTCAGTAACATCAGCTTTGGGGTTTTTGTTGTCTGGCACTGGTGGTTGATGACTGCATAATTATAGCAGTGGAAATTGCAGTTGACAGAAAGCTGACCTAAATGATTTTTACCCAGATGATGCTTTGCTGGGACAGCTAACTATTTCAGGCCAACATTTTATGTAAGATCATTTGAATTAAATAAGTAATTGATTTAGTACCATCAGAGAAGGAAAATCACATTTTTTGAAGTGGACCTACCACATACCAGACCCCTGGTTATAAACATCACATCTCTTATCTCATTTAATCCTCATGATAACCCTAGAACAGATAGTTTTATTCTCACTTTATAGATAAGGAAATTGAGGCCCAGAGAGGCAAAATGACTTGGCCAAGGTCACACAGCAAGAATCCGACAGAGCCAGGATTCTGAACCTAGGTTTGTTGACTCCAGTGCTCGTGCTCTTTATCTTCTGCTGCTCTACTTTCCAAACACAGGTGATCTTTTGGAGGACCAAAGATAGTTTTTTTTTTTTTTTTAAAGATTGGCACCTGGGCTAACAATCGTTGCCAATCTTTTTTTTTTTTTCTGTTTTATCTCCCCAAACCCACCCTGTACACAGTTGTATATCTTAGTTGCCGGTCCTTCTAGTTGTGGGATGTGGGATGCCGCCTCAACGTGCCCTGAGGATCCAAACCCTGGGCCGCTGCAGCAGAGCATGCGAACTTAACCAGTTGGCCACGGAGCCGGCCCAGAAAGATAGTTTTTTACCTCGAACCGTGATAGGCAGCTTGTTATTTGAGGGATTCCAAGTACAGGGCAGGAAGAAGCGTTTCTGTATTTTCCAATCTAACACTTAGTTAACCATAGTACTATGGGCTCATTGGGCCGGTCTTAGTATCCCTTGACCTTGGGACTTCGAAACAGCACCTAGCGAGCAGATTGAGTATAAAGGTACAAAGGCGGTATTGTTAGGAGTGGTTCTAGTGGGGATTAGATTGTACCAGTTCCATTTTAGAAAAGTTTGGAGCTTTTACCATGGAAGAACCAAGAACCACGTGTGTTCAAACTGAGGGAACATGCAAGCAACACATGGCAGATGGATTTGTTATACATGTTAATTTATCAGAACTCTTTCGCATCGATTTTTCAAAAAACACCATATCCTAATAGAAAAAAATGAATAAAGGATCTAAACAGAGTACCATATGTAAGAAATTAAAATGACTTATAAACATTTAAAAAATATTAATTCTCATTACTAACCGGAGAACTGCAGATTAAAATGAGAAATCCTTTTTAATCTATCTTATTGATGAAGATTAGTGTAAAAACATCTAGTGCTGCCAAGGGGTAACGTGGTTGCCTTCATATTGTGCTGGGGAGTTTGAACAGAGAACTTTTTGGCATAAATATCAAGATCTTTAAAAAGTTCATGTCCTTGGGGCTGGCCCCGTGGCCGAGTGGTTAAGTTCGCGCGCTCCGCTGCAGGCAGCCCAGTGTTTCGTTAGTTCGAATCCTGGGCGCGGACATGGCACTGCTCATCAAACCACGCTGAGGCAGCGTCCCACATGCCACAACTAGAAGGACCCACAACGAAGAATACACAACTATGTACCGGGGGGCTTTGGGGAGAAAAAGGAAAAAATAAAATCTTTAAAAAAAAAAAAACAAAAGTTCATGTCCTTTGATTTAGTAATACCCCTTTTAGGAATTTATCTCAAGGACACATTTAGATAGTTGTGAATGAGAGCCTTCATCAACGCTCATTTATTCTGTGTTGTAAAACATTGCTACAACCGCCCAACAACAGGAGGGTGGGGAAATGATGGCGTGTCCACATAGTGGAATATTATCCAACCTCAGAATTTATATTTTAGAAAAATAAATACATGGGGAAATGCTCCTATGTTAAGTGGTAACAGCAGGATATACAAATGCATATTCACTATGGTGCCAATTTTGTGAGAAGAAAAAAACATTTTTATATGGTAGAAAGTCTGAAACAAGATATTCAACTAAATATTTGTATATTTTTTGAGTAGTGGCATTATTATCTCTTTATTCATTATCTCTTTTTAGGCAGCTGGTCTACAAATTTTCTTGATTATGCAGTCTAATCCATAAAAAAATGGAGGATGTATCCCAATATATGTTTGTTTATATAACAAGTACCATTGTACTAATGCCTCATGTATATCAGATACCAAAACCAAAAATTTTAAAGGATTAACTAAAAAATAAATATAAATAGTTTTAATATTTCCTTTTCATACCCCAGTGATTTGTCTTGTGCACGTCTTGTAAGCAAACACTCTACTTTGGAGATCATTGCCTTAGGGAACTGGGAACTATTGGGAATTTTAAGTAGAAGAGTAAAAACTGGTAAATTTCCAGGTCATTTTTGCTGGAATATAGAAGAATGATAATGGTGGGGATGGGAGGTAGATGGAAAGGGGAGGGAGGGCAGGGCTAGAGGTAAGAATATCTGTTCGGAAGCTAATGAGATAGTCCAGAGAACATTGATGAGGTGTCTGTCTTCAAGGAACCTCTCTCTCAATGAAGAAAGTCATTTCACTCAATACAAATCGGTAGATGTAGTGCTAAATAGATGGGTAGGATTTAGGAGTTCTGTAGTAAGAGATAAAAGGAAGTTATTATTATTTTTTAATTGAGATATAATACTGTTTAATTCCAGAACACTTTCCTTACCTCCCCAAAGAAACCCCATACCTATTAGCAATTACACCCTATTCCTCCCTCCCCTTAACTTCTGGAAACCACTAATCTACTTTCTGACTTTGTGGATTTGCCTGTTCCAGACATTTCCTATAAATGGATTCATATAGTATGTGGCCTTTTATATCTGGTTTCTTTCACTTCGCATGTTTTCAAGGTTCATTCATGTTGTAGCATGAATCAGTACTTCATTCTTTTTCATGGCCGAATAATATTCCACTGTATGGCTATGCCATGTTTTATTTATTTACCTAGGAGTGGAATTGCTGAATCATATGGTAACTCTTTGTTTAACTTTTTGTTTTCTGCAGCAGCTGCACTATTTTACATTTCCACCAGCAATGTATGAAGGTTCTAATTTCTCCATGTCCTCACCAATGCTTGTTATTGTCTTTTTGATTACAGTAGAGGAGGTTATTGAAAGTTAGAAAAATCAAGGAAGGCTTCATGGAGGAAATGGAACTTGACTTGGGCCTAATAGATATCTAGTTTGCAGATAGACAAACTGACATGGCAAGAAACAAGGACTGGTGAAACAACCAGATGGGTACAGATCATTCATTTATTCATTTTTTTAAACTTACTTATTCATTCAATAAATATTTGTTGAGCCAGGCATGTTCTCTGTGAGTGAGCTCTAGCCAGGTTGCTGCCTTAGTCTTCCCAGTCTGCGAAGCTTTCTGAAAGAGCAGATCACAGTTGCTGTCTCCATTGTCCCACCTCTGTCCTCTTCTGAACCCAGCAAGGTCTGGCTTCTGCCTAAACCTTGGCTTTTGCCAGGGTGACCAGTGACCTCCCTAACTGGACACCTTTACTTCTCACCTTCCTTAACGTCTCTGTTGCATTTGACCCCTTTGACTCCTGCTTTCTTGATGCCCTTTCCTCAGCTGCCTTAAGTTACACCGTGCTTTTCTTTGTTCTCCTTCTCGTCAATGCATTGAGCTTTCAAATTATTCTTCCCACATTCCCTTCTCAGCTTGTCCCTTAAATGTTTTGTTCTTAAGGTTCTGTTTCTACCCTTTCTTGTCTGACTCTTCTGTACTCTCCCTGGGCAATCTCATTCGTTTCCGTAGTTGTGACCTCTGTGCTCACTACTCCCAAATCTATAACTGTTCATTCTCTTCTCTCCAGACCACATAGCCACTGTATGTCACACATCTCCAACTGGATGTCTCACAACTACCTCTGACTTAATATATCAAAACTGAACCCATGATCTTTTACCCCTCTTCCTCCTCCTTTATTCCCTATAACCGGGAAAAGACCACCTCCACTTGTATTCTGAGGTAGAAACCCCTGAGTCATTCTGTACTCTTTTCTCTCCTCCACATCCGAATCGCTGTTGATAGAGTGCCATCTCATGTTTCCACGCAGAGAGCTCCGTTCCTCTGCACGTGCACTTACCGTTTCTGCCTCTGTATTCTGATTCACGTAAACATGAGCTCCCTTCTGATGCTCTCCCCGAAGCCCCTGGTTTGAACTTGTCCTTTAATTTCTCATGGTGTCTATGTCACTCCCTATTATTGTATCGTATTATACCGTATATGGCTTTGGGCTTTGTGAGGAGAGATTCAGAGTAGGTTTTGCTCCAGAGTGTGGTCCTTAGTCTTCAGTCGAGGCCTTTCTGGTGTCTGCTTGTCTGTGGTGTTAATGTGATTTCTTCGTTCTGGTAGAGCTGGAATTCCAAATGCTCCTACCTCCTACCCCCAGCACTGCTTGACCTCTAGTGATTCTGTTTCCCTCTCAGCCCTGTAGCATCTGCTATTGAATAAACCTCAGGTGGTCTCGCCCTGTGCCTTTACATCCCAGCTGTCAGCCACAGACTGCCAGGGGACCCTCCAAGTGGACGTCTGGGGCCCCCTCTTTTCACAGCTCCTTCCTCTCCAGTGTCTCACCGCTCAAATTCTAGCCAAACTCAGATCTCTGCTTCTTGGGCTCAGTGAGACCCCCTTGTTCTGTTTGGGTTCCCTCTGTGTGCCGTGGTTGGGAAGTTGTCCCTTAACAGAGAACTGGGCAATTGTGGGGCTCGCTTCAAGTCTCCCTTCTCTTAGGGACTACAGCCTTGCTCGGCCTGTTACCTCCTGACTGAAAACGTTGTTTCATATATTCTATCCAGTTTTATAGTTATGTGTGGTAGATAGTGAATCTAGTACCAGTTACTCCACCATTGCTGGGAGCAGAAGTCTACTATGATTACTTGCTTATGTATCTGCTTCATGAAATTGTCTTACTCATAGTTCCATACCTAGCATCTAGCACATGGTAGGAGGCAATAAAGGTTTGTTAGGTTAACCTAAAGATAATACTGGAGGGGCTGGCCCCATGGCCGAGTGGTTAAGCTCGTGCGCCCTGCTTCGGCGGCCCAGGGTTTCGCTGGTTCGGATCCTGGGTGCGGACATGGCACCGCTCATCAAGCCATGCTGAGGCAGCGTCCCACATGCCACAACTAGAAGGACCCCCAACTAAAATATACAACTATGTACTGGGGGGATTTGGGGGGAAAAAGCAGGCAAAAAAAGAAGATTGGCAACAGTTGTTAGCTCAGGTGCTAATCTTTAAAAAGAAAAAAAGATAATACTGGAAATGGCACCACTCTGGAGAATACGTATTAAGGAGAATCATTCTTTCCTACTCTATTTTTCAATCTTGGCCCATTAAGTGGGCACTTCATTTCCCAGGAGGGAACAATATTTGGAAGGTAATTTTTGCTCTCTTTTCCACTTTTTCTCTGAATGAATGGGAGAGTGATTTTTCTGTTTGGTGAGATTGGGAAAGAATCCCGTTGTGTGAAATGGCTGGTCTTCAGGATTTGCATGCATTCTCTCCCCGCTATGCTCTAACTGGCCTGCCCATGTCAGGACAGCCTGCGTTTGTCCAACTGAGTAAGTTTAATTCAGTACAGGAAAGTATTAGATTGAGATTGTACATCTAAGCTATGTTCTCCAGTCACCTTATCACTTATTATAAAGATGGTATTTTGATCTCCATCTATGCTAACTGCCATGTTTTATTTTTTAATTAGTCCCAAACTCTGGGTGGGAGAGATTAATTATCACTCTCAACCACCACAGAGACTGCAGGTGGGACAAAGACAGCTCCTGGCTTAGCAAGAGGTCTTTTTCCCCGCTAGTTGCCGTTCTTTCTGTTCTCGTAACTGCTTGCATTTGCCCCTGGCAGACAGAAGGCACCTGAACTCTTTTCCTCCCTTGCTCCTACCCTTTGGTGGTACTCTGAGAGCTGTAGCCCCTGTTGCACCAGTCAGACCAAAAGGGATCTTTTTCCTTTAAGAGAATAATATATTTTGAACATGCATCAGTCTTATCTTCAGGAGAAAAGCACTTTCAGGAGACTTTTTAGGTGGTGTTATATCTCTGTTCTTCTTGCATCTGCTGGGCACCTAATTTAAGGTGAATGACTAATGGAATACATCTCACCGCGATGAGCCTTCAGCAGGAACTTTCTCCTGCCAAACTGTCCTATATTCTTAACTACATTGCAGTACAGGAAGGTAATAAATTATTAATCCTAAATCTGTCTCCTCAGATTGTAGGATAATGACTTGAGTACATGGCAGCCGGGGGAAGGTAAAGTTTTCTGGCTGTTAACACGAACCCTGAAAGCTGCTTGATTCTAAAATTCAGCTAGTATTGAGCAAGTCTGTGGGATCTTGTTATATCACAGTTTAATTGACCTAAGTAAGACCAATCAGAACCCTCTAAAGTTAGGCTGCTCCAAGTGAAATGAAGTAATTGTCTCTTGCTTAAATACTCTTCAGTAAAACAATCATCTAAGTCCTTCTCTCTGTTTGAGAAGACTGAAGTTTTGTCTTTTTGCTTGTCTTTTTGTCTTTAGAAACATTTTGCAAACACAAACTTATTTCCTAACTTGTGTGACACAGTGAAGAGGGATAAAAAAATGGCGTAATTGGGCAGTAAATCCAGTTCCATTTAAAAGCTGTCTTAAATTGACTCTCCTCAGGAATTCCTCAAGGGAGGAAATAATAAGATAGCAGAAGAGTTTATAAAAACAAAATAACAATTGCAGGGCCAAAGCAAGGCCTTTTGGCTTATTTTGGAGATTGTGTAAAAATCTTACTAATTGGAACAGCTTCCAATTCAAGGCATTATGTGGAATTGGCAGGAACATGAGCAAGAACTGTGTGTCTAGTTAGTGTTTGGACATCTGTTCTCAGGTGAGTAGTACTGAAGAGTTTGGGTCAAAACGCATAGCTCTTGGGGCTGGCCCCATGGCCTAGTGGTTGAATTTGGTGTGTTCCACTTCAGCAGCCCAGGATTGTAGGTTCAGATCCCAGGCGTGGACCTACACCACTCATTGGCCATGCTGTGGCAACGACCCACATATAAAATAGAGGAAGATTGGCAACAGATGTTAGCTCAAGGCTAATCTTCCTCAGGAAAAAAAAAAAAGCATAGCTGTTGCTTTCAGGGCCTGCCTTTTGAACTTTCTTTCTGATCCTTCATCCAAGAACTTCCTTAAGCAAAGTCAGCCCATGTGGCTAAGGTCCTTTAGCCACTTTTGATTCCAGACAGTACAAGATAAGTTTTAGAGAGATGTTGTAAGATGGTCTTGACCACCTACCTATTCTTCAACTGAGCAAAAGACAGGCGGCAGAGTGGCCAAGAGCATGAGCATGGACTTGGGAGTCAGACAAGCATGAATTTGAGTCCTGGTTCTGTTATGTGCTGGGTAGTGTTACTGAAACCCATCTTCCCTCAGGTTCCTCATCTACAAAATGGGAATAATAGTACCTCTCATGGGATTGTTGTGAGGATGAAATAAAACATTCATGCAAAGTTCTTAGCCTATTCCCAGGTGCATAAATAACAGTTCAGCAGATATTAGCAATAGTCATTATAATATGATAACATAAAATCTTGTTTGGTTAAACTCTTGACTAATCCCAAGATGACCCAGTAAACAGTAGGTTTGAGGTCTCTGCTAGCTTCTTTTTGTTTTCTTTTGGTGAGGAAGATTGGCCCTGAGCCAACATCTGTTGCCAATCTTCCTCTTTTTGCTGGAGCTAACATTGGTGCTAGTCTTCCTCCATTTTATGTGTGGGACACCACCACAGTATGGCTTGATGAGTGGTGTGTAGGTCCACACCCAGGATCGAACCTGTGAACCCCAGGCCACCAAAGTGGAGTGTGCGAACTTAACCACTGTGCCACCGGGCTAGCCCTGCTGCTGACTTCTTAAATCTCTGTCCAGTGGGACCTCAATCCCCACATTTTTGAAAGTATAACATAGGCAGCTGGCGTTTCTGCATTGTCAGGAAAAGTAGGCCTTCATTCATATAGCTTTACAGCTTTACAGCCCTGAGGTTGGTTGAAGCCCATGACAGGGAGAGCTGTATTGTGCCTTTTCCATTATTGTAACCTGCCACTAAGGAGCATGACTGGCTGCTTGTTTCCTCCTTCAGCCAAGGATATTTCTCCTCTGAAAGAGGACTCTGTTCTGCTGCCATGACACCACCTGGCCCTCAGCCCCAATTCAGTTCCCCCGACACTGATGGTGTGCCCATGCTTGGCAAGGCCTGTTGCTAGGCCAGGTAGGTTCTGTCTTTTGGTCAGGACAGTGTTTTGACTGGGGCTGATTCAATAGCACTTTTGGATTTTGTGCAGAAGTAGCTTACAGAGTTAGTCCCTTCCTTCCTTCTAAATGTATTTATTGGGTGCCTACTATCCTAGGTATCAGACGTGCAGTATTGATTAAGACAGACATGATCTCTGCTTTCATGGATCTTACGGTCCATTGCTTCCTCTGCCATTCTAGGGACCAGAAATTCTCTCTGAGAGGGATGATGTTATTGGTGTTAAGATTCCCTTCAAAGAGGCTGAGGTCTCCCTTGGGTTCCAAGGTAATTCACTGACAACAGAGGCCCAGTCTTCCTTGCAGAATCCCAGGAATGTAGGAGACTAGGCAATTTAATGTCTGAAGCTGGGCTCAAAAGAATAACTTCGGCTCAGAATTATTTAGGTGAAGCCCCTGTCTACAATACAGTCTGTCTCCAGCTTTCCTTTAATCCAGCCCACTCTCTCCACCACCGATAACCCGTATCCCTGAATGAGCAATGAGGTGGTTATCTGGAGGTGGAAAAAGTACTACAGCTGCAGCCTTTGCCCCCAGTTTGGAAGTGTGTGTCCTCTGGAGATTTCATGGGTATTAGATATACCCAGCCAGTCACCTCTTAAAAGTCTTTTCTGTATCAGGGTGCTCCTGCCTTTTTGGTATCAGGTTTGTTACTCAGGCCCTCAGGTGAGCAGTTCCACAGCTTAGCATCATGCAAGACTCAAATTATATAAATCCTGAATTTCTCTGGTCAATCACAAAAGGAAACTGTAAAATACCCTAAGATAAGAAGGAATTATGCGTGTCCCTGAATCTTGAGTTAGCCATCACAGATGCTGTCCTAGGAGAAACAAAAGCAGAGAAGAATTTTGGCCAAGGCCTATCTGAAACTCCACCAACTGCAGACTCTGTCCCCAAAGATGGGTGCCCGGTGCGGCTTACCCCAATTCCCCTTTTTAAACTCTCTCAGCAAATGACAGGATTTTTAGGAATGCTCTCTTTCTTCCAACTGGTGTAACATTTTGCTTTGATTCTAATCCAGCAACACATTTGAGTTTGTTTGAAATAAATGTGTGCTCATGGATTCTCTCAATTTTAGATAATGAGAGGAATACGTAGTGTTATCAGACCTGGGAGATGGGGAGTTTATATTGATTGGATTTTACTTCTGTACTCTAATTTCAGATGCAGGTTTAAAATTTTAAAAGAACTGCCATCCTGCCTATTAAGAAATGGCTCCTCTGATTTTTTGCATACAGCTCAGTGTATATTGTTCTTAACTGAGGGCAACCTGAGTCAGCTGGAGGCTTGTGGAAGTGGGCTGGGTAGAATGAGTGAGTCTTAATCAGAATACATTCTTCTCCTGTACAGAGAAGCTGGAGACAGATTCCATTTCCGCAAGTTGAGTAATCTGCATCCTGCTTGGTCAGTCTGTGGCTTTTGGCCTGAGGCAAAACAGCCCCAAAGTGGCGCCAAGCTTCTCTTCTACCTGTGCGTTCTGCCTCGTCAGTCTCTAACTGCTTGGTTTTCAAAATCTCTCTCAGCTCTGCTCTCCAGAATATGCTTACACGCTGCACCCTGACATTTCTCACAGTGTGCTTGTCAAATAATGGGGTGAATTTTCCTGTTACCCTTTCTGTGAAAGGTGAAAGGGAGGGCTTGGCCTCTAAGTTCGGGTAAGCAGACTTTGGGCAGGGTTATTTGCCCAGGATGGTCACAGCAGAAGCAAGAGTTTTCTGGCCTTTCCATGGAGACTTTCGCTGACAAGCATACCTTCCTTACCTTTCCCAAGCTGTTTTGATTGAGCTGTTTCGCCTCCACTCTTTCATATTTCACGTGGGGGTTGCTGCCTTGGCAGCATGGCTGCCTCTGTTAGTGAGGAGGAAGAGGTGAAGAGTGAAGGCCCTTTGTGTATGATGTGTTTTCAAGGGTTTTCCTGTGTGCCTCCAGGAGTGTGTGTCTGTATGTGTATGTATGTATGTGACACACACACACACATTACTGAAACACACTTGGATATCCTTTTTGCCCTGCCTGGAATTAATGTTGCTTATGACGCAGCAGAGAAATAGTGCCGTTTTACAGATGAGGGTAAGGAAAGGGCAGTTTCTTTGTGGCCAGAGAGAGTCCATACTAGATAATTTGGTGGTGAGGAATTTTGACCATTTTGCCCCAATTTTTATTTCTGTCAATAGAATGTGTGAATTATAGTCAACTTGAAATGGAGGCATGAGAGAAAGATACATATAAGCACGTCATAAAAATGAAGTCTGTTAAAAGCCACACATCTG
This sequence comes from Equus caballus, assembly GCF_041296265.1. Classification (NCBI taxonomy): domain Eukaryota; kingdom Metazoa; phylum Chordata; class Mammalia; order Perissodactyla; family Equidae; genus Equus; species Equus caballus. The sequence goes on from NC_091685.1 coordinate 21,744,460, forward strand.
CAGTAAATAAACCAAACAATTCCAAGTTATCTGAATGTCAGTCTGTATTATGTAGATGACCTTAACTAGAGCACATGTTTCTAGTATTTGTGATCCCTGGCTCTTTGCATGTCTTATCTTATATTTAGTGCCTTAAAGTATGCTTATTGCATTTTTAATACCTTCTCTAGGATGCTTAATTCAAGTCACTTAATGATAATTAATATCTAGGGGTTATGTGCATACTATAGATACATACGATTCAGGTCAACAAACACTGTTGCTGGCTAAATAAAACCCAGTTCCTGCCATCAGAGAGTTCACCTATGGAGGCAGAGATAGATGTGGAAACATAAAGAAGCGTGAGAAATTCCAAGATGTGCTCTAGGAGCACAAAGAATGAGGCAGGGAAGAGCTGAACCCTGTTCTATAGCAGGCTAGTGAGAAAAGCGATATTCTAATCCCTTTGAGCTTCCTTCTCCCAGATTCATTTGAAGTGATTTTTAACCTGCAGAGCTCTTTTCACTTCTTTACATCAAAGGGAGGTGCAGAGGGAAGAGCGTGTGCAGCTCTGTAAAGCCTAGAGAGTAAGAGCCCTGAGAAAATTATTTCTGCACAGATACAGATTGGCTTTGATTTCATTTAAATAAACTGGCTCTCAAAAATTCTAAGAATACTAGCTACTCACACAGTTTTGCTTTCATTTACACACAGATGAGAAAGCATCTGTAGCTCTGCATTTTATTTGCTATAAGCAAAAAGTGGTTCGAGATATTTCGGTATCCGAAGCTTGGTTGTATTGAGCCCTCACATGGCCCAGTTCAGCCCACTGCAGGTTTGTTTTTTTTAAAATTTTTTTATGACGCTTACATAATACTCCAAAAAGAGAGGTTTTTAATGGATAAATTGACATAAACTTTTCCTCTACTGGCTATGTCTGCTGAAATAACACTTCTTTGTTTGCTATATTATTTCCTCCCAAGTTTACTGCTATTTTATTTAATTTATGTATTTCTGCTGCAGCCCTCTAAATGACCTTCTGTTTAGAAACAAAACCAGCCAGCAAAAAACAAAACAAAACGAAGAACAACCCTTCCCAAACAACAAAACAGTGCTCTGATTCAAGGTTTGTCGTGTGGGTTTTCAAAGAAGGTTGGTATGGTTATGGTGAATGCAAATAATTTATCAGCCCTGCAGTCAGAGATGGCAATCAAATGTAGGTTCTTAACAATAGCATCTACAAGGGGGCTATACAGGGAATTGCTAGATTCGTGACATCATATCCATATGCTTTTCTCTTTAGAAAAAAAATTTCTGTCTTTCTAGAACGACTTTTATATGCAGGCGCAAGTTTATCTGTTATCATTTGATACCTGTGCTTTTTGAAGTACAAAGACAGTGTTACATAGAGAGGTGTGGGTTCCTTCACGCTGTGGCTTGGAGGCGTGCTCTCCTTGCTGACAGCATTATCCAGAGTCTTTTAGTCATAAGGTGGTGGGAGAAAAAGCAAAGCAGGAGATTCTGAGTATATTATATGCAGCATTGTAACCCCCTAGTTACAGTTTTTTTTAAAAAGTACATGGTTTAATCATTTGCCTTCAATCTGTCTTTAAATATTATAAAGCCCTTGATGACTAGATCATTTCTGAGCTGGTGACTCTATGGTAGGAGAGCTATTTTCAGCTACACCAGTGTTTCGATTAATACTCTCACTTATAACCTGGTTGTCAAAATGGCTTTGGACTAAACCTTAACAGATAGGTCTTTTGAAACTTAATAGCAATCGTACCCAATTAATACAAACTTTTGATTAATAAGTACCAGGTAGCAGCTAAAGGCATTACAATTGTGATAGACTGGTTTCCATTTTTTCGCCTAGGTGACCAGACTTTGAGGTGTTTTTTCCTTTTCCTTCTTATGATTGCTCAGGAGGAGGGAAATGGATGGCTCTAGGTGTCATCAGTGATGGATGGCTATTTGCCTAGGTGAACTGGGAAGCTATTCTCCACCGTTGCTTTGTTCAGAAAGTTCCATCTTATGAAAGCCCATCTTGCCTTTGAGTGAAGTGGAGTGGTCTGAAATGGATAGCTCAGGGAACTGAAATTTGGTTGCTCCTTTTATGAGGAAAGATTGCTTTGTGATTTGAAAGGATTTTTCAGTTTAGTGTTTAAGCAGGAAAGGCTGTTTCCTAGCTGGTTATGTTAGATTTAGTTCTCTCTTCTTAATCCACTTGGCTTTTCTTCAGTTTCTCTTTTTGCTCATCTCTTATCATACCTCCCATTCTAGTGCTCTCCCTAATTTAAGTTGAAAAGCTCTCATTTCTTAGTGAACTGAGAACTTTGTTTTTCTCTCCTGTCTCTCTCCTCCTTTAGCTAAGGAAATTAATAAACATTGAGGATCTGACTCAAATGACTAAAACTCGAGTAATTCCATATCGGAGCTGACATCTTTTGCTAGATTTTGTTAGTTTAAAAAATAACATAAATTTATTTAAATATTGGGTAAACTTTTAAAATTAACAAATAATTCTTTGAAGGCTTATTATGTGCCAATCATTTTGCTGGGCCTACAGATACACAGATACAAGATACAACCCCAGCACTTAGAGAGGACAGAGTATGTGAGGTAGACAAACAAATAGGATCCAGTGACAGAAATACTACAATAGAGGTATATGTAGGATATGCAGAAGAGAGGAATTTTGGGGTGAAGGTTTCATCAAGGAAGACTTTCTGGAATAAGTGGTACCTGAGCTGAAATGAAGTGTAGTAACAACAATAAAAGTAATGGCAGCTAATATTTACTGAGCTTTAACTACAATGCCAGGCATTATGTTAAGTAGTTAAGTACTTTGCATAGCTTATCTTGTTTTATATCTATAATAACCCTGTGAATTAAGTACTGTTATCATCATTCCAATTTTTACAAATGGAGAAACCCAGAAATTTAAAGACCCACGTTGACTCAACTAGTAAGTTAACTAGATTGAGATTCAAACCCAGGCAGTCTTATTTCAGGGACCAAAGCTTAACAAGACTTGTAAGGTGGGGGCCAGAAGATGAGATGAGAGAGAATAAGGGTATTGATCTTTTATTTATTTATTTATTTATTATTGAGTTAATGATAGGTTACAATCTTGTGAAATTTCAGTTGTACATTATTGTCTGTCAGTCGTGTTGTAGGTGCACCCCTTCACCTTTTGTGCCCATCTCCCACCCCCCCTTTCCCCTGGTAGCCACTAATCTGTTCTCTTTGTCCACAGGTTTAAATTCCTCATATGAGTGGAGTCATTCAGAGATTGTCCTTCTCTATCTGGCTTATTTCACTTAACATAATTCCCTCAAGGTCCATCCATGTTGTTGCAAATGGGACGATTTTGTTCTTTTTTACGGCTGAGTAGTATTCCATTGTATATATATATACCACATCTTTTTTATCCAGTCGTCTGTTGATGGGCACTTAGGTTGCTTCCACGTCTTGGCTATTGTAAATAATGCTACAATGAACATTGGGGTGCATGGGACTTTTGGAATTGTTGACTTCAAGCTCTTTGGCTAGATACCCAGTAGTGGGATAGCTAGATCATATGGTAGTTCTATTTTTAATTTTTTGAGGAATCTCCATACTGTTTTCCATAGTGGCTGCACCAGTTTGCATTCCCACCAGCAGTGTATGAGGGTTCCTTTTTCTCCACAACCTCTCCAACATTTGTTACTATTTGTGTTAGTTATTTTTGTCATTTTAATGGGTGTAAGATGATATCTTAGTGTAGTTTTGATTTGCATTTCCCTGATCATCAGCCATGATGAACATCTTTTCATATGCCTATTGGCCATCCGTATGTCTTCTTTGGAGAAATGTCTGTTCATGTCTCCTGCCCATTTTTTGATTGGGTTGTTTAATTTTTTGTTGTTGAGTTGTGTGAGGTCTTTATATATTATGGATATTAAGCCTTTGTCAGATGTATTACTTGCAAATATTTTTTCCCAGTTAGTGGGTTGTTTTTTTGTTTCAATCCTGTTTTCCCTTGCCTTGAAGAAGCTCTTTAGTCTGATGAAGTCCCATTTGTTTATTCTTTCTATTGTTTCCCTTGTCTGAGAAGACATGGTGTCCGAAAAGATCCTTTTAATACTGATGTCAAAGAGTGTATTGCCTACATTTTCTTCTAGAAGCCTTATGGTTTCAGGTCTCAGCTTTAGGTCTCTGATCCATTTTGAGTTTATTTTGGTGAATGGTGAAAAGGAATGGTCAATTTTCATTCTTTTACATGTGGCTTTCCAGTTTTCCCAGCACCATTTGTTGAAAAGACTTTCTTTTCTCCATTGTGTGCCCTCAGCTCCTTTGTTGAAGATTAGCTGTCCATAGATGTGTGGTTTTATTTCTGGGCTTTCAATTCCGTTCCATTGATCTGTGCACCTGTTTTTGTACCAGTACCATGCTGTTTTGATTACTGTAGTTTTGTAGTATGTTTTGAAGTCAGGGATAGTGATGCCTCCAGTTGTGTTCTTTTTTCTCAGGACTGCTTTAGCAATTCAAGGTCTTTTGTTGCCCCATATGAATTTTAGGATTCTTTGTTCTATTTCCGTAAAGAATGTCATTGGGATTCTGATTGGGATGGTGTTGAATCTGTAGATTGCTTTAGGTAGTATGACCATTTTAACTATGTTTATTCTTCCAATCCATGTGCATGGAATGTCTTTCCATCTCTTTATGTCGTCATCCATTTCTTTCAGAAAAGCCTTGTAATTTTCATTGTATAGGTCTTTCACTTCCTTAGTTAAACTCACTGTGAGGTATTTTATTCTTTTTGTTGCAATTGTGAATGGTATTGTGTTCTTGAGTTCTTTTTCTGTTAGTTCATTATTAGAGTATAGAAATGCTACTGATTTTTGTAAATTGATTTTATACCCTGCAACTTTGCTGTAGTTGTTGATTGCTTCTAAAAGTTTTCCAATGGATTCTTTGCGGTTTTCTATATATAAGATCACGTCGTCTGCAAACAGCGAGAGTTTCTCTTCTTCCCTTCCTATTTGGATTCCTTTTATTCCTTTTTCTTGCCTGATTGCTCTGGCCAGGACCTCCAGTACTATGTTAAATAAGAGTGGTGATAGAGGGCATCCTTGTCTCATTCCTGTTCTCAGGGGGATGGTGCTCAGTTTTTGCCCACTGAGTATGATGTTGGCTGTGGGTTTGTCATACATGGCCTTTATTATGTTGAGGTAGTTCCCTTCTATCCCCATGTTGTCCAGAGTTTTTATCATAAATGGCTATTGGATCTTGTCAAATGCTTTCTCTGCATCTATTGAGATGATCATGTGGTTTTTATTCCTCAGTTTATTGATGTAGTATATCATGTTGATTGATTTGCGGATGTTGAACCATTCCTGTGTCCTTGGTATGAATCCCACTTGATCATAATGTATGATCCAAGAATAAGGGTATCGATCTTAATTTGGAATTTTCTTTTGGAAACAAATTTTTAACTCAGTTTTCTGAGGGTTCTCTATGAACCTCACCTTGGAGACTGTATGTAGTTTTTCATTAAACCAAGATTAAATGAGAGTGGTTTTCATAGTTCCTTTAACTAGTAAAGTATAGTAATTCTACCTTAAGTAGGTAGATTAAAAGAACATTTTCCCCCTCTTTTGCCTGTAAATATTGCCCTCCTGTAAGATGTTATGGTACTGTTTTTTTCTTCAGCAACTTGCCACAATCCAGTACGTCTGAGGCTTCTTTCGCGACAGTCTTAGAGGAGAGGACTTACTCTTCTGAGTGTTCTTAACTAGAGAAGTGCTGCAAGTGTCAGGTTTTGTGAGGTCCTGGAAGCTTGTTTTCCATCTAGCCCACACTCAAGAGTTAATGTGAATAGTGGCTGAGAGGTATCTGTTGGGCAGCTGGTTCCATGGGGAGTTTGTCTTTGATCAAAATGGTCTTTGGGAAAAATGGAAACATTACAGTCAAGGGAAATGAGTCATATGGACACAAAGCCTTTTGATTCTTGTTTAGCAGTTAGTTTAGTTTGAGCAAATCACCTACACCATAACATTTAACAAACTGTGTCTTAACAAAGCTAGGCACACAGGAAAGGCAATGGATAGTAATTATTTTCTTTTCAAAGGACTGCTTTTGTGAGGCTGCTGCCACGTTTCAATCCAACCTGTGTGCAGCTGAGGAAAGAAATGGTGGCCCTTTTTGAAAAGGGAAGAGGGCAATGGTTATTACCCTGACTTTTTCCAAACTTCATAATGCCTGATTGTGCCCTTCAGAGGCTTTGGTTACCTCCTCTGCCTTGCTTTGTGAATATTCTAACCCCCGCAGGAGAGAACTGGGATGGAGAGTAACATGGAACCACTTTTTTATTTGTTTATTAGTGGGTGTGCAGGTGACAGACATGCTGACAGTCAAAAGTAGGGTGGAACGTGCCCCCTGAGGTGGTTTGTTTTCGAACGGTTCCTGTGAGTTGTTTTGGGATTGATGATATGCCTGCTTGTCTCATTTTCACGTGGTAGCCATCTTGGCTGGGACCCACTGCTTCTGAGAGAAGGCATACTTTTGATGATAGCTGCAGGAAGACAGAAGGTGTGGAGCCATAGTTCAATCTCTGACTTCAGCACCAAATTTAAGGCTTCTGCCTTACTGCTTGACAATAGTTCATTACAGGTATAATTATCAAAGGAAACCTTTGAATGGATTCTTGACCATATTATACAATCGTGAGATTTCAAGAAAAGAATTCTGGTTTCAATGAATGTTAAAAGTAAGTGCAAATTTTGCCTATAAAACCTAACCATGTATTATTTTCTACAGAAACTTGGTTCCCCCGCCTGCAAAAGAAGAATTTACCAACTACTCTTTTTTAAAAAATAGTACTGGTGGGACATTCTCTCTACTCCCATTCCCGCCGTCTCAGCCCTTCCACTGGGATACAATTTGATGAATTTGGTTAAAGTGTGAATTCCTAGTGACCTTAACAATATAGTTCCTAAGATAGCGGGCGTTCTGTCTCTGCTTTCTTCTTGCTTGCCAGCCAGCACAGTTTCCAAGTTAGCTGGAGAAGTCAAGCTTGTTACCTGAGATTTAAGAATGCCAGAGGCAACAGCACTGTCTCTAAATATTTCCAGAGTTGTTCATAGCTTTCTAAAAGTATTCGATGAATTTTCTTCTGGCTAATAATTCATATATTCTATAGACTTTTCCACTCTGCTGCTTGGAATCATGAAACCTGGTCTAGATTTTGTGCCAGATTTATTAGAATTCTGTCTTTTAAGAGGTGGTAGTGATAAGTAAGCATTGCTAGCTCCAGAGCCTCCTGTTCTGGGGATCCTCCAGGAAATGCTTGTGGGAGCCCTATATCCTCTACTTTGCCGTGGCTTTAGAAAGCAAAGGATTGGCTCTGCTTCCCTGGTCTCACCCTGGGCAAGCTTTCTACGTGCTCCTACCAAAGTGAGTTCCAGACTTTCCCAAAAGGTTTTCAGTCTAATGTTCTACCAACTGTAAGCCCTTTTTTGTAAGGATTTAGTATTGCTTTTGCTTAGGCCCTGGGAGCAGAGCCAGGCTATGGCGGCGTGGGCAGGAGAGGAACTGATCTAAAATTGGAGCTTATTTTCATCTTACCTTTTATCCAAGTTACTTCTAGAATCCAATATTGACTCTACCAATGCTTCCCTGCTTCCTCCTCTGATGAACTCTTTTCCCAAGAGTAACAACAATGAAAATTGAATCTAAGAGAGGTTAAATTACTTTTCAAAGTTTGGATTACTAGTAAATGGTGGACCTAGAGCTGAAACTGGAACCCATATCTTTTAACCATTCAAAATGGTTAACCATCTTTTAACCATCTAAGAGGAAGAACTGTGATCCACTGAATGGATGAAAAAGACCTGTTTCCCCCCCATATTTTAAATTATTGAACACGTAATAGAGCAACATTAAATAGCATTTAATAAAATAAAATAACTCAGTTAAAATTCCACTAACTAAACATTTCAACTGATAAGTCAGCCTCCTCCTCTTATTGGGAACTATTAAGATTAATTCTCTTAGCAATGCTGTAGCCAGCTAACCTCCCCCAGATCTCACATTTCTTTTATTCCTGGTCACTGTCAAAGATATAAGTGCTTCTGATCATCTGTCCTCTCCCAGGCTCTATTCCTGTGAGCTAAGACAAAGGATCAGATTGTCAGATAATACTCACATGAATCAGAGATCTTACCCATTACTAAGCTTTAGTAATAATTTTAAGAATATAGCAATCAAGAGGTACAATGAAGCAGGGAAGATTTGGAACATCCTGTATGAACCCCCAGATTGTTCCTTCCCTCATTGAACATGTTCTCTGCAGCGCAGAGTAATGGATGAGATCTCTAACTGAGGCTTCCCAGTCACCTCACAAAGCAGGGGGAATGTTTGGGTTATGAAACATTTCTCTTTCATACTACCAGAGAGTTGTGTAGCTTTTGTGATATTCTTCAGGGAGCCATGGAAGCAGAAGAACGCCTTTGCAGGACAAACCAGTGTTGAAGCTTTCCCCCCTGCTTTTAAAATTTTTTTTGTGAGGAAGATTGGCCTTGAGCTAACATCTGTCACCAATCTTCCTCTTTTTGCTTGAGGAATATTGTCCCTGAGCTAACATTCCTGCCAATCTTCCCTATTCTGTACGTGGGACGCTGCCACAGCGTGGCTTGATGAGTAGTATGTAGGTCCACGCCTGGGATCCAAACCCTCGAATCCTAGGCTGCTGAAGCGGAGTGCCCGAACTTAACTACTACACCACAGGGCTGGCCCCTCACTCCTGCTCTTATCTCCTCCTCTTTCAAAGATCTGGATTTTACCAGAGGTGCTAGCAACAACCAGAGAATTAGAATTTTTTTTGCTATCTTCCTTTCTTCTTTGTAATCCCCATAAATCCCCTTGACCATTTCTTCTGAGTCCAAATCTGTTTACCCAAAATTCCATTGGTAAAACGTCTCTGTGACTTGCCTTAAAGCTTTCACCATTTTGTACCAAGGATGGATAGGCAGCCATCCTGTCATCAGTTCCTCATCATTTCCATTCTCTCCTTTTTTCTTGCTATAAAGTGCCTTAACCATTATCATTTGTGTGAGTCTGATTTGACATTCCTGTATAACTTTGTGCTTTTCAACTCACTCGCACTTATCACCCCTCTTTCCCAACTTTTTAACTGTGACAAGAATTCATTGAGTTATTAAACCTTCTCTATACTCAAACTTGTTAGTCAAGACATTAGATAGAGAGAATGTTCTGAGACCTGGCTTTCTCTTGGAGAAAGACAGTGTTTTCCCTCTAGCCTGCAGGCAATGGTTGCTCATTCTCCCATATCCCATGTACCTCTCTCTGAGTTTGGAGGTGGAGCTGATGTCCTTATCACTCCTCACTGTCACTTCTTGAACATTACTCCTCCACTTTCATGTAAAAGCTTCGCTCTTTGAGATTTATACCACTTCCTACCCCTAATCATTACTCATCTACCAACCATCATTCACCCCCCCACCTCACTTATCGTGGCATTTGGGCCTCATCTCTTTTCGACGTACTATCATCAGCCTGGTTGCCTTCAGTATGACCCACCTGATACCTGGCCACCTGGTTTCCTGACAGTTCATCTGTTCATTCATTCTTTCAGTACTTTATTCATGCATATGCATACATGCACTTATTTGTGCATTCATTCATAAAAGATTTTTTGAGGGGCTGGCCTGGTAGCATAGCAGTTAAGTTCATGCACTCCCCTTCGGCTGCCTGGGGTTAGCTGGTTCGGATCCTGGGCATGGACTTACACACTGCTTATCAAGCCATGCTGTGGCAGGCATCCCACATATAAAATAGAAGAAGATGGGCATGGATGTTAGCTCAGGGCCAATCTTCCTCAGCAAAAGGAGGAAGATTGGCAGCGGATGTTAGCTCAGGACTAATCTTCCTCAAAAAAAAATTTTTTTTATGCCAGAATTGGAGATACAGTAGTGAGAAGAAAAAAAACACCCCAGACATAGTCCTGTCATACTGGAACTTACAGTATAGTGGGGGGAAAAGACACTGAATAGATGATCACACAAAGAAATGTAACTTTATAAGTGCTGTAATTGCTTTGAAGGAAAGGGGCAACAGAGCCCAGAGAGTGTGCAATTAGAGAGACGTGATTTAGCATGGAGGCTTCTCTGAGGAAATGATGTTTTAACTGAACCTTCATATATGGAGTTAACTGGATAAAGAAGGGAGGCAAGAGAGTTCCAATAGGTTGGGCAGCATGTGCGAAGTCCAGTTAGGGGAGAGAGCATGGTCCATTTGAGGAGTGAAAGAAGGCTGGTGGGTTGGAATATAATGAAGGAGGAAGAACATGATACAAGGTGGGCCAGAAAGGTAGGCAGGGTCCAGATCATACAAGATCATTTTAGGTTATGTTAAGGATTTTGGTCTTCATTCTAAGAGCCTTGGGAAGCCATTGAAAATTTTATTTAAATTTTTAAAGTTTATTTTTCAAAAGATAAAAAGATAATACATGTACATTGTACAAATTCAAAAGGTATAAAGGGTATTTAGTGAACAAACAAGTCTCTTACTTCAGTCTCTTAGCTACCTAGTTTCCCCTCCTAAATGCAACCATGCCAATTTCTTGAATATGCTTCCCCAAACAGTCTGTGCATATGTATACATAAACATATTTCCACCCCCCCACACACACACAAAAATTGTAGAAACTATACACACTGCTCTGCCTCTTTCTTTTTCCACGTCATGTATCCTGGATATCATTCCACATCAGGACTATACAGAGTGACCTTATTCATCCCAACAACTCTGTAGGTCTTCCTTAATTCATTTAACAAGTTCTCTATTGAGGGATGTGTAAGTTATTTCCAATAGTTTTTTATTTCAAATAACATACGGTGAATATCATTGATATCATGCCACATATGTGATAATATATCTGTTCAATAAATTCCAAATTTAGCTACCTTTATTCTAGAAAGGCTGAAGGAAAGACCTCAGAGCTCTTACATTAGTTTGCAGTCCTACATTTATTGTCTGTTTAATCTCTGTCTCCCTCATCTAATTTATAAGCTCCATCAAAGTAATGCCTAGTGTGAAACAAATGCTCAGTAATATTTGTTGAATAGGTGAATGAATAAGGAGATAAGGGTAATAGCCAGGTGGGAAGAAAGGGTGCCTTTTTATATCAGACAGAAATAATTTGCATCTCTATAAAGATCAAAATCATCTGCAACTTGTCAATAAGTTAACATCTGAATTTACGCTCTAATTATAGTTAATAGTAACTCAAACAAAAGTACGTTCTCTTAGACCAAGGGTTGGCAAACTTTCTTAAAGGGCTAGATAGTGAATGTCTAGGTTTTGCCGGTCTCAGGAACTCCGTTGCAGCTACTTAACTCCGCCGTTGTAGCGCAAACGCAGCCGTAGACAATACATAAACAAGTGAGTGTGACTATGTTCTGGAAAACTTCTATTTTCAAGAAAGCTGTAAATAACTTTTGGAGTTGGCCCTAGGGCCATAGTTTGCCGCCTGTGGCTTACTGAATCAGTAGTGATATCCCTTCTTTCATTCCTGATATTGTTAATTTGTGACTTCTCTGTTTTTTTCTGTCATCAATCTGACTAGAGCTTTGTCAGTTTTATTGATCTTTCAAACAACCAGATTTTGGTTTCATTGATTTTCTTTATTGTTTTTTGTTTGTTTTCTGTTTCATTGGTCACCCTTGTCTTTATTTTTTCCTTTCTCTACTTATTTTGGATATAATGTACTCTTCTTTTTCTAGCGTTTATGATGAAAGCATAGGTCATAGATTTTTTTTTTTATGTTAAAAGTTTGGCCTTTATTTTTCCAGATCTTTTTGAATGCATATAATATATATGTACAAACAAAAAAGCTTCATTTAAAAAATAAAACAAGACCATAATATGTAGATTTTCTGCTGCTTGCTTTTTTAACTTAACGAAGTATCATGAGGATATTTCTATGTCTGTACATGGAACTCTGCCTCCTTGTTTTCGGTTGCTACATAGTATTCTAGAGTAACTATTTTTGTATTGACAGACATTTATGTTCTTCATATATTTCAGCAGTACATACTATTCTAAATGAAATCCTCACAAGTGAGAAGTTCCCCAAGATAGAGGTGCACAGAATATTTTTGTTAAATGTGTGATTTATCGAATGTCAAAGAATAAACTGCTTCTGTATGATTTACTGCACTAACTATATTTGATGACCCTTTCTTTGTTATGAATTTTCTTATGTTGTTTAAGGGCTGAACTTTGGGGGAAAAGTCTTCCTACATTCATTACATTCATAAGGTTTTTCTCCAGTATGGATTCTCTGATGCTCAGTAAGGCCTGAGCTGTGCTGGAGGCTTTCCCACATTTCTTACATGATAGAGTTTTTGTCCAATATGAATTTTCTGTTGTTCGATAAGGACTGAGCTCTTCCTAAAGGCTTTCCTACAGTCGTTACACCAATGGGGTTTATATCCACTATGAGTTTGATGATGTCCAGCAAAGGATGTATACTTGAAAGATTTTCTACATTTACTACAATGATAGGGTTTCTCTCCTGTGTGTATTCTTTGACAGCTAATAAGAGTCGAGCTCTTCCTAAAGCCTTTTCCACATTCATTATACCAATATGTGTGTATGGATTTTCTGATGTTCCAACACAGTCGAGTTATCTCTGAAAGCCTTCTCATATTCATTACGTTTAAAAGGCTTTTGTCCCCTATGTGTTCTCTCATGATGAGTAAGGGTTGCCTACTGAGCAAAGACTTTCCCACAGTCTTTACATTTGTAGGGTTTCTGACCAGCGTGAATTCTCTGATGACTTAAAAGGATAGAATTCTTTCTGAAAGCTTTTCCAAGTTTGTTGCATTTCTGGGGTTTCTCTCCAGAATGAATTATCTAATGATTAATAATTGAGTGCTTCTTGAGGAATTTCTCACATTCAATACATCTATAAGTTTCCTTGCTTATGTGAATTTTATGATGATTTAAAAGAGATGAGCTGCTCATAAAGGCTATCCGACATTCTTTACATTTATGGAATATCTCACCAGTATGATTTCTCTGGTGACTAGTAAAGGAGGAATTATGTCTGAAGACTTTCCCACATTACAGTACTCTGTGGAGCTCCATCTTCCCAGTCAGGGCCTATATCAATCATGATGCTTTTGGTTTGCTCTTACAGAGCAGATCCTTCAGAAGTATTTTGCTTTAGGGCTGACATCTTTGTTTCAAACCAGTACTCCTAGACTGCACACGTAGCTGGTGGAACTTCTTGCACTTTCATCCAGGGCTCTGTCCTTTGCTCCAGCTGGGCAATTAATTTTAGTTTGAAAGAGAGAAGCCCACAGACACCAGATTCCCATAGTTTTCCAGCATCACATCCATATACATGTCCACTGAATAGCATCCAGGTGCCTCCGTTCAATCTGGGTAAAGGCCACAGCCACACCCCAAAATGTCAGTGATCCCTGGAATCTAGGCTGTTGGTAGTCTTGGAGCCATCTGTTTCCTAAACTGTCCTCTCAGGCAAGGGCAGAGAATCCCGCATAAGCCAATAGTTCTGAAGGCTAGAAGTCCAATGTCCAGGTTTTGGCAGGGGTGGTTCCTTCTGAGACCCTGGGTAGAATCCTAACTTGACTCTTCCTAGCTTCTGATAGTCACTGTCAGTTCTTGGCATTCCTTGGCTTGCAGCTGTATCACTCCAATCTCTGCCTCTGCCATCACATGGCATTCTCCCTGTATGTCTCTCTAGATCATTGATTTTAGACTTTTCTTCTTTTCTAAAATAAGCATTTAAAGCTATAAATGTCCCTCTAAACATTGCTTTAACTGCACCCCACAAATTTTAATATGTTGTGTTCTCATTTTTGTTCAGTTCAAAATACTTTCTAATTTCCCTTGTGTGTCGACCTCTAAGACTGAAGGGGATCATTGTCCAGATGTCTGGAGCTTTTTCTCTGTGTAGCTTTCTCCTTTTTGGTAGTTTGTTCCAAAATTCTAGCTATCACAGTCACCCTGAATTCTCTTTCCTCAATTCAGCAAAACTGCACTGTTCTGCTTGGTTCTCCCTCCTTGTCCCACTTTCCTATGTTAAATATGAGAGAATTCTGAGAAGAATGATGGAAAGTTGCCATAAAAGTAACTGACAGTAGTTACTGATGTAACAATTTATTAATTTCAACAAAGTCTGTACACTCAAGTAGCTGTTTCTAAGATTCATACCGTTGGTTACTGTCTGGGAAGGAGGATGAGGAAATGAGGGTATTTTTGTAGCTCTTGTTGGCTTCATTTTTTTCAGTTACTATTTCTTCATCTATTCTTAGGGAAGTTCTGTTTCTTCTGGCGTTTTAAATTGCCTTGACTGGTGTTAGATTGGTGCCAGTGTATCTCTTTTCTTTTAAGTAACATTGGCAGATTGGCTTCCATAGTGCTTGCTCAACTCAATATCAATAATCCAGAGCCTGCCCTAATCTCCTATCTCCCAGTTGCCCGGGGTCCACATTTAGTCTGTTGGACATGTGGTAAGTGTTTCCTGGGAATCAGGTTGGCTTTGGCTGTTTATCAGGTTGTTGCTTTAGTTAGTCATGGCCCTTTTCCAGTTATGTGTACATGCAGACATAATTATCCATCTCTTCAGTACTTTGCTTCTACTGCATATTTTCTATATGTCATTCTAAAATATATTTTGTGTTATAGCCCGAGATCCTGGGCTAGGGTGAAGAAAGAGGCACCTCGGGCACAAAATTTAAGGAGGCACTCACTCTCAAGGTTGGGTGAGCCAGCCCTGCACTTACATGACTCTGAGAGTGAACGCTTCCTCAGTTTATATTGCTGCCAGTTCAGTGGGGAAAATATTCCAGCTTGTTCAGCAACCTGCTCTGCTGTTCCCATAGTCCTCACACTGGCCCTGAGAAATACCTTGGAGGTGAGTAGGAAGTCGAATAGCAGGACTTTCCCCAGCCCCTCATCCTTCCATATGCTTCCACCGGCATAGCTCCTTTGTTTTCCTTTTTTCCTGTTTCATGTACTGGAGTTCTGTGTAAAAGGTCTCTGTAGAAGGGACTCATTGAGAAGGGGAACCACTGATGAACTGGAGTAGTACTTCCACATGCTAAAATATCCTGAGCCGAAAAATATTCTTTTCCTTCTTCTGTTCCACTTACTAGACAGGTTTCCCACTCTCTTAAAAACCAGTCTTCAAAATAGCCTAAAACGTTGGTGTTTAGCACTCTTTACAAAGCAGTACTCTCTGTTTTTATTTCATCTTAACATGTTTTCATTCTTTGTTTTTAGATGCCAGTGAAAGCAGGTGCCAGCAGGCGAAGACACAATTTGGAGTTGGCCTGAGATCTGGGGGAGAAATTCACCTCCAGCTTCTTGAAGGAACCCCCTCCCTCCAATCGTGTTGGGCTGCCTGCTGCCAGGACTCTGCCTGCCATGCCTTTTGGTGGTTAGAAGGGATGTGCATGCAGGCAGACTGCAGCAGGCCCCAGAGCTGCCGGGCTTTTAGGACAGACTCTTCCAATTCCATGCTGGTGTTTTTAAAAAAACCCCAAACCGAAGATGATTTGGGCTTTCCACATGAAGATGGTGTACCACATATTCTGGGGCTAGATTGGAGCAGGGCATCTTGGAGGAGACAGAACCCACACAGAGCTACACTCAGACCTGCTGTATCTTCCAGTGACCAGCAAAGCTTAATCAGGAAGCTTCTGAAGAGAAGTAGTCCCAGGGAAGAAGTAGTTACACCGTTAGTGACACAGCATTCTGAAATGAATGACTCCAAGGAACTAGATGATAGGAATACCAATGGCTCTACAGAGGTAAGCAAATTATGAATAAGGAGCAGAGAAACTGTTAAATCTGCTCTCACATTTGGCACATGTGAGCAATGAAACTGATGCTTGTGGGCAGCACTCATAGACTGAGGAGTGTATGCAAAAAGCTGCCACGTGTCATCTTCATGGGTACTGCCCAGACGTACAAGGGTAACTTGACCTTAGAGGTGTTCACTCCATGCAAGTCTGACCTTTGTTTTGGTGAAAACAGAAAGCTGTTCATTATCTAGTCTAAGCTGGTTTTTGGCTACAGGTAAGTGCAATTGTGTGGGTGTTAGTCTCCACCAACGATTCTGCAGTGTTTTCTGCCAGATTGCAAAACACTTGATTGATGTGGTTGCAGTCAAGTTCTCCTCCTCCTCCCCCATCTCTTGCCTGTAAACACATTCCTTATGAGATAGTTTCTATTCCAGACTGTAGTAACCATGTCTGGAACCACAGATTAAGACCTGACTTGCCAGGCTGGGTAGCCGGATGTGGCCATTAGCCAAGCGCTCTCTGGGGTGAATTCTCACCAAGCTTTGTATGCCAAGGGAGATGCCAGCAATAGAGTTTATTCTGCTTATTATGTGTCTTCATTGTTGATTTTCCTGGGCAAATGATTAAAAGGAATGACTCACTCTATGCTCAGTCTCTCTTGATTGCTGTGACTTATTTTTGTATTTCTTTTGTTCTAGTTGTCTCTATCAAGTTGAAGCCAGAGTGGGGAGGCTACGACATGCCAGGCGCTGTGTGTGCTAATCGTTGTACTATGTGATTTTGTTTAATTTTCATAGCAATATTTCCACATAGGTATTATTAGCCCCATTTTACTAGTGAGGAAACTGAGGCCCAAAGAGGTTAAACGGTTTGCTCATGCAGTTAATTCAAACCTAGAATTGGAACCCAGATTTAATATTAAGAAGAAATCTTTTAGTGCAGTATTAGAGATACGGTCTTAGGTTTAATATGCCCCAAAACATTTATGGACACCTATTATCATTGTCAGGTACTTTTCTAAGCACTAGAGATACAAAGATGAACAAGAGAGAAGAGATCCGTGCCCTCAGGGAGTTTATAGTCTAGATTCAGACATGAACATAGGTATTTACAGTAGTGTATATTTATTGCACTAGGAGATTTGTGTAGACAACACAGTAGGAATACAAAAGAGAAAGTGATCCACTTAGGCAGGCAGGTGGTGTGTATGTGCAGGGAAGACTTTACAGCGATGTGTAGCTTGTTTCTTGAAGGATGTTTAGGATTTCACTACAGGGTTAAAGGTAATACAGAACATTCTGGACAGAGGCATAGTGTATGCAAAGGCTCAGTCAGTCAGCAGATATTTATTGCACGTTTACTATGTGCAAGGTACTACACTAAGCTAGGCACTGGAATATTATAGTAAATAAGATGAACATTATTTCTGCCCTAACAGAGCTTACACTCTGGCAAGAAAAACAGACATTACATTTATAATAAATCATTATAAGTTTGGTGCAGGTTATGAGAGGATAAGTGCAGAGAGCTGTAAGAGTATCTAACAGGCACCTAGTCAAGACTAAGGGTAAAATTAGACTACCCCAAGTAAGGAAAGTTGAAGCTGAGACTTGAAGCAGAAGTAGGAGTTAGGAAAAGAAACAAGCAAAGAGTATTTCAGGCAGAGAGAGTAATGGTTTCAAAGCTTGTTAGGTGCCCTAGAGCATGGCAAGATCAAGCAGTTGAGAGAGACTTGTCTTGTTTGGTAAACCAAGCAAGAGAGCTAGTGAAAGAAGAGGCTTGAGAGGTGTGCAGAGCCTGAGGCCTTCTTAAAATATTGGTCTTTGTATTAAGCAGGGAATGATATGATCAGCTGTGTTGCTGTGTGGTGAATATACTGGAGAAGGGCAAGGATGTACACGGAGCAATCAAATAAGAGGCACTTCAGGCAAGGGAACCATTGCACTGAAGAAGGGGGTTGAAGATCCAGGAAAGGAGATAAGCAACAAATAATCCTTTAGAGCTGTGGTTCTCAGACTTTAACACGCATCAGAATCAGCTGGAGGCCTTGTTAAAAATAGAGTGCTGGGCCCCAAGTCCAGAGTTTTTGATTCAGTAGGTCTAGAGTGGGGCCTGAGAATTTGCATTTGTAACAAACTCCTGGAGAGTCCTGATGCTGCTGGTCTGGGAGCACTTTGTGAACCCCTGCATTATAGGTCAGGTGGAGTCCAGAGCACGGAGCACAAGATTACCCTTAAGCAGGAGGAGAGACCACTCCTTCATTGTGATAGAAAGGAAGAAATGGGTGGATATAGGTGTAGCCAAGGTGGATTTTTAGGTTTGGTAGAAGGAAGTTGTGGTGTTCTAATCTCATTCCTGTTTTTTTCTGAAGTGGGATAGATCATTTACAGAGCAGAGAAACAGAGGTAGGTAGAGTGGGGATAGGTGGGTAGTAGGGAGGAAAATCAGAGGTTTGGAGAGAATGTTAAAGGTCTGAAACGGCCATTGTGGAGGGTAGGAGAAAGCAAACTAGGTGATGAAATAGAAAGATTGCTGGGTAGCATTGAAGATGGAGACCATGAATTTATGAGTGGTACTGATCTTTATAGTTGTAAGATTCTCCTCAGTAGCTCTCAGCCACCTGTCAAGAAAAGGCTGATAGTTTGATTCATCTAAGATTGGGACTTTGCCAATCTTTTATAGAAGGAAAGTGGGGCATGGAAATTAAGGTTGTTGTCAAGAAAGTGGATGAAAGAGAGAGCATAAGAGGAAAGGAAAAGAGGCAAAGATGGGAGGGGCTGACAGAGATACGATCGAGGAGTTTGGCATTCAGAGGTTTCAATGATGAGAAGCAGATAGAAGGGCAGAGGTAAATGTGAGTCCTGGAAGGACAGGAGATGGTAGTCAGAGTATGGGATATTTGAATTTAAGATGTTGGAAGTGGAGAAGTTCTGGTGATTGCAGGATCTAGGGTGTACCTGTGGAAAAGAGTTGCTGAGGTAGAGTGGAGAAGAAATTTATTGGCAACAAGGAGCTCAAAGAACGTATTGAGTTATCCCTGTAGACATTGAGATAGACTTTAATAATGATGATGACGGTGACAGCAGCAATAGCTAATGTTTACTGAGTGAGCACTTACTATGTTCTAGGTACCATTCTGAATCCTTGATGTGTATTAACTTTTAATCCATACAACAAATCCTATGAAGTACTATTACCACCTCTATTTTATAAACGAGGAAACTCAGGAAAAGAAAGATTAAGGAACATGGCCAAGGCAACATAGCTAGTATATAGTAGTACCAAGTCTTGAACCCAGAAAGTCTGATTCTATCCAGTGTTTGTCCTCTTAATCCTCTTACTCTTTAGGCAAGGACTTGGAGTAAAGAGGAATTTTGAGAGCCAGACATCAAAGCCATCAGCTAAGTAGGAGGAGTATTGAGTAAGTTGGGAGATGACAGCTCTCATAAGGACTGAAGTGTAGTACAGCAAGATGGCAAAGGAGAAGAGGTTTTCACAAAGAAGAGTAACTGTTTACAAAGGGCTTTGGGAAGGGGAGCAAATAAAATAGCAGCCCACCTTCAATCCTGAAGTATGGGGGAATAAGTAGCCATCATACTGCAAGGATACGTGGGAAACAGTATCCTCAGGGGAGGGCAGGCTTGCAATTAAGAATAGGTGATCAGGGACCACTCTATGGGCATGTGACCCGTGCAGTTAGTTGTACAAGTCCCCACACTTAGAAAGGCACTGGTTAACGCTCGGCTGTCATTGTCTTGAAATTCTTAGTAATTTTTTAACAAGGGACTCTGCATTTTCGTTTTGCACCAGACCTTGCAAATTATGTAGCCTGTCCTACAGAAGGTATAGGGAAGAAAAGATGAAATGACTGAGTGTATAGGTGACTTTTTGATCATGAAGTAGAAATTCCAGACAGTTCGGTGGAATGTTTGAGAGAAAGAAAAGGAGGTTGGGTCTCACAGGAGAGGAAGTGTATATAGATCACTATAGGGGTAACAGTTGTAGTGTGGTAAATGTTAAACAACTGGTTTTCCCCCAGAAAACAAAAACAAGCCTTGACTTACAGACTTTGCCAATTTCCATGGTGTAAATACCACCATGACCAATTTCAAACTACCAGCATGAAGTCACTGAACACAGAGTTGGGGGAGAGAGGCATTGTCAGCTCATATGAGCTGGCTCTGGCACACTACAGGATAATTATGATCAATAAAATTAGACACAGGCCAGTAAGATTAGAAATATGGTAGATTTAGGCAGTCTCCTGGAAGATGGTGAAAATTCGAACTTGACCCTTATAGAATTAAGGTGTACGCTGGAAGGAAGATCCTGAGGTTGTATGGCTGGGGAGTTCTTTTCCTTCTTGTTTAGCAGCAGTGGGCAGTGGCAATAAATTGCTGCCAGTGAACAGGATCTCAAGCTTTATGGTCTAACATGAAGAGTGGGTAGACATGGGGGGAGGAATTTTGAACTTGGACTATGAGCCCCAAGAGTGAGAGTGGGCCTTTGTGCAGTGTTCCACAGAGGCATTACATAGTTTGGCATCGCATGTTGAGAACTGCAAGCATTGCTAAAGAACGGGGCAAAGTGAAGTCTTCAGATCCAGACAAGTTATATTTGACCTTATATGCCATGCTTAGGAGCTTAATAGTTATCCTGAAGGCCATGGATAGCTCTGGAAGGGTGGTGGGATCACCTTGTGCATTCAGAATAAACTGGTAGGTATTTCTTTTAGGAGAAGACTTGGAGTTCAAGCTTCTGCTTAATGCACTAGGGAAAGGAAGAGAAATGTATACACTGCTGATCTTCTCCTCCTAATTGGGGATGACTGGCTAGCAGCACTAGTTTCTAGTTTGTGCTCTTTTCGCTAAGGTAGGTCAAGCAACTCTGCATCCAAAGTGGGAAGAAATTATATCATAAATTCCTTTTGTCTTGCCTGAAATGCCTGTAGAGCTGCAAAGGCATTGGCTTGTCAGTAGCATTTTTCGTTCTTTTGGAAACATACATATATTGTATCCAAGAGCAGGTATTGTAGACCTTTTGCAATTCCAAACGTGGATAGGAGTGTCACCAGTTTATTCCCCTTTCTCAACTTAAGGAAGAAGTTTGTACTGCTTGGTTTGTGTAATGCATCCTTTCTATGCCGTGAACCTCTGAATTATTGGCAGGAGGAGCATGAAGGGTTGTTGATTGGGTCCTGGAATGTTTGCAGTACAAGCAGTTCAGCCACTGGCAGTTAATTGCTGCCAGTCCTGCTTTGTGAAAGGAGAAGGAGTGTTCTCTTTGAGCCCAGGAAATGAAGGTCCAAATAGGTATCCCCACATGTAAGGTTTGACTTCAGGAAAACTGAAGTGCTCCTGTTTCTGCCATCACCATGTCCCCATTTCCAGTCAATCATCACAGCATTTCAACCCCTACAAGCCAATGGTTATCTGTGGAACAAATGACTGAGAGGATAAGTGAGCCAAGCCCTTGGACACCTCTCTGCTGCCTTTTTTCACCAAGGAAAACGCTTGTGCTGGCTCTACATAAGGCCGGAGCTTACCTCTTACCAGAGGATAAAGGCGTGGGATGTGGGCAGTAACAGAGAAGAGCCTTGCGTAACCAAGCACAGAACCAAGCACTTCTGTTTCTCTTCATCTGGATTTTTGTTTTGTTTTGGTTTTGTTTTCAGGTTTTTTTGCTTGGTTGCTTGCTTTTGGGTTTTGCTTTTAAATCTTTCCTTTAATCTTTTAGGCTTGTGAGATTTTTGCCTCGGGTTCCTTTATTCTTCTGGCTATTATTTTCTGACAAGTTTGGAATCCTTCAGGGCCTTGTTTTCCCTAGACGGTCATTCTCAGTTATCTGAGCAGCAGACATGGAAAATTTTTTAGCCCCAGGCCCCCTTCCAGCCCTCTGACCTGGGTAATATGTGTGGGTTTCTCACCCCTCAGTGTTCTAGGCCCTTCCAGTGCTCTCTGTGTACATATGTGTTCACTGAGCACTCCCCCGAACCCCACCCCCCTACCAACTCCCCCCCACCGCCATTCTGATTTTACCTGAGTGGCTGATTGTGTCCAGAGAAAAACTGGGCAGCCTATTTCCTTGTGTGTGAGTGTGCAGAAATCCCTACTATTGTACTTTTCCCTTTTCAGAAGTATTAGTGCCTGAACCATAATACTTTTTCCTTATTTTATTTTCACCATAACACTTTTTGCTTATTTTTTTTTTCACCATAACTGCTCATTTTCTTCTCTAATCTCCTAAGAATCCTGGTTCTTTTATCTTCTTGTCTGGTTTTTATTCTGTGAAATGAATTTGAAGATGTGTTTATTGGCTACTTTGTAAGTTAATTTATGAAATGAGGTGATGAGGGTTTTGGTGTGAATCCTTTAACAGGTCCTTGCTAATTGACAGAACTTGAACCATGGGAAAAATGTCTCAAAAACAGCCATCTCTTAGTTCTAACACTCCTGTCATCCCTCCCCCTTTCTCCCTTCGTTGGTGGTCTTAGTTTCTCCCAGGAGACTCTGAGAAGACATAACTTTGTAACTGACTGCAGAGATAAACCCTGCCGTGTTCTCCAACGTCAGCTTTAGTTGCTGAGAAGCGCTTTGGGATGTGTCTTTAAACCCTACTGGTTTTGCTACCCCAGGAGGACACTCTTTCCTCTAGTAGGATTTTGTTAGTGACAATGGTAGTTTTTGTCTTATTTTAATACAGTTGTGTCTCAAATCAAAATGTGTTGAAATCTGAATTTTTGTGAATTGTCCTTTGCTCTTAAGTAAACATCAGAGTAGCAGGTGTCTTCCCAAGGAGGGCCCCTACCTGGACTGTGATGAGATAACTTGGATAAGTGTGAATGTCCTGTGTGTGCCCTGCAGGCTCCTACTCAAAATGGAATAGTTCATGATGGAGGGGTTTTGGTCTTCTTGAGTTATGGTATTAATCACTGGGGCTGGCTTGGTTGATTTGGAGCCGGTAGTCCCAGACTAGGGGTGGGGAGGAAGAAGCAGGGAGAAGGAAAAGGAGGGAGAGAGAAATGGAGAGATGGAGAAAGAGCATGTGAATAGAAACCTTTCATCATTTCACCTAAACTTCTTTGAAGAAGAAACAGGTGTATGCACTGGGGGCATGATTGTATGACTTATGGTTTGTGCAGAATGGGTTAGTTTTTATGATTTTTGTCAAGTGCCCAAAAAAATTGCCCAAGGGAATTCCACCCAAGTCTCCCCAACCCTATATCATTCCCTAAAAATTTTCAGTATTGGGGCCGGCTGGGTGGCGCAGCAGTTAAGTGCGTACGTTCCGCTTCAGCAGCCCGGGGTTCGCTGGTTCAGATCCTGGGTGCAGACATGGCACCACTTGGCAAAAAGCTATGCTGTGGTAGGCGTCCCACGTATCAAGTAGAGGAAGATGGGCATGGATGTTAGCTCAGGGCCAGTCTTCCTCAGCAAAAAGAGGAGGATTGGCAGTAGGCTCAGGGCTAATCTTCCTCAAAAAAAAAATTTTTTTTTCAGTATTACTTCATAGTTTCTGAAGTAAAATAATTTGCTCCGTATCATCTTTTTGTTTCCTTAAAAATAAATAATAATAAATAATAAACTAGCTGTTTCTTTAAAAATACAAATCTGCCTGCCTTGCTTAAAAATATTTGTACTCTTCTGCTTTTGGGAGTCTATTCTAAAGCAGTAATTCCTAAATAAAGAAAGAGCTTTGCAAACAATGATGAGACACTGTTTATTTAATAAAAAAGCGGAAGCAGTCTGTTTATTAAGGGGAAAGTGGACATTGTGCAGCCAATAAAAATACTTTTTGTTTTTTTGGTGAGGAAGCTTTGCTCTTAGCTAACATCCATTGCCAATATTCCTCTTTTTTTTTTTTTTGCTTGAGGGAGATCAGCCCTGAGCTAACATCTGTGCCAGTCTTCCTCTATTTTGTATATGGATCACCTCCTCAACATGTCTTGATGAGTGGTGTAGGTCCACGCCCAGGATCCAAACCTGTGAACCGGGGCTGCTGAAGTAGAGTCCGCCGGATTTAACCACTACGCCATGGGGCCAGCCCCTAAAAATACGTTTTTGATTGCATGAATGGCTCTTTTGTTACTCTCTTCTACTTTCCACTCCAGCCACACTGAATGTTTGCTTTTCTGTGGAAACCATACTTTTTGAAAACAGCTTTATTGAAGTTTAATTGACATATCATAAACTGTACACGTTTAAAGTGTATAACTTGATTAGCTTTGACCTATGTATATACTCATAAAACCGTCACCACAAAAAAGACAAGGGACATGTCCTTTACCCCCAAATTTTCCTCCTGTCCCTTTGTAATCTGTCTTTCCCGCTCCTTTCCTTATCCCCAGGCAACCATTAATCTGCTTTAAGTTATTACAGATTTTCTGGAATTTTTAAATAAACAGAGGCGTACATTATGTACTCATCTTTTTAACAACTTTATTGAGATATAATTTCTATACTATAACACTCCCTGCTTTTAAGTGTACAATTCAGTGATTTTAGTAAACATATAGAATTGTACATCATCACCACAATCCAGTTTGTTAACATTTCTATCACCCACCAAAATACCCTTATCCCCATTTGCCCCAAAGTTCCCCTGTGCCGTCCCCACTCCCACCCCCAGCTCCAGGTATCCCCTACTCTGCTGTCTGTATAATTTGCCTTTTCTGGACTTTGCATGCAATATGCAGTCTTTTGTGTCTAGCTCCTTTTACTTAGCGTGTTTTTAAGTTCTTCCTTGTTGAGCATGTGTCAGTAGCTGGTTCCTTTTAATTGATGATTTAGTTTTGGTTTTCGGCATATGAATATTCAGTTGTGGTAGCACACATTTTTTCCATCCTTTCTCCACTGAATTGCTTTTCACCTTTTTTGAATAGCAGTCAACCATATGTTTATGAATCTATTTCTGGGCTCTGGTTCTGTTGATTTATTTGTTTATATTGATATCAATACCACACTGTTGTGGTGACTATAACTTTGTAATAAGTCTTTAAATCAGATGTAAATCTTACAACTTTGTTCTTTGTCATCAAAATTGTTTTGGCTGCTCTAGGCCCTTTATATTTCCATATAAATTTTAGAATCAACTTGTCAATTTCTTTTTAAAAAGCCTTCTGGGATTTTGATTGAGATTATATTGGGGCTATAGATCAATTTGGAGAAAATTGATAGCCTAATAATAATAGTGAGTCTACTGATCCATGAACACAGTATGTCTTTTCATTTTTGTCTTTAATTTCTCTCAGCAATATGTTGTAGTTTTCAGGGTACAGATTTTGCATATCTTCTGTCAGATTTATCCATAAGTATTTCATATTTTTGATGCTATTATATATTGATATTTTTAAAAATTCAATTTCTGTTTGTTGGTATTGTATAGAAATACAGTTGTTTTTTTGTATGTTGATCTTGTATCCTGAAACCTTGCCAAACTCACTTATTCATTCTGGTAGCTTTTTTGTAGATTTCGCAGGATTTTTCCATATATGTAATCACATCGTCTGTAAATAAAGACCATTTTACTTCCTCTTGTCCAATCTGGATGTCTTTTATTTCTTTTTCTTGCCTATTGCTCTGGCTAGAACCTCTAATACAATGTTGAATACAAGTGGTGCAAGTGTGCATCCCTATCATATTCTTGATCTTAGGGGGAAATGAGTCTTTCACCATTAAGTATGAGTTAGCTGTAGGTCTTTTGAAGATAGCTTTTATCAGATGGAGGAAGTTCCTTTCTTTTCCTAGTTTGATGTGAATTTGTGTCAGAATACATGTTGGATTTTATCAAATGCTTTTTGTATGTCTATAGAGATGATCATATGACGTTTGTTTGTTTTTTTAGTGTGTTAATATAGTGGATAACTTGATTGATTTTGAGTGTTAAACCAACTTTGCATTCCTGGGATAAACCCCACTTAGTTATGATGTATTATCCTTTTTATATATTTATTTATTTATATATATATATATATAAGCTCTGTTATGTTTTTTTGCAACTGTGTTCATGAAGGAATATTAGCCTGTCATTTTCTTTTCTTGTAATATCTTTGGACTTTGACGTCAGAGTAATGCTGGCCTTATAGAATGAGTTGAGAAATTTTTACTTTTCTTTAATTTCCTGGAAGAGTTTGCATAGAATTGGTACTATTTATTCCTTAAATGGTCAGTATAATTTCCTGGAAGCCATCTGGGCCTGGAGTTCTTTTAGGAAAGTTTTGAACTACAAATTCAATTTATTTAATAAATATATAGCTATTTAGTTTATCTATAATAACTCTTCTTGAGTGATCTTTGGCAGATTGTGTCTTTCAAGGAATTTGTGCGTTTTATCCCAGTAGTCAAATTTATTGTCATAAAGTTGTTCACAATATTCCCTTATTGCCCCCTTAATATCTGTAGAATGTGTAGTCATGTTACCTCTCTCATTCCTGGTATTGGTAATTTGGGTTCTCTCCTCGTCTCTCCCTCCCACTTTCCTTCCTTCCATTCCCTCCCTCCTTCTCCTTCTTTCTCCGCCTGATCAGACTGGCTAGATTTCCTCAAAGACAATCATTGGTTTCATTCATTTTTCTCTGTTGTTTTTCTAGTTTGTTGATTTCTTTATTATTTGATTTCTCCTTCTTAATTTGGAATTCTTTTGTTCTTCTTTTTCTAGTTTCTTAAAGTGTAATCTAAAGTCATTGATTTGAGACTTCCTTCTTTTCTAACATAGGCATTTAGTGCTATAAATTTTCCCCATGTACTGTTTTAGCTGCATCCAACAAATTTTGATATTTTGTATTTACAGTTTCAATCAGTTCAAAATATTTTTAAATTTTCCTTTTGACTTCTCCTTTGACCCATGGGTTATTTAGAAGTATGCTCTGTAGTTTCCAAATATTTGGAGGGATTTTCCAGATATTCTTTTATTATTGATTGGTAATTTGATGCCATTTTAGCCAGTGAACATTGTATGACTTGAATTCTTTTAAATTTATTGAGACTTGCTTTATGGCTCAGAATATAGTCTACTCTGGTAAATGTTCAATGTGCGCTTGAAAAGAATATGTATCCTATTATTGTTGGGTGAGTGTTTTATAAATGTCAAATTGATTAATGTTGGTCAGACCTTCTATATCCTGACTTATTTTCTATTAATTTCTATCAGTTCTTTAGAGAGGTGATGAAATATGACACTATGTTTGTACATATATCTATTTCTCCTTACTGTTAGATTAGCTTTTGCTTCAGGTACTTTGAAGTTCTATTATTAGATGCATAGGTGTTTAGGTTTGTTATTGCTTCTTGATGAATTGACCCCTGTGTCATCATAAGTTTATCTTCTTTATCTCTGGCAATATTCTTTGCCCTGAAATTTGTTTTGTCAGGCTTTCTTTTGGTTAGTATTAGCATAATACATGTTTTTACATCCTTTTACCTTTAACCTATTTGTGTCTTTATGTTTAAAGTGGATTTTTTATAGACTGCATATAGCTGGATTTTGTTTTTTATCCAGTCTGACCATCGCTGCCAATTAATTGGAGTGTTTAGACCATTTAATGTCATTTTTGATGTGATTGGATTCGAATCTACCAACTTAGTATTTATTTGCTGTTTGTCTCATGTGTTCTTTGTTCATTTTATCCTTATTTTTATGCTTTCCTTTGAATTAGTTGAGTATTTGTTATTTCCATTTTACCTCCTAATGTTGACTCATTAGTTGTGGTGGGCAGAGTGATGGCCCCTCCCAAGGATGTCAATGCCCTCATCCCAGGAACCTGTGCATAGGTTATGTTACGTGGCAAAGAGGAATTAGGGTTGCAGATGGGATTAAGGTTGTTAGACAACGGCCCTTAAAATAGGGAGATTATGCTGCATTTTCTGGGCAGGCCCAATTTAATTACAATAGTCCTTAAAAGTGGAAGAGGAAGACGTAACTATGGAAGAAAGCCAGAGAGAGATGTAACATTGCTTGCTTTGAAAATGGAGGAAGGAGACAATGAGCCAAGGAAGCTGGGTGCCTCTAGAAACTGGAAAAGGCAAGGAAACGGATCCTCTCCTACAGCATTCAAAAAGGAACAGAGCTGTGCCAGCCCCTTGATTTTAGCCCATTGAGATCTGAGTTGGATTTCTATCCTACAGAACTGTAAGATAATAAATTTGTATGGTTTAAGCTGCTAAGTGTGTGGTAATTTTTTACAGCAGCAGTAAAAAAATTAATGCATAATTATAATTCTTTGTTATATAGTTTTGCTGGTTGCTATAAAGTTTGTAGTATACATCTTTAGCTTATCAACGACTACCTTCAAATGATATTTTACTGGTTCGTGTATAGTATAAGCACCTTACAAGAGTATGCTTCCATTTTCTCTTCTGGCCTTTATGCTATTGTTGTCATACATTTTACTTCTACATATGTTGTAAACTCCACAGTATATTGTTATTATTTTTGCTTTAAAGAGTCAGTTATCTCTTAATGAGATTTAAATAATAAGAAAAAATATATACTCAGTTGCTGTTTTTAGTGCTCTTCATTACTTTGTGTAGATCCAGGTTTCCGTCTGATATGATCTTTCTTTGTCTTGAAGGACTTCCTTTATCATTTCTTGTAGTGTAAGTTTGTAGTGATGAATTCTTTCAACTTTTGTAGGTCTGAAAAGTCCGTATTTCACCTTTATCTTTAAAAAACCCTTTCACTGTTTAAGTAAATCTAAATCGGCAGGCTTGGGTTTTTTTATTTCTTTGCTTTCAGTTCTTTAAAGGTATTGTGGCAACATCTGGTAGCTTGCATTGTTTCTGTTGAGAAATCTGCTGTAATTTTTATATTTGTTCTTCTATACATAATGTGGCTTTTTTCTCTGGCTACTTTTAAAATTTTCTCTTTATCACTGTTTTAAACAATTTGATTATGTTATTTATAGGTGTAGTTTTCTTTATGTTTCTTGTGTTTGGAGCTTGTTGAACTTCTCAAATCTGGGTTCAAATGTGGGTTTATAGTTTTCATCTAATTTGGAAATTATTGACCATTATTTCTTCAAAAATTTTCTGTCCCCTCTTCCTTTGAGAACTCCAATTAGGAACGTATTTGGCCACTTGAATTTGTTCTACAGTTTGCTGATGCTCTGTTCATTTCTTTTCAGTCTTTTTTCTCTGTGTGTTTTATTTTGAATAGTTTCTATTGATATATCTTAAAGTTAACTAATCTTTTCTTCTGCGTTGTCTACTCTGCCATTAAATCTCTACAGGGTATTTTTCATCTTAGATATTGTAGTATTCATCTTCCAGAAGCTTGAGTTGGGTTTTTTTTTTTCAATCTTCTACGTCTCTACTTAATATATGCAATCTTCCTGTAGCTTCTTGAGCATATGGAATACAATCATAATAATTATTTTAATATCCTCATCTACCAGTTCTGTCATCTATGTTATTTCTGGATTAGTTTTAATTAATTGATATTTTTCCTCCTTACAGGATTTATTTTCTTGCTTCTTTGCATGTCTGGTAATGTTTGATTGGGTACCAGGTATTTTCCTAGTTGAGTTCTGGATACTTTTGTATCACTATAAGTATTCTTGAGCTTTATTCTGGGATGTAGTTAAATTATTTGAAAACAGTTTAATCCTTTTGAGTCTTACTTTTAAGCTTTGTTATGTGGGCCCAGAGCTGCATTGAATCTGGCATTAATTTTTCCCCACTGCTGAGGCAAGACCTTTATTAGTACTCTTAACTGATGTCCCATGAATTATGAAGTTTTCCATTCTGGCTTTTTGGAATAGGTATTATTCCTAGCCCATGTGAACTCTGGGTACTGTCCCTTGTAATCCTTTGGGTAGTTCTTTCTCTGACCTTGAGTAGTTTCCACACATGCATGAGATGATCAGTACTCAGTTGAATACTTTAGAGCATCCTCTGCAGATTTTCAGAATTCTGTCTCTGTGCAGCTCTCTTCTCTCCCATACTTTTAGTTACATTTCTTCAACTCAGGGGTACTGCCAGTTTCTGCCTGGATTTTCTCTTCCTGTGCTGTGACCTAGAAATTTCTCTAGACAGTAAGTTGGGGCACTCTTAGGATTCATCTAGTTTTTTTTCTCTTAGGGATTGCTTTTTTTCATTACCCAATGTCCAGTGTCTTGAGTGTTGTTGTTTCATATATTTTGTCTGTTTTTTCAATTGTTTCAAATGGGAGGATAAAAATCTGGTCCCTATTACTTCATCTTGACCAGAAGCAAAAGTCCACCATGTTTTGTGTCTTTTTCTTTTTTTAAACCTTTTGGCATTTACCTGCCTAACTACTACATGTTCTTTGAGACTCGCCCCAGGCTTTACTTCTTCTAGGAATCCTTCTCTGGTATCCACTTACCCAGATAGGGCCCAGATGCTCTCCTAAATGTTTGTGCAATAGCCTAAGCTTTATCATCGTCTCAGACAGAAGTCTGAGAATATGATGCTTATTGTTCAAATTCATTCCTTCCATATATGTCCTTGATCTTGTCCCCTTGCATCTTTAGTTACTCTTACATTGCTCTCTTTTCCTTTTCATCTCAAAATTTCTAAGGTAGCCTACACTTGCTTTCGCTTTTTCATTCACTTGTATTTAATCCTCAGCCCTGTGGAATTTGGTTTCCAAGCTGCTCTTGCCAGGGTCACCTGTAACCTGACAATTGCCGAGTGTAGTGTATTCTTTTGAGTCCTTATCTGATTAGATCTCTCTGCATTATTTCATATTGGTTGCAATTGTCCTTTCTTTCTTGTTATAGCACACTTTCCTGATTCTTTTCCTTCTATTTGACCATTCCTTCTTAGTCAGTTTTGTGGGTCATTTTGTCTGCTCACATCTTAACCCTTAGTATTCCCAAGTATTCTATTTTCAAGGCTCTGTTTCCTTTACTTACATGCTCTTCTTGGGCAAGCTCATTTACTCCCATGGCTTCACTACTATCTTTGGGAACTTACTTCCAAGTGTGGGTCTCTATTTGAATTTCCCAGAGGTACTTCAGATTCAATATGTCTAAACCATAACTTGCCTGTTATTTTCTTAAAGCTGCTCCTTTAGTTTTTTGATACCACTATAGTTAGTCCCTTACTCAAGCTAGAAACATGGAGTCATCTTAGCTTCTTTTCCCCAAGCCCCAGATACATCTCAGCTTCAGAAATATTAGATCCTTAATATTTTAAAATCTGTCCCATAGGGGGAATTTCCAGTAATGGTGGGAGAGTAAAGTGCTCTCCTGAACCCTCCCACAGAAAATAATTATAAAATATGTAAAAAATGTATTTAAAGAAACTGGAAAGGATCCAAAAGCAGACAGAACCTAGAGGAGAGTTTACTTTTGAAAAACAGCAACTAAAAGTGATAAAAATTGTGAGTTTGCAGCTTTGAAAAATTTGCCTGAGGGTATTCATCAATCCCTAAAGTAGAGGAAGGTGGCAGAGAAAAACCTCAGCCTTACTTTCTTATGGTGGCAAAGAACAGAGTTCAGAATAGAAAAATTATATAGATATTTGAGGGGAAGTGCCTTTGAAAGTAAGAAAATCACAGAAGAGGGTGAAACTCATAACCTGACTATAAAATCTACTAAAATCCCTGGCTGAACCGCTCAACTACACTGTTCCCAACCATGTGTATCTCAGGTGGCAGAAATCTGAAGTCTTATTGACTTGAGCTGTCAGAGGACAGAGTCTAGGGCTGAAAAATTGGGGAGTGATCTCCAGAAGTAAAGAAAGCACAGTGAGAGCAGGCCCCAAATCTGAGTATAATCTGTGGCCAAGTTCTTGGCCAGTTATTAGATTACCCAAGAAGACCTGCAGGGGACCAGGCTAAAAAAGTAGCTGCAAGAATTACACAGAGGTATCAGTTGCTGCACATTGCAGGGGAAGCAAAGTCTAAAGTTTAAGTCCAGATAAGTTACTTGCCTATTAGGAATAAAACCCCCAAACAATCACAATCCCAAGGAAAACAAAGTAGAATCCAGAGTTACTACAACTGGTAGCTAGAATGTCCAGTATTCAAACAAAATTACTAGACATGCAAAGGAATAGGAAAGAGTACTCATACTCAGAAAAAAGCAGTCAATAGAAACTGACTCCAGCTTGACTCAGATGTTGGAGTTAGTAGTCAAAGACTTCAAAGTATGTTCAGAGAACTAAAGGAAATTAAAGGGAAATGGTTTTAGTGAGTGAACAGTTAAGGAATTTCAAAAGAGAAATGTAAGCAATTTTAAAAATGGGAAAATGGAAAGAAGAGAACTTCCACTTATGGTATTATAAAGGGGTACATAATTTTCTCATTGTAAAAAACAAGTATAAAACTGGACAACATTGTCGAAACCAAATATTTCAGGCCATTAGAAATATAATGGAGGCAGAGGCAAAGTGAGAAGCATTTATTCTTGAAAAGCTGGTAATGCTTTGAGCAAGTACAGTGGGAGTCTGTAGTCTGCTTCCTGGGGCCTAGCCATCTGTCCCTACCTCCATCACCGCAGCTCAGGTGACAAGAAATGTAGTTTTACCAGTGTGTGGCTGGACATGAAAACTAGTAACTTTTCTGCCAGAGGGGTTGGACTTAATTTGGGGCAGAGGGTGAAAACGTACAACTAAAAGTGGCAAACTTGATTGGGAATTAATAGAGAGAATCCACAGCTTTTCTAGCCCGAGGTTGCAATGCCAGTTGGGGTAAGTGGTGGACCTGCTGGAAACTTAATAGGAAGATCCTGAAAATAAGAAAGCCATAGAAGGGCTGAGATAAGCTCTACAGATGACTGAGAAACTACCTGCACATGCAAGAGAGACCCAAGAGAGCCTGGTAAAAAGTAAAAGTCAAGGGAGACTTGAGGATTGGCTGCTACTTTGAATGCAGTTCCCCAAGCAACACACGGATGGATTGGCAGAGGTGAAGCTTTATGGGCTCGAAGTATTTGAGTGACCGCTGGCCAAATTATTGGCTGACTGCCAAACTATGCAGATACAGGTGTGATGCCTAGGAAGCCGGGCTAAAATAAAAACTGGAATAAAAAAAAACTGAGCAGAGATATCAATGGCAACATACTGTGGGGGCGTCAGATTCTGTAGTTTAAGTACAGGGAAGTTACTAAAAATAACCAGCAGCCCATCAGAAAAATAAAACAGAATCCAGAGTTCCTGCAATATATTATTTAAAATTTCCAGTTTTCAACCAGATGTTATGAGACACGCAAAAAAGAATCAAGAAAATGTGACCCACACTGAGAGAAAAAAAGTGATCAATAGAACTGAATTCTGAGTGGACTCAGCTGTCAGATTTAGCAAAGACTTCAATGCAGCTATTAAAAATGTGCTCAAGAGCCAGACCTGATGGCCTAGTGGTTGAAGTTCTATGCTGTCCACTTTGGTGGCCCAGGTTCATTTTCTGGTCGCAGAACCACACCAGTTGTCTGTCAGTTGCCATGCTGTGGTGGCAGCTCACATAGAAGAACTAGAAGGACTTACAACTAGGATATACAATCATGTTTGGGGCTTTGGGGAGAAGGAAAAAGAAAGAGGAAGGATTGGCAACAGATATTAACTCAGGGTGAAACTTTCCCTGCCAAAAAAAAAAGTGCTTAAAAATTAAAGGAATCTATGCACATAAAAGCAACTGGTTAAGTGAATTTGGCAAGCTTGCAGGATATAAGATCAATATTCAAAGATCAATTGTGTTTATATATTAGCAATGAATAATTGGGAATTGCAGTTTTAAAAACTGTATTATAGCACCCAAAAACATGAAATACTTAGGGATAAATTTAACAAAATATTTGCACATATACTGAGCTATATATTGAAAACTATAAAACACTGCTGAGAGAAATTAAAGAACTAAGTAAATGGAGAGATATTCCATTAAAATGGATTGAATAGTGTCCCCTCCAAAATCGTGTCCCCCCGGAACCTCAGTATATGACCTTATTTGGGGAGAGGATCTTTGTCGATGTAGTTAAGGATCTTGAAATGAAATTATCCTGTATTTAGGGTGGGCCCTAAATCCAATTGCTGGTGTCTTTACAAGAAGAAGGAGAGGGAGATTTAGAGACACAAGGAAGAATGCCATATGAAGATGGAGACAGAGATTGGAGTTATGTTGCCACAAGCCAAGGATGCTAAGAGCCTCTGGGAGCTCTAAGAGGATTCTCCTCGAAAGCCTTCAGAGGGCCTGTGCCAGTGCTTTGATTGTGGACTGCTGGCCCCAGTGCTGTGAGAGAACAAATTTCTGTTGTTTTAAGCCACCGAGTTTGTGGTAGTTCGTCATGGCAGCCCTAGGAAACCAATACAGCCATGTTCATGGATTGGGACTTAGAACGATCAAAATGATTTTGAAAATGAACAACCACGTTGGAGGACTTAAACTATCTAACTTTTAAGACTTATTATAAAGCTGCATTAAAGCAGTGGTATTGGCATAAAGATAGACTACATCAGTGAAACAGAATAGAGTCCAGAAATAGAACCACACAAATATGGTCAATTGATGTACCAAGGCAATTCAGTGGGGAAAGGATAACTCTTTTCAATAAATGGTGCTGGAACAGTTGTTTAGTGATATGGAAGAACATGAACCTTGACCCTTACCTCACACCGTACAGAAAAGTTAGCTCAGAATGGATCATAGACCTAAATTTATGAGTTAAAACTATAAAACTTGTAGAAGAAAACACAGGAGAACATTTTTGAGATCTTGTCAGTAAGTAAATAAGTCATTAAAAGCATGAGCCATAAAAGAAAAAGTTGATAAATTGGAGCTCATCAAAATTACAAACTTTTGC
The DNA here is from genome assembly GCF_041296265.1 of Equus caballus. Classification (NCBI taxonomy): domain Eukaryota; kingdom Metazoa; phylum Chordata; class Mammalia; order Perissodactyla; family Equidae; genus Equus; species Equus caballus. The sequence continues at coordinate 21,779,044 of NC_091685.1, forward strand.
TATTTAAAAGACACCATTAAGGAAAATGAGAAGGCAAGCCACATATATTTGCAAAGTACCCAACAAAGGACTTGTTTCTAGAATATATAAAGAGCTCTTGTAACTTAATTAGAAAACTAATAACAAAGCAAAGGATTTGAACAGATAGCCCACCAAAGAAGATATACAAATGCACAATAAGTACATGAAAAGATGCTCAACATCATTAATCATTATGAAAATGCAAATTAAAACCACAATAAGATGCTACTGCACACCTCGATAATGGCTCAAATTAAAAAGACTTCCCACACCAAATTCTGGCAAGGTTGGAGAACACCTGGAATGCTCACACTGGTGGTGGGACTGTACAGTGGCACAGGACTTTACAAAATGGCCTAGCAGTTTTTTAAAAAGTTAAAAGTACATCTTCCATATGACCAGGCTTTCTACTTGTAGATATTTACCCAAGGGAAATAAAAGGATACGTCCATACAAAGACTTATAGAGGAACATTTCTAGCAACTCAATTTGTCATAGCCAAAAACTGGAATCAACCCATAGGTCCAAATTGTGGTATATTCATACAATAGAATATTACTCAGCAATCATAAGGAAAGAACTATTGATATCCACAGCAACATGGATGAATAGTAAAATAATTTTGCTGAGTGAAAGAAGCCAGACCAGAAAAAATTACATACAATTTTTTGGATTCAATTTATGTAAAATTCTAGAAAATGCAAACAATGAAACTATGATGATAGGAAGCAGAGCAATGATTGCTTAAGGATGTTGGTGGGGAGAAAGGATTATAAAGGAACATGAGGAATCTTTGGAACTGATGGATATGTTCATTGTCTTGATTGTGGTGATAGTTTCATAGGTATACACATATGTCAAAATTTATCAAATCCTACACTTTAAATATGTTAAGTTTATTATATGTCAATTATACCTGAATAAAGTTGTAAAAAAAACCGACAAAGATTTGAATAAACTTCATCAAAGAAAATAAGTGACTGGCCAATAAACACATGAAAAGATGTTCAGCCTCATTAGTCATCAGGAAAATGCAAATTAAATCACAGTCAGATATCATCAGAATGATAAAAAGTAAAAAGACCAAGAATACAAAGTATTGAAGAAGTTGTGGAGCTACTGGAACTCTCATATATTGCTGGTGGAAATGCAAAATGGTGCAGCCACTTTGGACCAAACAGTCCACAGTTTCTTTTTTTTTTTTTTTTTTCCAAAGATTTTATTTTTTCCTTTTTCTCCCCAAAGCCCCCCCGGTACATAGTTGTGTATTCTTCGTTGTGGGTTCTTCTAGTTGTGGCACGTGGGACGCTGCCTCAGCGTGGTCTGATGAGCAGTGCCATGTCCGCGCCCAGGATTCGAACCAACGAAACACTGGGCCGCCTGCAGCGGAGCGCGCGAACTTAACCACTCGGCCACGGGGCCAGCCCCCAGTCCACAGTTTCTTATAAAGTTAAACATACACTTGTGTGTAACCAGCAATTCTCCTTCTAAGTATTTACCCAAGATAAATTGAAACATATATTTACAGAAACATTTGTATTCAAACACTTATAGCAGCTTTATTTATAAGAGCTGAAAACTGAAAACAACTTAAATCTCCATCAATAGATGAATGGATAAATAAATTTTGGTATATCTCTGTAATGATATACTACTCGGTAATAAAAAGGAATGAACTACTGATACACACAATAGCATGGATGAATCTTAAAAGCATTTTTTATGTTTTATGTTGAGTGAAAGAAGCCGGAAACAAAAATGCTATGTATATGACCCTTTTATAAGAAAACCCAAACTAATTAATGGTGACAGAAAACAAATCAGTGGTTGCCTAAGCCTGAGGGTGGAGGCAGGAATTTACTGCAAAGGAGTGTGAACCAGCTTTTGGGGCTGATAGAAATGTTCTCTCTCTTGATTGTGGTTACATGGGTGTATACATTTGTCAAAACTCTTTGACCTATACACTTCAAATGTGTGCAATTTATTTTATGTAAATTTCACTTCAGTTAAGTTCTTTAAAAAAATCCATACCGCTATCCTTGTTTAGCCATGCATCATTTCTCGTTTGGATAAATAGAATACCCTCCTAAGTGGTATTCCTGCTGTTGTCTTATTTCTTCAAACCCATACACTATGCAGCAACCTGAATGATCCATTTAAGACAGAAACTTGACCTTGTCCCTTCCTGCATACAACCTTTTAATTGCTAGCAATTACCTGGTTCCTTAAAGTAGCATATAACGTATTCTTTTTTTGAGGAAGATTAGCCCTGAGCTAGCATCAGCTGCCAATCCTCCTCTTTTCGCTGAGGAAGACTGGCCCTGAACTAACATCAGTGCCCATCTTTGTCTACCTTATAGATGGGACGCCTGCCACAGCATGGCTTGCCAAGTGGTACCGTGTCCGCACCGGGGTCGGAACCGGCAAATCCCGGGCCGCTGAAGCAGAACATGCGAACTTAACCACTGCGCCACCGGGCCGGCCCCTATAATGTGTTCTTTAGTCTGCCCCTTGACTGTCTTTCCAGCTCATATTCCATTACTTCCTGCTTCTCACTTTGCTTATGACTCTCAGTTCCCGACACACGCCATGTTAACCTCATTTCTTGTGCCTATATTCATCTTTCCTCTCAGCCCTTTGTTTACCCTTTAAAATTCAGCTCAAGACTCTCTTCCTCCAGGAAGCCTTTATTTATTTAAACAATCCTTCTTCAGTTGCTCCCTCTCTCCAAAAGAGAGGAGTTAAGTACCCTAAGATTGTGTTCCTTTGGTTCATCATAACTTTTATAGTTATATTTACCGTTTGGCTTATTGTGTTTTCAGTTCTCTCCCTCTAGATTGTGTGCTGGTGGTTGAGCCCAGTGATTATGTTTTTTTTTTAAATATTTTGGATCCACAAGACCTGTTCCATAATAAGTGCTCAATAAGTATTTGTAGAAAGATTAAATATAAATGTCAAGTGAGAAAAGACGATAAAAGTATACATAGTATAATTATTACTATTTTGTTTTAAGCAAAACTCTTTGTAAAGACAAAAAGATTGGGAAGATTTATATTAACATTTTAACATGAGTTTGGGTGGTGAAATTAGTTTCTTTAGTATTTTTGACAGTTTTGCATTTTTAAAAAAACATTTAGCATGCAATTATTTCTTGAGACATAACCTAAAAAACTGGCTGTGTAACTTTTGCCTACTCAAATGAACTTTTGCATTTTTTTAGGTCCACACGGCAGTCACAATTTCCAATCCCTTAACCATAGACCTGACTGCAGAGATTGCTGGTCGGTCAAAGAATGTATCAGTCCAACCTGAGACATCAGAGGATCCCGGCACCACGCCTAGTACTCAGCAAGTAAAAAGCCCGGGGAAAATCCACATTGCTAGCCCTCTGCCTGTGGCTCCCTCCTACAGTTATGCTACCCCCAGCCCCCAGGCCTCTTTCCAGAGCACCTCAGCACCATACCCAGGTGAGGCCCTTTGATTCTGCCCTGGGAGATAGGATGGGAACCTAGAGCATTTGATCAAAGTGTTCTCTTTTAGTGGAAAGAAAGGAGGGAGACATGACTTTTGAATACTGTAGGTTAGAGAAAAAATAACCCTGTCCCTGTAATCGTAGGACCTAGGGCTCTCAATTCTTTTCTCAACAGGCTCCAGCCTATGGGAATTTGTGAGGCTCATTTTCCCAGAGCCAGATTCCGCTGTGCCTGGAACTTAAAGGCACAGGATTCAAATAAGTAATGTTCAAGGAATCAAGCCAACGGAGGCTACTGGGAAAAAAGAGTTGGATCTGTTTGTTGGATCTGAAAGGCTGATTGTAGGTCAGGTATTTATCTCTCTGATTTTCACAGCATCTTTATTTTTAAAGTAACCCATAGGAAGGAGAGTTATACATAAAGTGTTGCCTTAACAACAACTCTGCGCATCACGGGTGCTGTTCTAAGGAGTTAGGAGGAAATAGTTAATCAAGGAAACCAAGTTGATCTTTATCCCCTGAAAAAGTCAACAGGGTGAAGCAAAGCCAGTGAAAACAAAATTTTGCCAACTTTTAATTTCCTAGAGTCTCCTTTGGTGGTACTATAACATGAAATTTTAGGGCTTCAATCCTGAGGCACCAAAGTAATTTTTGTATTCAGACAGAATTTCTGTAAGTTTTGGTGTAATTGTGAAGAGTTTGAGTTGCTCTGTATTTTTGTCCATTATACAATCTCTGAGTATCATAGTTTCTTTCTTTCTTTTGAAAATCACTTCAGAGAATTCTAATTCCACTTCCTGGAGTGTCTAAATGCTGAAGCTTCCATAAAGGATGGTTTCATTTCTCCCCAAGTGCAATGTTCCCAAGCAGACAGACACATCTCAAATTTCATATTTTTCTAGGAAGCCCTTCTCACCTCCCAGTCTTGAATTATGGCTGGACCAGCCAGTTGTTTGCTTTAAGCTCTTCTAGTCCCTAGGTCTCATACCAAATGAACAATTATTGTCAGAGAAAGAAGATTTATATAATCAGTGGTTCTCAACAACCTGCAAACATTTTTGGTTGTTATAACTATGGAGGAGGGGTGCTACTGGCATCTAGTGGGTAGAGGCCAGGGATACTGCTAAACGTCTTACTGTACGCAGAACAGTTCCCCTGCAACAAAGAATAATCTGGTCCAAAATGTCAATGGTGCCGTGGTTGAGAAACTCTGATATACCTGAGATAGCTAGTGAATAGTATAAAGATAGTATATAGCTATTTGCTAATGTGGGTGTTCCAAAAATGCTAAAGTAGATCAGTTTGAACTGAAATGATCTGGGAAGATTTCTTGGAGAGAAGACTGGCTTTAAGCTAGAAACAAAGCACTGTATTTGGAATAAAGAAAGGCAGGTAAACACTCCAATTGAAGGAAATAGCTTTTACCAAGTCCTCAAGAGTAGACCATGGCTTCTATGGGGTACAAGAGGGAAGATTAATATAACTAGAGGCAGAACTGGGTAGGAAGGGTGAGATGGTGTGATCAGATGATAGTGGTTCTCTAATGCCAGGTTAGGAGTTTGGTCTTTAACATGGTGTGGGAGTCAGGGTCTTAAGTAGGACAGTAACATGATAAGTGAGTATTTTAGAAAAATTAATGGTGATGCGTGTTTTAGGAAGACAGAATGGATTAGAGTGGGGAGAGCTAGCAGAGGGAAGACCAATTAAGATTCTTGGAGTAATCTAAGTCTATGGTTATGGAAACTGGAATGGAAAGAAATTAAGGTTGGCCTTGTGACGTGACACTTGTCTTTCCTTCTAAGAACTGTATATATGTATTTTATTAGCAAATTATTTATCAGCATAAAGGTGATCCTTGAAATAGAATTGAACTCTGTAGAAAGTAGTTTAGGAGGGCTTAGGAACAGACCATAGTTAAAATACAGTAGAGAAAAACTCAAAGAGAAAGGAAGAAAAGTAGAATAATATGGCGTCATGCTAACCAAGAGTTTTAAGATGGAGCTAGTCAGCAGAATGAGATGCCACAGAGGTGAAGGATGAGGGTGAGAAACAGCTATTTAATTTACTAAGAAGCAGTTCGCTGATGACCCCCAAAGATTCTTTTCAATGGAAAAGTGGGGGCAGAATCAAATTTCAGGGATTAGAGAGGATAAATAATGAGGAAATAAAGGCAGTGGCTGAATATTGTTCATAAAAGAAATTTGACCACAAAAGGAAGGAGGGGAGTGAGAGGGCCTGGGTCTAATTTCTTATCTCGTGTATATTTCCCTTGTTTCAGTTGTAAAGGAACTGGTGGTCTCTGCTGGAGACAGTGTCCAGATAACCCTGCCTAAGAACGAAGTTCAGTTAAATGCATATGTTCTCCAAGAACCGCTGAAAGGTAAAACATTCCCTTACGTTTGGGGAACTACTGTTTTAATTTATAATGCTATTTAAATACCTTAACTCATTTACTCACTGCAACAGTCCTGTGAGAATAGGAGATAGCAGGTGCATGCACAAATATTTATGTGATACAAGAGGCAATATACTATAATGTTTGAGATCATAGACTTTTGTTGTCAAGCCTGGATTCAAATCCCAGCTCAGCCAGTCATTAGCTGAATGATTTTAAGCAAATTATTTAACTTCTCTGAGTTTCCATTTCTTTCTCAGTAAAATGAGGATAATAATTCCTACTTCATAAGATTACTTTAAGAGCAAAATGAAATGGTATATAAGGCATCTACGTCAGTGCCTAGCACACAGCTGCTGCTCATTAAATGTAAGTTGTATTATACTCATTTAGAAGAGGAAGAAGCTGAAACAGGTTTGTCTGTTTGTTTTGCCCAAACTAGTAAATAGCAGATGCAGAACTTAGAGAGAAGTTATTCAAGACCGCTGCTAACATAGATTTAAAACTTAAAAAAAAAAAGACAATTCCAGTGTGATATACAAAATTCAAATTTATAAAATATATAAATAGGGAATGATTAATTCATTTTTTAAGAAAACTTTTGTAAGATGAGCATCCCTGTCACCTTTGAAGTATATGTTAATATACCAAAGTTTAACTTATAAGCACATATGTTTAGTACCTTAAGACTATCTATGACATGAAGTGAAGCATACTTTGATGCAAAAGGATTGCATTGGGTTTCTGTTACTCTCATTATAAGGTTAGTCAAGTAGAATGCCATACTCTATTCTAAATGGAGTCCTTCCATTTTAGGTACACACATTTCTAATACAGTATTCCTAATTTCTAGGCGTAATAGCAAATAGTATATTTATGCAAAAAGTACTTTAACAGAACTGAAATGCCCTCTCTGTTCTATATTTCTGCCCTCAAATTGAGGTTTTCTTGTCAATTCATTCCACCTTCCTCTAGAGAGCTTTTTCCTTTTCTCCTCTAGTGGTTAGTTAAGGTGAATGGATTCGTTGGCCTTTGAAGACGGAGGTGAGGAAAGAACTGCCTTGAGTTGTGATTGCTTCAACTCTTTTGTGAAAGATATGCTGGGCTCTACTGTATTTTCTTTTCTAATCCCTATTTGCATGTATATTTCAGTAAGTTAATATCACCTTGTAGATCAGTATTTCAAAACACATCAGTTGAGAAACAGATTCTCTTCAACTCTCCTCTTCCCAAGTTCTTCAGCCCTTATCAGATACATGAGATGGATGGTTTCAAACTTTCAAAGTTTGGTGATCATGAGACGGGAGCAGCTCTGCCTGCTCTCCATCCCCCCTCATATCCTGTGACAGCAGCTCTCAGGATCCCTCTTGGGTTCAGAGGCACAGTTTGAAAACCACTAACCTAAATCATTAAAACTAGCATTCTGTCTAACAGACCTATACTCAGTTGTTCTTACCTTTGGGCAAATTTCTGGCTGTAAGGCATAATTCATCCCCTGAGCTTTTCTGTCCTAGGAATATTGTCCTTTTTTGAAATTTGTGTTGCTAGCCTTAGATATTATAAAATTGTCAGTTCCCAGGCTAGTGTGAGTCTGTTTTCTGTGTGGAAAAGAATTTCCAACTATAGTTGGAAGAAATGTCATCTCAGCACCAGTCCTACTGCTGCTGCTGCTTTCCTGCTCCTCACCTAACCTACCTTCCATGGATAGACTGGTGAGAGCTGCCTGGGGCTGACAACTGGCCATAACAAAATTAGTATTTTGGGGAGGAAGGAAGAGTACTCGATCTTATATCTCAAGCTTATGAAATAAAATCGGCCTTAAGATGAAGGCTATCTAAGAATTAGATTCTATGTGTAAACTTTAACTTTTGAACTCATGAAACAAGAAAAAGAATACCATTCTCTTCTAAGTTTGAGGTTTCTTTTTTTCCTTTTATTTTTTCCTTTTGAGTAGTCACTTAAACTAAGCCTTTCTACCAAATCCTACCCTTCCCTAGCCAAGAAATGCATTTTGTTCCCCCCAAAATTAAAACCACTTTTACTGGGGAGGGATTCCGTTAGATAAAGGATTCTATCCTTGCCTTCCCCAGTCATACAGTCTAAGCTACAAATGAGGACCATTTAATGCTTCATTTGATCTTAATTAATTTCAGTGGGGCCTGTTTTAAATGGGCCATCCCTACCATCTTCTGCAGTGTGTTATTTAGCTCAGCAGGAATGAAGTAGCTCTTTTAACTCACCAGGGTGTGATGACCTCAGTGAGACGAGCATTGTGAACACTCTGTAAAAAGCTATTTTTGAACCATGTTATTTAGAAGTCATTGCCGTGCTTTGTTGCAGAAGTTTTGCAAGAAAATGGCCTTTGTTCCCAATGAGTTCATCTGCAGTGGTTGGTAGGACATGTATCTTCACTGGGATGCCATGAGCATCCCTGGTATTTTGAGGGGGGATTGGCCTTGAGAAGGGTGGGTATGGGGCAGGAATGAGCATCGCTGGGAGAGTGGAAGAAGCCCTGACTGTGGCTGAGTCAGCAGAATCCACCCTTTCAACAGAACATTTGGTTTCCCTAGAGGCTTTAGGGTGAGATCTAAAAAACAAAGGCCTTGTCAAGATTTAGAAGAGGTTTGTTATTGGCAGGCTGTCTGGCTGCCCTCTTTGTGTGTAGGTGTGTGTTTTCATGATTTTTGTAACTGCCCTTTTATAGGAGAAACCTACACCTACGACTGGCAGCTGATTACTCATCCTAAAGACTACAGTGGAGAAATGGAAGGGAAACATTCCCAGATCCTCAAACTATCCAAGGTGAATTTGCCTCCTGTCATTTTCAGGGCTGGGGTAGAGGTGTTGACCATTTCCCAAAATGTATACTGTTGGATTTTTTGTCCACACTTAAGTCGGGAACAATCTTTTGGAACTGAATCCTCCAAAAGTGTGACTGGCTGACATCCAGTATTTGTTAGTATATGATTCTCAGATTTTCATTTATGTTGAGAAGACTGTATAAGCATGGTGGTGATAGCTGAAAATATACCCTAAACAGCTTTTAAGGGTAACATAAGGATTTTAGAATTTGGGAGATAAGCTAGGTTATTTGTGGCCACATGACTGTGTAAATTGGCTCAGTCTTTTTTGGGATTCAGTTTAGTTATTAAGAGCCATAAAAGTGTTCATATTCTTTGGCCAAACAATCTCATTCATTCATTCATTCTTTCAACAACAGTTCATTGTATAGTAGTTATGTGGCAGGCATTGGGGGCTTACCAGTGAATTAATCACAATCCTAATATTGAAGGACAATAGAGTCTAGTAGGTGACACTGACCGGAAGCAGGTGTTATAACAGAGGATACACTAGGTCAGTGCAGGGAGTCTTGAAGCCCTGAGGAGTTAGAGTAGATTTCTTACAGTTTGCCTAGTTAGGTTGTGAAAGATGACTAACTTACCAGGTAAAGGATAGAGTGATAATACCCTAAGCAGAGGAAGTAATATGACCACTGGGCCAAATATTAGAGAGAAAATGTGGGAAGAAGGGAATTATATGTGGTTCAACTTGACCAGACCCTATGGTATGAGAAGAGCAGTAGCACAAGTAAGTTAGAGAGATGCAAGGGCCAGATTGCACAGAGCATCGTATGGCAGAGTTAGGACTTTGAATCTTATCCGGAGGGAATATAGAGCCTTTGAAAGATTTTAAGCAGGAGAAAGACGTGTTCAGATTTTCACTTTAGAAGGATCACCCTGACTGCAGACCAATGAGGAACGTGTGGAAAAATGTAGGTATGAGATGATAATCGTCTGAGTAAAAAAACTAAATGAATAAAATAAAACTTAAAAACCACCTATTGAGCTCATATCATGTGCCAGACACAGTGCTGTTGTTTTATGCAATTATTTCATTTAATCTTCATAACAACCCCAAACTGTAATGTTAACATCTGTTTTACAAATGACAAAACTAAAAATTGGAAAAATAGAGTGATTTGGTGAAAGTTCACAAAGATATTAAATGGTAGATTTGACCTGGAACTTTCTGTCTCTGATGCGGATGCTTTTAACAACTGTGCTGTGATGAATGGTTAAAAACTAAGGTGAGGGCAGTGTGAATGGAGAGAAGTGAGTGGATTTGAGAAATATAATGGAGGTTGACTTGATTTGACTTGGTGATCAATGAATTGGGTGGAGGTGTTGGGGAAGAGAAGTCTAGGATAATTCTAGCCTTTGGCTTAGGCACCTGCGCGGATGTTGATGTGATTGTGGTGATATTCACTAAAAGGAGGAGCACAGAAAGAGAGGAGAGTTGGGGGAGGTTTGCAGATGACTAATTCGTTTTTGAACAGAGTGAGTTTGAGGTACCTGTGAAACACTTGAGTGGAGGTGTCCAGTAAATAGCTGGGGGTGTGAGGGCCCAGAGATCTGTATACAAGTCTTGGGTGGAGAGATAAATTTGCACACCACCCTCAAATAGATGACAGTTGAAGCCATGGTAGTAGATGAGATCATCCAGAGAGCGTGTGTAGAGTGAAGAAATAAACGAGTTGTGATTGGACTCTTGCGGAACACTGTCATTAAAGGTATGAAAGAGAGAGGAAACTGAAAGAAATGAGGAGTGGGCAGAGAAGTGAAATCCAGGGAAGGAGAGCATTGCAGGAAGAAGGAAGTAGTCAAAAACGCTACATGGAGTCAGTTAGCATTTACCCAAAGAAGATAATTCCACAGAAGGAAAAAACCCCATTTGCCTGAAAGATGTTCATCACAGCATTAGTTATAATAGTAAAAATTTGGGAATGACTCAAATATCCAACAACGTGGAATGCTTATGTGAATTATGGCACATTTATTCATGTACTAGTCTGTAGCCATTAAAATGACTACTAAAAAGACTCTTATAATGGGGAAAGTGTTCATGCTAAATGAATGGAAAGAAGAAAAATTAAAAGTTTGATACGCACCTTGATTTTACCTGGGCCCTGAATACCATTGAAATAGGAGTTCCTTAAAGGTAGGGATCTTATCTTACTCATCTCCAAACTCTATGCCTAGGACAATGACTGATATGTACTTGGTTCTCAATAAATGTTTGTTGAACAAATGAACTGTTTAAAACTATTTTTTGCATGTGGTCAAGGATTGGAAAGAAATAAGAGAAATATGATAAATTGATGTGTTAGGACAGTGGGATTGTGGGTGTTTTTTTCTTTTATGTTATGTTTATACAGTTAGTGGAAATCAAGAGGGAAAAATATTTAGATATTTGGGAGCTATTTGATATTTTTACAAAATGTTTTTCTTTGCAGAGATGATTGTTTTAATTTCATAATTCTGTAAAGTTGGATGATTGGGCCCTTAATAGTTCTTCTGCAAAGAAAATGGGAGTACAGAGATATTGAAATCCCTTCTGTTGTTTGAGAGTCAGCTAGTAATAAGATTCACATTAAAAGCTATGTTTTTTTCGTTTATAATTCATTGTTTCATCTCTTCAGCAAGTTTGCTTTCTCCATTTTGGAAACAGTGCAAGAAGAGGAGAGTGCAAGCATCAGCATAGGAAAGTTCAGATATATGTGTTATTTTAAATGTAATCGCTGTTCTTTGTGATTGTCTAAAAGATCTTCTCTCACTTGTGCAGCTCACTCCAGGCCTGTATGAATTCAAAGTGATTGTAGATGGTCAAAATGCCCATGGGGAAGGCTATGTGAATGTGACAGTAAAACCAGGTATGTGTTTCTCAGTCCTGGCCTTGTCTCCATCACTCCCTCAGCAGAATTGCCTAGGAGATGGAGATTTGACTTCAGTCATTCTTTTTTAATTCTCATTCTTTTTTTGTAGTATATTTATTGGGCAATTCCTAGCACAATGTAGTAAAAGGTTAGAGTGGCAAAGTATGTACTTTGGTTCTAGTTGGAACACTTGGCTTGGCGGGGAAATATTAGTCACATGGCCCACAGTGCAGTATGGCCTGAGCAATAGTCTATTTGCCTGAGAACTGGTTCTCCAAGTGGGTCATGCTGAGAGAGGACCATGTGTTGTACTTAAGAGACACAAGAAAGCCAGGACCCTAGGAGAAGCATGTAAAAGGAAAACCAGCCAAGTGGCTGGCTTTTCTGATCTCTTTCCAGAAATGTGGGCCTTTGCACGCAGAATTCCTCATTTAAACCCTGCCAGTCCTCTTTCACCTTGGAAATGAAATTCAGGCTTTCTTTTAAGTGATCCACCATTGGTAGATTACAGCATAATAGCAAGATTTCTTGTTTCGTATTTTCAGAGGATTTGGAGTAAGTTGGAAAGTGGCACATACGTTGGCACAAATTCTTAGTACTGTTTTCTGTCTTTGTTGGTAATACATTTTCTTTTCATTCCTTGAACTTTGTAGTCAAGGTAATCTTTTACCTTCTTAAAAATGGGTTTGGCATAAAGACCATTCAATCATTTCTCAAAGAAAAGGCTGCTGGGTATGTAGCTCACAGTCGGGTTGGACCAGAGTGGTTCGTGACCTTCCCATCACTCAGGCCTAGTCACCTCACACACAGTCAGCTCGAGGACGGTTGAGAAATCACCTGTTATCTTTTCAGCACAGTCTGTGTTAAGGGATAGTTTGTTTGCCCAGGCCTTTATTGCACAAAGCTTGCTTGTTGCCCACCTCTAGTCAGCTTGCCCTGAAAGCAATCACTTGCTGCTATAGTGCTTTTCGTAAGCTAGATAGCACATGAACATTGAAAGAACACACAGGCCATGGTCTTAGGACTAGTCCGGTTTGGAAGAGGCTTTAAACACTCTCAGGTGTCTTATGTTAAAATGGCAACCTGGTCTTGTGACTTTCCCATTTGGCTATGCTTCAACAGTCACTTATGTAATAGAAGCTGCTTTATAATCCACCCAGATGTGGCCCGCTCCTCCTATAATTTATAAAGCCCCTCTTCCAATTTCTTCTGGGTCATTTTCTTACAGAGCCCCGTAAGAATCGGCCGCCTGTTGCCATTGTGTCACCACAGTTCCAGGAGATCTCTCTGCCAACCACTTCTACAGTCATTGATGGCAGCCGTGAGTACTTGTCCAGCCGTAACGTTCCAGAAGAGCATTCACTGTGTGCTCTCGTAGAAAACTCTGGTAGAAGATTTGGAGCCAGCTATGTCTGCATTCTGTTTAGGCCAGTCTTCTTGACCGTGTTCTAGGAAGACCAACCATCGGAAGCAACTGATCAGGAAGTAAAAACCAGACAGGCTGGATTTACAATCCCCATGTGGCTTGTTTGAAGTAATATTTCTGCTCTGAGATGGTTAAAAAAGCAAGTGGCTTTATGCACATATTTAGCATTATTTTAGTTCAAATTTGGTGTTTTTCAAATTTGCTCAGATATAATTGCCATTCCCAGTTACGGAAACAAAGCTCCTTCTATCACAGCAAGATAAGTAACTGAGAGTCTTGACTGAGGAGCTCTCACCCAGCCTTCACTGCCTAACAAGGTTCGTGTCAGCCTTCTCCTGGAAAGACTCGCAGAATGTACTCTACACCCCTGCCTGGGCTCATTACATCTTACCCTTCAGGATAGTGTCACCTGATGGGTGCCATGAGAGGACTTCTGAGTCTTTGCCTTGGATCCTGACTATGTGTGTGCAGGAGGTTTCAAGCCTCCCATCTCACCAGCACTTGCCTGGTTTCTTCTGAGACCCGTTGAGGCCCTGTTACCCTGACTGTCTCGGCACTGACAGTGGGTTTTGGCAGAGGCAGTCACTGCTTTAGCAGAGGGATCTCTAGCAAGGTTAAACATTTCATGTAGATGGTTCTGGCAAGAAGAGGAGGCTAGAAGAATAGCAGGCCAAGAGGAAGGAAAGAGAACAGTAAGAAGCACTTGTGAGAGTACTAGAAATGGTTCTCATAGAGCCATTTTATTTTGTATTTTTGTAGCTTTTTTTTTTTTTTAAGGAAGACTAGCCCTGAGCTAACTACTGCCAACCCTCCTCTTTTTGCTGAGGAAGACTGGCCCTGAGCTAACATCCATGCCAATCTTCTTTTCTACTTTATACGTGGGATGCCTACCACAGCATGGCTTTTGCCACGCGGTGCCATGTCCGCAACCGGGATCCGAACCAGCAAACCCTGGGCTGCCGAGAAGCGGAACGTGCATACTTAACTGCTGCGCCGCCAGGCTGGCCCCTTATTTTGTATTTTTGAATAGGTCAAAGTTAAATAATACATAAAGGTATACTGTGAAAAGAATCGCTACCATCCCTGTCTCCCAGCTATCTAGTTTTCCTACAGACGATCAATAGTATTATTTTATGTATCTTTCCAGTGATAATTCATGCATATATAAGAAAATACATATGCAGTCTTTACGATAACACTGGATACACACTATTGTGTACAATGCTTGTTTCTATATGTTGGAGAATTTTTCTTGAATCAGTACATGAAATTCTTCTTCATTCTTTTCTCTTTTAATGATTACATGGCCTTCCATTATATGGATGTATAATTTCATTGTATGAATGTATACTTGTTTTCAATCAATCTCCCTTGGTGACCATTTAGATTATTTTTGGTCTTTTACTATTACAAATGATGTTACCATGAATAATCTTGTAAGCATGACATTTAACATACCTGCAAGTATATCTGTAGGATATATTCCTAGAAGAGGAATTGCAGGGGCAAAGATAAATTTTACCAAATTGCTCTTATGGAGGTTGCATCAACTCACACTTCCACCACGACTTATGAGTGAGCCTCTTTCTCCACACTTTTACCCAGATAATGTGTTATGAAACTTTGGTATTTACCAATCTCATAGGTTAAAAAAATGGTTTCTCAAGTGTAGTTTTTATTTGCATTTCTTTTATTTTAAGTGAGGTCGAGTATCTTCTCACATGTTTAAGAATTTTTGATTTTCCTTTTTTTATACAGTAGCATTTTAACCAGAGGTTGTCTGTGTTGCGTCCTTGGAAAACTACGCAGTGGCGTATTCATAGAGAGGCAGAATGACCCAATATTCCTAGGGAAGAAACACTCTGGAGAGAGAGTCTGTAATTTCATGACATTTTCCTAGCTTCAAGTCTCTGGGTAGTTGTCCTGGTTTGTGTAAACTGGATAAATGCTGAGACCCAGTGCTCTCATGTTGTAACTGATGTTTCTTTGTGGTCAAGAAAGCACTGATGATGATAAAATCGTGCAGTACCATTGGGAAGAACTTAAGGGGCCTCTGAGAGAAGAGAAGATTTCTGAAGATACGGCCATATTAAAATTAAGTAAGCTCGTCCCTGGGAACTACACTTTCAGGTAAATTGGGATCCAGCTTCAGGTTTACTATAGGCCTTTTTTTTTTTTTTTTGTTGGTCTTGTGGGTTTTACATTCTTATAGGAATAACTCTGACAGATATCAAATTCACTGTAGAGTTGGTTGATAATACAGCCTGTGATTCTATTGGTTCTCTGAGCCCTATGGTGATTGTGGTCACACGATGATAACATTTTAGGGCAGAGGGCCCTGCTTGGTAGATCAGGATCCACCACAGTTGTTCCTTCTGAAAGCCTTAGCTAGCAGATCTCCAAAGTTTTTTTAGGATTTCCGTCATTAAGTGAAAGGGCCCATCTTCCTTTGTCTTTTCTCAGGCAAAATCTGGAAGGAACCTACTCCTAGCTGTCCCTTCTCTTTGGGGAATGCTTCCTCAACTTATGAGATCTCAAAATCTTTACTTTTGATTAGTGGTTTATTTGAATATGATTTGTAGAATCTTTCTCTATTGGAGATTTTTGGAGAACTTGATTGAACGAAAGTCCTTTTGGGAACTAGTGGCGACGTTCTAGAATGTGATTAATGAGAGTGTAAGGCTGACTCTAGAGTAATCCTCCTTATATTTGCATAATTCCTTGTATGTTACAACGAATGTGTCCATGAGTATCATACAAACACCATACGTGCAAGATACTGTCTTCATTTTACATCTGAGGAAATGAGCCTTAGTCTATTTACTAACTTCTCTGAGGTCATACAGCTAGAACTGAAATGCAGATTCTCTAACCCCCAAGTCAAGGCTTGTTCTGCTCCACTCCGTGACTCCTTGACTTGACCTGTACATATTTTGTTTATGCTTCCTTGCATGCCCTTCTCAATCTGTTGAGTTCTGCCCATCCTTAAGGACCTGCTCAGTTTTCCACGAGGCTCTCTGAGATCCCTCCATGGAGGACAGGATATGTCTCTCCTCTTGTTGCACTCAGTGCCTCTCTGGGGCACCTGCTGTGGTGCCCCAGCTTATTCATGGGCATCCGTCTTCCCCACTGGGGCTGAGAGGAGTCAGGTCTGACACACCACCAGAGCCACAGCAATGAGTGTCCTAGTGCGACATCTACCAGAATAATAAATACACAAGTTTTGACTTAGCAGCACTCCCATTGACTCCAGACTTCAGGTGAATGAAGAGTAGCTGCCAGGACAAGATTGGGGCCTTCTCACTGGCTTAAAATGAATTTCTAATATAGGAATTTCAATGTTAATGGAATTTAGCCTGAGCCATGTCGATCCTTTTTAAAAATAGTAACAATAATAGCTACTGTTTCGTAAACATTTACTCTGTGTTTAGTACTGTTCTGAGCTGTTTGCATGCAGTATCTCATTTAATCCTTGTAACAGGTATTATAATTGCTCTTGTTTGACAGACTAGGAGATTTAGGCACAGAGAGGTTAAGTGACTTGCCCAAGGTCACACAGGCAGTTTGGCTCCATAGTCTGAGCTTTTAACCACAATGTTGGCCTGTAGAGTTTTGGGTGGATGGGGTATTGGGAGTGATTCTTTTTCTAAGTCTCAGTCTATGAAATGATGGGTTTGGGTTTGATTAACATTAAGGTCCAATCTTGTGTGATTCCACTTACCTTTTGCTCTCTCTGCTTTTATGTGGCAGTAGCCTCTTTCCCCAGCCCCATGGTCAGCTGCGGTTTCGTTCCAGGATACTTGCATGCAAGCCGGGGACTGCTCGAGGTGAAAGTTGGAGTAATGGGCAGCTGCCATTTGTCTACAAGTAGACAAATGGTTTTGTTCTGGAATAGGATATGTTAAAAAACAAAAAACTGAAAACAAGGAAACTGGAAAAAGAGAACTTCTCGGATTTTTCTTTTTCAGATGTTTGCTGATTTGCACATGTCTGTGTGTCTGATGTTTTTGTGCACTTTTTCTAAAGACTGTAATACCAAAAATGCCCTTCAGACCGTAGGGAAAAGGTGAGATTGTGGGTAAAACCCCACAGATGTCTGGCTCTGTCTGTGGCTGGTGGCGAGATTTAAACAAACGACATGTCTTTTCTATGCTTTTCCTCTTTCTGTCAGCAAAATGGAAGGAGCCCAAACCTCCTTGCTTGCTTATGCTCACATTTTGAGGTGGCAAGAGAAGCTTTAGGCTGTTCAGCTGGAAAGCATCATTTAGGTAAAAGCCTGCTCTTATAAATGAACATTTTTTTTTCTCTTGCAAATCCTATTTCACACTGGCACAAACTGTGGAACTGTTGCGTGGGAGAATGCATTTCCATCTCAGGCTCCTGTCTTACCAGAGCCAGCCCTCCTGGTCCATCCCAGAGGCTGTCTGCCTAGGATGTCCGTTCTTGTGATCTGTACTCAGCCGAAACAGGATGATGGGAGGCAAACCTGCTGCAGACAGAGCTTGCTCTATTTAGCGCAGCGTCCTTGAACCCCACGGGACTAGAGGCCAGGTATCCTCTTGTCTGAAGACTTGGTTTCTGGGCTTTGGGGTCAGAGAACTGGGCTTGCATCTTAGCTCACTGTGTAGCCCTGGGCAGCTTATTTAGCCTCTCTAAGCCTCCTGTAAAGTGAGATCGATGGTATCTACTCTATTAGATTGTTGTGAGGGCCGCATCAGACAGTGCTTCTAAAGACACGCAGGCAGCAGAGCAAAATGGTGCTGGAGACATATTGCCTGGATTCGGATCCTGTCTCTACTCCTTTCAAGCTGTGTGACCTTGGCAAGTTACTTTGGCTCTCTCTGCCTCAGTCTCCTCATAGATGTAAGGAGTAAAATGAGGACGGTACTTTACAGAGCTGTTGTGAGGATTTGATGAGATACAAAGCGCTTGGAACAGTGCCTGGCACAGAGTAAACGCTCAGTCAGTGTTAGCTTCTAGTATGACTGCCAGGAGGAATGGGTAAGAATTGGGTACCAGTTAGTAACCCTACCACCTTGGGATTCCTCAGCTTTGATTTGCAGTCCTCTCGTGTTTATTCCTCTTTCCTTAAGCCCATCTCTGATTGCACAACTCTCTCTGCCCTGATAGTTTGACGGTTGTAGACTCTGATGGAGCTACCAACTCCACCACTGCGAGCCTGACGGTGAACAAAGCTGTGGATTACCCTCCTGTGGCCAACGCTGGACCCAACCAAGTGATCACCCTGCCCCAGAACTCCATCACCCTCTTTGGGAACCAGAGCACTGATGATCATGGCATCACCAGCTATGAGTGGTCGCTCAGCCCAAGCAGCAAAGGGAAAGTGGTGGAGATGCAGGTAGGAGGGGGTAGTTTCTGTCTTTTCTTGCCCAGGGGGCTTAGAGCTGCTGGACTGGGTCACCCATCCAAGGCCTGTTTTTCTCCATTTTAATTACCAAAGTCAGATTTGTGCATAGAATACTTGAATTTTTTAAAAATCCAGAAAGTTTAAGGGGACTTTAATTAACACATTAGCAAAAACCTTTATCTTAAATGTTTAGTATTAGAGGAAAAGGCTAGGTGAGAGATGGTAGTTGTTCTAGATGATTCCAGAGGGTCAAAACTATTTAGAAGCTATAAGGGTGCAAACCTTAGTGAACTCTATTCCAAATTGGAGTCGACTGCCTGACTAGATGGTGAGCATCTTCTCTGTGGAGATATTTAAGAAGAGACTAGATCTGTCACCAGGCAGGTAATGTAAGTAAAGAAAGAAAACTGGATGGGGGCTCTGGCGAACTGGAGAACTTCAGCCCTGACCAAAGGGGTCAGCTGCTCTTCAGGTCCAGCTGGTTGTTGCCACATGGAAGTATGGTCCTAATATTGCTTGATCATCCAGCTTTTCAAGAGAAGACAGAAATCTAGACCTTTATGTGAAATTTTCTAACTTTTAAGACACTACAGGTCAAACAAAATGTCTGCAAGCTGGATTCAGCCCAGAGCCTGCCAGTTTTTACCCACCATTCTAGAGGAAGTTCCTACATTGGAAGTTTGCCTTAAATGATTTATAATGTTCCTTCTGACACTTAAGAGTCTATGTTTCCAGACTTGAGGCATGACGTGAAGCTCACATTTCACCTGGCTTTAGTTTAAGTATCATGTTAGGTTTTGCTTCTGTTGCAGAATCTATACAAACCTCACAAGGGGACAGTGTGGTGTTAGCGTCCTGAGTCGCTGCTGTGTTTTATTGAGGTAGCTTTATTAGGATCACTGCGTGGCTTTTGTAGGAAGAACATGGCTTTTAAAATTGTGTTATTTT
Source organism: Equus caballus (assembly GCF_041296265.1). Lineage (NCBI taxonomy): Eukaryota > Metazoa > Chordata > Mammalia > Perissodactyla > Equidae > Equus > Equus caballus. Next base: position 21,798,387 of record NC_091685.1, read on the forward strand.
ATTTTACGTTCATGGTCTTCTCTCTGGCTTGGCTCATAGAGACTGACCTTGGTTATCTCTGCACATTTTCCCGTTCTCCCCTCCCTTGTGAGAGCTCTGACTTTATTTGAAGCTGCTGCTGTGTCAGGGAGGGCTGTTCCCTTGAAGGGAGAAACTTTGCAAGATGTTCCACAGGGGCTGATTCAGCATTCTCTAATTCTGCTGAACTGGGAGGTGATAGCCCAACGCCAAGCTGGGTTTAGAAAACTGGGTAAATCATTTCTACCAGAGGAGGACTTACTGTATGATGTTGTGATTCTGGGAGTCTGCTTTTCCACTTGTCTGTTTTTATATATTAGGGTGTTAGAACACCAACCCTGCAGCTCTCTGCCATGCAAGAAGGAGACTATACCTACGAGCTCACAGTGACTGACACAATAGGACAGCAGGCCACTGCTCAAGTGACTGTTATTGTGCAGCCTGGTAAGTTCCAGCCTTGTGGTGCAGCCTCTTCTGTTGGCTGGTCCCTTTAACCTTGGGGAAGAAGAGGGTTTGGGTTCTGAGCTATATGAGGGTAGAAGCAAGAGGCACTGTTCCATGAAGCCCCTGGCAACTTCTGTTGTCCATTCCCTTAGTGCTTTGTTCACAACCAGAGAGAAGGAGTACCTCACAGCCTCAGCTTATGCCCTTGCCCTTGGCTAGTTATCATTCCTTTGAGGGGACCTAGCAGATAGAGGCTCTGCCATCCCGAATCTTACCATGTCCTTTAAGGGCCAGCTTAAAGCCCACTTCTTCAAGAAAGCCCAACTTTATCACTCAAACCCTTTCATTTGAACTCCTGTAGTATTATATTTCATATTCAGCATGGCATTATAACTTCATTATGTTCCGTCATGTTCTTTCAGAATTGTTTTATATGTTTCAGTCTTACATTCTTCATTTGAGCTCCCTGGCTGTCCCCATATCTCCCACAGTATCTGACCGTTCTGTGGGCAGAGAGGCAGAATCCTCATGGCTTCCAGAACATATGTCCCAAATGATTGCTTTCCTTTCCCAACTGGACTGTCTGCTTTTGACTCCAAGGCTCTGTCTTTTAGAAAACAACAAGCCTCCTCAGGCAGATGCAGGCCCAGACAAGGAGCTGACCCTCCCCGTGGACAGCACAACCCTGGATGGCAGCCGAAGCTCAGATGATCAGAAGATTGTCTCGTATCTCTGGGAAAAAACACAGTGAGTATTGACACCAAATTCTTATTCATGCAAAGGCTCCAGACCTTTGAAGAGCAAGGTTTTAAGTAAACTTGCTTGCTCTTACTGACTTATCCAAGGGAGTGACTGAGAAAGAAATGTTTGTAATCCCAAACTTCAACTCTAAGAAAATGATATGAAATAATTCTTGTAGGAAAAAAAGAATGCTTACCATCAGCTAGTCCCCGGGCAGTATTTTTGTGGTCCTGGTGCTTTTACAGGTACAATCCATCTGTGAAAATGCATAGTTTAATTACACTTGAGAGGCAGGATGGAAGGGGTAATGGAGCAGAAAAATACCGTTGCTCAAAATTAACTGGGTAAGGCTGGCAGGGGGGATGGGGCAGAGCAACTATTAAGGAGAATTGAAAATTCATCTACAAAATGAAAGCATCGCTCTGTTATTGTTTCCTTGAAGACACCATTTACCAATTATGTTAGCCAGAGGCCAAAGGCAGTAACCAAAATAATGTTAATTAAACTGGAATTACATAGTTGACCCTGGTTCCCACAGTTTCTTCTAGCTCCTTTAAACCGTAACAAATGGAACTCAGATTATATGCAAGATTCTACAGGAAGCAAAAGAATTCCAAGGGAGAGTTAAAAGCATTCTCAGTTTCCAAAGGTAGCCACCATGGGACAGACTGGGTTTTTGTTTCTGTTGTTTTTGACCAGGGCGTTAGAGAGGGGCAGGAAGGGGCTTTAATTTGACTATAGAAACCACCTGACTTAACAATTGGTGAGTTAGATTCTAAAAATTATTTTCCTCAGCTCTTGATTCAGTCTTTTGGAGAACCTAATCTTCCTCAGTCCAGTGTGTTTTATTTATTTATTTATTTTTAAGATTTTTTATTTTTATTTTTTTCCTTTTTCTCCCCAAATCCCCCCAGTACATAGTTGTATATTCTTTGTTGTGGGTCCTTCTCGTTGTGGCATGTGGGACGCTGCCTCAGCTTGGTTTGATGAGCAGTGCCATGTCCGCGCCCAGGATTTGAACCAACGAAACACTGGGCCGCCTGCAGCGGAGCGCGCGAACTTAACCACTCGGCCACAGGGCCAGTCCTATTTATTTTTTTTAAAAGATTTTATTTTTCCTTTTTCTCCCCAAAGCCCCCCGGTACATAGTTGTGTATTTTTAGTTGTGGGTCCTTCCAGTTGTGGCATCTGGGGCACCACCTCAGCGTGGCCTGATAAGCGGTGCCATGTCTGCGCCCAGGATCCGAACCTGCGAACCCTGGGCCGCCGAAGTGGAGCGCGAGAACTTAACCCCCCAGCCACGGGGCCGGCCCCAATTGTGTTCTAATTATAACTGTTTGTTGAAAATACAGCTGATAAACCTTTCAGTTGAGTTTTATTAGTGTTTACAGCTGGAATAATGCTTAGCATAGCTTCGTGGAGGAGAATCTGTTTCAGGAGGGGCCACTAGGATGAGAGGTTATATGTTTCAACAGCAAAGCAAAAGTAGAAGTCGGCAGATTTCTCTGGTTGTCCTGCAGTTTTAAAGAAAGCTCTGGGGCATTTTGATGCTTGAACAGAAGAGCTCCCTGGTATGTGCAGCATTGTGCCCGGATGTTGGCACAGAGCTGACACCCCTGCTGCAGGTTACTGTGTGAGGCCACAGGGGAGAAGGAAGGAGGTAGGGTGTCCTGGGTCCTCTGTGGCCCCCGTGCAGGAGCTGGAGGGAGCTTTGCTTATAGAGCAGCGAAGAAGACGACGGTAGCCTTGAGAGTTCTTCTGCAGCCTTGGCCCCTTTCCCTTCCCTCACTTTTCAGCAGGAGAGAGTTTGGCTTGAGATTAAGAAATGCATTTTGCTTCTTTGCTGGCAAGAGCTGAACCAACTACTGAGCCAGAAATGCTTTTCAGAAACATCACTCTTAAATCATTCTTTTGATCAGAGACCTGTTCAGAGCACTTTCTTCCTCTCAGAAACTGAAACAGCAAAGAGTTTGAATGTTCTAGAAGCTTATATAAGGGATAAGGCTAGGTGTGTTTCAAAGTTGGTGAGTGGAATTTTCTGATCAGCAGGTGGCCTGTATTTTGGGGCCAAATGACACTCTGTCCAAATGGAATATTTTTAAATATGCCCTCTCAAGGTCTGGGAAACAATAGTTCATGTCTTAGCTGAGGCAATAATTGTCTCCTCCTGCTGAGTCAGGGACGGGAGAGCAGCAGACAGGTGCAACTCCACCCTCTGGTTTCTCTCTTTGTCCAGGGGACCTGACGGGGTACAGCTTGAGAATGCTAACAGCAGTGTCGCCACTGTGACGGGGCTGCAGGTGGGAACCTATGTGTTCACCTTGACTGTCAAAGATGAGAGGAACCTGCAAAGCCAGAGCTCTGTGAATGTCATTGTCAAAGAAGGTACCTCCTTGCCTTGGGTTGGTGCAGCAGACTCTGGGGCAAATAACGGAAGAATCCATCATCTCTTGTTAGAGTGCAGAAATTGATTAGAGACAAGGAGTGGGAAGAAGGTTGGGGTGAGGGCAGCTATTATTTGCTTTCCTAAAACAACCTTTAAGTGAGAGTGACTGTGAGGTGAATTTTAGCTTCTTGTTTTCCCCTTCCTCCTTCCCTCCCTTCCTTTCTTCTCTATTGAATAGGGAAAGAATTAAGGTTTTTTCCTTTGCGTTTTAATTTTGCGTTTGTGCTGCTAAGCCCCAGGGTTTCTGACTCTCCAGGTAGCTGCAGTGACACCTGCTGTCAGACCTCAGAATGACTGTCCTGCACGGTGGCTTCCTGTGCTCGGCCTATGAGCCTGCACGCTGAGGTCAACTTGAGGCAAGAGTGGACTGGCCTTGCTCTGGTTTGCAGGCGTGGTGGTCAGTCATGTTTTGGGGCGAGGGCTGTCAGCTGGTAGTAGGAAAACCCATCAGATATGCGGATGGCCTCCAGATGCAGTATCCTGAGCTCAGTAAACAGGGCACACACCTGCGTAAACAAAGTTGCAGGTGGGGCCCCAGATGAGCAAGGTGTCTCTCTCCCTTTTCTCTATCAACATAGTAAGGAAGGAATCAAAAAAGATGTTCAGAGAATAGCATTTTAAGCCATGTTTTAAAGAGAATTTGTGGTATCAGCTAGAAGCATCCTAAGCTCCAAGGGTTTAATACGTTTTGGCCCTTTGTTTCCAGTCATCACATACCTCCAAAGCAGAGAGATGGAGTCCTTTCAGGGAGGCTGCTGGAGAATACAGGAGGAAACTGCCCCTGTCCCCTCTATTGTACGGTGTCAGGAGAACATTTCTTTGAGTGGGACTCGAGCCTCAGGACCTGTGGCCCTGGTGGCTTTAAATCTACACTCTTAGTTCCTGCCATGGATAGGCACTTAGTTCTCCATTTAAGATGCTTTCAATGTTTAGTTTCCCCATAAGCATCATGAAGAAGCAGACCTGCTTTTCCAGAATGTTACATTATTTCAGTGATTTCTCTTTGGTTAGAGATGAACAAACCACCTACCGCCAAGATAACCGCGAATGTGGTGATTACTCTGCCCACGGACACGGCAGAGCTGGATGGCTCCAAGTCCTCGGATGACAAGGGAATAGTCAGCTACCTCTGGACTCGAGATGAGGGGAGCCCAGCTGCAGGGGTAAGTGTGCCAGGAGCTGGAGAGCTACACAAGGTCAAGGTCGTGAGATGGGGAGAGGGGCCTGAGCCAAACATTCCAGTTTCAACCAAGTGGTCCCTTATATCAAACCTGGATTGCTCTCTGAAATCCAGAGAGGTTAAATGACTTGCTCAGGGTCACGCTGCAAGCTCCTGTGGCACAGAATGTGTTTCTGTCTCCTGATCCAGCAGCTGTGGCTGCATTGCCATTCCAGAGCAGAAACTGCCCAGCGTTGAAGCATTCCAGCCCCGAGGGAGCTTAGTTGTGACAAGCAGAACTGATTCCACGAAAGGAATGTGGTTTTGTTCTGCAACATAGCCATGTTGTTCAACCCCACAGGAGGTGTTAAATCACTCTGACCACCACCCTATCCTCTTTCTTTCCAACCTGGTCGAGGGAACTTACACATTTCACCTGAAAGTGACTGATGCGAAGGGTGAGAGTGACACAGACCGGACCACTGTGGAGGTGAAGCCTGGTGAGTTCATTTAGTGATGAGACTGAATGGAGTCCTGGATCAGCCAAGCAGGGCCTCGAGTGTGAGCAGACCTTCCCCCGCAGGGACAGAGCCAGTCGGCATGTCCAGCTTTTAAAAAAATCTGCAAACCCGAAGCCAAAAAATTCTTAGAGACTGTCTGTTCCAGCAACACCTCGCCTACCCACTCAAGTATATGGATCTCCCCCTACTCATCTCAGATGGAGGAACAGAAACTCAGAGAGGGCAGGGCTTGCTCAGCGTCACACAGCAGTTGTGTCAGAGCCAGGCCTTTGTGCTCCTGGTCCAGCACTTTCTCCTCTACACATGGCTGATGGGAGCAGGCTCTGGGTGCTTGGGGAATCAGAGCACAGGAATAACTTGAGTCATGATGGCTCATCAGCACCCAGATGCAGAAAACAATTTATTTTTATAAGTTGAGCCTCAGGCTTTGTCTGACAAGCCAGGGAAGGTAAAGTAACTGGTAACCTTTACATTTTCAGATTTTCAGAAATAAAATTTCTTTCTTAAATGGAACTATGTTTTTATTTTGCTTTGAGGCTAATTTGGTATTAGGGAGGAAGCAAGTGTGGGGGTCGGGTAGAGCTTTATAAATTCCTGAGCATCTGACGAGAAGGTATTAACTTTTAACCTGCTCTTTATTATCTAGGCCAAGCTCATGTATAGATGTCTTAATGGGAAGGGATCTTGGCAGGTCTTCCAGTCCTTGTCCTACCTCTTTGAAGGACAACAGCCAAGACACTATAAAGTCTCTTCTGTGTTTAAAATCAGATCACAGATTGTCTCCTAGTTATGTCAATTATACATCAGAACAGGCAAGTGGTGTATCCCAGTATGTGAATAAGGTATTCTGAATAATCACTTTTTTTTTTTTAAGATTTTTTTTATTTTTTCCTTTTTCTCCCCAAAGCCCCCCAGTACATAGTTGTATATTCTTTGTTGTGGGTCCTTCTAGCTGTGGCATGTGGGACGCTGCCTCAGCGTGGCTTGATGAGCAGTGCCATGTCCGTGCCCAGGATTCGAACCAACATAACACTGGGCCGCCTGCAGTGGAGCGCGCAAACTTAACCACTTGGCCACGGGGCCAGCCCCTCTGAATAATCACTTTTAACTTCCAAGTGTAGCACAATGTTTAGGACATCATCAAATGTAAAGCGCAGTGTTCTCACGGTTCCAGAGCTGTAAAAAGACCGTGCAGCTGTGATGTTGCTCTAAGGAAATCCTTCTTTCTTGGCTGCTTGGATTTCCTTTGTGGTTACTGTTTTCAAACCCGTATGGTGGATGCATTCCCATTATTGATAAGATGGCTGAGATGAACATTTTCCCTCCCATTATTGTAGACAAAGTACAGCAGGTCACTGAAAATCAGGTGTGGATTGGGAGAGATTGCTGGATACTGCCTCCGGCTTGGCCAGGAGAGTTCAGCAAAGCCGATTGGGCAGAGGCTTTTAAAACAAGCCTTGAAGTGTTTCTTCCCCGCTTGCTTCACTCATCCCCTTTGCCTCCTTGCTTCAGCCTGATCCCCAGCACGTGTGTGGCCATTCTCAGGTTGGTACAGAGACCAGGAGTGCCTGCCTCTCCAAGGCAGCCCCAGGTTGCATTAGTAGGAATTCTCTGTTGTCGCTTTGCATTTGAAGGAGGTCAGTTGCATTTCTGAGTGCTCTCACTGCTTTTCTCCTGTGCCAAAGCAAACGCACAGCGGCAGGGCTGTGTTAACTCTCCTACTCCTGAAGCCGTGACTGATCCACATGCTTTCCAGATCCCAGGAAAAACAACCTGGTGGAGATCATCTTGGATGTCAACGTCAGTCAGCTAACTGAGAGGCTGAAGGGGATGTTCATCCGCCAGATTGGGGTCCTCCTGGGGGTGCTGGATTCCGACATCATTGTGCAAAAGATTCAGCCGTACACGGAGCAGAGGTAGCTGGGCAATGAATGGGGGGAGAAAAGGAAAGACCAGGGGCTCCCTGGGCTTCTTGACTGAGTGAGAAATAGTGTGGGTAGATAGAGAATGGGGGGCTTTCTGACCAGGAACCACTCATGGTGTCCATTTCTTTCATGAACTTTCCTCTTCTAGTACAAGTCACATGCTCTGTGCTAGACACTGCAGCAGGTACCGGGGTACAAGCTCAGAGGAGGCCCAATGTGTGTGAAGGCCGTAGTCTAGTAGGGGAGATGATCAAGTAAACATACAACGTTAGTACAGGGTGGATTTGACGCAACATGTGATTTTGTGGAAACTCAGAGGCAATGGAAAGTAATTCTTCCAGGAGGGTTGGGGTAGGGAGTAATCCAGAGATTTTCCAGAAAAAGTAAAACTTGCATTGATCAAGCATAGGTGGACTAGGAGGAAATTCAGAATAGGGGAACAGCAGGAGAAATGGTCCTGTGGTGTGAAAGTACAGTTTCCTCTGGAAGAAGTCATTTGGTTCAGAGCGCTTTGTGGGCCCCAGGACGCGGCGGAAGATGAGAACGACCATGCAGACTGAGAAGAGGCATATGGAGCCTGAGGAGTTTAATTTCAATAGTTTGGGCAGGAAGGCCCAAGTTAGTTTGTTTTATGTGTGTGAAGTTTTTGTTTGTTTTGTTTTTGAAGCAAATTAGTTTTTTGTTTTTGTTTTTTTTTTGGTGGGGGAGGTCAGTAATGTGGGGGCTAGACTAAAATAGGGAGAAATCTGGGAGACTAATTAGGAAGCTTTTGCACTAGTCTAGTCAAAAGGTGATAAAACCTGAATTAAGGTAGTGGTGATGGAAATGGCAGAAGAAATTAAAAGAAATTCAGAGGTAAATCAGTAGGATTTGGTGACCCTTTGTGAATGAAGGTGAGTAAGGCATCAAAGGTAAGGGTTTTGGTTTGGATGCCTGCATAGATGGTGAATGCCATTAGCTGAGATTAGGGAGACAAAAGGAACCAGTTTCAAAGAGAAGATAATTAGTTCAGTTTTGACTTTTCAATTTGGAGTGTCTTTTTTTTTTTTTTGAGGAAGATTAGCCCTGAGCTAACATCTGCTGCCAATCCTCCTCTTTTTGCTGAGGGAGACTGGCCCTGAGCTAACATCTGTGCCCATCTTCCTCCACTTTATATGTGGGACGCCTACCACAGCATGGCTTGCCAAGTGGTGCCATGTCTGCACCTGGGATTTGAACCAGCGAACCCCAGGCTGCCGAAGCAGAACATGTGCACTTAACTGCCGCGCCACTGGGCCGGTCCCTGAATTTGGAGTGTCTTATGGGTTACATAGGGAGATATTCCATCAGGTAGTAGCAAGTACAGGCTGGAACTTGGGGTGAAACAAAAAGCCAGAGATGGGGAGTCACTGCACACATGGAGGAGTCAAAGCCAGGAGGATGAATGTGTCACACTGGGAGAGTGTCAAGAGGGTTGAGACAGCTCTGGAGAACACCAATATTTAAGGAGGAGGCAACAAAAGAAGAGCCAGCAAAGAAAACTAAGAAACAGCAGTGAGAGAGGTGGGAGGAGAACCGGGTGGGAGTGGCCTGCTGGAAGTTCAGGGACGAGCTGGGAGGAGGGGGCTGCCGAAGGATTCAGATGCTACAGGGACGACGGAGTGTGGCGTGGATGCAAAACAGGCCTTGGGTTTGTGAGTAGGTCACCAGAGCTATAGTGGGAGCATTTAATTACATGTTGGGGGCAGAGCCCAAATTCATTTCGTGGTTTCAGGTTAAAAAGATGGTAAGTATAACACCTCTTTGAAGAAGTTGGTGCCAGAAATAATATGGGATGTAAGACTGAGAGAAGACCTTTTAAAAATAGGACATACTTGAGCATTTTTATAGACTGAGGGAAGGTGCAGAGGAAAAGTAGATGGTGGAGATTGGGGAGGTGAGTTATAAATGGAGGTGGGTCTGGGGGACGGGCTGTGGGTAGAGCTAGGAACACCGCATTCTCTGGAGATAGGAGGAAAGGAGGGAATATGTGATATTATAGGTGAATTTAAAGGTAGAGAGGATGCGATTTGAGAGCATGGATACCAATGTCCTGCATTTCGTCTCTGAAACGGGAGGCAGGGCCGTCTGCTTCGAGGAGGTGGGAATGAGGTGGGCAGCCTGAGGAAAGTGTTACGGTTGGGAACGGCAGCTCCAGGAAAGGTTGCTGGCTTTGAGCAATATTAGGGTCTCAGCCAGGGTTAGGGACATGAAGTGAGAACAGTGGCTCGCAACTCTAGCTCCAAGATAGAATCACCTGGAGCTTTTACAGACATACCATCACCTGAGCCCCACCCCCAGAGATTATGATTCAGTTGGACTGCGTGAGTCCTGGGCACCTAAAATCTAAAAGCTCTCCAGGCGAATCTAATATGCAGTCACGGTTCACAGGGGCAGAGACGTTTGAGGATTAGGGCTTTGTTTTAAAGCTCTGCTCAGCAGCCTGTGAGTGGGAACAGGGAAAGTGGCTGCTTGGATGGATGCAAGCTGGTGGGAACTGGTGGGGTGGAAGCAGTGGGAAGACATCCGGGAGAGTGCGGGTCAGAGCTTTGCGGAAGGGTTTGTGTGCAGACTTGCTCTCCCTGCGTTTGGGGCACGAGGAATAGAGAAGCATCACAAAGACTCTGGGTTTCCGGCTTGGACTGGATTGGCTTAGTTGAGGAATTCAGGCGGAGGATATGATTAGAGGGAGATAGTATATTACAGTGGGAAATAGCATAGGCCTGAAGCCGACAGACCTGGCTTCTGAGCCCTGCTCCATTAGTGTCAGCTCTGTGACAGCGGGCGTGTTACTTCACCTCTCTGAACCTGTTTTGTCACTTGTGAAAATGCTCTGACCTGTTTATAGGATTATGGTTGAGGATCGAATAAGATAATGTTTGTATAACACATGGTGAGTGCTCAATTAAGGGTTATCATTTTAGGTTTATTTTGAGACATGTTGGATTTGAGGTGCCTGTGGAAGGTCTGGGGTAGATATTCTAGCAAGCACTTGCGATGTAGATTTGCTCACTCAGACAGACGTGGGTAGAGGTGATACATAGGTTTGAGTGTTATTGGTATACAGACAGAAATTGAAACTAAATCATGGAGTAGGTGACTAGGAGAAAATTATGGGAAATGGACCACAAAGCTTTTATGGTAAAGGTTGGTTTTTCATTCTGGAACTTAGAATGCTAGCCTCATTGTTAGCCTCACTGTGCAGCAAGATTTTAGAAAGTCTTTCATGACAGTGCTTACCAAACTTTTATGTCATGCCACACAAAGAAAATGATGTTTATGTGGCACTTTGGGATAAAGGCTACTTATACTGGAAGCAACTTGTCTGTGGTCTCCAGGTCCCACCTAGCCCCACTGTGTGCTGAGGGGATCAATATCTTGGGCACACCTCTAAAGCCAGTGTGACCCGCTTATTGGGAAGGTTTGGTTTGTGAGACTAACATGGAGCTCAAGAAGCAGGCTACCAAAAATGGAGGCCAAGCACAGAGAACAGATTCCGTGCCAGCCAGATGTGAGTTCAGACATGGTCTGCCTTGAACAGAAATTGACAGAAAGCAAAAAGATTCTGGACAGGGAGTAACAGAATCTTGCACCAGCCACACGATTGTGTAGGGTCTTTCTTGTCGCTGTCATAGTAATGATCATTTGGAGTATATTTTGACCTATGGATAATGCTTTGATCCTGTCCAACAGTTTACATTTTACAAAGCCTTGTGGTTTGTCTTACAAGTAACCCAGGCCCAAACCCAACGGCACCACCGTCTTAGTTGTTAAAAGGCTGACAACAGCGATGTAGCCATCACCAAACCCGCATTTTCCTGACCTCCAGTTACCTGTTTGGAATGGGTCCTCCTGTTAGCTGGAGCAGCTCACTGCAGTTTTGAAAGCACAGGCTTTGGAGTTAGACGCATCAGGGTTAGGATCCAGCTCTGCCATAATTAACTGTGTGACCTTGGGCAAGTTACTTAACCCTCTGAGCCCCAGTGTTGTCCTCCATAAAATGGAGATGACACTGATAATGCCTTTCTCGCTGGTGTGCTGCAGGGGAATGCATGTGACACCTAGCACAGGGTCTGGCACAAACAGAAGGAACTTAGTAAATGGTAGCTGCTGCTATTGTCGTTGACAGCTTCAGCTCATTCATACTGTGGCATGTCTCTGCAGCACCAAGATGGTGTTTTTTGTTCAAAATGAGCCTCCCCACCAGATCTTCAAAGGCCGTGAGGTGGCAGCGATGCTCAAGAGTAAGCTGCGGAAGCAAAAGACAGACTTTCTGATATTCGGAGCCCTGGAAATCAGTACCGTCAGTGAGTAGTTCTGGGAGGTTGGGAATAAGAGCCTAGCCAGTGCCCACAGCTCACGGGTCAGTCCCCGCTGTCCCCAGGCTTCATTTCCTGTTCTCCAGGAACATGGAGATAATCACTTTCCTCCACTAACATTATCCCCTGAAAGAGTTGAGGGGTTCTTAACCTGGGGTCCATGGGCCCCTGAGATAGTGTTCAGAGGGACTGTGAGTTTGAATGGGAAAAAATTGTATCTTTATTTTCACTAACTTCTAACTGAAATTCAGTATTTCCATCAATTATGAAGGTAGGCAACAAACTAGAGTAGTCTTAACAGAGCCTGTGACTTTGAGGCAATAGAAATCACAGATAACTTCATATCCCCCACATGATGAAATACTGTTCTTACTCATCACTACTTCAAAATTACAAGTTGTTAGACCCACTTTTAGATCTTGTTACTTAATGTTTTAATAAAGATACACATGTTATTACTTTTAAATTTTATATTTTTAAGTATTTCAAAAATGTTCAATATAATTGCTTTCCTTTGTACTACTATGTATTTTATTTTTGCAATTAAATTATTCAGAGAAGGGAATCTAGGGGACATGAAAGATTAAGAACTGCTAACAGAGAGAAACAAGTAAGAACAGCCTAGAACCGTCTTTCGGTGGCCTTTCTGACTGCTCCAGGTTGATCTGACCATGACGACGATTACGGGCAACAAGCCCAAGCTGTAAAAGCTCTTGGGGCAGGTGTCCGGGGAATTTCCCGGCAGGCATAGAGCAAGGGGTGCTTCTGTCTTCACGGCACCGGAAGCTGGTTATCCCCCTGGCTCTGACTCTTGTTGACTCTTTCCCCTTTCCTGCTGCTTTCAGCATGCCAGTTGAACTGTTCTGACCATGGCCACTGTGACTCATTCACCAAACGCTGTATCTGTGACCCTTTTTGGATGGAGAATTTCATCAAGGTGCAGCTGAGGGATGGAGACAGCAACTGTGGTGAGTTTTCTGCTTGGCGCTGTGCCAGCTGGTTTGGCGCAGATTGTGGTTCTGAGTTGAGTGGGTGGGTGTTGGTGTTTCCGAGGCAGATGAGCAAGTGAGAAGAAGAACTTTGTGTATTTTCTGTTCGCAGAGGACTTTTCCTTCCTTCCTCCACACTTGCTCAAGGTTAGAGGAAAGCTCTGAGGCAGGCAGGCATCTAAGAAGGACCAAGCTTAGATCAGACCAACTGCGACCTGCAGCTAACTCAGCCCAGCTGCAAGGCCTCGTGTATGGTAGAGTGCCTGCTGCTAGAGCCGAATGGAAGCCTTCAGGCTCCTTTCCCCCTCCCTCTGTTCCAGCTCCTCACAGCCTGCCCACTGCCCCAGGGTCTCAGAGCAGGGACTGGAAAGCAGGTCAATTCAAAAGGTTTAAAGCTTTGGCTGCCTTCAACTTCATGGTCTCACCTTCCCTGGGGAGCCCTGGGGACATTCTTGTCTACAGAGTGAAGCCCCCTCCTGCCCAAGGTGGGAGCAGCCTAGACCTCCCTTCTAGCCTCTCTCTTCCTCACCATTTTGTTTTTCTTGGCAGAGTGGAGTGTGTTATATGTCATCATTGCCTCCTTTGTCATTGTTGTTGCCTTGGGACTCCTGTCCTGGACTGTGATCTGTTGTTGCAAGAGGTAAGATGGATTCTCCTTGGAAATTCATTTGGGCTTCTAGTCATGTATTCATTCATCCGAGAGGTACCTGGCACTTTGCATAGGGAAGGTGCTGAGCTCTGGGTATTCACCCTACCTGTCACTGTTTTAGTTGTTTGGCCCACCCAAGTCATGTGCAGAAAGGCTTTCCTCACCCTCTGACACTCCTGAGGGCAGGAGCACACTCCTTCAGCCAAGTGGCTGTCTGCAGTAATTTGCAACTTGGAAAACATGGCAGGGGTTGGGGGGGAAGTAGGAGGGCCTGGGGTGTGGGCCTGGATCACATCTCTACGATGTGTGTCCTTTCATACTCCATACCTCAGCCTCACCACCTTAACACACGAGTTCTTAATTTTTCTGCTGTCCTTTCTAGTTGGGATTCACGTGTATACGTGTTTTCACATAATTCTAGACTTAGCTTAGTCAAGATTAAGTATTCTGGGTTTTTTCATTTGAGTCTTCCTATCTAGTCTTATAATATTTAATAGTGTTTATGTTCTTCATTAATAATAAGTATGATTTCCGTGTTTACTGAGTACCAAACACCATGATAACATTTTATAGTTAATATCTGTTTAATGTACATAAGAACCTTTTCTCATCTTACGGATGAGGAAACAGGCTCAGGAACATGACACACCTCTCCCTAGACACACAGGGAATGAGTGGCAGAGCTCAGGTTCAACCTACAATATAAGCACACATAAAACTTAGAAAATCGAAAGAATTTTTAAAAATTCCCACCAGCCTAAGACAACCACCATTGATAACTTTGTTGGTTTGTTGCTTTCCTCCACCCCACACCCCTCAAGCGTGGGGTTTTTGTTTTCTTTACATTTTTAACCAATCATTGCCAGTATGGAGTGGTGAGTCCATGCTAAGATGGCCGTATTTCCCTTGCCTTTTCCCAGAATTGGTGAGGAAGATTTGAAGAACAGATCACAGTTGCACCTTCCCCACCTGCGAAGCCAGGAGAAACAGCCCTCCCATTAAACCGCTTCCCCCAGGATGGGGCCCTGCGTGCAGTCTGGCTGTGGTGGGCTGTCTGAGCTCACGCAGAACCTCTTTCCTCAGCAGTGGTGGGATTGTGTTTTTCAGGCAAAAAGGAAAACCCAAGAGGAAAAGCAAGTACAAGATCCTGGATGCCACAGATCAGGAAAGTCTGGAGCTGAAGCCAACCTCCCGAGCAGGTAGTGGGGCTGGGAGCTGGGGCTGTCTAGACTTGTGCACTCTCCCTGTGAAGAGCCTCCATTGCTAGGCCCCTCCCGAAGGCGTCGCTAACAGCTGTTTGTGCCGGCACAGCATTTTGTCCCCTGCCTGGTGAAGGCTGAGGGTCAACCCCGCCCTGCTCTAGCCAGGCTCTGGCTCCAGGGCCCCTTCTCAGCGCCCCTCACTTTGCACAGGGGCTCAGGCTCTTGCTTTCCTTTGCCTGCTGTTCCCCTCAGGATTCCTGCCTCGAGTTCAGCTTTTCAAGCTGCGCCCTGTAGTCAGGCTCAGAGACCTTGGTCTCTTGGGCATGAGCCGTCTGTCCTTTCTGGGCAGACAGCAAGGGGAGGCAGCAGTGAGATCAAAGCCAGTGTCTGCCAGCGACCTCCTTTTCGGCCCCTTCCTCTCCCCTCTTCCTCTCTGGTGTTGGGCAGGTAGGTCCACAGGCTCCATCGTTGTCTTAGAGCAGGCGGGAGGCCAGCTTCCCTGCTGCCTCCGGGTGCATTGGGCGCATCTGACAGGCGCCTCCCACCGAAGAACTTCCAACCGCAGGAGCACTGAGCTGGCTTCCAGTGATGGGCTGGGAGGGGTCGGGCGGCTAGAGCCTCCTTCCTTGGTTGGCCTCGGTCACGGGTGAGGTTCCCATTCATCATGGACGCCCCCCCAGGACAGGCACTGTCCGTTTATGGGAGCTGGACTCCATGTAGAGCTATTCCTAAACACTCTGCAAGCAGAACTATTTTTATTCAAAGTATTTATTCAACATCTCTCACACTCAAAGCTTTGTATTAGGAGAGGCTGTAGGGGAATATAAGAGTTCTAAGACTCAGGCTCTGCCCTCAGAATTTCCGGCTAGTGAAGGAAAAAAGACACATCAGAAGAAAGCGAATGCTCACAGGCTGTCTGGGCTCTGTACCCAAGCAGCTCGGTTAGAGAGCACTGTGGGGTGGATGTGGAGGCGGTGGGCTTGTCCACTGGAGAAGTACAGGCAGTGCGTCCCACACGGAAGTAGGAGAATGAAGGCCTGGAGGTGAGAACGTGCACGACCCACGCTCCGCACCACAGCCCAGCTCGTCTTTGTGTTACTCTGACAGGGATTTTCCAGCCCTTGAAATCCTTCGGTGACCTAACTTTTGGTCTGGTAGACTTGGCCTTGGTGAGCTTCCGTCCGTGTGCTTTCCTGAGATCTTCCTCCTTGCTGATCTCACAAACAAATACTGCTGGTTCATATCTCTGTCCAGAAAGCTCTTTCTCATCCCTTCCTTAGCCTGCTAGTTAACGTCGTGCTCATCCTTCCCCCACATGCCTGCATTTCTCTCACTGTATTCTCTTAGTTCTGTGTTTGTTCCCTTACCAGTTGGTGGAACCCTTGAGGGCAGGGACTGTATCTTATTCTTTGGTGAATATGGATTGAGAGCACTGTGTGCTGGGTATGGTTATATTATGTTGAACAAAACAAACACACTCTGCTCTTGTTTGGCTTCTATCAGACAGACATTAAACGAACAAAATCATAAATATACAAACTGTGATAATGAAAGTTCTTTATGAAGAGTAGCACTTAAGCTGAGACCCAAGGGGTGAGTAGGGGTTAGCCGTGTAAAGACTCTGGGAAATAGCATTCCAGGCAAAGGAGCAAAGTTGGAGAAGGCCCAGCTGCTGGAAGGAGCAGAGGGCACTTGAGGAAGCAGAAGAAGGCGGCATGCTGGATGTGGTGAGCCCAGGGCGAGAGGCACGAGGCTGGACAGGGAGCAGGGATCTTGCTGTGGGTTCCTTCTAAGAGCAGTGGGCAACCATGGATAGTTTGTTAAGTGGGTGAATGGTCTCATTTGATTTACATTTTATAGACACAACTGTGGCTGCCGCGTGAAGGACTTGGAGAGGGTCAGGAGTGGGTGAGAGGAGATTCCATAGAATGTCCTTCTGGTGGGGAGATGATGAGATCACGAGAGGCACAGACTCCAGATGCACTGTGGGGGAGTCTTGATGAGGTTCGTGGAATGTCGGCCGAGAGGTGTGAGAGAAAAGGACAAGTAAAGGCTGGTCGCCAGGCCTCTACTCTAAATTTCTCTGGGTTGGGTCGCGTTAGTCCCTGAGATGGGAAAGATCGGAGAAGAAATGTTGGAGAAGATCACGTGTTTGGTTTCGGACAGTTTGATGAGGACTAACCTGTGGAAAGTCTTGAACATCGGCCTAAGGAGTTAAGCGTTTATCCTGATGGTGATAAGAGTGACATCTTTAAAGTGCTGGCTTAGGAAAATTATTCTAGTGACAACATTGAATCTACTGTAGGGGATAGATTACAGGTGGAGGCCAGCAAGGAGATTTTTGCGACAGTCCAAGGAGGGGGTGCTGGTGGCTCAAACAGTGTGGTGTCAGTGGGATGGAGGGACAGGAAAGGTCTCTCCAGCCTGAGAGACAGAGAGTGATAGCAGTATTGACAGAAGTAGGACACCTGGTGCAGTGACATTTGGGTAAGGGAAAATGAGTTAAATTGAACTCAGCAGAACAGTGAAGACTGGAGGTGCTAATGTAGGGGTCAGCCGTATGCTGCTGAGGATGAGCACCACAGAAGTGGATCACGTCCCTTCTGGGGAGAATGTCGAGGGACAAAGGAGAGTCCAGGGCTGAGGAGCCCAAGAAGACTGACAGCGAGGGGGAGGGGCATCATTAGGGAGTGGTCAGAAGAGGAAAAGAATAAGAACTGACAACGATGACAAGGACACAGGAGAAGTTTCTGGTCACCTGAAGAGCTAGGGTAGAATGGTGAATGACAGCAGAAGTGACAGTGCAGGTTATTTAGGAAGGAAGCAGGCAGAGAGGAAATGGAGGCCCTAAATACTTAAAAGTCCTTTTAGAAGTTGAGCAGTGAAAAGTGGAGGAGAAGCAGGACCGGGTTGGAGGCCGAGGGCTTTCTCGGATGGGGTTTTGGGCAGAGATGCAGAAGATGGAGGTGAGGTTCCTGAGGAGGAGGGTGGGAGTAGGGGAGAAAGGAGAGAGTGGGGGATAAATGGAGTTACGATACCCACTCTGAGGCAGGAGGGAGGGAAAAGCTGGGTTGAAGGGACAAAATGGGAAGGGAGCCTGATTGCAGGAGGGCGGACTCTAGTGGAAGGGGAGGTGGCAGGGGAGAGCCACAGGGTGGCCCATTGCATCCAGGTAACCAAGATGAGACTAGATGAGGGTCAGCAGGCCCTTCTCTTGCGGGCGGTGTCTGGGAGGGGCGAGAGTCCGCTTGGATTTGGTGTGGTTCTGACCAGGCCGCAAGCACCAGCTCTTCTTCTGGGCTCTGTGGATTAGTGGGTACAGCCCAGAGTAGAGGCCCTAGAAGGATGAGAAGAGTGGGACTCAAGACCGCATTGTATAAGGTGTGGAACTGCAGGTCAGCTTGAAGAAGAGTAGATGTAGTGGGCCGTGTTGCAGAGAAAGCCAGTGTCTGGGGAGGTGAGCCGAAACGGACGCTGTTTGCTGGAAGCCAGGTTAAGCTCGGAGAGGAGTAACTGGACCTGGAGCAGTCCCACGTGGGTGGGCGTGGGGCTCTCGGCCCGAGGCGTGTGGGGACGCCCGCCCTCCGGGGCTGTGGTTTATATTCAGCAGCTGTGGTTTGGGGTTTTGTTTTGTTTTGTTTAGCTATTCTATTGATTGTTTCAAAACTTTCTATTGAAGTATATTTGGTTGAACCATATGAAATTACTGATATTTGACTGTTTTGACCTATAAAATTGCAGTGTGTTATGGTTCAACCTAATGTGTACAGAAAACCATAAGCACAGCTTGATGGGTTGTTACAAGTGAACATGGCCATGTAGTCAGCCCCCAGAAGCACCCCCTTTGGTGCCTCTTTCCAGTCACTGCCTCCCCCGCAATTTACTTCTCGTGCCTTGGAGTGGTTTATATAAGTGGAATCACTGTGTTTGGCTCCTTTCGCTCAGCATTACGTTTTTAAGATTTGTCCATGCTGTTAGGCATACCAATAGCTTGTTCATTTGTAATGCTGTATAATTTCCACATTTGAATATGTGTATTTGTCAGATACACTGTTGATGGGCAATTGAGTTCTTCCATTTTCGGCTCTTCTGAGGAGTGCTGCTGTAAACGTTCTTGCCCACGTCTTTAGGTGGACATATGTGTGGGTTTCTGTTAGGTGTAGACCTAGGAATGGAGTTGCTGAGTCATTGGAGATGTTTGTGTTCAGCTCCATTGATATTACCACCCTCCCAGCTTGCAGTGTTTAGTGGGTGAAATCCACTCAGTTCTTCAAGCAGAGCAGGAACCAGTGGTTAGAGGGCCCTGGGTGAGTGCTATGTACCGTGGAGCCTGCAGCGTATCTCCCCTTGGTCTCCTGTCCTCTGCGGCTATGACACAGAGGGGGCTGGGGAACAATGGAAGCTGCGAGGGGGCCCTGGGAGGAGAAAGCCCCCAAAGGACACAGGGAAGCAGGAGGTGAGTATTTCATCCACAGAGGTAAAACAGGGATTTTGAGACCCTTGACCGTCCCCTGGACTTGATTCTTATGTTGACCGCTGTCCTCCATCACATGGGAGAAGCCCAGCAAGCTGGTGTTCTTCTCTGGCCCTGCTGCCCTGCCATCCCGAGGATCAGTGGGAGGCCATGGCTGTCTGCAGTTATGTCCCAGAACTGTACCCTGAGATGGACAGGCTGGCTAAGCTCCTTGCCTGAGCCCCAGAGCACACTGCACAGCTGGGCCAGCACATGGGCAAGGTCTGCAGGGGTGTGGTCCCCAAGTGACAGATGCAGTCAGAGTCTGGATGCCCCAACATTCACAGCCTGAAGTCATAGCTGGCCGGGAAGGAGCAGAATGGCTGAGAATCATCTCAGGACACTCTTTCAGTGTCTTGGGGATCTGGGTGGGCAGGGGGAGAGGGAGCGATGGCTGGATGATGAGGGTTCAAACACACCTCGCCTCACTGGCCACCTTTTTAAGAAAAGGGGTAAGTTCGCTGCTGGGGGTGGGCAGTGCCAGGGCCCAGAGCACTGCCAAGCTGGGTTCTCTCCATTGGCATTCCCACCTCCAGTCCTGCGTCCTCAGCCTGTCTTCTGCTTTCTCTGGAGTGGTACTGGTACCAGCCAGAGGGAAGCCAGCTTGCTGTTGGATGGATCTGCCCTAAAGCTATTAGCAGACAACATTTTATGGTGTGGCCCCTTTACAGCCATGGGCCTTGCAGAATCTCAGGCATCCTTTCTGACCTCAGGTGCTTCTTATGGGGCGTTTTTTGTGTGTTCTGATGAGCTGATGGCTTGGGACTGTCTCTGAGTCCCCATTTCAGTCAGGTTCTCCCAGCCCGAGAGACCTCTCTGAGTAGTGTGCCTGCTCTCCCATCTCCAGCACCTGCTCAGTGAAGCCAGAGCAACTAAACGCCAGAGGGCCCACCGAGCAAACATCTGTGTGGAGTGAAGTTGGTCCTCAGTGTCGGGAACCCTGGCCAGCACTTCACGTGCGTGCTGAGCCAGGGTACGGTGACAAGCTCCTTCTCTAGAGCCTGAGTCCTTGTTTGCTGTGCTTTCCTGCCTCCCGTAGAACTCCACCCTGTTCATCAAGGAAGCTGACAAAACAGTCCACATTTAAAAAGGGAAAGAAAAGAGAATGTCATTGGGTGGCACTAACCAAAGTTAATAGATCCTGGCGATAAAGACTCAGCATTGGACCCAGGTCTGTGGGTCTCCAGGCTGCTCTTTCTGGGACTTCCCTTATGGGACTGTGCCGGCAGCCAGGACTGGGAGAAGGGCTTGGGGGTCTCCTTCCCATCTGCCCCTCCCAGCCCAGAGAGGGGACCATGACTTTCCCCGTCCTTCTCTTCCGGCTGGGGGAGGGTACAGGCTGTGGCTCAAGCCAAGGAAGCTTCATGCTTCTGATGCTGGGCTCCTTGTCTCCCTTCCAGGCGGTAAACAGAAAGGCCCGATGCTGAGCAGCAGCCTGATGCACTCCGAGTCGGAGCTGGACAGCGACGACGCCATCTTCACGTGGCCAGACCGAGAGAAGGGCAAACTCCTGCATGGCCAGAATGGCTCCGTGCCCAACGGGCAGACCTCACTGAAGGCCAGGAGCCCACGGGAGGAGATCTTGTAGCCACCTGGTCTGGCTGTCTCAGGGTAGGGGTTGGCAGTGCCGGGGTCCAGAGCATTGCCAGGCTGGTTCTCATACCTCCCATGTCTGTGGGCAGCTGTTCTCCCAGCGTCTGCTGGTCACTCCACCCTACCACCCCCAACCAGAGCAGAGCTGCTGGTACTTGAATCTAGAGACATTCTCCGGGAACCCCTGAACGAAGCTGTGAACAAAGAGGTTTCCTCTTTAAACCTGTCTGATAGGCCCCCCAAAACAGCCTCACCTCAGGGCCTCCTTTTTGCAAACCCCTCCCTGGCTCCGACAGCGGACACAGCCAGCTCCTGGCCTCCTCCCCAGCTCCCTGTTGGCCGTGTTGCTGCTCCCAGGGCACCTGCACAGCGAGGCCCAGCTGGGCCCCCCACACCTGGGTACAGAACCAAGCACTGCCAGCCTCCTGCTCCCAGAGCACGCTCTGTTCTCTTCTTTGGGATGGGGTGTGCCCTCTCGCTGGGTCCAGAGGAAGGGGCGCTCCCTCCCCTCAGCAGTGATGCCAGGCTGGTAGGGCAGAAATGGTGTCTGGCCCAAGACTGGGGAGGACTGGCTGTTTCAGGAGTGGAGAGGGGCCCTTCTGGCTGCTGGACTGTTATGTTAGGGCAGCTAGGCTGGACGGACTGCCTCCCCTCCACCTCCTGACCAGCCCTGACTACTTCAGGGCTCAAGCCACTGCTCCCTGTGCCCCGAGGAGACAGCTGCAAACAGACTGGAATATTGTGGCCCGAGAGCGCATGTGTGCAACTGCCCCCCTATGGTCTCCTCTATGTCCGTCTGTCCGTGTGTCTTCTCTCTGTGCCCCTTGCATGTATGTGTGTGTTAGAGTGCGTGTGTGTGCACCAGCTCCTCACAGGGCTCTCAGCTACTCACAAGGCAACCTTCACCTGGAAAGACTTTCAGCTCCTTGGAACAGAGACTTCCTGAATCCCTCTGGCCCCGTCACTGGTCCCTCAGCCGTGGTATCTGGGTGTTGAGGAATGGGAGCTTTGGGGGAGTGACTTTTTAAAAAGAAACACAGTTTATACTGCTGCACTACTGTCTGTTGTGAGGTGATTAAACATGCTATTTAATTGTACACGTGCCTGCTGGGTGTGCTGCTTTGTGCTACATCGCTGACCTCTACCACGGCTCCAGCCACCTGTGCGTCCCTGTGACATCATGGCCCCTGACAGGGAAGTCGTGGGCCTGGCCTCAGCGTGTGGCCGATGGCGCTGGGATTCTGTCCTGGCCACTGCCTGCCTGCCGGTAGGGGACTGCGTGCCTCCTGGACCCCTGGCTCCTGGGGAGGGGAGCTTTCTGTGCTTTCTTCCATACGTTTGTTAACACAAAAATGATTCACACGCCCCCATCCCCACCACACACACTCCCCGTGGCCAAGCTGGGAGACACAGAGTGTCCTGATGCCCCCAGGGTGTGGCCTTTAGGATTTGGGGCCCCAGCTCTTTCCTTTTGGGTTTCCAAAGCAGAAGAGGTTGGCTCCCTGCCCCCAGATGTGTTCGCTGTGCAGTGTTCATGGCAGTGTGCTGGGTGTGTGGGCTAGAAGGAAGGCTGGACAACAGCCTTGGACTCCCAGGAAAGGAGAGGAGAGAAGAACCACGGCGCTCATACTCTGCCCAAGGCCTGTGCACAAACCCAGCTGAGGGTGGGCAGTATTGGCTCTGTTTTTACAGATACAGAAACCGAGGCATAGCGAGCACTCAGTCCGCACAGGTCATAAGTGACGGAATTAGAACTCAGGCCCAGCAGAGCTTGTGCTTGGCCTGGATCTAAATCACCTGGAAGGTTTGTTAAAACAGACTGCTGGGCCCCCATCGCTGAGTTTCTGAGTAGATCTGGGGTGGAACATGAGAATTTGCCTTTCTAACAAGTTCCCAGGAGATGCGATACTGTTGGCCCAGGGACCACACTTTGAGAACCGCTGGTCTAGAAGTACGTATTCAGCGCACATGAATACCAGGCAACAGCTGTCCCCTCCTGAACAAGGAAGTTCAGAGAAGTGAGAGCTTGAAGCTTCCAGGGGCTGCGCTGCAGGCTACAGGCTCGGGTTTCCCCAGTTATGCAGGCCCGACAGCACAGGAGTGGACGGGTGGGCAGGTGATCCGGACTTGGCCAGGCTGGTGTGTGGGAATAGCTTTCAATGATTCAGGAAGCAGCTACAGGACTTGATAACTTGCTGGCTTTCTAGATTTTTCCTGTTTCCTTTGAGCCTTATTTCCACATTTTATTTATCTCAGCCACAGCTCATTGAAGGGTATAGTTTTATCTCAGTTTCAGAGATGAATAAAATAATTTTTCATCCCCTGCTTCTCCCACCAAAAAAGGCACAAATTTCAGCAACCAGTGCTTTCCTGGCTTGGAGTCTGGCATTAAGAAGCCTGCCATGTCCCTACCCTTCCTTGCCTGACTTGTGAGTGGCAGAAATCCCTGGACTTGCTAAGGGAGTGCTAGGCTACCTCCAGATCAACCCCTGTCACCCCAAAGGAACCCTTCTGAAATAATACTGAATTTCAGGAGCCTGGGAACCCCTGTCTTGACCAAACTTAGCTTGACCAAACACTCCTCTACCTTTACCTAAGGCTTCTCAGTCTCTTCTCTAGAAAGGCAAGAAGGCCAATAGAGGGCATCCTTGCATTTCTCAAACCCCACGGGTACTGTGCACCTAGAGAGAACTCAGTCACCAGGAAGCAACACTCAAAGAAAACCCCTAAGACTGGAAGGCTGCAGCGTTGGCCTTCCTGTTTGGGGAGGGACTCTGATCTTTGTTCTTCCAGCTTCCCTTTGGCCTGAGAGGTGGAAGGGGCGGAAGAGGCGCTCACACACACTGAGAGTTGTTCTCCGGAAACAGGTGTGGAAAGAAGGTGTGTGGAATCAGGAGCCATCAGCCCCGGAAAGGAGGGTTTGAAGAGCATGGATCAGGCCCTTGACTCCTTCGTGGTTGTGTTGACTGCTTTAGGAGCCCTATATATTCTCTGGTCAAGCCTGAGCCACTGTTATAACCCTTCCCACCCCACTAACCCCCAGTTTGTGGGTGGTGCTGGTAGTGGCTACCTAATAGCAAAGATTTCCAGCATCGCGGCTGTCCACTCTCGTGCGTCCCTATAAAGGGCCCAGAGGGGTGTGCACCTCTCTGTCCAAGTGCTGCCAAAATAGGGAAAGCTCCCTCCCTCCCACCTGGGGGGACTCTCTGAGTTGCTCAGGTTTGACATTGGAGGGTATTGATCAGGCTTTTTTGGTCACAAGGGAAAAACTAAAGTTACCACTCATGGGAAGGACAGGCCTTGCCAGCTTTCTAGCCAATTCTCAGTGCAGATACAGAACTCTGCCCAGCAAGATATCTCTGCGCCCTAGTCTAACCTTCCCGGCTACACTTTAGATTCCCCTCCCTCCTCACTTCTGACTAATGACCACGTTCCTGTGCATTGACATCAGTCGTCCTCATGCTGGCTGCATATGAGAATCACCTGGGTAACTCTTAAAACATACTGATGCCTGGAACCCCACCCCAAAGGTTATTTTGATTTTTAAATATTAAGCTCATCTTTTATAAATTCCTCAGATAATCTGTGCAGCCATACCGTGCCATGACAAGGGGCAAAACCAGCCCTTAGCAGCTGGGCTCCACAAGACTTGCAAACGAGTTAGGACTGAGTAGACAAAGACGGAAAGTACCCAGACATCCAACACCTGTTAATCACCTCGATCAGCCCTTCACCAACCAGAGTCCTTTCCCAGGACACACGGCTCATCTACGTCTCCAGCACAGTATGGGCAGAAGAGAGGTGTTCCGTCTTCAGCCCTGACCCATTAAAAACTTCTGTGACCCTTGCTGACTCTGAGGCCACAGTGGAGACGCAAGATGGACGGAGCCTGGTCTCTGAACCACTGTCTAGAAGAAGAGAGCTGTCTACCAGAATGGCCATTGGATCGTTATGAGAGAAATGAACTTCACCGTGCTGGCCAATCTTTTCTTTTTTCTAATCATAGCTGGTGTTAAGATTGGGGGCCCAGGCTCTTCTGTGACAGGCCCCCCTGGGCCCAAGTAAACTACCAGGGTTGAAAGTGATGCCTCAACCCAGGCTTCCACGACAGCCACATGCGCTGCAGGACGGGCAGCTAGAGCACCAAGGCACACCATCGTCTTGGCCATACAGTTCTAGGTCACATGCTTTTTGTTCTTTTTCTGAAGAGCAGACAATAACAACTCAGATCCTCTCTTAGGGTACGGGCAACGTGCTTTGGGATTGAGCCGGGGGTATATTTCCCTGTAGTATGTGGTTGGGGGTTTGAGGATCTTGGAGAATAATCAGCAGCAATCTGAGACTTAAACTCCTAGATCTATGTGCAGAGGAACTTCCCACCTGACTATTGACCGGAGCTATCTGGATTGTTCCTATATCTTTTTTGTGTGTGAGGAAGATTCACCCTAAGCTAACATCTGTTACCAATTTTCCTCTTTTTGCTTGAGGAGGATTGTCCCTGAGCTAACATCTGTGCCAGTCTTCCTCTATTTTCTATGTGGGACACTGCCACAGCATGGCTTGATGAGCGGTGTGTAGGTCTGCGCCTGGGATCCTAACCTGCAAACCCTGGGCTGCCGAAGCGGAGTGCACAAACTTTACTACACCACCGGGATGGCCCTGTTCCTGTATCTTGTAGCCCAGAAACTAAACTAAACACACTTCAAATACCCATTTCTATGATCTTGCTTAAAGGAAGAGCCAGGACAAATCAGTGCAAAAAGTGTTTAATTCAAACTTTGTGCTGTAATGGCTACAGCATTTCATTATTCTTCAATTGGAAATATGGCTACATGGAGAAAGTCATCTTTGTAACCTGCAGGTAACCACGCACACCCAGAACCTCTGAAGGCAGCCAGTGCCCTTGAGGAAAACAACGTCAGTAAACACCTGGAGTCAGACCTGGGTGGAGCCCAAAATGGGGACTTGAATATGGGAACACCTGAGTCACATGATTCTTCTTGGCATTTATTATTTGGCTAAATAAATTAAAGCATTAAAGCAGACCAAGTGCCATCCCCTGAGAGCACTTTAAGCTTTCTCCGTAATGCCCTCCAGTCCAGTAGATCCCAGCAGACCAGAATCTCTCCCTCTGAAACCTGGGGCTACCCTGGGGCTGACTCAGGGCCTCTTACACTCCGCACAGCACTCCGCCTTTGTCTCCTACTTGCAAGTTCAGGAGGCTGGAGCTACCTCATGTTTTATCAGCACAGATAACAAAACAAATGTTATGTGAGAGCCAGATGATGTGGGAGTAGTCAATACCCAAGAAACTTCCCATTCTGATCCTGTTACATGGAGAAAAAACACGAGTCTCAAATACCTGCATCCCAGACAGAGAGGGTTCCTGGCATGCCCCCCATAATCCATATGCGCCCCTCAGGGATTAATGCCAATGATGGACAGCTGTAGAGAAACCACAGACATGGCTGTCCTCAGGAGAGACAGTGGCACTCTACCTGATCCCTACCTTATCTCAAAAATCCCAAGCGCTCTCCCTCAAAAGCATGAAGCACTTTTAAACACGGTACTCTTTGGAACTATTAAATACCATATTCTTATTTGGAAAAGCAATATCAACTTTACCATTCCAAAAGCACCAGTGTCCTCTAGTCATCATCTCTCTATCCCCAGCACAGTGGCTGGAATGCACTTTAAAGTGTGCCTATGATGAACACAGAGGCTGACTCAGATTGACCCAGCCTAGGGATGCGGGAGAGGTGACCTCTCAAAGAAAATGCCAGCTGAAGAGGGGAAGAAGATGGAAGATCGAGTCACTGCTGAGCTGAGCTGACACTCCAAGGGAACCTGGCCTAGTCAGTTCCCAGGTAGTATATTTGGGAGTTAAAGAGACGGAATGAAAATACTGAACAATACCATATGAGACAGTGGTCAAGTGGTGACTGAAATGAAAGTAATCTAAAGTCCTTCCACAGGGGGACAGTAAAAATGCTGATCAGAGTTTAAGTCAGGCATTCATATTATAAATATTGGGAAAGCCAATAAAAATTCAGAACTAGAATATGTAATATCTAAACCAAAGAAAGAAAAAAATTAAAATACTTCAATCAACCAAACAGAAAGCAGGAACAGAGGGGAAAAAAGCAGCATTAAAAATCTGATCACTTAATAAAGGCAACAAGTTGTCAGACTGGATATTAAAACCACCACCACCTCCTCCAAACAGAAGTTCACAGATGGATATAAATCGTATACTCTATTTACAAGAGAAACACCTAAAAGATATCACAGAAAGATTGAGAATAAAGGGATGGGCCAGCCCGGTGGTGCAGCAGTTAAGTTTGTGTGCTCAGCTTCAGTGGCCCGGAGTTTGTGGGTTTGGATCCCAGGTGCGGACATGCACACCAGTCCTCAAGCCATGCTGTGGCGGCAACCCACATACAAAATAGAGAAGACTGGCACGGATGTTAGCTCAGCGACAGTCTTCAGAGAGAGAGAGACAGAGAGAGTGTGAAAGAGGCTCCAAAAATTAACCCTAGGAAAACAATACACCTTAGGAAATAGCATCAATCTGAGGAACTACCACTGAAAACCAAGCCAAAATCAAAACCAACAAGAAATCCCCCCAAATCCTGTAAGAACCCCAGAAGACTGAAGGTCATCATAAACCGTAAGGGGAGGTAGGACAGCAGTGAAATGTCTACTCTCGCTGTACACAGGACAATCAGCCAAGTCACTGGTGTCAGTGGGACACCATCAGGCCAGCTCAAAAGCTCTGCCATGGTGAAGAGGGGTGGGCTAGGCAGCTGCTCTTGAGATTAAAACCCTTTCCCCCTCCAAAGTCCCTGGGCTGGTAGATGGCAACTAGGAATTGCTGCTTCTTCCTAAGGGTCTGAAGGTAAATCTGTGAGCAGGTGCTGGTGGAGTGGTCCACAGTGACTGTGACGTGCCTGAAGGTCACAGCCCCCTTCTTAAGGTCATTGGGAGGGACAGAATGGGGCCTGGCCTTGGCCCTTCACCAATAAATGCTACGAGAGGAGCTGGCGCTCTGAAGAACACGAGCTCACAGGCCCAAATAACCAGATCCTGCCTGAGGAGTGCAACCCCTGGTCCCCAGAGAGAACAAACTAAGCTATACTCTCTAACCAAGAATTGAAAATACAGCACAATAAACATACAAGGAAATATTAGCAATATGAAACAAGAACAAGAACCAAGTGGAAATACTAAGTACAAAAAATATAATGAATGGGGGGCCGAGTGGTTGAGTTCGAACGCTCTGTTTTGGCGGCCCAGGGTTTTGCTGGCTCAGATCCTGGGTGTGGACACGGCACCACTCATCAGGTCACGTTGAGGCGGCGTCCCACATAGCACAAACAGAGGCACTCACAACTAGAATATGCAACTATGTGCTGGGGGACTTTGAGGAGAAGAAAAAAAAAACCAAAGACAATTAGCAACAGTTGTTAGCTCAGGTGCCAATCTTTAAAAAAAAAACAGGGGCCGGCCCGGTGGCACAGCGTTAAGTTCCCACGTTCAGCTTTGGTGGCCTGGGGTTCACCGGTTCGTATGCCAGGTGCGGACATGGCACCGCTTGGCAAGCCATGCTGTGGTAGGCGTCCTACTTATAAAGTGGAGGAACATGGGCACGGATGTTAGCTCAGGGCCAGTCTTCCTCAGCAAAAAGAGGAGGATTGGCAGCAGTTAGCTCAGGGCTAATCTTCCTCAAAAAAACAAAACACACACACACACAACCCCCACAAAAAACCACAAAGCATAATAAAAAATATTCTCAGGGATATAAGACTTCAGAAATTTTTTCACAAAAGACCCATTTAAAAAATATTCTTGGAAGAAGTGGTTAAATACAAAAAATAAATTTAGACACGCGAAGAGATAGAGGAAGGGGGGGCAAATAAATTCTTTGGCAAAGTTTGTAGTCTGAAACAACTAGAACCAATGGGGGGAAACAGTATATTAACAATCAGAACCAAAATTCTAAAATATAGCTACACGGTAAGACTGAGAAGACCAAAGGAACCTAAGAGTATCATAAAGTCTTACGAGGAAGAAGATTCAGATGTAATTAAGGAAACCAACAGGGGTAAACAAACATGATTAGTACTCAGTAACATCAATAAAAATATAAACAGAATGTATTAAGAAAATTTTCCATCGCTTCTCAATAGAAAGCAAAGGAAAAGTACAGTAAGTAGAACTTGTGAAGTAACAGCAGAAATAAGGTCTAACAGCAGTAGACAAAATGAACGGAAATATCTTCAACCTAACCACAGACCGACTCTCACGCCTTCTTCTCCATCTTCACTTGCCCTCCCTGCATGGAGACATTAGTGTCGGAGGGAGTCAATGCACCGAGTAACTGTGAGCCTGGAGCCCAGGGAAGCCGCTGGAGAGCGCTGCCACAGCGGGGCAGCCCAACCGCAGAGCAGTGAGGCAGGGGGTGGCTGGGACCGTTAGGAGACTGATTACACTGTGCAAATAAGTTAATAGAGAAACTAAGTGCATACACTGAGGATAATGGGAGCAGATTTCTCACTGCTTTGAGCAACTATTTATCAACGTGGAAAGGGAGGAGGCTAGAAAGAACCTTGAGGGGTTGAAATGGAATTGCAAGAATTGGTATGAACTCACAGACAGAGTTGTATACAGTTATATAAATATGTGTACATATTTATGAACTGACTGATTCTAACCGACAGGGCACAGAAACAATTCTACCTTAGTAGCAATGAATGCACCAAGTGCTAAGGCTTTAGGGCTCCACGGTTGATTCCAAGACTGGGGCAGGAAAGTACAAAACAATCCCGGAACATCTTGTTTTGAGTAAGTAAAAGCTGAAAAAATGATGGGGACAATGTCAGAAGGACACAGGAGCCAGCCAGAAAAGGCTTCCATTGGTCAAATCTAGGACAATTTGAGTATCAAAATAAAAGAGAGTATCAGATTAGAGCCTAATGAATAAAATAGGAATCCATGAGTCTATACTGATATAAATAAGTGACTAAAAAATTAGTAAGACTCAGTATGAATTCTTTAAAAGAAAATCCAACAATTCAGGGCAAAAGTGATGGAAAAAACACTACCAGGCAAATATTAACCAAGAGAAAGCTGGGGAAGCAATTATAGCATCTGATAAGACAGGATTCAACGCAAAAAAGAAAAAAGGTGGGAGATTAGTGACAAGAAAGAACAATTAATCAAGAAGATGTTAAGTATCGTGCATTTTTTCCCCCCATGGATATTAGTATACCTCAAAAACAGCCTGAAAACTGACAAAATTTCAGGCAAAGAAAGGGAGAATGGATAATCCTAGGGTTAAAAAAGGAAATGAGAAAATGTCTACAATGGACTAATGAAAATCATTAGGTCTGAATCTGGAAACACAGCTAAAGTAGAACTGAGAGGGAAATAATATAGATTTGAAATCATTTTTCATTTCATGAAATCACTTTCAGGAAACACAAAAGATTAAGAATGAAAGAAGCAATCATTCAATTCAACAATTTAGAGAATGAACAACAGGAAAAAAAATAAATGAAGAAAAATAGTAATAAAATCAGAAAAAAATGGAAAAGAGACTGACAAAACCAAATGATGGTTCTTTGAAAAGATTGTAAGATAGATTAAGACTGATCAGGAAAAAGAGAAAAAGCAAATAAAAAATACAGAATGGAAGAAGGAAATAATTATGAACCATATGCTAATAAACCCGAACATATAGATGAAACTGAGAAAATTGCGGAGAAATATAAAAATCCAAATTGACAAGACACCAAAACTTGAATAGACCAGTGAGCATTAAGTAAATTAAAATGGCCATAGACTTCCCCTTAGAGGGATTAAAAAAAAAACAGAATTAAAAATTTTATAGTTTGACTATACTTTCAAGAACAGAAGTTTTATATAAGTTGTTCCACAAAATGGAAAAGGAATAAAACTTGCCCAACTCTTTTTGAGACTAAGGTAACAGTGATTCCAAGATCAGATAAGAATTCAAGAAAAAAAATTTAAGAAATATTTCATTTGTGACTATAGATGCAAAAACAAAACAAAAACTAAGTAAGATATTAGGTAGCCAAACCTAACAGTACAAATACATTTTTAAATCAACCAGGGTTTACCCAAAGAATGTAAGAACCATTCAACATAAGATCTACTGATGCACTTCCAACATTAATAAAGGCAGAAAAATAAGATGACAAATACAATAAATGCAAAAAAAAAAGCATTTGATACATTCAACACATTTATAATTCAAAGAAAAACTCATGGCAAACTAGGAATAGAAGGAAATGTCCTTAACTTCATAAATGTTATATATCTAATCCAATAGTATATATAAACAAATATATCATGATCAATTAGGGTTTTTTTCCAAGGAATGCAAAGATGGTTCAACATCAGAAAAATCCATCAATGCATTTCATTAAGTGAATAAAAATTATATGATTATATAGACACTGAAAAAAAGCATTTGATAATATTAATCTTTTATTTAATGAAAAGGAGGGAAATTTCTTAGTAAAAACCATCAAACTTCTTTAACTTGATGTTTAAGATTGCCCTCCAGATTGTACATACAGTTCTACATTTATTCTTGCAAAATCTAAGGGTTTATAGTTTATACCCCTACATCACCACTAACACTTGGCATTGTCCATTTTTCTAATTTTGTACAGTCTTAAGGATGTAAAGTGATAGCTCTTTTAAAAAAAAAAACCCATGATCACTAATGAGTTTGAACATCTCTTCATATACCTGTTACTCTTTTGGGTTTCTCTTCTATGAACTATCTATTCATTATCCTTTGTTGAATTTTCTTTACAATTCAGCATTTTTTTGTATATTCTAGATATAAATCCTTTAGTGGTTTTACACATTTCAAGTATCTTCTCCAAGCCTGTCATTTGTTTGTCAAACTTTACTGACAAACGTCTTAAATTCTGATACAAAAATTTTTTCTCCATGTTTTGTGTTTGGGGGATTTTATTTAAGAAGCTTTTTCCCTCCCCTGATCACAACATTCTCTTATAGTTCTACTAATTTTTAAATTTACCTTTCATATTTAGACCTTTAATCCATCGAGAGCCCACCTTTGGACATGATGCTAGTTAGGTATCCTGTTTAATTTTTCTCCAGGTATACAGCCAGTTTTCCAACACCATCTACTAGAACGAACATATGGGTCTTGTGCATTCTTATTAAATACAGCTTTTGTTGCTACTATCTTTTGCTTTTAATTACATTATCTAATTGACTATTGCTCTTGTAGAAAAATGCTTGACATTTTTATAAACATAGTTTGTAGCTGGCATCCTTACTTAAACTTATTTTTAATAGTTTGTTGTTTCTCTTGTTTTTTTAATGTAGATATTCCTGAATCTGAAAATAATGACTTTAAAATAATGAGTTTTATTTCTCACTTTTCAATCCTGATAATCTCTTTCTCTCTTTTTCCTTCGTTACAGTCTGGATCAGAGCTTCTGGTCCTATGTTAAATAGTAGCACAATACCGGGCATAGTAGGTCTCTTAATTAGGATATTGGTTTGGCTACTTTAATGGAGACCAAATAACAACGGTTTAAGTAAGATGGAAGGTTTCTTTCTTTCCTGTGTGACCGTCTCAGCTAGCAGGCAGTTCAGGAGATAAGTGGCTCTGCCTTACGTGGTTAATGTCCTTTGATATGCTGCCCTTTCCCACAGAGACAAAACTAGTTTGCCATGACCACATTCACATTCATCCCATTAATTCATGGGAAAGGGGAAATTAGAAAAGGCAGGCAAGCCCTTTCCTTTTAAGGATGCGGCCTGGCAGTTATAAACTTACTTCTGCTCCCACCTCATTGGTCAAACTTAGTTACACCTAGTTGCAAGGTAGCCTGGAAAATACAATCTCTTCCCAAGGAAGCTACTGCCCAGCTGAAACATGGGGTCAGGGATTCCTGTTAATGACGGAAAAAGTGGGGAGATGTATATTGTTTGTATGTTGTTATACAGTTGTCTTGTTCCTGAGTGATGGTACATAACCATTACCGAGTAAAAGAAATTCCACAGAGTTTCTCCAATTAAAAAAAGAAAGATAAACTATATCCCATGCTCTTGTATCTATTGACATACCATGCACTTCTTCCCTTCTTCAATGTAGTGATGTACATCGATGGATTTCTGACGTTGATTACTCTTCATACACACATAAGCATGAGTGAAGAATGTATGATTTATTATATATAGTATTTAGTTATTCCAAATATGTGATTCAAATGTATAGAACTGATCATGTAGGGTATTATATTTTGCAGAATCTGAAGCACTGAACTTAGTGAAAATTTAGACTGTACCAGGGGAATTAACATTTACTTAAAATCTTACTACATGCCTAGCAATTTGTGTATAATAAAAAATACTTGACATTTGAAAGCCTGCCGTGTGCCAGGCACATGTTGTAAAAGAGTTATTATTATCCTCACTTTATGAGAAACTGAGGCACAGACAGGTTAAGTGATTTACCTAAAACAATACAGCCAGTAAGTGGAAGACTAGGCTCCAAAAGCTTCGGCACTTCCTACTCCGTAATAACGCCTCACAATTATTGCTTTTAAAATGATGATGATCAAGTATGATGATGATAGACAAGAGGAACTGGCGGTATTATTGCTTAATTTTTTTCTAAACTTTTAACTCGATATCATAGGAAACCTTTTTATCCGCAGGGAAAATTAAAGATTTTAATTTGCTTGGAAAACTAAGATTCATTTACAGGAACTCATTTTACTTTAGATGTTTTAGAAAACTACTGTTTTACAAAATTAGGGAAGCCACAGGGCGGGCAACAGAAACAGTCTACACGGAATTTGAAGGTATATTTGCACAATACCACATAGCTCTAGAGTCTAAGGAAAATGCCATTTAGTCTCACATTCCCAAATTAAATATGTATTTATACTTAAGAATGGATATATTCTTAATTCTAATGTCACAATTTCAAAATCATTCAAGCTGAACCAATTCCAGCTTTGAAAATCTCAAAAAAGTTTGCCTGAAACAAAATATACACCTGATACCTGATATTTCTAGCTTTCAGGGCTTTGAATATACTTAATAAGTTAACTAAAAACTGGAATAAGTCTTTTGATGGAAAAAAGAAAACTGAAAAGACTTTTCAATGAAATAGTATGTTTACTGGACTGAGTAAAAATCAAATAATTTATTTTCTGAAAACTCCTCTCTTTGTAATATACCATCTGTTGGGTAATACCAATAGGGCCAAACAGAAAAAATACTTAAAACTCTTTCAAGACATAAAGAAAAGGAATAAATCACCCATCAAATACAAATATACTATTTTATTCTAAGGGAATATTTCTGTGGTTTCTGCAAGGGGAAAACCCAAAAGTGGTTAACAAACAAAGAACAACAGAAAGGGTAATTTAGATGTTTCTCTTGTTTGATGTTGTTTTCCTCCCCTGGGGAAAAAAAAATAATTTTACGTAATTTTAATAAAATAAAAAAAGCAAATAATCTGACACACATATCAACAGCTACACTTATGAGGAATGACCAATAATTAATCCATATTTTCTTTTACAAGTTAATTTAGGGTCTGGACAGCTCTGTGGACTGACATGCAGTTGAAACCCTGATACAGTCATTTTCCTGGGTATTGGCTGTTCTCAGTTAAAAGATACAGATTTTTTCCTCTCTGGTGTTTCAAAACAATTTACCTACTATGCCAACAATATTTGTTTTCCATACAGCTACGGAAGGGGAAATGTTAGTGTTTATACAAACCATAGAATTCGTATAGTGGGGACTATTACCCCTGATGTTTCTGGACAGTTTATTGGCAGACTTATCAGACAATCCAATGGTTTCTCCCCCACACCAGACAAGGTCTGGAAGGAAGTTGTTTTCCAGTCAGAAATGACAAACACAGATGGAATTAATCATACAGAATTGGGGCAGATTTACTTCTTTCACACAGTTTTTGGGAACAAAAATGAAATTTGTTACAGGCAGAGGGACAGAACCATCAAGTACACAATGTCAAAAGGCCTACTTTTAAATTTTTACTGTAGTTAAATGACGTTCTTTTTATTTAAAAAAAAAAAAAACAAAAAACCCTGCCACTCCCATCTAAAAAATGGGACATATTGAAAAGTCTTTCAAGGTTAAAATTTCTAAGCGGCTTTTTGGACTTTTCTCATTTCTATTACACGGTCAAATTAACCTCAGGCTAAAGAAGCTCTGTGATTGGCCAACATCACAAAAGCTTTGATTCAAAATTCTGTGGGGAAGAAACTGAGAATGGAGATGAGGGAGACGGACTGATATGCCAAACACACCTATGACTTGCAATCCTCGTAGGAGTACTGAAACAGCTAGACTCTGGAACAATGCTATGAGAAGACCTGCTTGTGGATATGCAGGACACTCAATGTCTCTGTATCCTAACCCCAGAACCCCTATTTTCAAGTTTCTTAGGGCAACAAGGTCATCTTCAAATGCTTTATATAGGAACATACTAGAACCTTTTCTACCATAATTCTGATAGCTAAGTAATACTGTGTCTTTGTGGAATCACCCACAGGTTTGCCAGAGTAAGGAGAGAGACCATTCCTTCTGAAATGACAAGGGCCTCCAGAAACTGGTGTAAAAGATAAAATAAGAGGAATTACTTAGGAAGATAAAACAATGGGAGAAAAGCTGCCATTTGGGGATAAAACAAAAACAAAAGGAGAACCCCCATTTCTGTGTACCACAGCTCATGCTATGAAACAGCAGCAATAAAGGCTGACACCCAGAGAAGTGGGCATTTTAGTGGGTTTTCTACAAACATTTCAAGACACTTGGAGGGGGCGTCTACTGGGCTCCATAGATTTTCTGTGTGCATAATCAGTTTGCAGAGTTTCAGCCCGTTTACCTTAATTTACCCACATCCAGACGCGCAGCTGAGAAGACTAGACCCAGAAAGTGAAAGGGACACACGGCTGTGTGCACAGCAGTGAAGGCCTTTTTCCTTGATGTGAGGGGCCCAGGGCAAAAGCACCAGAGGCTTCTATCCTTCACAGAATTGGCTTGGCAGTGAAAATCAAAATCAAGACCACTTCACTCTCTACCTTTTAAAAAAAAGTTGAGTATTTTTATTGGGTCTTCAAGTCTGGGTCCCGCAGCCCTCTTGTGATGTCACTCTCGGCTCTGTCCTGATGTCTCCCCTGACTCTTACATAGGGCTTACCCGAGCAGCCTACTGCAGCCAAGGCTCACTCCAAAGCTACCTCTCTAAGGTCTAAGGTTACTATGGCAGAGTTTTATACAACAGTTTCCTTAAAAATATTCCACAATTTGTTATTCCCAAACAAAATAAGATTATGCACCACTCAGAGAAATTGGTTAGTCATTCTGAAGATGTCTAAGAACTATATCACTGCCAAAGAACAACATTTCTCAGTCCATATTCTTCCTTCAGTTTTCATTTGTACATCCACACTGTGGTTCACGAGTCGTCTGTTTCCCATTATCTTATAATCAAGTCAAGAGGACTTGGACTATACATCGTTTTCCAAAGCTGGATGCATTCACAGTTTGGTGCATACCAATGCGTATGAAAATAGGAACCTCACTTCAGCTTTAATCTGATAATTCAACATCAGAGTCTTCTGATTTGGCTTTGGCAAGTTCTTCATGTACTTCCCTCACCATGAGAATACGTGTTAACATGGTGTCCAGGGTCCCAGGGTCTATTGCGAATGTGGAGTACCACATAGGGCTATTCGGAACACAGGCGCGCTCAGGTTGAAGATAAAACACGTCATTCCTCTGCTTCACACTTTCAGAACTATCCATAGGAAAAAAAGAAAAAGAAAACGAAAACTGGGGATCAGAGAGTAGAGGAAATATATAACTACTCTTTAATATAATGGCTCTCAACTTTTCCCTACTGTGACTAGTACCACAGACAAGCAATACACCCAGAGGTAAGTAAGTTTATAGGCATTTTCCCCCAGGACCGACCTTTAACTCTGTATCTTTATTCCCACACTCAAGAAATCACACTAGATTGGAAGTGAGTATAATGTTGTTAGAAGACAAAGTGCAAACCCTTCCCAAATTTTCGTGCTTAAAAGGCTACTAGGGGCCACTCTGGTGGTGCAGCAGTTAAGTTCGCACGTTCTGCTTTGGCAGCCCGGGGTTCGCCGGTTCAGCTCCTGGGCACGGACCTAGCACCGCTTGGCAAGCCATGCTGTGGCAGGCGTCCCATATGTAAAGTAGAGGAAGATGGGCACAGATGTTAGCTCAGGGCCAGTCTTCCTTGGCAAAAAGAAGATTGGCGGCAGATCTTAGCTCAGGGATAATCCTCCTCAAAAAACAAAACAAAACAAAAGGCTACTAGGAGCAACCAAAAAATTCAATGCACATGTGACACTATAGCTGAGAACCATGTATCCTCAGGGCCCAGTGTCCTGGCACGAACCCCAGGAGCACTACAATCACAATATCAAACGGCAAACGCAGTCACTGTATTTCCTTGAGAAAAAGTGCTTTAGTGTGGATCTTACAACTCTACAGTCAAAAAGCTTCTGTAAGAAAAAAACTACTACAAAACTTCAATTTCTTAAAAATACATATTTCTATTTATAGGTTTAGCACTATGACCTGTTCTCTAAATTTCTTCCCTATATAAATAATAAAATCACAGCAGTTTAGATATCACATAAACGCTGAGTCACAGGGTTGTAAAGACCAAACAATGGCAGTGATTCTTGCTTTTGAAGAGATTTTCAGAAAAGAAAATTATCAAGATAAACCAGTTTGTTTCTTGGTTCAAAATCCAGGTACGAGATACGAGAATGGGGAAAAAAAGAAATTAGAGGTAAATCCTTGTCTCAAGTCATAGGTCAGCTATATTTCTGATATTCAAGCATCTGAAATCCAAAATATGTTAACATCCTTTTGCCGTGTGCTCTATCTAGCTCAGATGAAGATCACTTACCATTTTGACAGGTAAAACTCGTAAAGTCGGACGGGGCATCTTAGTGGGTTATCAGTATTCTCTGCCATCTCCACACCCACCGGAAGCTCATCATCTTCATTTCGTTTCCTCTTGCCAACAGTTAGTTTATCTTGAGACAGGAAGTCATAATCAAAAGATTAGAAAAGTCTTTTCTTCAAGTCTCAAAACACCCAATGAGCTTTGCTTCCAATCAGAACTGTCACTCCCTCCCCCTTCGTTTCACTTACTCATTCAACAAACACTTACTGAGCACCTGTGGCAGTGCTGGATATTATTTTAAGTGCTGGGTTAATAACAGTGAACAAAAATGTAATGTCCCCTGCTCACCACAGTGGAGGCAGCAGGCAAAACACACCGTGCTGGAGAGGGGGCATTAAGAATTTTACTAGGCATGGGGCTCTGAAGCCACAGAGGGACAAAGCAGGAGAAGGGGGTTCCACGTGCTCCTCTCCTACAGTAGAGACTGACACAGAAGCTGGCACCTCTAGGTGAAAATATGTCTACTGTGGGGCATTTGTTCAAGTTTCTTTTATTTGTCATAGAATTATGAGAAATAGAGTCTTTGTTGGGAAAAGAAATTCTCAGTAAAGCTGACCATTTGATAAGAAAAGAGCAAACCCTTTTTCACCAACAGAATTTTGTAGAGGCCAAGGATTATTAGAAAGAAGCCAGTGTGCAGACAGGGAAAGTGGGCTGTTTCTTTCCCTCTTTCTCCATTCAACCTTTAAGACAACAGGAGATGGATCTGAGAACCTGAAGAAAAAGGTTTTCTTTTCCTCCTTCTTTTTTCTTTTGAGGAAGATTAGCCCTGAGCTAACATTCATTGCCAATCCTCCTCTCTTTGCTGAGAAGATCGGCCCTGAGCTAACACCTGTGCCCATCTTTCCCTATTTTTTATATGTGGGACATCTGCCACAGCATGGCTTGATAAGCGGTGTGTAGGTCTGGGATCCGAATCGGAGAACCCTGGGCCACCAAAGCAGAGCACGTGAACTTAACCGCTATGCCACCAGGCCAGGCCCTTTTCTTCTCTTCTTATAGCTCCTCTTAACAAGTGGCAGAGAACTTTCCTGAGCTTCCTGCATTAGTTACTAAACAAAATTCATCCCAGTTCTCTATTTAGAGGCTACTTAAAGAGAAAGACTTTGCTAGTTACTTATTCAGAAAACAAGCTGAACTGAACTACCAATTTTGTCAAGTACCTAATCAGAAAACACAGAAATGTTACCTGATTGCCTCCCCCTCCCCCAATTAGTATCAATTAAGAGCACTAAGTGGGCTATATATGAACAAAATGAAGGAACAAGGACATAGACGTGTGGTGGAAAAGCAAGCTAATCCTAGTATTTTCTAAAGTAAAGGAGCAACTGAGATAAAGTTAACACAAAGATGAACATCACAATTTTTTGGGGGGGGGGGGGTGAGGAAGACTGGCCCTGAGCTAACATCAGTTGCCAATCTTCCTCTTTTTGCTTGAGGAAGAATGTTGCTGAGCTGATCTCTGTGCCAATCGTCCTCTATTTTGTATGTGGGATGCCACCACAGCATGGCTTGAGGAGCAGTGTGCAGTGCAGGTCCATGCCCAGGACCTAAATCTGTGAACTCTGGGCTGCCAAAGTGGAATGCATGAACATAACCACTATGCAACTGGGCCAGCCCCTACAATTATTCTTTACAGATTTTTAGTTTCAGTAATTTTAAATTCCCACATTCAAAATATATATTTCACTCTTATCCCAAGGAAGTACAACTTAATTTTGGGAGTTTTAGAACTTACAATTTTGGTCAAAATTAATAAATCTAATTTCTAGTTCCATAATAGAAATATTAATTTTTTAACATTAAAAACAAACTATTATATAATAGGCTGTTTTTGGAGTGCAAGACTATAAACCTTCTAATAAAACTGTCACTGCTGTACAAAAGCAGTATACTCTAGGCCAGCTTTTAAGTTCCTTCAGAATTTGACAATGTTAACTAAAAGAGGGTGCGCTCTGGTCAAACCAAGATTTAGAAACAGCGGTTGAAAAGTTAAGCAGGTTCCTTTTAACCGGCAATCGACTCATCTGTGGCCTCTAAATCAGTGATTCTCAACTTTGGCTGCGTATTTAAATTCCCTGGGAAGTTTTAAAATGCAGATTATTGGGGCTGTACCCTAGATCAATTAAATAAGAATTTCTAATTTAGAAGCCAACAAAAGTATACTAAAGCAAGTGATTCTTCTCAGGTTGAGGCAAGCCTTTAACCTAGCCTTGAAAATAAAGAAAAGGATTTAAATGTTATACCAAAGCTACATTTACCCATGTCTAGAATTTACAATTACTCCTCTGCCATAAGTCTCTATTTGAATAGAAATCTTACAAACGCCACCACACACCTGGTTCGGACTCCTGCTTTTGTAAAGGTGGAAAGAACCTCAGATACGTCATCTTGGTACTGTACTTCAGAGTCCTGGTCCGTCTCATCACGTGGGCAAAGGAAAGCTTCAAGTGCTCAGTAACATTCTTTAGTTGAAAGTATTTGGTATTGAAGAAAAGAAGGGTGTTCAAGAGGACAATTGGTGAGTACGCGCCCAGCTGTTTGCATTCCCACAAATGCTCTTCTTCAATGCGAGAGAACATGTAACCTGGACAGAAGAAGGGGAACAAGAAGCAGTACTAAGCTCCTGCTCAGGAGGACTAAGCAACTTCTAAATTCTCAGACAGGAAGACAACGAAGGGAAACCCCTCTTTCCTCCTCTTCTTTACACAGAAAAACAGAAAAGGCACCACAGAAAAAAGGGCAGATGATTCTGCTGAAGAAACATTGTGAGCATTCCCCTGAAACACTTTTAATCTATGGTTATTTCAGACCAGGGGTTGGCAAACTTTGTCTGCAAGGGGCCGGATGGTAAATATTTTAAGCATTGTGGGCCACAGAGGCGCTGAACAACTTTGTTGTTGTGGAAGATAAGGAGCTGTAGATAATACCGAAACAAGTAGCTGTGGCTATATACCAATAAAATTAATTTATAGACACAAATTTGAATTTCATACAATTTTCACATGCCACAAAACATTCTTTAGATTTTTTCCCAGCCATTTAAAAATGTAAAAACCACTTTTAACTTACAGACTATACAGAAATAGGCAGCAGACCAAATGCGGCCCACAGGCCACAGTCTGCAGACTCCTGTTTGAGATTATTACACTTACTGTTAACCGGTTTGATCTTTATTTAGCTAACATCATTAAAAGACAGATAGCCTTTTCTCCCTCCACCCCCTATTATTTTAAATTTATATTGAGTTACTCATGATAACTTAGCTGAGATTTTTCTTGAAAAGCAGAGGTTCTGCCCAAGAATTAAAGTAAGTACACCTTTAAATGCACCTTCCTCATGAGACCACTTACATGCAGGTGTTTTCTAATGTTCCCTCCCCAATCCTTTTCGGTGCTGCTTCTGCGTCCTATTCTGGGGAGACTATCTACAAATATGAATTTATTACTTCTACATTTATGTTCCCACCCCCATCTTTGAATGCTAAATGCCTCAAGCCACCACATTGCTCAGATGCTTCAAAGGTGATCTGTAATCCAACAGAAAGGGGCACAAATCCCTGAGCATCACAT
This sequence comes from Equus caballus, assembly GCF_041296265.1. Taxonomy (NCBI): domain Eukaryota; kingdom Metazoa; phylum Chordata; class Mammalia; order Perissodactyla; family Equidae; genus Equus; species Equus caballus. The sequence goes on from NC_091685.1 coordinate 21,839,566, forward strand.
TCAACTCTTCATTCACAGCCGAGGAGCCTGAGACCAAGAGTGAATCAGACACTTGCCCAACAACATATGATCAGAGACAATTTGAGAATGAAGACTCAACTCTCTTAACAACTAATGCTATAAACTATTGGAAAAGGTCCACTGCTAAGACGTAGAGTCTAGAAGAATATGTGGCAGCTACTGGTACAGTATGCAAATTTACCAACACTATCAGATCAATACCAGTTTCTAGAAAGTAAATGCAACTTCTAGTTGTTTTTTATTTTTAATAGTTAGTATCTGTACATGCACTGTATGGAAATTATAGTTTTACTAAAATAATCACTAATAAACCAAAGACTTTCTCCTCAAAAGTCCAAACATGTTATAAATCAGGACAGAAGTATAAAATGAACAATTTATTAAAAGATAATCATAAAACTTAAGCAATTTAAGAAGGTACATCATGAGAAGAATCAAAATAAAAAATAATCATCCTACCATTAGGAAGTATTGTAGGTTCCCATATTTTCAAGAGTTTGGTAAGTTCAATCATAAATCTGGAATAGGGCTCAGTAAAAATGTTATCTATTCTACCATTTTCAAACAGGTACTACAAGAGAAAAAAATGCAAACATACATGTTGATAGAAAGAAAACAAGTTTTTAAAAAAGATTTTAAGGAATATAGTTTACCCTTAATTTTTGACCTTACAATACTGTGAACCATTTGAAGGATACATGTTAAAATACCAGGATTCAAACTAAAGATCTCTTCCACAGGAACTGACATTATCTCGAGCACTGAGCTTGCAAGGTAGAGTTTTCTATTTCCTTTTTAAAACATGCATGGTATAAAATAATTACAATAAATAATATAAGTACTTTTTACTCGGTTCATAAAACTGATATACTAAAAATTGGTCCTTATTCGTAATTCCCAAATCATTCTTCTAATTCACAGTGCCTATTTGCAGACATGCTCTCAGTTTTTACTTGTTTTTCAGACTAGTTACAAGATCACTTCCTAAAATAATACAGCTAGCTAGTGTCAGATGACCTGAGGATACCCAAATTTAAAAACTACTTATTTGGAGCTTTCTAACCACAGCTCTCAACTCTATGCTCCACAACTCAGCCTTCAAAAAGTTCAAGTCTAATTATAGGACATAAAACTATGCTAATTATAACCATCAAGAACCATATCACAGGATGGGAAACAAGCAACAGCTTGGGTAAAGTACCGTTAAAATACGTTTTGAGGGTAAAGAGCAGGTCAGATATAACCACTCAGGAAACACAATGAGCATTCACAGAACAGCACAGGATAGTATAATTACATGTAAACATCTCCTGGTGTTTTTAACATTCTGTATTTTTAATTTATTTATCTATGACCATCTTGATTTCCTACTTTTCTCTCAATGTATGACTTGGAGAGAATTTTTATTTCCACTTAAATTTATTCTGGCTAATAGAAAGTATACACCATTTCAATGTGCATTTTTATAGGCCTCTTCAAAGGCAATTTATGATCGTATTGGCAGATCACAGTTTTCTTGTTGAAAAGTATTTTTTTTCTTTTAATAAAGTTATTTTTGCAACTTAAAACTACTATATCCTCACTATGGAAAAAATTTAAAATACAGAAAAAGTGGAAGAAAAGATATACTCAAACCCACTACACAAAAGTGACTTCTATTGAGAGTTAGGAGTATTTCAATCTCTAAACAAAATTCTTTTATAAATACAAAAAGTTGAGTTTTGTACATTTACTCAAATATATGAGTACATAGAAAATACTTTTAAAATAAATATCACATCCCCCTTTGATCAGGAACAAGACAAAAATGTCTGTTCTTGCTACTTTTATTCAGCATGGTATGGAACTCCTAGCCAGAGTAATCAGGCAAGAAAAAGAAATAAAAAACACTCCAAGTAGGAAAAGAAGTAAAACTATGTCTATTTGCAGATGATATGATCCTATACATAGAAAATTCTAAAGAATTCACCAAAAAACTAGTTATTAGAGCTAATAAATGAATTCAGTAAAGTTGCAGGATACAAGCAACATAAAAATCAGCTGCAATGAACAATCCAAAAAGAAAATTAAGGAAACAATTCAATTTATAATAGTATCAGAAAGACTAAAATACTTAAGAATGAATTTAACCAAGCACTTGGGTACATGCCATTTTAACAGTACAGTCATGTGTCACTTAACGACGAGGATACTTTCTGAGAAATGTGTGGTTAGGCGATTGCATCGTTGTGTGAACATCATAGAATATATGGAAGAGCAACAAAATTGTATTGTAGGTTCCCATAGAAAAAACGGGTGAGAGAAATTTAAAAAGACCTAAGAAAAATCTCACATTCATGGACATGAAGACAATACAGTCACGCACGACACAATGACAATTCGGTCAGTGAGGGACTGCATCTATGACAGTGGCCCCATAAGATTAGTACCAAAAAGTCTAGAGGTGCAGTAGGCTGTACCATCTAGGTTTGTGGAAGTACTGTAGGGGATGAAGAAATTTTCGTTTACCCTTCTATGTTCTTCTGGCTCGTCTAAGAATTAAACTGACATGAGACAGACTAACAGGAGAAAAACTAAAGTTTAATAACATGTATACATGGAAGAAACCCAGGAAAACGAGTAACTTGCCAAAATGGCTGAAGTCCTCCCCTTAAATATCCTCCTTAGCTAAAGAAACAAGATGACATTCAAGATGGAGAGAGTCAGAGACTTCAAAGGGAAGGAAGACAATTCACAGGTAGGTGAAAAGAAGAAAATGTTTGGAAAACAAGTGTTTGGCCACACAGAAACAGAAGAACACAGAAGGGAGCCCAACAAACAGGCTTTTCTAGGTTCTTCCCTATCTACCACCTAGTTCATGTCATGCTTAGTGACATTTTGCTTCCCAAGACAGGTTTTTTAATCTGAATTCTTTTAGGCTGTTAAGGGGGAATTAACAAGGAAAACCTTCTGACTCTTCTGTTTCTTAAAAATAATCAACCTAAAATAATCCTCATGTTAAAGAGACACATTTTTGGTGGCAAATTTTGTTGCTCTTCCATATATTCTATGATGTTCACACAACGATGCAATCGCCTAACCACACATTTCTCAGAAAGTATCCTCGTCGTTAAGTGACACATGACTGTACTGTTAAAATGGCAATAACCCCGTAGGAGTGATGTCAGCATCATGGCAAGTGAGCTGGGCGGAACTCTCTCCCCTCCAACATACAACAAAAAGGAGCAACTATATTCGAACAGAAAATATCCTAATAGCACAGGAATCCTAGGACAGTCACAGCAGCCAAATGATGGAGGGCAGAGAGGCTAGAGCCCTCTCTGGAGGAGCTAGAACCAGGTAAGAGAAATCTTCACTCCCTCTCCCGTGGCTGCCGCGGGAGGCCCTAGGAGGGAAGGAGAGGGGGAGGGGTTGCGCATCTGTGGGATCACCCAGGACTCCCTAGGGCCCTTGTAGCCTAGAGGGAAGCCCTCTAATGGGGCAAAAGCTTTCACGTGGGGCGACCTCATCAAGCCAAGACCCCAGAAGACCAGATGGGAAAAGCTGATTGGTAAACCGGGCACTGCATGCAGGAGAAAGCGCCCCACCCCCCACCCGTGACAGGGCACCACGCCACACCATCTCAGCTGAAAGTGGAGGACTCAGAATACGTGGTTCTCGACCCCCATCCAGTGGCAATAGGCGGTAATTGCAACCCAATAATGTTACAATGCGAAAACCCCATTCTTCCAGCATCAGGCAGTTCATCAAAAGCCCAGACCAGAGACAAAACAAGAAATACCCAAAATTCTGTTCTGAAGACTCAGAAATAAGTAAACCAAACGACAATGCATTCAGAATAGCTATCATCAAAAAGCTCAATGAGGTAAAAGAGGATATAGGGAAACAATTTAACGAGTTCAGGAGTTACTTCATAAAAGAGACTGAAACTATAAAGAAGAATCAATCAGAAATACTAAAGATGAAAGACACAATGGAAGAGAGAAACAAAATACGGATTCCCTGAATGCTCGTGTGGACACCATAGAGGAGTGAACCAGCAAAATTGAAGATAGAGATGTTGAATTGCTCCAGACAGAGGAAGAGAGAGAACTGAGACTAAAAAAGAAATGAAGAAAGTCTCCAAGAAATATCCGACTCAATGAGGAAATGCAACACAAGAATTATAGGTACCCCAGAAGGTGAAGAGAAGGAGGCTGGAGCAGAAAGAGTGCTCAAAGAAATAATAGCAGAGAACTTCCCAAATTTAGGGAATGAGAGAGAGATGTGTGTGGAGGAAGCTTTCAGGTCTCCTAGATATGTCAATGTAAAAAGACCTACTGCAAGGCATATAGTAGTAAAATTGTCAAAAATTAATGACAAAGAAAGAATACTCAGGGCAGCAAGGCAGAAGAAAATAACCTGCAAAGGAACCCCTATTAGACTTTCAGCAGATTTCTCTGCAGAAACGTTACAAGCTAGGAGAGAATGGAATGACATATTCAAAACTTTAAAAGATAAAAATCTTCAGCCAAGAATACTCTACCCATCAAAAATATCCTTCAGATATGAGGGAGGAATTAAATCTTTCCCAAACAAAAACTAAGGGACCTTGTAGCCATGAGATAACCCCCCTCCAAGAAATCCTCAAGAAGGCCTTCACACCTGAAAAAAGAAAAAAGGGAGAAAGGGGTCACAAAACACAGAGTAAGGAAACAAATGGATAGACAGAATCAGAATAGGACAGCAAATGTTCAACTATAGCATTAGGCTAAAGGGAAGTAAAATACCAAAAACAAAGACAATCTTGTCACTTTAACCACAAACTCACAACACGAGTTGGAATAAGATGAGAATAATAATTTAGGAGGGAAGGAGGAAAGGGATTGAATCAGTTTAGACTAAGGAAATAAGAGGCCATCAGAAAATGGACTATGTTATGCACGAGATTCTGAATACAAACTTTAGAGTAGCCACTAAAAACCAGAATAGAGACACAAAAAATAAATACGGAAAAAACTAGGAAACACAGCATAAAAAAATGCATTATTCAATGGGTAGACCAAAACACACAGGACGAGAAACAAAGGAAATGCAGGAAAACTGGAAAACGAGTGATATAATGACAGCATTAAGCCCTCATACATCAATAATCACCCTCAATGTAAACGGATTGAACTATCCAATAAAAAGATACAGAGTGGCAAGGTGGATTAAAGAACAAGACCCAACAATCTGTTGCCTCCAGGAAACACATCTCAGCTCCAATGACAAATACAGGCTCAGAGTGAAGGGGTGGAAGATGATATTCCAAGCTAATAGCAAACAAAAGAAAGCAGGTGTCACAATTCTTACATCAGACAAAGTAGACTTCAAGATAAGGCAGGTAAAGAGAGACAAAGAGGGGCAATATATAATGATCAAACGGCCACTACATCAAGAAGCAATAATGCTTATATATATCTATGCACCCAACACAGGAGCACCAAAGTTCATAAAGCAACTATTAACAAACCTAAAAGAAGAAATCAAAAATAAAACAATAATAGTAGGGGACCTCAACACCCCACTCACATCATTGGACAGATCATCCAGACAGAAAATCAACAAGGAAACAGTGGAATTAAACAAAGAGCTAAAACAGTTGGACTTAATAGACATATATAGAACACTCCATCCAAAAAACAGCAGAATACACATTCTTCTCAAGTGCGCATGGAACATTCTCAAGGATAGACCATATGTTGGGAAACAAGGCAAGCCTCCATAAATTTAAAACGTTGAAATAATAACAAGCATCTTCTCCAATCATAATGTTATAAAGCTAGAAATTAATTACAAGAAAAAAGCTGAGAAAGGATGAAAAGACGTGGAGACTAAACAATATGCTATTGAACAAGCAATGGATTGTTGAAGAAATTAAAGAAGAAATAAAAAAAATCTGGAGACAAATGAAAATGATAACATGCCACACCAACTCATATGGGATACAGCAAAGGCTGTATTAAGGGGGAAATTCATTGCAATACAGGCACATCTTAACAAACAAGAAAAATCCCAAATAAGCAATCTCAGATTACACCTAACTGAATTAGAAAACGAAGAACAAACAAAGGCCAAAGTCAACAGGAGAGAAATAATAAAAATCAGAGCAGAAATAAATGCTAGTGAAACAAAGAAGGCAACAGAAAAGATCAATGAAACAAAGAGCTGGTTCTTTGAGAAGATAAAATAAAATTGACAAACCCCTAGCCAGACTTACAAAGAAAAAAGGAGAGAAAGTGCAAACAAACAAGATCAGAAAGGAAAGAAGAGAAATAACAACAGACTCCACAAAAATACAATGGATTATAAGAGAATACAATGAAAAACGATATGCCAACAAAATGGATAACCTAGAGGAAATGGATAAATTCTTAGACTCTTACAACCTCCCAAAGCTGAGTCAAGAAGAAACAGACAATCTGAACAAACCAATCACAACGAAAGAGATTGAAACAGCCATCAAAAGCATCCCACAGAATAAAACCACAGGACCAGACGGCTTTCCTGTGGAATTCCACCAAACTTTCAGAGAAAATTTAATACCTATCCTTTTCAAGCTATTCCAAAAAATTAGGGAGGATGGAATACTTCCTAACACGTTCTACAAGGCCAACATCACTCTGATACCAAAGCCTGACAAGGACAGCACAAAAAAGGAGAACTACAGGCCAATATCGCTGATGAACATAGATGCAACAATTCTAAACAAAATTTTGGCAACCCAAATACAGCAATTCATCAAAAGAATCATACATCAGGATCAGGTGGGATTCATACCAGGGACAAAGGGATGGTTCAACATCCACAATCAATCAATGTGATACACCACATCAACAAATTTAGTAATAAAAACCACATGACCTATCTCAATAGATGCAGAGTAAGCATTTGACAAGTTCCAACAGCCATTTATGATATAAACTCTTAACAAAATGGGGATAGAAGGAAATTACCTCAACATAATAAAGGCCATATATGACAAACCCACAGCCAACATCATACTCAATGGGCAAAAACTGAGCGCCATCCCCCTGAGAACAGGAACAAGACAAGGATGCCCTCTATCACCACTCTTACTCAACATAGTACTGGAGGTTTTGACCAGAGCAATTAGGCAAGAAAAAGGAATAAAAGGAATCCAAATAGGGAGTGAAGAAGTGAAACTCTCGCTGTTTGTAGATGACATGATCTTATATATAGAAAACCCTAAAGAATCCACGGGAAAACTATTAGAAATAATCAACAACTACAGCAAAGTTGCAGGGTATAAAATCAACTTACAAAAATCAGTAGCATTTCTACGCTTTAATAATGAACTAACAGAAAAAGAACTCAAGAACACAATATCATTCACAATCGCAACAAAACAGATAAAATACCTTGGGGTAAATTTAACCAAGGAAGTGAAAGACCTATACAACAAAAACTACAAGACTTTCCTGAAAGAAACTGATGACAACATAAAGAGATGGAAAGACATTCCATGAACATGGACTGGAAAAATAAACACAGTTAAAATGTCCATACTACCTAAAGCAATCTACAGTTTCAACGCTATCCCAATCAGAATCCCAATGACATTCTTTACAGAAATTGAACAAAGAATCCTAAAATTCATACGGGGCAACAAAAGACCCCGGATTGCTAAAGCAATCCTGAGAAAAAAGAACAAAGCTAGAGGTATCACAATCCCTGACTTCAAAATATACACAAAGCTACAGTAATCAAAACAGCATGGTACTGGTACAAAAACAGGTGCACAGATGAGTGGAACAGAACTGAAAGCCCAGAAATAAAACCACACACCTATGGACGGCTAATCTTCCACAAAGGAGCTGAGGGTACACAACAGAGAAAAGAAGTCTTTTCAACAAATGGTGCTGGGAAAACTGGAAAGCCACATGTAAAAGAATGAAAATTGACCATTCTTTTTCACCATTCACAAAAATAAATTCAAAATGGATCAAAGACCTAAAGGTAAGACCTGAAACCGTAAGGCTTCTAGAAGAAAACATAGGCAGTATACTCTTTGACATCAGTCATAAAAGGATCTTTTCGGACACCATGTCTTCTCAGACAAGGGAAACAATAGGAAGAATAAACAAATGGGACTTCATCAGACTAAAGAGCTTCTTCAAGGCAAGGGAAAATAGGATTGAGACCAAAAAAACAACCCACCAATTGGGAAAAAATATTTGCAAGTCAAATATCCGACAAAGGGTTAATCTCCATAATATATAAAGAACTCACACAACTCAACAACAAAAAATTAAACCACCCAATCAAAAAATGGGCAGGGGACATGAACAGATATTTCTCCCAAGAAGATATACGGATGGCCAATAAGCATATGAAAAGATGTTAATCATCACTTATCATCAGGGAGATGCAAATGAAAACTACACTAAGATATGACCTTACTCCCGTTAGAATGGCAAAAATAGCCAAAACAAAAAGTAACAAATGTTGGAGAGGTTGTGGGGAAAAAGGAACCCTCATACACTGCTGGTGGGAGTGCAAACTGGTGCATCCACTATGGAAAATAGTATGGAGACTTCTCAAAAAATTAAAAGTAGAAATACCATATGACCCAGCGATCTCACTACTGGGTATCTATCCAAAGAACTTGAAATCAGCAATTCCAAAAGTCTCATGCACCCTGTGTCCACTGCAGCATTACTTACAATAGCCAAGACGTGGAAGCAACCTAAGTGCCCATCAACTGATGATTGGATAAAGAAGATGTGGTGTATATATAGACAATGGAATACTATTCCGCCATAAAAAAGGATAACATTGTCCCATTCACAACAACATGGACGGACCTTGAGGGCATTATGTTAAGTGAAATAAGCCAGATAGAGAAAGACAATCTTTGTATGAGTCCACTCATATGTGGAAGTTAAACATGTAGACAAAGAGAACAGATTAGTGGTTACCAGGGGAAAGGGGGCGTGGAGGATGGGCGCAAAGGGTGAAGTGGTGCACCTACAACACGACTGACAAACAATAATGTACAACTGAAATTTCATAAGGGTGCAAACTATCATAATCTCAATAAAAAGTTAAAAAAAGGGGCCGACCCCATGACAGAGTGGTTAAGTTCATGCACTCTGCTGCAGCGGCCCAGGGTTTTACCGGTTCAGATCCTGGGCGCGGACATGGCACCACTCATTAGATCATGTTGAGGCGGCCTCCCACATGCCAAAGCTAGAAGGACCCACAACTAAAATATGCAACTATGTACTGGGGGGACTTGGGGAGAAGAAGGAAAAATAAAATAAATAAATAAATAAAATCATTTAAAAAAAAAGTTTAAAAAAATGGGAATATTCCCCAAAGCAATCTACAAATTCAATTGAATCCTATCAAAATCTCAATGGCTTTTTTTGCAGAAATGGAAAAGCTAATCCTAAAATTTATAGGGAATTGCAAGAAACCTCAAATAGCCAAAAGAATCTTGTGGAATCAAGCTCACCGACTTTAACTTACTACAAAGATATAGTAATCAAAATAGTGTGTACTGCCATAAGAACAGCCATGTAGACCAATGTCCAAAATAAACAAATAAATTTTTAGTCAGATGATTTCTGAAAAGGATGTCAAGACCATTCAATGAACAAAGAATAGTCTCTTCAACAAATGCTACTGGGAGAACGAGATATCCACATATCCCTACCTCACATGAGATATAAAAATGAATTCAAAATGGATCAATGAACTAAAAATGAGCTAAAACCACAAAACTCTAAAGAGAAAACATAGGGGAAAATCTTTATGAACTTGAATTTGGCAATGGATTCTTTATAACAACAAAAGCACAAGCTACAATAAAAAAAATACACTGAACTTCATCAAAATTAAAAATTTTGTGCATCAAAGCACACTTTCAAGAGAGTGAAAAGAAAACTCAGAAAATGGGAGAAAATACTTGCAAATCACATATCTGATAAGAGTTTAATATCCAGAATATATAAAGAAATCCTACAACTCAACAACAAAAAAACAAACAATCCAATTAAAAAATGGGCAAAGGACTTAGATATTTCTGCAAAGAGGATATACAAATGGCCAACGAGTACATGAAAAGACGCTCAATGTCATTATTCAGTGGGGAAATGCAAATCAAAACCACAATGAGACACCACCTCATACCCAGCAGATGAGTACTAAAAAAAAAAAAAGACGGAAATTAACAAGCATTGTCAAGGATGTAGCAATAACAGAACTCTCCACTCTCATACACCGCTGCTGGGAATATAAAACAGTGCAGCCACTGTGGAAAACGGTTTGGTGGTTCATCAACAAACTAATCAAACAGTTACCATATGACCTTGCAATTCTACTCCTAGGCATATATCCAAAGGAACTGAAAAGAAGTGTTCAAAAACAAACTTGTACATGAATGTTCATGGTAGCACTACTATTCATAATAGCCAAAAGGTGGGAACAATCCAAATGTCCGTGAACAGCTGAATGAATGGAATATTATTCAGCCATAAAAAGGAACGAAGAACTGATTCATGCTACAACATATAAACCTTGAAAACACTATGTTAAGTGAAAGAAGCCAGACATAACAGGCCACACACTGTATAATTCTACTTATATGAAATATACAGAATAGGCAAGTCCAGGGTGATAGAAAGCAGATTTATGGTTGCCAGGGACTGGATGGAGGGGGTCATGGGGAGTGACTGCTTCATGAGTACAGGATTTCCATTTAGGGTGATGAAGTTATAGAACTAGATAGTGGTGATGGTTGCACAACATTATGGTTGTACCTAATGCCACTGAATTGTACACTTTAAAATGGCAAATATTATGTATACGTTTTCTACCATAATATAAACATTGCACTACACATATAAATTTTGCAAGTTACTTTTTTAAATATATGTCTCTAAGCGTTTTCCATGTCAATATGTATAGAAACAATTCATTCTTTTTTAACTACTGTATGATATTCAATTATATATTATAGCTGATTGAATCATTACTCTTTGGATGAACACTTAGGTGGTTTCCAAATTGTTGCTGTTAAAAACAACGTTACAATGAAAATATCAGTATATGTCTTTCTAGGTCCATGTGTGTGCACTTCTTTTAGAAGAGATACTGATCAGTGGATTTGCTAGACTGAAGAATCTATATGCATTTAAAGTTTTAATAGCCACTGTCAACCTGCCCTTTGAAAAAGCCTCCAACAGTGCACATATCTTTACTAATACTTGGTACTACAAACTTCTCAATCTTTCAAATTTTTAATCTATCTGATAGGTGAAAATGTTTCCTGATCACAGCACCTTTTTACATTAGAGAGGCAGTCCAACATAGTGATCATAAGCATGGACCCTGAAGCTAAACCATGTGGGTTCAGATCCTAGTCGTGGCACTTACTACGTTTGAGACCTTAGGCAAATTATTTAACTCACTGTACCTCAGGTTCCTTAGCATGAAATGGTGATGATAACAGTTCTTACATGTCACAGGGCCAGACTAACAATTAAGTGAGTTAATACAGGAAATGAGGCGCCAGCCCAGTGGCGCAGCGGTTAAGTTCGCACGTTCCACTTCTCGGCAGCCCGGGATTCGCCAGTTTGGATCCTGGGTGCAGACATGGCACCGCTTGGCACGCCATACTGTGGTAGGCGTCCCACATATAAAATAGAGGAAGATGGGCACGGATGTTAGCTCAGGACCAGGCTTCCTCAGCCAAAAGAGAAGGGCTGGCAGTAGTTAGCTCAGGGCTAATCTTCCTCAAAAAAAAAAAAAGAAATGAGCTATTAATACACTACATACATAGTAAATGATTGTTAGGTGATGCTGGTATATTCGGTCCATTAGCAATCTCTTGATTTTCTTCTGTGACTTGCCTGTTTGTTTCTTTTGCCAATTATCCCCTTCCCAGCTAACGTTAACAGTGGTGGTCCAGGTGTTGATATTATAGTTTAGTTTCTTTCTTTACATTTTTATGTATTTTCAAAATTCTTTACAATCAGCATAACTATTTTTATAATCAGAGAAAATAAAAGCACACTTGAGATGTCAACATAAATAACCTTATTAAGGAAAGTTTATTTCTTGTTCAAAATTGATAAAAGGTTCCTAATATTTACTTTCTATCACAATCATCTGACCATTTGTTAACTTATGGCCTCTTTTTAACAGTATTGTTACATAAGTCATTTATTAATATAAACAAGTTAACAGGACAAATATACTAGAAAAAACTTTCATAGGTTTATGATTTATCTCACAAATTAGAATATATTTTTTATATAGCAGAGAATCTGATATGCAATGCACTCAAATGTTTTTGATTAAAATCGTGGCAATGACCACCTATGTTTTGATTATATTCAAATTATTAGAATATTAATAACTACCACAAAACATCTTGACATCTGCACTGATCAAATGAGAAAATATATTTTTTTATTTTTTTAAAGATTGGCACCTGAGCTAACGTTTGTTGCCAATCTTCCTTCTTTCTTTCTTTTTTTTTTGTGGAAGATTAGGCCTGAGCTAACATCTGCTGCTAATCTTCCTCTTTTTGCTGAGGAAGACTGGCCCTGAGCTAACATCTGTGCCCATCTTCCTCTACTTTATATGTGGGATGCCTGCCACAGCATGGCTTGACAAGCAGTAAGTAGGTCCACACCCAGGATCCAAACCTGCAAACCCCAGGCTGCTGAAGCAGAATGTGCGAATTCAACCACTGTGCAACCAGGCTGGCCCCAAGAGAAAATATTCTTTAGATCCATAATATTATAAACTTCCAGAGTACAGGAAGTCTATCCAGAATTCTCACAACTTTTACCTGAGCAAAATGCATGCATGGCACATAGCAGGTGCTCAATAAATTTTTGTTGAAAGAATCCATGAAAGTTCTCTCATATGTTAATTTTAAAAATATCTTTTACAGTCTAGACATTAGTTCAAAATATAATGGAAACTTATTAAATAACAAAGGTGACATTTTGATTCTGTGGGAAAATTAATACTGCTTGAATTAACCAGCTACCCATCAGAAATGTTATTCATCAGAAATATACTTGTAGGGGCTGGCCCCGTGGCCAAGTGGTTAAGTTTGTGCGCTCCGCTGCAGGCGGCCCAGTGTTTCGTTGGTTCGAATCCTGGGCGCGGACACAGCACTGCTCCTCAAACCACATTGAGGCAGCGTCCCACATGCCACAACTAGAAGGACCCACAACGAAGAATATACAACTATGTACCAGGGGGCTTTGGGGAGGAAAAGGAAAAAAATTAAATCTTTAAAAAAAAAAAAAAAAAGAAATATACTTGTAGCATGGACAAAAATGAACAAACGTTAAAAAGAGGAGTGATAGGGGCTGGCCCCGTGGCCGAGTGGTTAAGTTCGCGCTCTCCGCTGCAGGCGGCCCAGTGTTTCGTTGGTTCGAATCCTGGGCGCGGACATGCCACTGCTCATCAGACCACGCTGAGGCAGCATCCCACATGCCACAACTAGAAGAACCCACAACGAAGAATACACAACTATGTACCGGGGGGCTTTGGGGAGAAAAATGAAAAAATAAAATCTTTAAAAAAAAAAAAAGAGGAGTGATAAAGAGGATTCAAGAAATGGGCATTCACACACACACTGCTGGTAAAATTATAAAGTACTGTAACCATTTTGGAAAGTAATCTGAAAATATCCTAAAATTGGAAAAATGAATATATTCTTTAACCTAGAAATAAAAGCACCAGTTCATCAGGTATGCAAACAAAATATTCACTGAAGCAGTGTTTGTGAGGCTAAGGGGGGTGGTGGGAGGAGAAAAAACCTGAATATATAAAAGAGGAAAAGCTGAATAACTGGGATATTCATACTCTGCAATATTATACAGCTTTCTTTTTAAAGGAAGGAGTTTGATTTATGTTCTCCTGGAGGGATACACAGATTGGAAAAAGCAAGCTGCAAAAAACGTGTATGGTATGGGCCCCATTTGCTAAAAACTAAACAAAACAAAAACTATTAACAAACATGTATACGAATGTATAAACGTGTAGCACCGGACAAGGTAAGGAAGGAGACTCACCATGGTGCACCACTGGCTCCCTCAGGGAGTGGGAATGGAGCAAGACAAATTTTTCTTCATATGCCTTCACTTACTGTTTTAACAGTTACACTGAGCACATGCAACACATTTGTAATTAAAGAACAAAACTTAAGAACAAACAAATGCCTAAATAAAAGAACACCCCCCCATACAAATGGAGGAAAATCTGGCAAATAGAAAAAATTAAAAAATCAACAACATCCAGAGTTCTACCAACCCAAAACCATAACCGTTGTAAACATTTTTGGTGCATTTCATTTTATCATGTATTTATTTGGCTAGTTTTTAAACCACTGTATGTTAGCATACAGTGATACGTATGGAATTCGTACTCTTATTTTGTTCATTTAATGCTGTAATATTAAGATTTTTCTGTTACTAGAAGTTACTTTGTAAACAACTTTTATTGGCTACATAATATACAACTTTATAAATATACTATAATTTACTTAACCATCACACTTTGGTGGACATTGAGGTTATTTCAAATTTTGTGCAATGATGTCTGAATTTCAGTATCAGCTTTGACAGACTTGCAAAAAGTGAATTACTGGCAAAACAGTATGAACATTCAAAAGTATTCCTGAAACATATGCTCAAAATTGCTTTTTAGAAAGTAGGTACTAATTACTACCAGGTATGAAAGCAAACCCCTGTCTCACAAAACTCGTATCAACAAGTGTTAGAATTTTTTGATTGTTGCTAATGTGATAGACAAATAATAGTATACCTATTATTTTAATTTTCCTTAAAAAATTTACATGAGACCACATGATTTATATAAATACATACATATACATACACACAGAGTCATCTATGTCACTTCTTCAGTGAACTGCTGTTTATGCCTTTTTTGTCCATTTTACAATAAAATGTACCATGCTTGATTTCTGTTGTTCTAAAAACAGTCTCAAATTAGCTTACAGAACGCTATATGATGAAGACTTTTGAATCAGGGTCAGTGGTTCACTAAGAAGAGAGTATCCTAGCAGCAATACCAAACAACCACTATACACTATAATTTTTCAGCTTAGTTCAGAAGTTCTATCAGAATTATTAAATGTGCAATAGATTTTGTAACAATTATTGAATTTGATACCTGCTGAATTCCAAGGCACAAGTATAAGATACTGTCTGGATCATATTTTTCACCATTTGGTCTCCGCACCTCTTGGATAAACTGGCATAAACCCAAACTCAACTCAGAAAAAGTGCAGGACAGAATATCTTCCTTCAGCTTGACAGAGCGGACTGTGGAATAGAAAACATCTAAAATGTTAACTTGCAAGAAACACAGTAACATTAGTTGATTCACTGAATAAACAATGACTACTATTGTGCTCCACGTACTGTGGTATACACGGGTGAACACATGGATTAAAGACAGACCCTGATCTCAAGGGTTTTTAGTTAAAGAAATAAAGACAATATGGTGTGCATATGGTGTAACAAGTGCAATAATAGAGGTTTCATTTAAACAGGATTCTATGAAAGCAACTGAGGGACATCTAATAGACAGGGAAGGATCAGGTGGGATTCTGGACGACGTGATACTAATGCTAGACCTTGAAGGGTGAAGAAGAATTAAACAGGTGGATAAAGAATTCCAATCTGAGGATAGAAAATAAATTTCCCAAAGTATATTCCACAAAATACTAGGTATGCGAAAGCTGGAGAAAACTGCGTTTCTAAGATCTGACAAATTTGGAAAAGAGCAGCATATTACATCTGCCTCTAAAGAACTCACAATCCTTTTTGGCGTGTTAAAGCCTCTGAGGATATCTGCAAAAAAGAATGCCATTTAACTTTAACTCAAATTTATTTGAATATAGAACACTTCAAATAACATATAACACGTTTATGCCCTTAGAAATGCTGGAATACAGTAAGTGCTCGGCCACAAAAGTGAAAAGGTTCAGGGTTGCACAGGAGAAAAGCAAGAAGGGCAGATGGGGGCATATGCTGGTAAGCCTCACATATCATATTAAGATTTTGAAGACAAGAAAGAGCTCAATTTTACACAGGAGAGTTATCCAATTTGATTTGTAGAGATCCTGCTACAACGGATTGGTCCACATTGTGGGATTTAGAACCGAAACATCCTTTCTAGTTATTGCTCTTCTGCATTCAGACAAGTTTGCACATTTCCAAAAATAGACTTGAGCTCCCGAGAAGGTTTCACAAAAGGTAAGTGGTGATTCACAAGGGCAAGGACCATGTTCGACCTTTTCACTCGAGTACCTACCACCATGCCTGGTACATGCCAGATATCCACTAAGTATTTTTCAGACGAATGAGTAGTAGAAATGAGTAGGCATCCCCCATGGCTACTGCATTTCAGCCTGGTAGTCTAATAGAATATTACCTCTCCATTCCCACTACCCTTCTTTTTTCGTAAAAACAAAGAGTGCTGCGTGGCTCAAAAGTGGATGGTAAAGGGCCTAACAAACCTCCTAACAGGAGTATATTTATTATCACTCTGGAGCAGAGAGATTACACTTGATCTGTAAGAACTCATGAGTCAGTCAGAGACCAGAGCAGCAACTAACTGCTCCAATAAGGAGGGTTACATGTACCCCCAACCCAGCAGGGTAGACTGAGGTGAAGACAAGAGTGCATGCAATCACCCAGGTGTTAGAGAGAAGATACAGTTGGGAAGGGGCAAAAAAATCTAATTGCAAGGACATCTCATCCATTCCTGTCCCATCTCATTCCATGAAGATTAAGTATCTTACATAAAACACAGATAATAAAAAAGCAAAATATAAACTGAAAACAAAAGTTTACAATAGGACATCAAAACCAGGGAAAAATGAAAGCTAATGTGGGCTCTAAAATTACACATTGCTGCTCTATTTGAACTCTTTATTGGGTCCCAAATTTCTGGCACCCAGAGCAAAATCCACAAACATGGTCAGTCATACAGAGCTTGCTGTTAGGAAAAATTCCTGCAGAAAAAGCAAGGGTTTCCAGATATTTTTCTCAAAAAAAAAGTGTCACACTTGGTTCCGTATGGGTTAATCTATAGATTCAGGGCTCAAGACAGATTTGAGCCACCTGCATAGTGTTAGAAAAAGAAGAAAAATTCCTTATATTTGCATCACAAATGCATGATCAGAAGATACAACCTTACCTTTATAACAAGCTCTTTAAAATCAGAAATATGATATTAATTTCTTTTTACCACAAGACTTCAAACTTTAAATATTACACTTACAAATTTAAAATTGACAAAGATATTACACGTAATTCAGACCATAAGCAGAGAATCGAGTTTTACCTCTACAGCCTGGCTCTGAGGATTCTTGAGAGACTGCATGGTCTTGAGCACTTCCTAAGGGGTCAGAACATGGGCTAGATGAGGCATGTTCAACTCCTGACAAGGAATAAAAATAAATGAGAAGTTTAAATAAAGATGGGAAAAAATTTAAGTAAAGCCCAAAACAAAGTTTTATGGGATTTTTGACCTAGTATTTATCTCTTTTGAGAAGATTTATAACTTTATCAATATTCCCCCCACCTCCTAATGCAAGACACAAGTTCATGCTGTGTATTTACCGCCACATTTCAGATCCCCCTGCTCTTCCTTGGCATTTTTCCACTGAACCCAGTTCTTCCAGGCATTTACCCCATACATGTATTTGAGTGTCATCCCAGACACTGAGCACCCTTGAAAGGCTCCTTGAATAAGGCTCCTGGGCTCCACAGCTACTACAGACTTCTTCCGTCCCTGTAAGGATTCCAAAAATTTACAGAACGCAAAATTTAGTCTCGGATATTTAAGAATCATAGTTCTCAAAGACAGAAAGGGCATAAATGTACAGAATATAGAATTTAGTAGTATATCCTAAAGATTCAGAGTTCTTAGAACTAGAAAGAGCTTTACAGATTATCTAATCCAATCTATATGAGAAAAGAAAAAAGAGAAAGTTGAAATGTAGAAGATCATACTGTAATAATCACTAACATTTAAGTACTTACTATGTTCCCGAGACTGGACCCACACAATGAGGTATGAATAACCGTTATTACCATTTAGGTCTATTTAATGGAATACACATGAATAGATCATATTCTGGGCTATGAAACAAACCTCAATAAATTCTCTTAACTACAACAGAATTAACTAGAAACCAACAATGGAAAGTTGGTAAGAAAATCTTCAAAAACTGGAAATTAAACAACACATTTATAAATACCCCAGGGGTCAAAGAACAAACTACGAATGAAGTTAGAAAATATTTTGAACTTAAGAGAAAATTATGAAAATTCTGTAACAGTGGTAAAGCAGTGCTTATAGGGACATTTATAGTATTAAAATGCTTCTATGAGAAATGAAAAAAGTCTAAAATCAATAATCTAAGCCTCTATCATTTTTTTTTAAAGATTTTATTTTTCCTTTTTCTCCCCAAAGCCCCCTGGTACATAGCTTTGTATTTTTAGTTGTGGGTCCTTCTAGTTGTGGCATGTGGGATGCCGCCTCAGCATGGCTTGATGAACGGTGCCATGTCCGCGCCCAGGATCCAAACTGGCAAAACCCTGGGCCACCGAAGCGGAGTGCTCAAACTTAACCACTCTGCCACAGGGCCGGCCCCTAAGCCTCTATCTTAAGAAACTAGAAAAAGAAGACCATATTAGAACCCAAAACAAGGAAAATGAAGGAAATAATAAAAATAAAAGCAAAAAATCAATTAAAAAAGAAAAATCAATAAAACTAAAAGCTGATTCTTTTAGAACATTAAAAAAATCAATAAATTTCTAGCTAGAATGATCAAAAACAAGAGAGAAGACACAAATTACCAATACCTGATCCTACAGACATTAAAAGGATAATAAGAGGATATTTGCACATCATTATGCCAATAAACTCGACAATTACATGAAATGGACATGTTTCTTGAAAGACACAAATTAATAAAGCTTGCCCTAGAAGAAACAGATAACCTAAATAGCCAGAGAATTGGAATTCATAGTTTAAAACCTTCCCACAAAAAAATTCCAGACTGAGATGGCTTCACTGTTGAATTCTACCCAACAGTCAAAGTAATTATATAAATTATATTTCAGAAAATAGGAGAAAACACTAACTCACTTTACGATATTAACATTGCCCTGATAGCAAAGCTAGATAAAGTCATTATAAGACAACTACAGACCAATATCCCTCTTAAACAGAGATACTTTAAACCTTAACAAAATATTAGCAAATTCAATCTAGCAATATATCAAAGAATAAATACATCATAAGAAAGTAGGGTTCATCTCATGAATGCAAGGCTGGTTTATCATTTAAAAAATTAACGTGTTTCACCATTTTAACAGACTCAAAAAAGAAAAAACTAGATGATCATCTCAACAGATGCAAGAGACTACCTTACAAAGTTCAACACGCAATCACGATAAAAACTCTCAGCAAATTAGAAACAGAAGAGAAATTCCTGCACCTGATAGAGGCCATCCACGAGAAACCTACAGGTAACTTCATACTTAATGTTGCAAGACTGAACACTTCCCTAAGACTGGGAACATGCAGGAAGGTATGCTCTCACCACTAAGATTCAATGTTGTACTGAAGACCCTAGCTAGTGCAATAAATCAAGAAAAAGAAAGAAAATGCATTAAGATGGGAAAGGAAAAAGTAAAACTGTCTTTATTCACAGATAATATGATTGTCTAGGTAGAAAATCTTAAGCATTTTAGTTGAGTGAAATCACAGTATATAAAGTCAACATACAAAAACCATCTCTATTTCTATATGCCACAGGAACACTAGAAAATGAAATTTAAAAATAGTACTATTCACAACAGGATCAAAAAAATTTTTAAATACTTATTAGATAAATACTTGTACAATGAAACATACAAAAAATTGTTGAGAGAAATTAAAGATGATCTAAATAAAGGAGAAAGATACCATCTTCACAGATGGGACAGCTCCTAATTGCTAAGATGTCAATTCTCTGCAAATTGATCTATAGATTCAGAACAGCCCCAATCATAATTCCAGTGAGCTTTGTTACAGAAATTGACAAGGTGATTCTAAAATTTACATGGAAATGCAAATGACGATTTTGAAAATGAAGAACAAAGTTGGAAGACTTACACTCCTGACTTCAAAACTCATTGTAAAGCTACAATAATCAAGATAGTTGGTACTGGTATAAAAACACAAACATAAATCAACATAACAGTATAGTTTCAGGATTGACTGACATATATATGGTCAGTTGACTTTTAACAGAAATGCCAACGTAATTCAAGGGGGAAAGGACAGTCTTTTCCAAGAGTGGTACTGGAACAACCGGATATCCATACACAAACCGGATATCCATATACTTGATGCTTGCCTCCACTCATACATAAAAATTATCTCAAAATGCAACACAGACAAATATAACAGCTAAAACTATAAAACTAGAAGAAAACATAAGAGAATATCTTAGTTACCATCAGTTAAGTAAAGATTTTTAGAGGGGATACTAAAAAGTATAAAAGAGTAAAAATAAAGTGGACTTCCTCAAAATTAAAATTCACCATTAAGAAAAAAAAAAAGGAAGTAACAGAATAGGAGCAAAAGTTACATTTGACAAAAGAATTACCTCCATAGTAAAGAACACTTATAACTCAGTAAGATGACAACGAATCCAATAAAAAACTATGCAATAGTTTTGAAAAGACACTTTACCAAAGAAGATCCACGAACGGCAAATATGCATATGAAAAGATGCCCAACATCGGGGCCGGCCAGCGGTGTAGGAGTTAAGTTCACGTGCTCTGCTTCAACAGCCTGGGGTTCACCAGTTTTGTTCCTCGGTGCAGACCTAGGCACTGCTTATCATGCCATGCTGTGGCAGGCTTCCCACATAAAACAGAGGAAGATGAGCAGGGATGATAGCTCAGGGCCAGTCTTACTCAGTAAAAAAAGGAGGATTGGCAGTGGATGTTAGCTCAGTACTAATCTTCCTTTAAAAAAAAAACCCAAAGAAAAACCATGCCCAATGTCATTAGTCATTAGGAAAATGCAAATTAAAACCATGATGAGATACCACCATACATTCAGTAGAATGGCTAAAATTAAAAATCAACAATACCAAGTGTTAGCAAAGTTATGGAGCAGATGGAACTCGCACATTGCTGGTAGGAATCAAAATGGTACTTCCACTTTGGAAAACAGTTTGGCATCTTTCTTACAAAATTAACAATATACATACTATAAGATCTAGCAACTCCTCCTGGATACTTTTCCTCAAATGAAAACATACATTCACACAGAGATTTATACTAGAATGTTCATAGCAGCTTTATTCAAAATAGCCCAAAACTGGAAACCCCAAATTTCCATCAATTGTTAAACAGTTAAACTGTGGTTTGTCCATACAACGGAATGCTACTGGGAAATATAAAGGAATGAATTACTGATAGATGAAATACCATGGATGAATCTCAAAAACATGGTAAGCGAAAAGAGCAGACACAGAAGACTACAAATCATGAGATTCCATTTATATGATGTTCTAGAAAAGGCAAAGCAGTATCATTTTGCATCAATCTGCAAAGCAGATCGGCGGTCATCGGGAGCTGGAGATGAAGACTAACTGCAAAAGATCACAAGGGAAATTTCCAAGACAGCGGAAGCATTATGATTGTGGTGGTGGTTACACACTGAATGCATTTGTCAAAGCCCATCAAATTGTACACTTAAAATTTACGAATTTTTAAATGTAATTATAACTCAACAGAGCTAATTAAAAAATAAGGCTTTTATTCTTTTAATTTTTGGTATGGGAAAGCCCTGTCAACATGAAAAATGGTCCATGTGAACTTCACTATTATACTACACCATACAAAATAGTGAACCTCATTATAATACATTAAAAAAGCTAAATTTAGAGAACTTAAAAAAAAGACAGAAGTCTATAACAAGGATTATAAAAAGCTTTTTAAAGTAAACAAAACAAAAAAAACCCTCAACTACAGAAATAAAAATAAAAGTCCCGCTAAGAGAAATGTAAAATAAAAGATACAGTTACTGACTTCAAGAAACAAAAATAAAAGCACAAAAATACAAGGTTGTAAAACAATGTATGGAATTCCTTGACCCTGGCTGTTACAGTGTTTTATAAACAGGAGGACTAATAAACACATATAGAATGAAGGAAAGAAAATACTAGAAAAATTAAGCTACTGCTTACTCTTCGTCTGGGTTGGGGGAAGCCGTCTCTGTGTCGTCGTCTTGTCCGGGAACGAGCCTGGATTCCCTGTCCTTTATTCAGTGGGTCGAAGGATTCTACAATAATCAGCAGAAGGCATAACATGAGGAAAATAACTCTCAGACTTAAAGACTTAGACTGTGGGAGGAAATATCAGGTAATCATCGCTATATTCATTATTTTGTGATAAAATAAGAATTTTACTTGTACACTTAAGAGAAACACAGGATACAGCACTTAAATAAACATTAACAATCAAGAAAACCATGGTTACTGTGGGAAAGGTAAAAAACAAAACAAATTAACCATTTATAAGAACAATATGGTACAAATTAACACCTTTAAAGGCAAGGACCATTTGAGACCTAGATTATTATCACACATTATAACTGCTTCACAATGTCATTTTAGAGTTGTACCAATGTTTTAAAATAAAAGATTTTCAGTGGACAGGTTACTCTGCACAAACCTGATGGGAAATCCGCTTCCAGATCTTGTTCAGTTTCCCCTTTGGAGAACTGCTTCAATTCTGAATCAGCCTCTTGCACTGCATTTGACTTTAGGGCATAATGATTCAACTCTTCCTCCCAGCTATGTGGAGTAGATACAGCCTCTGATTCAAGATCTCCACTGTATGTACTTCCTTGGTCTGAAATATATAGAAAACAAGCAAGCCCTCAAAATAAGATAGACTCTTGACATGTTCAGAAACCCTCCTGAACCCCTCAATACCAAAACTGAGATATGGTTGCTGAACAATTACCTAGGTACACTCAAGAATGAAGTGACTTGTTCACCACCTTCACAGAACTGGATTCATGTTCTTGGCACACACCTTAAAGTATCATCACACTTAATCCTCAAAACCAGTATCTGAGGTATTTTTCCTTATTCTCATTACAAATCAGCACACAATCAGAGACATCTGATGCCCCCTACAAATAGCTAAAATTGCAAATACTTTATGAGTTTGTATTACTAACAGAGGACAGTACTTCTAAGAGCCAAAATATATTTACAATTACAAACCTTTCTCAAATATCTTGGTGTCTAGAAAGAGTTCCTGTTCAGAAGTTTGGGATCCTAAAGAAAAAGAAAAGCACATAATAAAACAACTCGTATGTACAGTCATGCATCACTTAATGACAGGGATCTGTTCTGAGAAATGTGTCGTTAGGTGATTTCACCATTGTGCAAACATCCTAGGGTGTACATGTACAAACCTAGATGGTATAGCCTACTACACAGGTAGGCTACACGGTGCAATCTTAAGGGACCACCTTTGCATATGTGGTCCATTACTGACTGAAACGTTGTTACGTGGTGCAGGACTGTGCACACAAAGCAAACTGCATCTCAAATGAAATGACTGCACTATATACATGAATCATTCCAAGGAACTCTAAGGACACAGCCTTCATATGCAGAAAGAATGATTCACTAATAAAATCAGACATTAGTGGTAAATGCAGTTAAAAAAAATTATGACTGATAACAGTGGTTACACTTCTGGATAGCAGGATAAAAGAAATCACGGCAAGACAGACATTTATTTTGGATTTTAAACTCTCGTGCTATCAGAAATAACTGTCTTTTTTACCATGGTATGTACATATACACATACTATATTTATTCACAGACTGATAAATCTGCTTTAAATTGCTTTTTTCCCTCTAAAATATATCCTTTACCATTGCATTAGAAAGCCAGTAGACTTATAAGTTACATGAGCAATGAGCACATGAAACTAAACAGCAGACAGTTCTATCAATTACAGACTACTTTAAAAGTAAGAAGCTTAAGGATTCAAAGTATTAAAAAAAAAAAACCAAGTTTTTTAAAAAAGTAACTGGAAAATTGCTTCTTTTCCCTGCAATCAAAGATCAATTAGCCAGATCCCTTCAGTTGGAATTAATTTGTCTCCCCTATATGTTTCTAAACCATTTGATTTTACTTACACTATAGTGATTAAATATCTGTCTTGAAGCTTAGTTTTCAAAGTTCTTCTGTCTGACTCAATTATAGGCTAAGGCAAAGTCACAATATTTGTACAGAGAAAGCACTTGATAAATGTTAACTATTAATGTGAATGAAGAAGCCAACTTAAAATGAGGTTTATTGTCAGGAATTGCTTAAACTTCCAAACTCAGCATCAGAAGCTAGAAAATCAAGCACAGGACCAATATTCTAAGATACTGAAATCTACATATAAATGAGTCAGAATTATGAGATTATACACTAAAGAGTAAAATGAGACTAAAAACATCAGGATAATAACTAATAAGCTTTTTACCCATCTCTCAGAATATGTATAATTTAAAAGCTTACTGGCAACACAACAGAAAAGTTCATAGTACTTTTTCCAAATGCTACAGTGTGTGGAAAATCATCCAGCATTTATCGTGCAAAATCAAAACCCAGTGGCTAGCTTTACACAAACCATCACTGAAAAAAAGAAAAAATTGTCAAGAAAGAATTCTTTCTTGGCTTGTGAAAGAATTCTTTTTTGGCTTGTCAGTGATACACAGAAAGGCCTTTGTAAAAATTCACCTATGTATTTCAACTATCTCAAACATCTTCTCTCTCTCTTCTCATGGTTATGTCTGGTTAATATCATTTGCTTTGGAGTCAGACCTGGATTCACCTTCTGGTTCCATCACTTCCTGATTGCATAATCAGGGCAAATATGATATACTATCTTCCGAATGAATAATCTGAAGTAAACAGTACCCCTCACATGGGGTTGTTGTGAAGATTAAATAAGGTGATGCTATAGTGCATTTAGGACAATGCCTAGAGTATGGTAAGCACACAAATGTTAACTATTGTTATTATCATTACTCTCTACTCATAGAATGGGATTTATCTATCAGTCATTTTGAGCCAAATGTTTTCCATCTTAAGGTTCTATTTACATTCTACAAACATGCTGGTTATTATATAATAGGAATTCTTATCTGGGGACCATGGCTTTGAATATTGGGATAAAATCAGAAAATGATCATGAAACATGAATTTATAGGTTATTTTTCTGGAACCAATAAGAACTAAAAACTGTACTGAATATTGAGACTTATTTGCCTTGATAAAAAAGACAGAGCTTTCAGAGATATCAACAAGTTTAACGAATCCATAGACCTGGTATTTAAACACAAATAAAAGAAATACCTTGACTGCCCAATAGTTAAAATGACTTGAGTTACCTGAAAATCTGTGGGTGTGTTTTTTCTTTCTTTACTTTAAAATTATACCAACCTCCCTGGGACAGAGTCCTCTCCTTCTCTTCGTCTTCTGCCATCATTTCCGCCATCTCAAGGAGATCAGCTTCGAATGGATGGGAGGGCAGCTTTTCCTTAATGTCTTCAATACTCTCGGTGACTTTATCTTTGTTATCCATTGAGGATGGAATAAGCATAGGGACAGGCATCTGGAAGACCAAGGACAGACTGAAGAGTTTCTTAGGCAACAGGTTCGTCATCAAATCCATTATTTGTGAGATGATTTAAGTACTAAAATAAAAATTCAAGCTATTTCTATTGCTGATGACTAAAACAGTCTTGCTAGTTTGCTTTTATAAGACTACAGCCATTTAAATAAAAATACAATAAAAGCTTTTCTGGACATTCAACAAATTTTGTCTCTGACTTCTCTAAAAGAATAATTATCTAACACATTTTTGCTTTGTTTTTGATTATATTTCTTGCTTAACATTTTCACACAACTGTTTCCCTTAAGAATTCAGTACCAAGGAAAAATATGCTTCCAATAAAAAATGAACACATTTTTCTTTAATAAAAAGTAAGAATCATGTAAATCATAGTATTCATCTTTTCATCTGTGCCAGAATCTAGGATTATAACATACACATAGTTTCTGATCTTTTTCTATTTGAGTGGTTGCATAGTGTACAAAACATAAAAAAGCTACACCAGGGTCAGCCCCAGTGGCCTAGTGGTTAAGTTTGGTGCTCCGTGGCCTGTGTTTGGTTCATGGGTGCAGACCTACACCACTCATCTGTTAGTGGCCATGCTGTGGTGGTGGCTCACACACACACAAAAAAAATAAAAAGGAAAAAAAGAGGAAGACTGGCAATGGATGCTAGCTCAGGGCAAATCTTCCTGAGGGGGAAAAAACCCAACTACATCATAGCTTTCTCTGAGAAGGCAGGGTACAAATAATGCCAGTCCTTTGTATGTGCCATATTAAGTAATACAGTAATATGGTAATAGCCAACCAGAGTCAGGTATATTTTACCAACAAGTGGAAAGTATTTTTATGGAGCTGTAAAACTTTAATTGAGGAAAATGTATACTAAATTAGTCTTAATCTCTAAATGATTACTCACTGGAACTGGAACTCCAAATGGGACTGGCGTATACTGAGTATAAAGATGAAGAGGTATGGGCACAAACACTGGTACGGGAACTGGCACCACAATGATCTGGGGCTGACTTGGAGTGTCTTCTAATGAAAAAAAAGTCACAAAAAAACAGAGGGTTAAAAACACTTTAACAAAAAATTTTTAAAAAGCATATACAGATTCGCAGGTCAAAAGAAGTGTAATCGATGACACAAGGAGTTCACAGAAAAGAGAAATAACTGAAGTAGCAAAGAAAGGCTTGAGTTTAGCACTAACAAAAAGTGGGCAACACAGTAATTGTCAATGATAAGATAAAACGAATGAAGGATAGAATCTGGACAGATGAATGGAAAGGACTGAACAGTGACCTTAGAAGAGGGGTATGGAAAACTGTTAACATTAGTAAGTAAGGTATGTTCAAGAGGAGACTGAGTAGGTAGAAGGGCCATTTTTGTGAGGCTATAATGCACATTTTTAAATCACTTATTGCAGATAGTGGGGAGCTACTACAGACCTATTAGCACTGAGTAATGTGATGAGAATGGCATTAAAAAAGATTAATTTGGCTGTCCTCTTAGCATGGAACAAAAAGTATACAAAGTGTAAAAGTAAGAGGCAATTACAATATGTAGAGCTAAGATGATGAAGGCCTGAACTAGGGTGGTTATGATACCTACAAAAAAGAATAAATATATACACCAGACATTCTAAGATATTAAAAAGATGAATCAAAACTTGGAAACTAATTTAAATATGAGTAGGGAAAAAGTGAGAAGGATGGAAGATTCACTCAATTATTTAACAAGTACCTATAGAATCCTTTCTACATGTCGGAAAAATATGCTAGATAATTATAAAATCACTAATGAAGGAGAAAGGTAATGCTGGTGACAAGAAGGGAAAAGCTGACAATTTGACTAGGGTTAAAGGTAGGAAATAATATGGGATTTTACCATGGTGTTGTGGACATAAAAAAAAGTTATCTGATTAGAGATGTCTGATAACCAAGCTACATAATACTAAAGAAATCACTATTTATATAATTAAAACATAGGACTAAGTCATCTATAGCACTGTTATTCAATGTGGCCCATGGACCAGTAGCATTTATATTACCTGAGAGCTTGTAAGAAATATAAAGCTGCAGGCTCCACTAAATCAGAATCTACTTAATAAAATTCCCAAGTAATTCATATGCATGTTAATATTTGAGAAACATTGACCTAGCGGATAAGCTTCCAGATCTAGGAATCTAGGATTCCTTTCTAGTTTAAAAATTGTGAGACTTTTGGATGGCAGCATGAGGAGCTCCACAGACCCATTCCCTAGTGAAATAAGCAAAGCTGGTGAAAACTGTTAAAAACCTACCATTTAAACTCTTTGGAAACTGTCCTAAGGGCATACAGCAAATGTAGAAACATTTATTCAAGAAAATCTACTAAAAGACAGTAAGGACACTGTGAGTCTATGACATTTGATCCACCACCTGCTCCATAGCCCCTGCTCAGCCAGTTCAATTTGACAGAAGCTCCCCTCTGGGTGGGTGTGGCCAGGAGGAAGAGGCTCCTCTTCCTTCAGCTCCCAATCAAGGGTTACGATATCTCACACCAGCAGGATGAGGCCACCATCATTTCTCATCCCCTCCAACTCCAAGGTGAAGAGGTTAATTCTCTAGTGAGTGTAGCTGACAGGTTGGGGGCTCCCTTCCTCCACCCAGCTGCCACTCACAGGATAGAGGCCCTACTGCAGGAACTGCAGGCCGAGAATATTGGGGTCCCAGTCATCCTCACCCCTGATCACCTGTAGAGGAGAGATTCCACGCCAGGAGAGACAAGCTGAGAAGATCAGAGGCTAGCACGGTTGTCAGCATTAAAAGAAATAGCTCAGAGATTTTGCCTGGGGGAGAGGCAGTTCAAAAGAAAAGAAAGCCATGAGGCTCTCTCCAAAGGAACTGACTATTTGAAATAGTCTAGAAGATAACAGTTTCTCTTAATTAAAGCCCTGTCTATATTAATTCCAAAGTCTATGCTTACTCCATAATATTACACTGCCATTAATAAAGAAATTAAATGAAGTGCTCACAGTATGGTATTATCAATTAACTACCTTCTCTTTGCTTAACTCATTAAATCTCAGATGGTGAAAATACCTAACTCCCAGGGATGTTGTGAGACCTAGACTGGGCAATGTATATAAGCAACCAAACACATCACCTAGGAAATAGTAGACAGTTAACGTAAGCAGATCCCATATTCCATTTCCCTAAAAAAACTGAATGAAGAAAGCACAAGGAACATACCTGTCTGGCATTCTTTGTTTTGAGTGTGTGGTTTGCAAGAGGTGGCTTTAGTCTGCGTGATGGGTTTGCACAATAAAGCTTTATTCTTCAAAAGTCTTGGAGGCTGGGAAGGCGGAAGTTTCAGAGCATCTGTTTGTGTACTTGCCTAGTAAAGAAAAACAAAGAGGTTTTTAAAGCTTATCATTAATTACAAGAAGTATTATAATTTCACAAGAAATACTATATTGGAATTACATGCAAGACATAGAACATATTCAACTACATATGTAAGAAATACAATTTTCCCGACATGTCAATAGCAATAAAGGACTACTGTGATAACTATATATTGACTCTGAATCTATCTAATTACCAGTTCTGTTTACCAAGAAAAATGCTATTTCTATTGTAAGACACTGTTGGTCAATAACAATGTTGGCTGAGTTTAAAATGAGAACCGTAACTTCTCTACTGAGTTAGGTCTTAGAAGACTTAGTTTCAAGAAACTAGAAATAACTGAATCACTTAGGATCATTTAAGTAATTTGAAAAAACATGATGTGAAAGTTATTCTAGAGACCAGAAAACACTTTAGAAATGCCACTGTCCTAGTTATTAGTTTTTCTCATTATTTATTTTCTTCTTCTTTTAAGGGACAAAAGCAAAAAATACTGAGTAAAAACAAAAAGGAACGCTTATTCACAGCATAATCTGCATTGGGTGGGAAATAAACTACATTTTATAAATACGTTATTTATATGTTACAATCTGACTACATTACAAAATGCCCCAAAAACCTTTTATACCTGAATTCTGTACAATTTTTAAAAACCAACAACAACCTTCAGTAACTACATAGAGAGAGCAAGCACTCAGAAAAATGAAAGTACCTATAAGACTTACCTAAAAAAACAGAAAACCCTGTTCCTGAACAAAGATTAAATGAGCTCATGAAATTTATTTTATACAATAAAGAATAAAGGAGGGCAAATTAGCTTAGACATATTCATACTGCATAAAAATGGAAAATAAATACAGTGGCAATACCAATAAAAATAATAAAACTTACATCCCCAATGATTTTCGCTGTTACTGTTGGAACTGCACCTGATACAAATTAAAATATATATTTAGGATCTTACACAATTATTTAAACATTAGCATTAAAAGCTGATTATTGGACAATAAACACAAAGTCTTATAATAAAAACATGTATTATCTTAATTTAATTCACAGGAAGACTAGCATCTAAAGTATAACATGAGAAAAAGAGATCTGGAATTTATGAAAACACAGGTTAATGCCCCAGCAGCCCACAGTGAGCCACCACTCTGAATATGAACGTGTCAAACATGTAAAAATGATCACTGATGAAAAAAAGACAGAGAACCACTGTATTTAACCTCAAATGGCTAGATAAATGCTTTCAAATCAAGCCATACCTTGTAAGACACTGTTAGAATTCACTGTGGGCTGAGCAGCAGGAGCACTTGCTAATGATACTACATTAGCTATAACTGGAGTAGAATCTTTTCTTAGAGATGGGGGCCCTGCTGAAGCAGCTGGCACCATGGAAATACTTGCTGATTAAAATAAAAATAAGAAAACCTCATGTGATTTATATGTACATATATAGAAAACATCTCAGGGAGGTTAAACAACACTTTCAGGTCAGAGTAAATTCTGTTGGAGCAGAGTCACTTCAATATTAACTAGGTTTTTTCCTATTTTTTAATTAGTGAAACTTAAAAGTATTTTATGTACTTTCTCTTGCGTAACCATGCATGTGGTATACTTAAAAATCCTTCTGATTTAGATTCTATGTCCTTTGTTATAGTTTCAAATCCTTTTTTAAGGAAGTCAATTACAAAACATTAACTGCTATTATTTCCCATAAAGTTCTTACAGAGTTTACTTGATTCAATATGCCCAGAGAAAACTGAACTCATGTTTACAGGGCCTTAATCTAGAGTGTTAAACAAAAAGAGACTTAAATGTTAATGTCATTTGAATAGAACAATACTTATGGTTCATGAAATTGACAACTGTTTAAAGTTCGCAGTCTGCAGAACAGTAGTTAGTACCTGGCACTGATCAAAGACTCAAGTTTAATTTTACCTGCATTGTTTTGTGAAGGTGGGTCACACATACTTTGCTGATTACAGAACATCAAGATACAAAGCAGGTTACAGAAATGTTTCATTTCTCCTCGCCATTTCAAGGACTCACTGAGTTTACCCTGTCGCTTACAACCATCACATTTGGCCATCTGAAAAAGAAACAGAAGACAGTAAAGGAGTAAGAAACAAATTATCTGTGGTCTGACAGAATAAAAGCAGGACACACATAACAAGTAAGGATATTAACTTAGAATTTGGATAACAAAAAATGAAGGCTAACACTCCTAAAATGGTAAATGCTTATTTATCTATCAATAATTTTATACAAATATCACAAAAAAGTCACATTATAGAGACACCAATAAATAGTAATTAAAAAACATAGTGAAATGAAAATAAGATCTATCTCCCTCAAAGACTTCAGAAGACAAATTCATTTTAGTTAAATAAATGCATAAAATTAAAATTTTAAATATTTTAATGTCTTAAAGCTGATATGTCTTCTATAAGGAAATCAAAAACAAAAGGAATACAACTTCAGAGATATTAAAATTTTCTTAAGTCATGTATTAATACCAGAGGAGAACATAATACATTTAATATTTGAAAGTTTAAAATCATTAAATTGCCCTTTATACTACATGAAAGAATTAAAGAAGGGAATAGTGTACACCCTAACTTGAAAAACCCAGGATTGTGAATTATATTTACCTGATAGAACAGAACTGTATACTTTGACATGCATTCTTCACAACAGAACTCTTCCACCTTCCCCCCCAAATTATTCTGTACCAATTTGGGAGATGTCTGTAAACAATAACTGCACATTTTACAATGATTTCCCCAGCGTTTTGCCAAGTCATGTTTATAAAGCAATTTGCAACCTAAAAACATCAGGAAAGATAAGATTAACATCAGGGAAAAATATGAACTATCTACATCTTTAAATGCCCTATAACAAAGTTTTCACACTTGGGTCCTCACCAATTAGTAGATCAAGAGATCAATTTAGAGGATCAACACTACCATTTTCTTCTTTAAAACAAAATAATACAGGATAGAAAATATTACAGTGCATTAAATTTAGTAAAAGTCAGTTTTGTTTCATGAAACTTTTGTTTTATTCTAATACGTGATAATCTACTGGGTCACAATGTAAAACGTATTTCTTCTTTTGCATTGTGGTCAAAACTTTCAAAAGCCACTAGTTTAGGAGACTAATCTTGTACAGTTTAAGAATAAAACAAAACATTCTAAATATATAACATAGTTATATAAATAAAGAAGACAAGCTACCTTATATTAATTTGCATATTCAGATCATTTATATTCAGAACTGTAATGGCTGTATAAGACAATAATGAAAGTATAATCTTAGGATGCTACCAAAATTTAAAAATTCTCTTTAGAAATAAGTGCAAGAACTAAAAGATCCCTATCAAACTGATAACATTAAATGTTTTTCACATCATCACCATCTTCTGAAATACACTTTGAGGATCTTCTCCTTCATTTTAACATCTATATAATATGAAGGATTAGATCAGCAAAGAGTGAACCAAGTGTAAATGAAACAAAAAGGCTTTGGTGTTATACACAAAGGATAAAATAGATAAACTTACATAGTAACAGCTTAAATCATCAACTACTTTTAAAACAACTAACATGCTCAGTAGGTAAGATAATCTTCTGTCTTTACCTTCACTACAGAACGACTTGTCAGCACCTGAGAATCGCACAGTCTCCTTTACAATTTTCTCAATTTTACAATATTCACACATTGCCATTACATTATTTATTTTCTTATATTCATCAGAACAATTCTTGCCACAGAACTGAAACATTTTACCCTGCAAAGAAATGATCATTGAGTACTAATTAAACATTTGGTTTATCTTACGGAAATCCTTATCCTTCTTACTTCCAAAACAAATAGTGGAATTTTGAGAGATGAAAAGCCAGAAATAATATTACAGATAGACCAGTTTATACTCAAACTCTGTATCATGATCCTATACTTTACCTTATAGTCAAGAAGTTCTGGTTTTGTGGCAAAAAGACGGTTACAGTGCTGACACTTGAGTTTTACAACACTTCGTGCAAAGCCAACGTGCTGGGATTGGGCAGCAAGTCGCTGGAGCCCAGCTGCAGCAGAGCTACTGATGGAGGTGGGAGAAACAGCAGAGGAGTTACCTCCTCCTGCTGACACTGTTGAACCTGTGGGGATGCTTACAATTACTTGGCCCTGAGATAAGGGCACTACTGAAGAATTCATTCCTGCTGGTTTGTTGAACAAATTCTGAAAACAAACAAAAAGATCAATCTAATTATTTGTTCAAAGTAAGGACTGAGCACCTAAGTACGCCAAACACTTAAGACACATTTGTGAACAGGCAAAACTGCTGCCTTTGAGCAGCTTATAATTCAATGGGGGAAGTGTTATTTATATCCAAAAAAAAAAAATAATTTAACTAATAATCTTCTTTAAAAATAACACCCTCCCAATAGATAATCTAGGTAATAATCTAGGTAATAGTAGCACCATTTAATTTTACAGAAGGTAGTTAAGTGATATGCCTCCAAATACAGGAGGAGTTAAAGAATCCAAGTTTAATAGAACTGAGACAGAAATTTAACAATCTAGGCAGTAGCAAACACCTAATAAGTTTACATTACTATAGTAGGCAACTCACTGACTGGAGAAGAGGAAGATTCCTGAAGCCATACCTGGAAAGCTACCACACAACTGTAGCTGCAGAAGTTGCGTATACTTCCATCTGACATGGCTAGGTGATACTGAGGGATTGCTGAGGTTTTACAACTGTTACACTGAACTTGTACACCTTAGCAAATCAAAATAAAAACTAATGAGTAATATATACAAATGTGCATAAATATGAGAAAGTAAATAAGTATTATGCAATATATGAAAATTCAAGGGCCAGGTCAAGTTCCAGGAACTGAAACTAAACTCAATCACGTCACATATAGGCAAAAACTATCTTAACATTAACAATATTTCTTTTAATTTAAAGTAGTCACAGTCTAGCGTGAAACTACAAAATAAATAAACCTTGAAATAAGTCAGGTGTGGATAAAGAAAACATATTAAAGAAGCCATAAGGAATTCTTTTGGTAACAGGGAAATGCACAAATAGGAAGCAAGTAAATAAACATAAAATAAGCAAAGTAATAGGTGATATTTTACAAAACGGATCTGAAATGTTTTAAATTTGCCTTAAAAATCAACTAAATCTGAACAAAAATCTGTACTATAAAAACAAAGCAATAACCATAATTTTTTTCAACTTATATTTATGTAGTTTATGAAACCAGTATTACCTGCAGAAGTAACCATTTTAACTCTGTAAGCAGATAAGCAATTAACAGAACAGAAAAGCTCTGTCTTTCCCAAGCTATTGGTATTTTCAATCATTTCTGCTGAGGATCTCAATGATTTGCAAAGCGCACATGGTGTAATTTTGGCTGATTTCTATTAAGAAAATAAAATAACATTCATTTTTACCAAATTACAAGTAAAAGCATAATTCTTTGAAATGTTTATACTTAACACTGAAATATTTGAAATATTTTAAATTTGTGACTTTCAAACTTTTATGATTACAATCCTCAGTAAGAAATAAATTTTACAAAGTGACCCAGTACACACATAATTCTGAGGTTTTGTGTTTGTGTATTATACATGTATGTGTATAAAACTGAAAAAAGTTTCATAATACATATTATGATAACATGTGATGCACTTTGATATTTTCAATTCTATTCTATTTCATTAAAAAATGATGCTGGTCACAACCTAGCAATTAATTTTGGGATTTATTAATTGGTTGTAACTATAGTTTTAAAATACTATTTCAAAAAATTCCACAACAGGGAATTCATGCTTTTACAGTATCCTAAAAACTGGAAGAAGCTCCCCAAAAAAGGTGCTATATATAACAATAAAATGTGAACTCAAGGAAATTAATAAACTTATTAGAAAATCCCTTGTCAAATACTCTACAATAACAAAGCACACTGTAAGCAATAAAGTGGGAGCAAGCTCTGAATACCATAGGCATCCATATCTAAACAACCAAAGAGTCTGTTATCTTAAGTTCACACTCAATCAGGAATTCAGCAGCAAATAATGCTAAATACTATTAACATGTCATAGATTCAGGATAATTTATAAAGTATATCCAGCACCCATTAAGAGATTTTAAGATCTCTATTCCCTCTTCAAGGATAAATTGTTAGACTTGGTACTAAAACAGGTACATGCTAAAGTGAACACATTCCTGCATTTTGGAATGTCTTCTATATCTCCAAACCTATTTCTCCTTTCCTCATCCATCAAGACTGCAAACACAAACTTAATTTATAAGAATTAGGTCAAGAGTTATCTCTGTCAAGTTTTTGCTGACAGTTTCATCTTGCCCTATCATGTAGAACTGTGCCCCACTGTACCCCTTAATACTTCTACTACAGTATTTCTACTCAGTTATATGTCTATCTCCCCTAGGACACAGGTAGCCACTAGAAATAAGAATCATACATCTAATGTTTGTTGAATGAATTATACATGAGGAAGAAAAGAAAGTAGTAAAAATGACCATCTTCGATGGGCCAGGTTCTATACGAGGCGATTTCTCACTCTTCTTCATATAATCCTAAAAACAGCCCAGTGACATAGGCAGTATAATACCCATTTACAGATAAGAAAATGGACTCAGGGAGTTTGCTTTCCCCAATGTAAAATTCTATTTCAATAGAAAGTCTAGGAATCAAACCAATATCTATCTGCTTTATTTCTAAACCCAAATTCTTTCTCTATATCATAATACATATTAATACGTGAGAAATTTCATAGGTATTGGCCAAATTATAAATACATCTAAAATTAAGATATCTCAACCTATTTCTCCCTTTTGTGGAATATGAACCGTCTTTCAATGGACTCAACCCAAGTAACTTTTAGTACTTGATATAATGTCAGAAAAATAGTCTTTTGGATAAGGACAAAGCACATGAAAATACTGGGGTTTTTTTTCCTTATCAGAGCAAAAACATGGTGTTTCTAAAGGAAGGAATAAATAGTAAAGCTAAGCCCTTTTAACACGTTTGCATATTAACAAGAAATAAATGGAAACACTGTATAATGTTTAAAATCCCAAATTCATTGCAAAGTTTTAAGAACAATGTTTTTAAAATTTCCCAATTAACATTATTAAATTCACCAATTTTGCTAGACTGTATAAAAATTCACTATCCTAACATAAAGAATGATCAGCAAATGCACTAAACAGGACGGCATTGTAAAATTAAAAACGTAAAAAGTTCTTAATATTCCTTTGGGTTTATCAACTTTAAAATCTAATTTTTGATTAAAATTTACTAACAAAATTATAAACCTAGTACAAAAGTATAGAAGATATTTGTCACACAGAATTCAACTAATTCATCCTCTATAAATCTCACCAATTCACAAAATAACATATAACCCACATTTATTTTTTCTTATTTCATGAAGAAAAGAAAAAAACCTGTTAAGCAATTAGTGGTAAGATTTTTATTTTCTGAATTGCCATTTCAACCATATGGATCTGATTTCAAGAATACATACGCAACTTGGACCTTACCTTATCAAATAAAAAAGTATATATAGGCAAACCAAAATATATTTCAAAGATTAGAAGGCTATACACCAAAAGGATGGGATTGGGTATCTCTGGGAGATGCATTATTTTTCTTCTTTGTGCTTTTCTGTATTTTCAAAAACATGACTCATATTTGAAATAAAAAAGCCATACCCTAAAAACACATATTGCAAATGCATGAATAGAAATATACATTACTTACAAACCTCTCTAAGAGTTTTTTAATACGCATTTGACAAATACTATTTATATGTAAAAAATATTAAGCTAATAATAAGATCTTAATATTTTTGTGACATTTTCATAAATAATTTCTACCAAAAGTTTAGATCCTCCTGAAATGAACAAAGATATCAGGATTAAATATGGTCATGTACCTGCTTATATGCTGTGACACACGTTGAACTACAAAACTTCTTAGACTGTCCCTCTATCTGAAGCATGTGGCATTGTCCAGAGCCACTATAACAGTAACCCCCACAATTCTCACAACAGTTCATGGTGAGGTTGTTAGCAGAGCGAAACTTAGAGAAGCAGGCATCACTGCAAAGTTTATGTACCACATTCTGGTAATTAACTTCATGCCGAATCTAGAATTAAAAATAACAACATACAAAACAAGCAGAGATTATCAAAAGCTGTTCTTTAAGTACAAACATTAGACCCCTCCTCCCAATAAAGCAAAAAGATAACTTACAACAGCATTCTTCTGACACATGCTGCATTTGGTTGAAATGCTATTCGTATTTATGGTAACAACAGGTTTTCTTTTCAGTTCATACGTCGACAAACATGACTGACTGCAAAAATCTTTACTTGTGGTGGTATTTTCAAACTGGGCACTGATCACATCCTTTGGATTTAAAATGTCTCTAAAGATGATAACAAAGATAAAATAAGCCATGGTATATTCATTTTTTTCCTTTTCATGAGCTAAAATAATCAAATAAAACAGAGGCAATTGCATAGTAGGGAAAGGGCATTGATACTTAAGTCAGAAAACCCGGGTTTTCTTGGATAGTTGATAAACTGCTTTGATCCTTAAGTTCTGCTCTATAAAATGAACTAATACATGATTTACTTCATAAAACTGTTCTGAGAATTGGTATATTTCAATATTAAAAAGAAATATATCAAATTGTTATTATTCATTATCTCTAGTAGTTGGAATTATAGGAGATTTAATTTTCTTCTTTAGGCTCTTCTGTCTTTTCAAAATATTCTTTAAAAACACTATACTCAAAAATTTTAAAAACCACAGTCTTTTAAAAGTAAAAATACATTTCAAACTACACAATGTATATTCTAGCATGGCTATATAAAATCGAACATTTACCTAACTAATTTACTTTGTAAGCCTTAGTAGCAAAGGCAGTGAAGATTAAAACTCTTATGATTAAGGCTCCCTACCACTCCACGCCTTATCCCACCCCCAAATCAGTCTTCTTATATAGCCATTTATCAGAAAGTTTATGTGTAAACCACTTTAAAAATCAATTTTTAAAAATACCTCAATGAAAATTCCTAAACAGTGTCTCTCTCCCATGGGTACGCACTCACATAATAGTAAATAAACTGTGTTATATTCATTCCTGCATCTTAACCAGATTATACCACTAGAGTACTTTTTAGAAACAATTACAAATATCTCCGCTTCAATAAAAGATAATGGGAATCATCCCAAGGAACACTTGATATTGTACTATGCTGTAATACATAACTCCTTACCTCATCTTTTATACTTAGTAGCTGCAGACTGCTCTACTTTCTGCATTTTTTTTGCCTTTACAGTTTTTTTTTTAGGTTTTAATGTATTTCATTTATATAGGTATTTATTGAACAGTCATATTGAGCCAGGCACTAGCTAAACCCTGTGTCAAGGCACAGTACAAACATGCACTCAAGGAGCTCACAGTATGTTGGGACAAATAGAAAAATGATATATAAAGTACCGTAACAGAAGCATTCTTAAAATATAAAAGTATAATAATTTTGACATAGATATGTATAATGTACCATAGAAAGAGAAATGAAGAAACAATTAACTGAGACAATACGTGACATGAAAGGCTACCCAAAAGAAGGTGACACTTTAGCTGGACCTTAAGTAGGAGTTTTCTAGAAGGTTAAGGAGATAAGGGATGGGCAGCAGCATGGATCAAGGCAACGGAAGTATAAACGTAGGTATTTCTCACTGTTCTCAGTATGTTTAGTGTCCAATTACATCTTATTGTAGTAGATTATATTTTATGCCAGAATGAGGAGTAATCTCACTCCAGATAGTAAAAATTCAGAAATGGTACAGACAATTCTTAAACAGTTACATCTTTGAGTGCCATTACATCAAGAAATCTGATCTTTCTAACAGTATTAACAAATTACCCTCCAAATTACCTCTTTTATGTAGGATTTGAAATAGATTTTTAAAAACATATTGTTAGATCCCTATTACTAAGGAAACCTAAAAATTAAACAATGATTAGTCAAAATAAATTAAGAGTTTAGATTAAATTCAAGATGCTAAGAGATATGGTTAATAAAAGATTAAGAAAAACAGAACTGTTACTCTGAACAGCTAATGAGATTCTTTCAACCTAAGCAATCCTGCTATATTTCTACTGGTCTATAAAAATAGCAGTAGCTGTTTGGAAAAAAACCTTTTCTATCTCCATCTACTAAAATTAAATTGAAATTTTTCTTATAGGGATTGACTTACAAATTAAACCTGTTTGACTACATGGACTATCTGGGGGTGAAAAGATGCATGTGCCAAAATTAACCAGCTATGTGATACTGAGGAAATCTCTTAACTTCTTTGAA
This sequence comes from Equus caballus, assembly GCF_041296265.1. Classification (NCBI taxonomy): domain Eukaryota; kingdom Metazoa; phylum Chordata; class Mammalia; order Perissodactyla; family Equidae; genus Equus; species Equus caballus. Next base: position 21,879,143 of record NC_091685.1, read on the forward strand.
TCTAATTTCCCTACAAATTCAACAATTTTATAATCAGATAAACGAGACTATCCCAAACTCTTGTAATGACTGTGTAAGTAAGGAAAAAAAAAGGAAGGAAAGGTAAAACAGTGAAAGGGAGATGAAAGAGTAGTTCAAAAACTGAAATGGAGCACAAGGAAAACAAGACTGATCAATGAGAGAAAAAGGTATTGGATAAAATGAGAAAAGGGGAAAAGTAAGACAGAAAATGAAGAAGAAAAAGCTGAGGCAATAGGCAAGTAAGCAGCACCTGAGAGAAGGACAGAAAGGGGTGAATGGAAAAGAACAAGGGATAAGATAAGGGTAACAGAGTAAGTGAAAAAAGAGGTAGAAGAGTTAAGAGTCAAGGAATGACAGGTTGAAAAAATGGAAAATTTATGAAGACAAAGCATAGTAAAAGAAGAAAATGTAATCTTAAAGAATAATTGAATTACATACAATCAAGACAGAGAAAAGATCTGACACACAGGTGAAAATGATCTATCTCCAGACAACGCTAGGCAAACTCTAGAGACCAAAGGCATATAATAAATTTAGATGAAAAGAACAACATGTATGGACAAGAATTTAAAAACACAGAAAGAGGGCACACATCTTAAAACTTCTTTGAGTTTTGTACAGTCATTTTGAAATCTACTGATAAATCTTTGAAAGAAGTCTCTATGACTATTATTATGAAAGGAGAAATACCACTGAAATTTTAGAAAGTGCTGATCCCTAAAGTAAGAATTAAATAAAGAAGAAAAATAAGTTATGTGAAATTATTTCATGGAGAAAGAGGAAACAAAACAATCCCTATAAAAATTATAATCTGCAAGTTGATTTAATCATAGAATCTGATGAATATACTAGAATATAAAAATTAGACACGTGGCATATAAGTATTCAATTCTTTTTTTTTGGGTAAAGATTGGCACCTGAGCTAACAACAGTTGCCAATCTTTTTTTTTTCTGCTTTTTCTCCCCAAGTCCCTCCAGTACATAGTTGTATATTTTAGTTGTGCATCCTTCTAGTTGTGGCATGTGGGACACCGCCTCAGCTTGGGCTGCCGAGCAGTGCCATGTCCATGCCCAGGATCTGAACCAGTGAAACTCTGGGCCAGCAAAGCAGAGCACGCGAACTTAACCACTCGGCCACAGGGCCGGCCCCTAAATACTCATTTTTAAAAGCATGTTTCATAATTCAAACAGTATAAAGAAGTCTATTTTTGATAAATTAAACTTGAAACATAAAGAGATGTGCATATAAATAACTAAATTCCAAAAAAAACTTCTAACTATATTCAAATTTCTTTTAAGTCTCTTATCTATATGCCTTTTTCCAGTAGAACCAGAAAGGGGAGTATCTTTCTCCCTTGTCAGACAAAAAGGGCAGCATCCATGTGAAGAGCTAAACACAAATACCTAAACTAATAAATCATGGTTTGAGCAGCTTAACAATAGAGGCCAAAGTGTTTCAGAACAAAAGCATTATTCATCTTTTTCTGACTTAAACAGTTTCTAACAATCACTTTATAAAATTAGCCAAAATTAGTTCATATTCCTCAAATATATCAGGATGACCTTATTATCAATTCTGTAATCCTTGTATTGATGAGTCTAAGGTCATACTTTTTTATTAAACACTAAAATGGAACCTCTGAGGTAGATCAGAGATATTGGAAAGATAAAAATATATATACTAGAGTCCATTTAAAGTTAAGGTATTAAATGAATTCCAATTACGTAACAGGAAACATAACTTTAGATATCTGTTGGATTTAAGTATCTACTACCTACAGTTACAAGATAAAATATTGTGGTCTTATAATCCCCCAAATGGTGTAGTTCTTGTTTTATAAAGCATTTCAACTAACAGGCATGGTTGGTTTCAAAAACCTCTCTTAATATGTAAAAGATTAATAAGTTAAAAGAAGCTGAGCACCTGGCATCGAGAAAGACTGAAAGCAGCAACAACATGTTGGTATAAATAATGTGATATTTCTCAAAAAACATGGAAATATAGAAAATTAAACAATACACTGATAAGAACAAAGCATCTTAAAAGAAAGGAAACCAACAAAGAAGATAATTTAGAAGCAATTCTGCTATACTTTGAGCAACTTGAACAAGTTTTCTTGGTGGGAGGAGGCGGTGGGCGGGCAGGTGGAACCGTGTATCCAGTGAGGCACAGTGTGGAGCAGAAGAGCTGAGTGGACCCTTTCCTCTGATAAGCAGTTTGCCCCTTCTGGAGGATTTTTTTACAACCAGAACAGGAAACTCGAACAGCTGTGGCTGGAACTGAAGGAAGCATTTTATTCATGCCAGATGATGCCAGTGAAGGCTGAAAGCCAGTAGTCAACTGTGGAGCTTAAAAAAAAATTGAAAGAAAAAACGTTTTACTTTTTACCATGAATTTTAAGTGTGCATCCTTCCTTTCTCTTCTAGAACTAGTCTTGACACTCAACACTAATTATGCAATATACAATTACAGCCATTCTAAATGGGCAGAGAGAACTGTCTACTTTACTAATACAAATAGATATTTCCTTCTCACTCATACTGGTCAGAATAAATAAACATGATTCATTTATTCAGTTCTTTTTCTTACCAAGAGGACTGCCACTGACTGAAAACACAGCACTAATTTTCAGTTCCCCCTCTTGAGTTTTTTGCTGTTGGCCATGACTATACTCCTTTAAAAAAGAAAATAAATACATACAGAGAAGAATAAATACAATGTTATCTTAAAAAACCCAGACATTCAAGACATTTTACTATGGCTATATAGGTGTGGAAAATATTTACTACATTAACACTAATAAGAAATAACAGCAAGCAGTCATTGCAATAAGGGTATCTTTGTATACGCTGAGTAAGAGGCATAACATGAAAGTTAGCTATCTAATTAGCTTGCAGCACTACCAGATATCTACAATTATTTTTGAAAAGTCTTAATATTATTACAGTAGTTTAAGTTGCTATTTATCTATTATAAAAGTAATACACACTCACTATATAAAATTTAGACAAGTAGAAATAAGAAAAAAATTGTAATCATATTTCCATAACCCCAAAACAACCACTGTTATTCTTTCGGTAATCTTTCCAGTCTTTTCCCCTCCTGTATTCACAGGTTTTCTTTCTTTATATAGCTGTAATTATACTGAACATACCATTCTTATAAAATGATTTTTTGATCACTTGAATCAATTGAACATTTGAATATGATTACATATTACTCCAAAATAACTTCTAGTGGCTAAATATCAGTGTTTTGTAAGTTGGAGTCCAAGAATCCCTGATGTCTACTGATGTACTGTAGGGAGCCTGAGAATTCTAAAAGAATATAAACTTCCTTTATTTCACTGATTTTTTTTTAGTGAATGTAAACATATTCTAGTCATGAATAACCACACATAACTGAGTTATACTACAAGTTTTCAGCGCTGTTTGCTTTTACAATTATATTACTGCATTGTGAAACCCCTAAGTAGTAGATTTAACTTTCAATTTATTGTTTACCACACTGAAACTTATAAAACGCTGTAAGACCTCTAGACCTCTTATTAAGGCACCAAAAATCTCAGCAATCAAGATAAATAATTTAATGCCATTTTTAAAAATCAAAAATGCAAAACTCCATGATGAACAAAATACCAAAACTTTAAATGACTAAAAACAGGATCAGTATTACTGATTTTTCCTTTGGCCTCAGTCCCCAATTTGATGGCCACAAAGGGCATTAAGATTTAGAACCACAACCCAATGTTGGTCCATTTGTTTCCACACATTTGGTATTATCAGTAATACCATGATGAACGTCTTTGTGAATACTCATACTCTTATATTTGGGATTATCTCCTAAGGAAAAGATCCATAAAGTAGCATTACTGGGTAAAAAGGTACATAGTAAAGATTCTTAACACTCAACTACAAATTGTTTTAAAAAAGAGATCTTAGTTATATTTATTCTAGCAATTTGTGAAAAAAACCATTTAAAAGTCTTTTCCCATTATTGTTTCATTTTGAAATTTTTTTAATCTCCATTTACAAAAAAGGAATATAATGTAACAATATTAACCCTTTGTTATCAACATTTCCTCAATACGTACTTTGAGTTAAAATTTTCATGTACTGAAGTTTCCATGTTTATGCCAAAAATCTGACAGTTTTTACCTTTGGGATTCCTTCTATTTCTTACAAAGTTCTACTTCCACAACAAATACTAAGAAAGTGGCTTCACTGTTTATAATACAGTCCTTTAACTGGTTGGCAAACTTTATCTGCAAAGGGTTAGGTACGAAATATTTCCTACTCTGCAAGGCCATACTATCAAAATCACTCAACTCTGCCCTGGTAGAGCAAAAGTACCCACAGAGAATATGGAAATAAATGAAGATGGCAATGACTCAATAAAACTTTATTTACAAAAACAGTGTTCAGAAAAACAAAAACAAAACAGAAAAAGAGGGCAGGCTGAATTTGGTGTGCTGCTGCTAATTTGCCAACCCCTGCTTTAATCTATCTGGGATTGATTTATTTTGATGTATGATGAGTATTTTTCTTTTTCTTTCTCCGAATAGCTGGTGAATTCCTTCCATTCACCATTAACATATCAAATTCCTTAAAAAATGTCTCTTTTGTAGCAATCTATTGTGTATCATTATCAGCCTGACTAATCTTATGGTATCACATTATCCTAATGAAAATAATTGTGGGATGTTTAACCATTTAATAGAGTTTGCCACTGTCAACCTCTCTTAACTACTTTTTAGAACATATGTGTAACATCTGCGTGTTTGCATGCCTATTCATGCTTCTTCAAAACATCAGAACCTATTGATATTTTCATCAGAATTGAATCAAAACTATATCTTAATTTAGGAATAACTGATATCTTACACATTTTTTAAAAAGTCTTTCCATTCACTGAAGTTGTCTTTTATCTGATATACATACTTTTTAGTTACTTTGGTGTTGGGAATAGTACATCTTTTCATCACATTATCTAACTGGGAAACAACTGATTTACAGAAATAGTTCTATCTTTTAGATAAATAAAATCCAACTAGCTACTCCACTAAACTTTTCATGAATTCTATTAATTCTCTAACAAAAATTCTTACCAGCAAATGATGATAATTTTGTCTCCCCTTTTCCAATATCTCTTCTAATTTCTTTAACATGTATTGGGTTGAAAATCCAACAAGAGTTAAATAAGGCTGACATCAGTAATTTGTGTTCTTTTAGTAATTATTAACAGGTTTCCATCACATTTTACTTTTAAATTCAATGATTGTTATTGATCTGAAGCAGATATTTCCTTACCATGATCAAGAGAGTATCTATTATAAGAAATGCATAATGAATTACATGAGACGTCTTTTGGTATCTGTAGCATTATCTATATAGCCTGACTGGCATACTTTAATGGTCTCCAGTCAGCTCTCTTTCTTTCTGTGACAGTGATTCCAAACTTCTGATACATTCCTGAAGCCTTAAGTACATATTACTTATGTAATATAGTAAACTAAAGTATACATCTTAAGTACTCTGCTTATACACTCCACAACACCTTCAAGGCAGAATTATGTTTATGTTAGTATTCCCCCCAACAATGACTAATTTTACAAATATTTAAAAACAAATAAATAACTTGAAAAGTGAAACTCTGATGACCCAAAAGCTTTCACAAGTGGAAAAACAGGTGTCAAAAGAAAACAAAAAAATCCTTTACCAACACCTTTATTTTCTCTTTGTTTACTATAAAGGAAGGTCCATATCAGTATCCCAAGACAGTATTTTAAAAATGAAGAATCCAGTTCCTATAGCCAAGTTAACTGACACGGCCCAAAAAAAGCCCCAACATTCAATTACTGCATTCTACTTTCCAAGGCTGTACTGACTCCCTATTGTGACAATTAATTAATTTGCCTTCCCATCCTAATCCATTTACTTAAATGAGCGATTACAGATTAGCTCCCCTTTTATTATGAGAAAAAACAAAAGAAAAAACTCATGATTCACTAATATTTACTGAATTTCCAGCTTTTAGAACCTACAGAGAAAAGGAGAAAAGGAAAAACAACGTCTCTGGCTCTTTAAAGTTTCTATTTTAAAACCTTCTCTAGGCATTTTTAAAAATTAAACATCTTTTATTTATAAAAAGATTGGTAGACTAATAATAATAAGACCTTGATCATGGCCCCAGATTGGCTCCTTCCTGACCATATGGTCTTGAGTAACTAACTTAACCTCTGTGAACTTCAGTTCCCTCATCTACAAACAGATTTAATATCATCTACTCTGGCCTTCTTATATAGGAAGATGAAACAATATAGTACATGTAAAAGCATCTGAAATTGTAAAAATACTACAGAAAATATTATAGTAACATGCAATAGGATTTGAAAGGAGAAGTGAAACTGGGAGGCCAAATGATGTTATGGTAGTAACAGAGGCAGGAGGATGACAACTGGCAAACCCAGAAAATCAAACCTGAAGAAATAACCTAGAGCAAACGGGTAGAAGTAGTTAAATATATATATGCATATTTCAACACCTTAGTCATTTACATGGGAAAGTAAAGAAATTAAGACCAAAATGAATTGTGTAAAAAGGAGAATTAGGAAGTGAGCTGAAAGCAAATCTACAAGTTATGCAAAGAGAAAAGCCATGGGAGTTTTGAGAAGGTGCAATGAGCTAAAGCTATGATCTTCTTAAACCATGAGAAAAGTTACTACTAGTAATTGATGGTCAAAAGTAAAGGCTGGCGAAAAATGTTAAATCTAGCAGTATTTTATGAGAGTTAGGTTAACGCTACTGTTTTAGAAACTATGAAAATAAAAGGCTGGAACTCCCTTTTCCAGTCTATGGGAAATGAGTAAGAGAGATAAAGCACAGTATTGAACAGCAAGGAATACAGACTTCTAGTTGTCATAGGGGAGAAATATCTAAAAGAACAGGACAAGGAAGAAGGGAGAAGAGGAGGGAAAAGGGGAGGGGAGGGAAGAGAAAGGGAAAATGAGAAAAAAGAAAAGAAAGAGTCAGGTATGTATAGTTTAAGATGAAGTTCCCTGAGGAATTTCTAGAAGAATTATCAAAGGTCTGATCCTACAGGATTGGTGTAGCTGATAACAGAGAGGACTTCTCAGAGAAAACCTAGTTTCACCTACTCACACGTTAGTACTGCCTTATTGTGGGATCAGGATAAAGAATGCTTCTAGACCTTATGCCCAGGACCTAATACACATTCCTGCTTGGTTCTCAAGAGTCCAATCAACCAGATGGTGAGTCTTTTGGGAAGTTCTTCTCCACAATCATGATGAAACTTCATATTTGGCATTTTATAACACAGTATTACACTTTGAATTGTATATAAAAATGTAGGTATTTCTATGCCCTGACAGTTCCATCCTATTGGCATTCTCCAGCCATCAGAACCTCTGATTGTTTTCAAAACAGTAATATAAATAACCCTTCCTAATGCTCTCTTCCCCCAGTGTGTTTCATCTTTGCTATAACTGCCTTTCCATCCTAGGGAAAGTGTCACTGGGTCATGTTCAGAGAGAAAGTGATGCCTTTGGTATCCTGCCAGCATTACGATTTCTCATGATTTCCCATGTCCACCCTGCAGCATGTAAAGGGACAGGAGATCTGCCCTGTATACAGACATGGTTGTAATCTTCTGAGGCATACACTGCCACGTGAACTTTTCCCAGGTGTCAGGACATTTCTTTATCCCTAATTCAGATATCAAGATCTCCATTTTGTCTCCTTCAATTAACATGCTTTCAAATCTACCATCTATTCAAATACTTTCCTATTACTTCTCTAACATATCCTTCTTTGTAGTCACCAATCTCATACCTAATCCAACTCCTACAGCTTTATCTTCTCTACCCTATACAGCTACCCTCCACTGGGCACCACGGAATTCTTGCTTAATTGAGCATCAATCTGACTCATACAAATCACCTACATCAATAAATCACCTTTTGTTCCATCTGCTTACTCTAAAACAGCGGTTCTCATGAGCAGATGATTTTGCACCCCGGGGGACATTTGGCAATATCTAGAGACTCTGGGTCGGGGCGGGGAGCAGGGTACAACTGGCATCTAGTAAGGAGAGGCCAAGGATGATGCTAAACATCCTACACTGCACAGGACAGCCCCTCACAATACAGAAGTATCTGATCCAAAATGTCAATACTGTCGAGGTTGATAAACCCTGCCCAGAGACATCTGAATGAAAAAAATCTCTTCCACAGAAGTCTCACATTCTCAACCCTCCTAATATGATAGAAAGATATGGAAAGGTAAGTTTTCTCTAGATCAAATGTCATTTCAGAGAAATAGCTAATTAATGCTATCTTTACTTCTCAGCCTCTGAATTCATGCTATCTGCATAAAACATAAATCACCCTTAAATAATTGCTACTGTTATGTATTCATCCTTTGTTCCCTTTCCTACACTCCAAAATGATTACAGCACCTGATATAACTTCTTTCTTCCATTCCAACCACTGCAATGTCATTAACTGCATGGATAACTTTACTGACTTCAGGACTTCACAGTGACAGGATGTCTATGACTTTTACCTCCAGAGAAACCTTGAAGTAGCAGAGCTCTATCCTTACCCTTATCACTCAAATTTGGAATGCTGTATCACCCATCAAAGCCTCCTTTACCTTCTACACACTAATCCAATGAACTAGTTCTTCAATCAGTTAACGCTTCCAAAGATAACCTGTCCATTAATCCCTCCTGAAAAACACTTCAATCCATATATAGCCTGTACTTCATTAGCAGTAACTGCAAAGGGCTTACTACCTTATATAAACTCAAGCACACTATAAACTCATACATCACCATAAACCTTCAGCCATGTCTGCTGGATCAATCTCAAATCCTTGAAGACTCACACTTTCCCTAACCCTGCACTGAAATTGTAAAAATCACAGAACAGTGGTATTAAGGAACAAAGTGGATTAAAAGCCTTAATTACTACTCAGGAAAAGTTTCATATAACTCTTGTTGATGCCTTAGCATTATTCTTACAAGATAATTTTAATTGCCTCAACCTTCATTTAGAGTCTCCTCATCCTGTCAACAAACTACTTCACTTCTTAATCAAGAACGTCCTCTCTCAAATGAATAATTCATGAGTGGAACAAAAAGAAGGGGGAAGAAAAGGTGAAATGTTTACTTGAGCATTGTCAGGTTCATCTTTAATTTTGTCTAGTAGTCCCTGCTGTGGTGCCATTGCTTTGTCATACTCATCATCCAAAGGTTCTTCTTTAATTCTAATATTTGATGCAAAGGAATTCCCCAGTTCCGAACCAATGGATTCTTTATTGGCAAATGGATAGCTGGAATCCTAAAACACAATATAAAGGATTAATAAATATTCAGATTTAAAAATTATTCCTCTTCAGGTTTAACACCCAAAGAAAAGCTCACTGGAAATGAAGAACTCTATGGACATTCATTAGAGGCCCTACGCCTAAAAGCAAATGTGATATATGTCTGAATATCAAATACAAATGAAGAATCTAAGAGCTGAGGGTTCTTAGAACATCTCCAAAGATGTCCTTAACCAAATAATAAAGCAAATAAAAATCAGCACTCCACCTAACACATACAGTTACAGTTTAGAAAATGACAGAAAGAAAACTTGGACACTTGCCACAGTTACAGCAATCTACATACACACTGAAAACTTACCCTAAAGTTTGTTTCTGGGGTTTGTGGTAAATGGGTATGTAATGTTTCTTCAACTTGATTAGCTATTGAAAGAAAAAAAAAAACAAAACAAACACATGTATATGAATAACAAATCTTATAAAGAGTGACCTAAAAAGCTATCATTTGATAATCACCTCTCTTTTCCAACAGCAATGTTCATTAGAGTGAAATGGGTCCTAAAAAATACCCAAATGGTAGTTTCACTCAAAAGAAACAATCTGGTCCCATCTAACTTTTAGCCTCACCTCACACTTTTCCTTGCTCAAGCCTAAATAAAGTGGTTACTTTATTCACTATGCTCTGAAAATTACTTGTATTTGTTCTTTCCCATTTCTGCTTACATCATTCCAAGTCCCCTCTATCTATCGTAATCTTTATGGTCTTCCAGACTCAGCTCAGTTCAAAATTCACCTCTCCTCTATAAGACTTTCCCTGTCCACTGAGTTAAAAATCTCTCTTCCAAGAAGATCCAAAACACACTGTTTCAGTTATTTGAAAGAAATCTTCTTATACTGTCTTATGACAAACTCTTCTACCATTGTCTTCAATTATAAATTAAGCCTTATGCTATTCAACTGGTCATCAACACTTCTACTACTTGACTTGTCCTTTCAACTTCTAAATGTTATGTCTCTTGAGGATAAGTACCTTTATAATTTATCCCCTGTAGGGATATTAAAAATATATATTTAATAATATATATTTAAAAATATAGTATACCCTTGTACATAATGGATCCTTATTCTTTTTAACAATACTGATTTGTTCTTTCTCCCATACTTTTCCTAGCATTGTCATAAGAAATATTAAGGGTTTGCATATTACACCCTGCTTTCCTTTACATCTACTGAACACTTATTGACATATTACTATTTTCACGGCACCAGGTTAGGCTTCAAAGATACAAAGACAAATAAGATACAATCTGGCCCTCAGATTACCTATCCTAGTAGGTAAGGCAAAACAAACAGAAAATTATAATACTGTGTGATAAGTACTATAAATAATGAGGTATGAACAAAGTGCTATGGAAATATAGATAAGGAAACAATTCATTCTTCATGTAGAGAGGTTAGGGATGACTACAGAGTAGAAGAGGTTTATGAGTTAGGCACTGGTGGATACGAAGTACTTTTATAGGCATATATACAAAGAGAGAAAATGACATGCAGGCAAATGGAACAGCAGGAGGAAAAGGAGGACAGAAATTAGAAAATATATAATATATTCCAGAATGAAACTGGAGCTAAAGTATAGGGTACACTGGTCAAAGAGCCTCAAGAGAAGCCTCAAGAAACTTCTAAAACATAAAATAGAAATGTTATCAAAATGAAAAACCCTCCCTAATTTGGACTAATTTGTGGGACAGCAGTTTGAATTAGTGCTTACAGCACAAAGAAGTTAATCCAACTTCAGGTTCCAATGTTCAACCAAAGAAAATGAACAGGTGATTCGAGTAGCTTGCCTTCTCATCAAAACATTTCAACCAGGGGAGGGAGAAATGAGGTTTAGAGCTATTTTTCAACCATTTATACCATTACCAAAAGTTACGGGGAGAAATTCAGTCACTCTGCAAAGAACAAGGATAAAAGAAAAATGACAAGCTTACAATGAATTTAACTGTTCATACTTCGCTTAGCATCAGAAGTAATAAAAACTGTATTATCAACAGTACGTTGTTATTTATTGTGTTTTATGGCTCTATTCCAACAATTATTACCTGCTTTATCAAAAAAACTGCTTTTCAACCTTGAATCCAACTCTTTATGGGGTTTATCCAACCGTTTTTCACGTTCATGATAAGTTAGGTCTCTATTTTTCTCCTTTCCAGAAAGTGTGTCTTTGCTGTTTTCTCTTACTAGACTAAAATCTTTCCGTATTGATTTAAAGACAGAGACCTGATCAAACTGTTTAGGAAAGTCTTTTTTTAATTTATTTTGAATCTGTATTTCATTTTCATTGTCTGATTCATGCTGTGTGACTCTTCTCTCTACTTCCAAGCTATCATCAGTATGAATTGAAGAAACCAGATTGTCCTTTGAACTAAAATCCTGTTCATCCTCATTGTCACTACCAACGACTGGAATTCCTGCAAGATCCCCAGAGTTCAAAAAATAATCATCTTCATCCAGCAATGAATTTTCAGATCCTGTTTGATTCGGCATTCCATAAGACATGCTGTCAAGGGTAGGAGTTAAGTTGTGGTCTATATCTTCAGACATTTCTGTATCCATGATACCACCACCTTAAAAAGTAAAATACTGTTTAGACAAACGATAGTGCTAAAGATGACCACATTAATAAGGCCTGTCTGGTATTTAACCAAATATATATTTTTTTTCTTTTCAAACAAAATATAGATGATAATACTGTAGTATTCAATTAGCACTTTGATATAGGTGTGACAGATACGACTATCCCTATCTGACAGATGAGGAAACAGGGACCTAAAGCTTGAGAAACTATTTTGAAGGCTAGAAAGAAAGACAATGTGATATAGAAAAAATGAGTACCAACTTCAGAATCAGACATATCTGTGCTGGAATCATAGCTGGATCGCTGAAAATCTATGTGATCCTGAGAAGTAAACCTTCAGGTTTCTTTATCTACAAAACAGTATAATACTCACCTTAGAGATTAACTTGTGGTGAGGATTAATGATAGTACATATAAAGGGCCCACTAACACAGTGACTGTTACATAGAAGGGAATATAAAAGTGCTAATTATAATTATTGTAGTGATTATTCTGGGGAGCTGAGATTAGAACCCAGGTCTCTGGTCTGAATCCCAATTTCTCAGCACTAACTCTAATAAACACTTAATAGCAGTTGATGTTTACAACGGTAAATATTTAAACATAAAAAGAAAATTTATCCAAGCTGGAATAAATAAAAAACTGTTTACTGTTTGAAACTATATGCTCAAGTCTCTCCCATTCCAAAATAAAAGAAAAAGGCTCCCAGCCCTGTATTTTTTTCTCCTGCCCTCAATCACCTTTCCTTAACAGTGAAACTTCTAAAAAAGAGTGTACATTGGTATGTTTCTACTTCATCTCCCAATCGTTAATCCTTTGAACTTAATGCAGTCTCGTTCCCAATTTTGCATTGAAACTGCTCTCATTAAGATCATCAATGATCTCCTAATGGTCAAATCTAATGGATTTTTTCAATCCTCATGTGGCACATCCCTCTTGGATAAAATTCCTTGGGTTTCTCTGTCACTCTATTTCTTCCTGTCTTTCTAATCGGTCTATTAATTTATTTCATACTCCTCTTCCTCTGTTTATGTGCTCAATATTCCAGTTCTCTTCTCATTTTATACACTCAGACTATTTTATTCACCACCATGGCCTTGCCTTTTGCTGGTGACTTCCTAAATACTTTAGCTTACGTCTTTCTTCCAAGATTCAGATGTTTATTTATATTCAACTAGCTCTTATACGCCCTCTCCCCAGAGGGCCACCAACTTAGTACCTCTAAAACTAAACTCATCATGTTCCCATTCCAAGCATTCTCTTCTTGTATCTCCATCAGTTCTTTAACAGCATCACCAAGCCAGCAGTTTGCTCAAGACAGAAAAGAGAACCACTCTAATTCTTTCCCTGGACAAATTCTGTCAACTGTACTACTTAAAATCTTTCAAATCTATTTCCTCTACTTGGCAGCATTCCAACACTCCACATCTCTTACTGTTGATAGTGTACTAACTCAATCCATGCAGACATCTAGGAAGCAACTATATTCTTACAGACCCTACTCCCAAACCACATTTAACTGGTCCATGAGCAGACAAACTGGAACTCATAAAAACACAGAGTGAAAATCATTAGTGAAAATATCAGTGGCACCAACAGTCTTGTTTTCATTTGTTCCTGAAGCCTTCAGGTGGTTAGTTCTTCAAATCATTCCCTGGATTCCATGATCCAGGATAAATTCTTTTTTGTTTAAGTGACTTTGTTTTGGATTACTTGTAATCAAATCCTAACTGATACAGGGCCCAAATGAAAGCTTTCTTCAAGTTGCCCTCTTCCATAAAGACATCAGAATTACCTTTCTAAACCATAAATCATCTCATATTATACCATATTATACCCCCCCTTGAAGTCCTTCAGTAACTCCCCACTACCTGAAGCACTCATTCATTCAGCACATATTTATTGGGAAACCACTCTGTGGTTAAGCACTGTGCTAGGATCTAGGGATGAAATGAAAAAGCGATGACTCCCCCTACTCACAGAACTAAAAAAACCAAATAGAGGAAAACAATAATATTAGAAAATCACCATTTTTACTTAACTAAATAATAATCAACTCAAACAACAGATGCTAAAAATCTTAGGAACCTCTACAACTTACTTTCACATAGTATATCACAAAGAGAGAAGCAGGGGGAGATGAAAGAGCATGCACAATGTTATAGATATTAATTGTACTGTTCTTTCAATTGTCCCACTTATTTGAAAATTCTCATAATAATAGAAGGTTAGGGAGAAAATACAAATAAAGAAGCAGGATGTCAAAACACACACATACATACATTGTGATAAATCTGCCAAACTGTAAGCAACTAAAGGTCAGAGTTACAGACTTCTCTGTACAACAGTTTACCCTGAGTACCTGGCCACATAACATGTGCTCAGTAACTGTTTCCCAAATGGAAGAACATGCATTTCATGTGGTCAGCATTTAATCTAAATTCTATGGTATATGAGAAGTCAACACAGCCATGTGCTGCATAATGACATTTTGGTCAACAGACCACATATACAATAGGGGTTCCACAAGATTAGGTGTGTGCAAGTATACTCTATGATGTTCACACAACAATAAAATTTGGTCAACAACAGACCACATATACAATAGTAGGTCCCACAAGACTAGGTGTGTAGTAGGTTATACCATCTAAGTTTGTGAAAGTATATTCTACGATATTCACACAACAGTAAAACACGTTAACAATGTATTTCTCAGAACAAATCCCATTGTTAAGCAACACATGACTGTACTGAAAAGGAATATTGCAAACAACTGTCAAAATCTCTACATTTAAATTCAGAGTATGGTATTGGGAGGAAAGGGTAGCCACCTGGAAAAACTGGATCCCTAACTCACAGCAAAATAAAATTCAGATGTAGTTAATGTTTAGACATAAAAAATAAAACACTAATATTAAAAACCATGGAAGACTTACTTTTAAGTCTTAAAGTGGGGAAAAGTCTTTCTAAGGATGACACAAAATCCAGAATAAAAGACCAATTTATTGAATAAAAGAATAAAAGATCAAACGTGACTAAAAAATTCCTAAAGAGAAGAAAACACAAACCAAACCAAAAGATTAAGGATAAACTGCTTAAAAAGATTTTCCTGCATTCCATATAACAAAGGGTAATTTCCCTAATAAAAAAAGGGAAGACATCATCCAAGAAAGACACAAACAACCAAATACATATATAAAAGCAACAGATTTGAACAAATATTTCAGAGGAAAGGAAATACCAAGGTTGAACTTTGCTCATAAATGAAATGCAAATTAACAATGCAGTGAGATACCATGTTCACATAGCAGGTTGGTAATGACAAAAGGTTTTGATAACAGCCTGGCAGCTATGCTATGGGATGAGGCTGTAAGACTATGGCCCAAGGCCAAAAAGCATATAAGGAAGAGTTTGTGACATGGACCATAACTGAGCTGCAAACTCTAAGATATGGCCCTTAACAGAAAAAAAGTCTGCCACCCCTGTAATCAAATATTATTGGTCAGAATATAAACTGGCACAATCCTAATAAAGAGCAACCAGGCAACATTTATGATACATGAAATACACATACCTCTTGATCCAGCAATTCAAGTTCTAAGAATTTACCCTATAGATATAATCTCACAAGAGATCTATGAAAAATAACATTTATAGCAGCAAAGACTGGAAACAGCCTATCTCTTCATTAGTGAGGCTAGATTAATTACAGTACATACCTACAATGGAATATTACATAGTTGTTAAAAAGAATGAGGCAGCTTTATATTGAGTTCCCAAGGTCAATTAAGTAAAAATAACTAAGTGAGGAAGAATACACATACATATATTATGCTATCACTACTATATTTTTAAAACTTTATGTTTATGTACAGTTGTTTACATACAAAAAATATCTTCTCTGGGGCCGGCCCGGTGGCATAGTGGTTCAGTTAGAGCACTCTGCTTCAGTGGCCTGGGGATTGTGGGTTCAGATCCCAGGCACAGACCTACACAGTGATCATCAAGCTACACTGTGGCAGCATCCCACATACAAAAATAGAGGAAGATTTGCACAGATGTTAGCTTAGCGACAATCTTCCTCAAACAAAAAGAGGAAGACTGGCAACAGATGTTAGCTCAAGGACAAACCTCATCACAAAAAAAACAAAACACTTTCATTGAATTTCCTATGACAATCAGAACTGGAAAACAGAAACAGTGACTATTCA
This sequence comes from Equus caballus, assembly GCF_041296265.1. Classification (NCBI taxonomy): domain Eukaryota; kingdom Metazoa; phylum Chordata; class Mammalia; order Perissodactyla; family Equidae; genus Equus; species Equus caballus. The sequence continues at coordinate 21,895,361 of NC_091685.1, forward strand.
AAGCATCCCCTTTTGTATCTTTGAGTTTTGAAGCACATTCATCTATCAATTCATCTATCAAGTGAGAAAAATTTTTTTATGCTTACTTGAGATTTAAAGTTTTTTCAGAGACAGCAATTTCTAACAAAGCATCTAATTTGAATTTGCAATTTTGCTAGTCATCGCACAATAAATTTGTAGGCTGCATAAAATCTTATAAGGCTAAAATGTAACTACCAGTTATATTTATATATATAATTCACTGAAAGAGAATTCTATTTATCCTCATGACGTATAATCAAACAAAAGAAAGAGCTTCTGTTTCTCAGAGCCTAGATCTACAGAACAAAACATGACACACTATATTTGGGAATCACAGTAGCCAGTGGAACACCTAAAAGCACAAATTTCTCATGAAAGATTCCTAGCTTTTAGACACTGTGAACATGTGTGGCGTATCTGAGGATGAGCAAGGACTCTACGGCTGGAATTCAATGAGGGAGGGGTGCTAAAAAATGAGAAAAGATAAAAAAGCCAGAGGATAGGTCTATTAGGAATTTGCAGACCATAAAAAAAAATGCAATACATGTAAGTGTGAAAGGAAGTCATTAAAAGATCCTTACAAGGGACTAACACGATTTATGTTTTACAAGGATCACCCTAGCTTGTGTATGACCACTTCCAGGCTGTTAAATGCCACAGGGAGTGAAGAACAGAAGCAGGAAGACCAGTCAGGAGGCTACTCCAATAATCAAAGGAAAAACTGGTGGCTAAGACCAGGATAGTAATGATCGATGTGAGGAGAAGTCGTCAGATTTGGGTAAATTTTGAAAGTAGAAGCATTTCCTGATATATAAGAAGCTGGCTATGAAAGAAGTCAAGGATAACACAACAGAGTGCCACTTCCTGAGATGGGAACACTAAGGGAGGAACAAACTGAAAGAGGTAAGATGAATAACTTGGTCTTGGACCTATCAACTTTGAGAATATTATTAAATCTTCAAAAAGAGATATCAAGAAGGCAACTGGCTATATTAAAGAGGAGTTAAAAGAGGAGACTTTTGCCAAAAAATGACATATTGGGACTCATCAATGAAGAGATGGTACTTAAAATTCATGGGACTAGATAAGATCACCTAGTGAGTTTATTTAATACAGACTGAACAGAGTTGAGAGTCCTGGGATACTTCAACATTTAGAAATCTGGTATGAAGGAAGGAATCAGGAAAAGAGACTAAGATGGAACAGCCAGTGAGGTAGGAGGAAAACTAGGTGACTGATGTCACAGAAGCTAAGTGAAGGAAATATTTCAATAAGGAAGGAGTGACCAATGATAATGAATACTGCTGAGATAATAACATAAAACGAAGATCGAAAATTAATTGTTAATATTGGCAAATGTGAAGTGAACTTCTAACTTGACAAGAGCTGTATCATGGAAAAATGAGTGTACAAGCTGAAGTGGGGGGACCCCAACAGAGACTGAGAGGAGATAACTTGGGAATGATAAGTACAGACAACTCTTTAGAGCAGTTTTGCTCTAAATTAAAGAAAATGAGCAGAAACTCAACTAAAATCTTGAGTCAAGAGTTTTTCTGACTCTGCATTTTTGTTTTGTTTTCTTTGTTCGTTTTTAATTTTTTGGTAAGTTTTTTCTTAAGATGGAGAACATTACATCTTGTAGTATGCTCATGGGCATGATCCAATAAAGAGAATAACTAAAGAGTACAGAAGGAAAACCTTTGTGCAACAGGAAATGTGATCAGTACATAAACAATTTCCTTTGTAAAAGAATGAAAGGAGTACATGGGTCTAAACACAAGTAGGTTGTCAGATTTGGGGAAAGAAAAATTTGGGGAAAGCAATTTAAGTTCATATTTGTGTTCGATAATGAAAGTAAATTTCATGATGCCAAGTCACCCTTTACTCCTTGTCCTTCTGTTTAGTCATTCCTTTAGTAGCATACTGATACTTCTATACTATCCCCCAATATTATTTCACTTTAAGGTACAACCATCAACTAAGGAATCCAATAATCACATAAATGAACACTGTGAAACGGCTGTTAGTTACTTTCATTGCAAATATATTACTTAATTCCTCTTACACATTTTTGTTTTTAATCAAAGCATAATCTTCAGAAATAAAGTAGTATCAATTCTAATTTTAACTCTCAAAGTCATAGTTGTCTAACAATTATCTCAGGTTGCTTTTCTCTCATATAAAGGAAGAAAGAAAGAAAAGAAACACAAACTCCAAAGAATTCAAAAACAAACAAGAAGCATAAAAATGAGTTAATCTTGCTTCATTTGAAATAAAAGCTTAAATTAGCATTTTGTTTTGTCAGTGAAATATTTCTAAGAGATGATTTATTATTATTCAATACAATACAACTGGAGTGATGTCAGCATGATGGTGGACTGAGTTGTTCCCTTTGTCTCTCCCATCTAAGTCACAACTAAACAGACATGCATTAACCAACAGAGGATCCCCTACAGCAGAACAGGACACCTGAGAGATCCACACAGCCATTAACCTGAAGGTGGGTGGACTGGAACCCCAGGAAGCAGTGGAATTAGGTGAGCAGACCACTCCCCTTCCCCAGTAGCAGCAATCCAGGTTGTGGGTCATCACACAACAGCTTGCGTGACTATAACAGGAGGCAGATGCAGCCCGGAAAGTGTGTCGATGCTTTTGGAGTGGTAGTCCGGCCCATGGGAGCACCCACCCTGCCCTGGTGTTCCCACCTGTGGGAATGCTCCCCAGTGAGTAGAGGCAGCTCAGCCCTCATGAAGGAGCCCCACACATTAAGAGAAGCAGTGCAGCTAAAATGTCAAGGAGCACGGAGCCAACCCATTTGGGAAACAAAGTGCCCCTGCCCTCTCACCTCCTGCAGGAGCTTAGCCAGTCACCTGCCAAACACAGCAGTCCTGCCCACACAAGAACAACCTGCTGATGGAGCCCACGGGCCCTGACTGAGCATGCATGTGTGACCCACCAAGTGGCTGTGGCCAGCACACAAATGCAGAGAAATCTTACTGGCACAACTTCCACCAGATGGGGCCAGATCAGAAAACACAGCTCCAGCACCCAATTCCCAGTGGTGGCACGTGTAACCTACAACCTGATACTACCACAAATATGCCAGCAAAGGATCAATTCATCAAACACCTTGAAAAACTACAGTAACACTTCAGAGCAGAAGGAAATGACAAATCTGTAGAAACTAGTCCTGAAGAGAAAGAAATTTTTCTTTTCTGCTTTATCTCCCCAGACCCCCCTGTACATAGTTGTATATCTTAGTTGTGGGTCCTTCCAGTTGTGGATAAGTCAAAGAAATTTATAATCTAAATGATGAAGAATTCAAAATAGAAGCCATAAAGAAACTCAATGAATTACAAGAAAATTCAGAAAGACAATTCACTGAGCTCAGGAAGAAAATTAATGAGCAGAAGGAATGCCTCACCAAAGAAATTGAAACTCCAAAAGAAACCCAAACAGAAATTCGGGATTTGAAGAACAAAATTAGTGAGACAAGAAATAATGTAGAAACCAGGAAAAACAGAGCTGATGTTATCGAGGACAGAATTAGTGATTTAGAGGACAGAAAATACAGGAATGCTTCAGGTAGACGACAAGAGAGAACTAAGATGTGTAAAGAATAAAGAAATTCTGTGACAAATATCTGACTCAATTAGGAAAAGCAACATAAGGATTACAGGTATTCCAGAGGGAGAAGGGAAGGAGAAAGGAGCAAAGAGCTTCTCCAAAGAAACAATAGCTGAGGACTTCACAGACCTGGGTAAGAAAGTGGACTTACAAGTACATGAAACCAAGAGAACTCCTAACTACATCAACGCAAAAAGACCTTCTCCAAGGCATATAATAGTAAAATTGTCAAAAATATATGACAGGGGCCTGCCCAGTGGTGCAGCAGTTAAGTTCACGCATTCCACTTTGGTGGCCCGGGGTTCACCAGCTCAGATCCCGGGTGTGGACAAGGCACCGCTTGGTGAGCCATGCTGTGGTAGGCATCCCACATATAAAAGATAGTGGATGAAGATGGGCACAGATGTTAACTCAGGGCCAGTCTTCCTCAGCAAAAAGAGGAGGATTGGCAGCAGATGCTGGCTCAGGGCTAACCTTCCTCAAAAGAAAAATAATAATAACATGACAAAGAAAAAATATTAATGCAGCAATGCCAAAGAAAATAACTTTACAGAGGAACCCCTACCAGGCTTTCAGTGCATTTCTCAGCAGAAACCTTACAGGTTGGAGAGAATGGAACGATACAGTCAAAATAGTGAAAGACAAAAAATTTCATCCAAGAATACTCTATGCAGCGAAACTATCCTTCAGATACGATGGAAAAATAAAAGCCTTCCCAGATAAACAAAAGCTGAAGGAGTTCATCGCCACTATGCCTGTCTTAAAGAAACACTGAAAGGAGTCCTCCCATCTGGAACTAGAAACCAAAGGTTTACAAAATCTTCAGCAAGGAGATAAATAGATAGAATCACAAAATTGCAACTCTATTATCAGAATAGCTTAGTAAATACAACTATAACACAAAAGACAAAGGGAAGGAGAGCTTTAAAAATAAGTATAAACATTTCAATTTAGTTAGAAACTCACATCACAAAAAAGAACAATTTGTGACAACAATAACTCAGAAGGTGAAGAGAAAATGGATAGAACCTGCTTAGACTAACGGAGATAAGAGGCTATGAGAAAATGGACTACATGAGGGGGCCAGCCTGTGGCAGACTGGATAAGTTCCTGTGCTCTGATTTGGCAGCCTGGGGTTCACTGATTCGGATCCTGGACATGGACGGGGACATCACTCATCAAGCCATGCTGTGGCAGCATCCCACAAAGAAGAACCAGAATGACCTACAACTAGGATATAGAACAATGTACTGGGGCTTTGGGGAGAAAAAGGGAAAAAAAAGGAAGACTGGCAACAGATGTCAGCTCAGTGCCAATTTTCCTTACCAGAAAAGAAAGAAAGAAAGAAACAAAATGGACTATCTGATCTATGAGATCTTTTATACAAACCTCATGGTAACCACTAAACAAAAAATGAAAGCAGAGATACAAACCATAAATAAAGAGAAAACTGAGAAAACCATCACAGAAAAACCACCGAACGGAAATAGCAGTCAGAAATACAAGGGAAAAGAAACAATGGAAGTATAGAATAACCAGAAAACGAGACATAAAATGGCAGTATTAAGCCCTCATATATCAGTAATCACTCTAAATGTAAATGGAATGAATTCTCCAATCTAAAGAGAGTGGCAAGAGGTATTAAAAAACAAGACCCAACAATATGCTGCCACCAGGAAACACATCTCAGTTGTAAAAATAAATATAGGTTCAGAGTGAAGGAATGGAAGATGATGCTCCAAGCAAATGGCAAGCAAAATAAAGCAGGTGTTGCCATACTTAAATCAGACAAAGCAGACTTCAAGATAAAAAAGACAACAAGAGACAAAGAGGCGTAGTACATAATGATAAAAAGGACATTCCACCAAGAGGACATAACATTTATGAATATATTTGCACCTAACACAGGAGTACCAAAGTATATAAACCAACTGTTAACAGATCTAAAGAGAGAAATTAACAGCAACACAGTAATAGTAGGGGACCTCAACACCCCACTTACGTCAACAGATAGATCATCCAGACAGAAAGTCAACAAGGAAACAGGGCCTCAAGTAAAAAACTAGACCAGATGGACTTAATCGACATATATAGAACACTCCATCCAAAATTAACAGAATAGATATTCTTCTCAAGTGCACATGGAACATTCTCAAAGATAGACCATATGTTGGGAAACAAGGCAAGCCTCAATAAACTTAAGAAGACTGAAATCACATAAAGCATATTTTCTGACCAAAATGCTACGAAACTAGAAATAAACTACAAGAGAAAGGCTGGGAAAGTCACAAATACGTGGAGACTAAACAACATGCTTTCACTGAACCACCACTGGATCAATGAATAAATCAAAGGAAAAATCAGAAAAGATCTGGACACATATAAAACTGAAAACACAACATACCAACTCATATGGAATGCAGGAAAAGTGATCCTAAGAGGGAAATTCATTGCAATACAGGCCCACCTTGACAAACAAGAAAAATCTCAAGTAAGTATCTTAAACTACATCTAAGAGAATTAGAAAAAGAACAAACACAGCCCAGTCAGCAGAAGGAGGGAAATAATAAAAGAAAGAAATCAAATTGAAACCAAAAAACCAGTAGAAAGGATGAATGAAACAAAGAGCTGGTTCTTTGAGAAGATAAACAAAAATGGCAAACTCTTAGACACACTTACTAAGTAAAAAAGAGAAAAGGCTCAAATAAATAAAATTAGAAATGAAACAGGAGAAAGTACAATGGATACCACAGAAATAAAAAGGATTATAAGAGAATACTATGAAAAAGTATATGCCAACAAATTGTATAATCTAGAAGAAATGGATAAATTCTTAGACTTATACAACCTCCCAAAACTGAACCAAGAAGAAAGAGAGAATCTGAAAAGACCAATCACAAGTAAAGAGATTGAAACTAATAAAAAACGTCCCCAAAAATAAAAGTCCAGCACCAGATGGCTTCTCTGGAGAATTCTAACAAACATTCAAAGATCTAATACCTATCCTTCTCAAACTATTCCAAAAAATTGAGGAAGACATAACACTTCCTAACAGATTCTATGAGGCCAACATCACCAATACCAAAGCCAGACAAGAACAACACAAAGATGGAAAATTACAGGCCAATATTGCTGATGAACATAGATGCAAAACTCCTCAACAACATATTGGCAACCTGAATACAGCAATACATTAAAAAGATCATACAACATGATCAAGTGGGATTTATACCAGAGACATAGGGATGGTTCAACATTCACAAATCAATGTGATACACCACATTAACAAAATGAGGAATAAAAACCACATGATCATCTCAACAGATGCAGAGAAAGCATTTGACAGGACTCAACATCCATTTATGACAAAAATTCTCAATAAAATGGGTATAGAAGGAAAGTACCTCAACATAATAAAGGCCATATATGACAAACCCACAGCCAACATCATACTCAACAGAGAAAAACTGAAAGCAATCCCTCTGAGAAGAGGAACAAGACAAGGGTATCCACTCTCATCACTCCTATTCAACACAATACTAGAAGTTTGGGCCAGGGCAATTAAGCAAGAAAAAGAAATAAAAGGAGTCCAAACAGGCAATGAAGAAGTGAAACTCGCCGTTTGAAGATGACATGATTTTATATATAGGAAAAAGAATCCACTGGAAAACTATTAGAAATAATCAACAAGTACTGCAAGGTTGCAGGGTACAAAATCAACTTACAAAAATCAGTTCTATTTCCATAGTCTAATAATGAACTAACAGAGAGAGAACTCAAGAATATAATCCCATTTACAATCGCAAGAAAAAGAATAAAATATCTAGGAATAAATTTGACCAAGAAGGTCAAAGACCTATACAATGAAAGCTAAAAGACATTATTAAAAGGAACCAATGATGACATAAATGGAAAGATAATCCATGCACGTGGATTGAAAGAATAAATATAGTTAAAATAGCCATACTACTGAAAGCAATCTACAGATTCAATGCAATCCCAATCAGAATCCCAATGACATTTTTCACAGAAATAGAACAAAGAATCCTAAAATCCACGTGCGGCAACAAAAGACCCCAAATAGCTAAAGCAATCCTGAGAAAAAAGAACAAAGCTGGAGGCATCACAATCCCTGACTTCAAAATATACTATAAAACTACAGTAATCAAAACAGCTTGGTACTGGTACAAAAACAGACACACAAATCAATGGAACAGAAGTGAAAGCCCAGAAATAAAAACACACATCTATGGATAGCTAATCTTCGACAAAGGTGCCAAGAACATACAATGGAGAAAAGACAGTCTCTTCAACAAATGGTGTTGAGAAAACTGGACAGCCACATGCAAAAGAATACAAGCAGGAGCCAGCCTGGTGGCATAGTGGTTAAGTTTGTGTGCTCCACTTCAGTGACCTGGGGTTCACAGGTTCGGATCTCAGGTGCCAACCTAGCACCACTCATCAAGCCATGCTGTGGCAGCATCCCACATAAAACAGAAGAAGACTGGCACAGTTGTTAACTTAGTGACAATCTTCCTCAAGCAAAAAAAAGAGGAAGATGGGCAACAGATGTTAGCTCAGGGCCAATCTTCACAAAAGTTAACAAAAATGGATCAAAGACTTGAAGGTAAGACTGAAGGTAAGAAACCATAAAACTCCTAGAAGAAAATATAGTCAATACACTCTGTGACATCAGTCTTAAAAGGATCTTCTTGAATACCATTGCTATTCAGTCAATACCATGTCTATTCAGTCAAAGGGGACAAAAGAAAAAACAAACAAGAGGGACTTCATCAGACTAAAGAGCTTCTGCAAGGCAAAGAAAACCAAGAACAAAATGAAAAGACAACCCACCACCTGGGAGAAAATATTTGCAAATCATATATCTGACAAGGGCTTAATCTCCAAAACACATAAAGAACTCACACAGGGACTGTCCCCATGGCCAAGTGGTTAAAGTTCCATGTGCTCTGCTTTGGCAGCTCTGGTTCTCGGGTTTGGATACTGGGCGTGAACCTACTCCACTCATCAGCCATGCTGTGGAAGCATCCCACACACAAAAAACAGAGGAAGATAGGCACAGATGTTAGCTCAGGGCTAATATTCCCCAAGCAAAAAAGAGAGGAAGATTGACAATGGATGTTAGCTCAGGGTGAATCTTCCTCACAAAAAAAAAAAAAAGAAGAAAGTACACACACAACTAAATAGCAAAAAAACCAAACAACCCAATCAGAAAATGGGCAGATGGGCTGGCCTGGTGGCACAGTGGTTAAGCACGCACGTTCCAATTTGGCAGCCCAGGATCTGCCGGTTCGGATCCCGGGTGCGGACATGGCACCACTCATCAAGCCACGCTAGGGCAGGCGTCCCACTTATAAAGTAGAGGAAGATGAGCACGGATGTTAGTGCAGGGCCAGTCTTCCTCAGCAAAAAGAGGAGGATTGACAGATGTTAGCTCATGGATGAGATTCCTCAAAAAAAAAAAAGAAAGAAAGAAAGAAGATGGGCAGAGGATCTGATTTTCCAAAGAAAATATACAGATGGCAAATAGGCACATGAAAAGATGTTCAACATGACTAATCATCAGGGAAGTGGAAATCAAAACTACACTAAGATATCACCTCACATCCATTAGAATGGCTATAATCACCAAGACAAAAAATAACAAATGTTGGAGAGGACGTGGAACAAAGGGAACCCTCATACACTGCTGGTGGGAATGCAAATTGGTGCAGCCACTAAGGAAATCAGTATGGAGATTTCTCAAAAAGTTAAAAATAGAAATACCATACAATCCAGCTATCCCACTACTGGGTATCTATCCAAAGAACTTGAAATCAACAGCTCAAAGAGACTTATGCACCCCTACACTCATTGCAGCACTATTCACTATAGCCAAGAAGAGGAAGCAACCCTAGTCCCCACTGACTGATGAGTGGTTAAAGAAGATGTGGTATATATATACAATGGAATACTACTCAGCCACAGAAAAAAGACAAAATCGTCCCATTTGCAACAATGCGGATAGACCTTGAGGATATTATCTTAAGTGAAATAAGCCAGACATAGAAAGACAAACACCATACGATTTCACTCATAAGTGGAAGATAAACTAACACACGGACAAAGAGAACACTTTAGTGGATACCAGAGGGGAAGGGGGTAGGCGGGTGGGTACAAGGGGTGAAGGGGTACATTTATATGGTGACTGACAAATAATAATGTACAACTGAAATTTCACAATGTTATAAACTATTATGACTTCAATAAAAAAAAAGGAACTCCTAAAACAGAAAAGTATAGTATCTGAAATGAAAAATTAACTGGATGGGTTAATAGCACATTAGACGATGTAGAAGAAAGTAACAGTGAAACAAGAAAACAAGGCAATAAAAACACTGTAGACAGAACTACAGAATGATAAAAGGTTGAAAAATAAGAAAGAGAACATCAGACCTGGGATACAATATTAAGCAGGCCAACCTATGTTTAATTGCAGTTGGAGGGATGAGTACTTAAAGAAATAAATTTTCTGCCAAAGTTGTTAAATTTAAAAGTGCTGAAAGAAAAAATCCCTGTCAACCCAGAATTCTATAACAAGAAAATAATCTTCAAAAAGGAAGATGAAATAAAAATGTTTTAGATGAAAGCTAAAAGAACATGTTATGAGCAAACCTGGAAACAAGAAATGTTAAAGAAATTCTTTATATAGAAGGAAAAAGATACCTGATGGAAACCTGGGTCTCCAGGAGAGAACGAACACTGGAAGCTGATTCAATTAAAAGTAAAAATAGACAACTCCATAATAATAGGTAAAGAGTTCAACATTTCTCTGCCAGTAATTGATGGAAAAAATAGTGAGAAAAATAAGTAAAAATATAAAAGATCTGAAAAGATGCTGTCAATCAACTGAATCTAAATGACATTTATAAAATAACCCCAAAATGACAGGATACATATTCTTTTCCAGTACACATGGAACAATCACCAACAAAGATCACGTGATAAATGATGGAAATATTGTATGGTATCAAATAGTGGAAATCATACAGAATATTTACTTTAACCAAAATGGAATTAAACTAGTACTCAACAAATGCACATTTGGAAAACTCTCAAATATTCAGAAATAAAACAAAATCCTTCTTAAGAAAAAAAAAGAAGGAAAATGAGAAAATATTATGAATTGAATGACAATGAAAACACAACATTTTAGAAGTGTAGTAAAAGAAGGGCTTAGATGGAAACGCATAGATTTATATGCCTCTGTTAAGAAAAAACAAAAGTCTGGGGTCGGCCCTGTGGTGTAGTGGTTAAGTTCAGCGCATTCTGCTTCTATGGCCTGAGCTTGCAGGTTCGGATCCTAGGCACAGACCTACACCACTCGTCAACCACACTGTTGTGGCAAGCCACATATAAGTAGAGGAAGACCGGCAGAGATGTTAGCTCAGGGCTAATCCTCCTCAGCAAAGGAAAAAAAAAAGAAAAGGAAAAAAGTCTAACATCTACAACCTCAACATCCACCTTAAGAAGCTAGAAAAAGATCAAATTAAATCCAAAGTAGAAGGAAGGAATAATAAAGAAAGAAGAAAAATCTATGTAATAGAAAATGGACAAACACTGGAAAAAAACTAATGAAATCAAAAGCGAGATCTTTGAAAAGAACAAAATCGATAAACCTCCAGACAAACTGATCATTAAAAAAAGAGCGACTACTATCAAAAAAACAAAAGTAACAAACGTTGGCAAGGATGTGGAGAAATTGGAACCCTTATGCAGCACTCTTGGTGCAATGGCAAAATGGTGCAGCTGTTACAGAAAACTGCATGGCAGTTCCTCAAAAAGTTAAAAATAGAATTACATATGATTTCTAAATAACTGAAAGCAAGGTCTTGAAGACATATTTGCATACCATGTTCACTGCAGCATTATTCACCATAGTTAAAAGGTGGAAACAACCCAAGTGTCTGTCCATTGATGGGTGAACTGATAAACAATACATGGTATATCCATAAAATGGAGTATTAGTCAGCTTTAAAATGGAAGGAAATTCTAGCACATGTTACAACATGGATGAACTTTGAGGACATCATGTTAAGTGAAATAAGCCATTCACAAAAGGACAAATGCTGTATGATTCCACTTATATGAGATACTGAGTAGTCAAATTCATAGAGACAGAAAGCAGAAAGGTGGCTGAGAGAGTCTAAAGAAGGAAGAATTGGGAATTGCCGTTTAATAGGTCTAGAGTTTCAGTTTTGCAAGATGAAAAGAATTATGGAGATTGGCTACACAACAATGTGAGTGTATTTAACACTATTGAACTGAACACTTAAAAATGGGTAAGATGGTAAATTTTAGTTTATGTTTATTTTACATTTGAAATATTTTAATAAAAAGTTAATACAAAGAAAGTTGAGAGAAGAAAAAGATACAAATTACTGATATCAAGCATGAAAGAAAGGACAGCACTAAAGATTTCATAGACAATAAAAGTGAATTAAGAAAATATTATAATCAACTTCACAGCTATAAATTTTATTTTATTTTTTTATTTTACTTTATTATTTTTTTTTTGAGGAAGATTAGCCCTGAGCTAACATCTGCTGCCAATCCTCCTCTTTTTGCTGAGGAAGACTGGCCCTGAGCTAACATCCGTGCCCATCTTCCTTCACTTTGTATGTGGGATGCCTACACATTATGGCTTGCCAAGTGGTGCCATGTCTGCACCCAGGATCCGAACTGGCAAACCCCAGGCTGCTGAAGCAGAACATGTGAACTTAACCGCTGCACCACTGGGCCAGCCCCATATAGCAATAAATTTTAAAATACCATGAAAAACTTTATGATGAAACATTAAAAAATTATTAACTTTATGGAAATGAACTCAACAGCTTAAATCTGCAATGTCTAAAACAGTAAACCATCAGCCATTTTTTACTATTTAAATTAAATAAAACTAAAACTTCAGTTTTGCACTCATCACATTTCAAGTACTCAACTGCCACAGGTAGCTAGTGGCTACTATACTTTAACAGTGTACATATAGAAGATTTCCGTCATCATGAAAACTTCTAGTAAACTGTGCTGACTTAGAGGAAATAGTTTGAAAGGTGCAAATTACCAAAAAAGACACAGAAGAAACAGAAAATCTGAATAGAGCCAGGCCCAGATGACTTCACTAGTAAATTAAACATTTAAGGAAGAAAATACCCATCTTATATGAATTCTTTCAGCAAATATAAGAGAAAAGAACACTTCCTAGCTAATTTTAGGAGGCCAGTATTACCCTGGAACCAAAATCAGAGAAAGATATGACAACCAAAGAAAACAATATACCAATATCCTTCATAAAGACAGATGCTTAAAACACCAGCATAAATACTTACAATTATTAGCAAATTGAATTTTAAAAGATATAAAACAAATAATATATCATAACAAAGCAGGATTTATCCTATGAATGCAAGGGGGTTTAATATTCAAAAATCAATTTACCACATTAACACAATAAAGGAAAAAACAAGACGATCATCTCAGGAGAAAAAGAAAAGGTATTTGACAAAATTTAGTATACTTCATGAAAAAATCTTTCAGCAAACCATAAAGAGAAGAGAAGGTCCTCAATCTGAGAGAGGACAATTTATATATATGGTAAAGATCAACTGGAAACTGAAATTTTTAAAAAATCATTATAATGGAATAAAAAATAGGAATATTACATTTCAAATCAGAAAAGAAAAGGATGGATTATTATTCACCTACTTGGAAGGAAATAATTGGCTATCTCTATGGGGGGAAATTGTCCCTCAATTTATCCACACATAAAAAATCCAGACAAAACATTGAATAGACAAAAAAAAATTGGAATGCTAAATTTCACAAAATATGTGCAAAATCTACAGACTGAGAACTACAAAAGGCAACTTACAAATTTAATAATAATTTAGAAATTTAAAGAAGACCTAAATAAACTGAGAAATATACCACACTCATGGATAGGAAGACTCAATACAGTTAAGACGTCAATTCTCCCCCAAACTAATCTACAGATTTAATGCAATTCCAATCAAAGTCCCAGTGACTTACCTGTAAAATTTACATGTCGATTTTAAATGTATATGCAAATACAAAGAATCTCAATAGACAAAACAATTTTTTTTGGTGAGGAAGATTCTCCCTGAGCTAATGTCCATTGCTAATCTTCCCCTTTTTGCTTGCGGAAGACTAGCCCTGAGCTACCATCTGTGCCAGTCTTCCTCTATTTTGCATGTGGGATGCCTCCACAGCATGGCTGAATACAGTAGGTCTGTGCCCAGGATCCAAAGCTGCAAACCAGGACCGCCAAAGGAGACGACACAGAACTTTAACCACTCGGCCACAGAGCCAGCCCAACAAAACAATTTTTAAGAACAGAGGTAAATGATTTATACTAACTCATTTTATAAGTCTGTAATTATTTCAAAGTGAAAATTTAAACTAAAAGTTATTTTAAAATATGGTAAGTTTTATTATCTGTACATTATACCTCAACAAATTTAATTTTTAAAGAATTTAATTTACAATAGCATAAGAAATTTAAAATATATAGGAATAACACAATACGCACAAGACCTATACTGTACTCTGAAAACTACAAAACATTGCTGAGGAAAAGGAAAGAAGATCTAAATAAATTAAAAGACAAGCCCTGGTGGCCTAGTGATTAAGTTCAGTGCACTCCACTTCAGTAGCCCAGGTTTGGTTCCTGGGTGCAGACCTACACCACTCATCTGTCAGTGGCCACGCTGTGGCAGCAGCTCACATACAAAAAGAGGAAGATTGGCAGTGAATGTTAGCTCAGGGCAAATCTTCCATAGGGAAAAAAAAAAAAATCTATATTTTGGGGCTGGCCCCATGGCCGAGTGGTTAAGTTCACACACTCCGGTTTGGCAGCCTTGGGTTCCGCCTGTTCAAATCCTGGGCGTGGACATGGCACCACTCATCAGGCCATGCTGAGGCAGTGTCCCACATGCCACAACTAGAAGGACCCACAACTAAAAATACACAACTATGTACTGGGGGGCTTTGGGGAGAAAAAGGAAAAATAAAATCTTAAAAAGTAAATTAATTAAAAGACATACCATATTCATGAATTGAAAAACACTATTATTTAGACGTCAATTCTTTTCAAACTCATCTACAGACCCAATACAATCCCAATCAAAATCCCAAGAAGCTCGGTTTTTTTCAGAAATTGACCAAGTTGCTTCTAAGAAATTGCATGAAAACGTAAAAAACCTAGAAAAGCAAAACAACTTTGAAAGATATTATTTAGAATATCTAATTTAATATAAAACTAAAATAACCATGACAGTGTGGTATTCGCCTAAGGATAGACATATAGATCCACAGAACAGAATGAGTCCAGAAATAGACTCAAACATACAGATGAACTGATTTCCAACAAAAGTGTCAAGGTAAATACATCAGAAAGAACAATCTTTTCAGTACATGGTGTTGATATGACAAGATATCCATATACAAAACTTACTTATTTTGACTCTTACATTACATTATACACAAAAACTAACTTGAAATGGATAATAAACCTAACCATAAAAGGTAAGTCTAAAACTATAAAGTTTCTAGGAAAAAACAAGTGAAAATACTCATGATCCTGGGACAGGTTTCTTAGGACAGAAGGAATACAGATCACAAAAATGTAATAATGATAACAATATAATGAGACATCATCAAAATTAGAAACCTGTGCTTTTCAAAGGACACCACTAAGATAATGAAAAGACAAACAACAGACTGGATGGATGAATGGATGAGTGAGTGGATATGCAAAGAGATACATAGATAAATACAGACAGATGGAGATATAAAGATACCCCCATCTATTTCTATCTATTGATCTATATGACAGAAGACTTGTATCCAGAATACATAAAAAACTTTTACAACTTAATAATAAGAAAGACAATCAAATTTTAAAAATGGGCAAAGGTTTGAACAGACACTTAGCAAAAGAACACTTAAGAACGGCCACCAAACACAATGACAAAATGTATGACATCTTTAGTCAGCAGGGGAAATGTAAATGCAGCAAGAAAACCACATTGCAATGCCACTATTCGTCCCACTAAAACAACTATAATTCAAAGGACAAAGGGACCACAAAAATGAAATGGACAAATTCCTTGAAAAGTACAACTTACCAAGATGAAACTGGACACAAGATGAAACGTAAAATACATATAACCTTATATCTATTTGAAAAATTGAATTCATAACTTAAAACTTAAAACCAAGAAATCTCCAAGCCTCGATGATTTCACTGGTGAATTTTACAGAATATTTAATAAAGCTATAACTTCAATCATATACAAACTTTGTCAGGAAAATCCTTAACAAAATAGCAAATTTGAATCCAGCAATATATAAATACTAATATTCTTCAGCCATTCTTCAAGGTAAAATGGGAATTTTTTTTAAATGTAATAAAGCCTATGTGACAGAAACAAACAACAATTAGCCCTAAATGACAAAATATGAGAACTACTTAATTGGAATCAGAAATTAGTCAAAGATGACAACTATTTTGATTTTCATTTAATGTAATCCTACAAGTTTTAGCAAAAACAAATTACATAATTTGAGCAGTCACTGGGAAAAAGAAAGAAAATACTTTAGTTGATATGGTTTTATGTCTAGATAACTACAAACTCAAATTTTAAAAGACGACTAGATTTAAGAAGGGAATTCACTAAGACAGCAAGACTATTCCTGCAGTAAGAATCTAGAAATGAAAAAAATACTCCATGTGCAAAGGTGACAAATAAGATACTTAAGAACAAATGATACAAGAAAAGCACAATACATATTACTTGAAAACAACTATAAAATTTAAGCAAATGGCATAAAGCAAGATCTGTAGGATAAGATGTCTGTTCCCAAGTGGAAAAATATAATAAAAATATTGATTCTTCCAAGGGTAATATATAAATGTATTTTTCAGTTAGAATTCCAACACAGTATTTTTGGAAATTGATTTTATTCATGTTAAAATTTAGTGGAAGAATAGCTTAAAGAAAAGTTTTAAAATAACAAATAATAAAACTAAGACAGTAGCTTGACATACAGCAGATAAATGTCTATACCCCAAAGCCAATAAATATATAGTAATAAAATATTTCTTATAATAAGTACAAATGATAAAATCAATGATACTGGCATAGAAATAAATGTTAGTATTTAGTATTAATTATTAATATATAAATATTAATAGAATTAACAGAAATTCCAAAGAGATTCCCATATATATAGAACTTAAATATCTCAATGCTGGAATTCAGTTCAATGATGAAAACATCAACTATTTAGATAAAAAGATGAATCACTTAATATATGGCAGCAAAATCAACTATTCATCTGAAAACAAAAGTGGACCCCAATGTTATCCTATATCCAAAAATAAATTTCAAAGGAACTAAGATTTACATGCTAAAATGTAAAATTAAAAGCTTGCAAAATAATCCTTTATACAGTAATTTATAAAATTTTAGTGAAACGCATTAAAGATTTAAATAAATGAAAAGATATACCAACTTGATAGACAGGAAGACTCAATATCATAAACATGCCAACTCTCTCTCAATTGATCTATAGACTTAAGACAATTTCAATCAAATTCCCAACAAGATTTCGCTATTTGATTTTGTTTTGTTAGGGATTTGGAAAGATACTTCTAAAATGAACAGTGGCAAGAAAAGGCAAAACATTCCTGAAGAACAATTTTTAGGGATGTGAACCATCAGATTATCAAGACTTATTATGTAACTAAATTAATTAAAACAATAGGGTACTGGCACAGGAATAAACAAATAGTCCAATGGAACACTAACCGAGAATGTGGAAAAAAGTCCACAGATATACATTATAGAGCAGCTTTGCAGAACACCAGGAAAAGGAAATAGTATTTGATAAATGGTGGTGAGACAAATTTGTTGGCATTATGAAAAGAAATAAAACTAGTTCCCTAACCCAAGCCATACCAAAAATCAATTCTAGAATAACTCAAGAACTACATGCAAAAGGTAAAACCAATGAACATTTTAGGAAATAACGTAAGAGGTCTTTCTGACCTCAGCCTGGGAAAGATTTTCCTAAATAAAATGAAAAGAAAACGCAAACCATAAAGGCAGAGACTCATACATTGATTACCATTTGACTACATTAAAGTTAATTTCTGCTTATGCAAAAACTTTATAAAAACCAGTTTGAATTAGGAGAAGTTATCTGCAATATTTATAACCGATACGTTTACTCTTCAGAATATTTACAGAATTCCTATAATTCAGTTAAGAAAAGATCAACAATCCACAGCAAGTAGGCAACAGATTTAATTAAACAGCCATTTTGCAGAAGAGGAATCAGAAATGGCCAATAAACATGAAATATGTTCAATTAAATTATTATTTAGAGAAATGCAATTTTAAAAAAATGAAACCCATACCTACCATATTGACAAAGTTTAAAAGTCTGATAATATCAAGGATTGGCCAGAGGCATAGTGACTAAAACTCTAACCAATGGTAGAAGTGTAAATGGATAAAACTACTTAGGAAAATAAGTTTTGCATTTCTCGTGAAGTTGAAAATGTACACACCCTAAGCCTGAGCAATCACCTTCCCATATACCAAACCCTAGAGTAGGGGTAGGTAGACTATGTCTGCATTCTAAATCCAGAAGCCACCTGTTGTTTTCTATAACCCATAAGCTAAGAATGGTTTTCACATTTTGAAATGGTTGAAAAACAATCAAAAGAAAAATATTTCCTGACACTTGAAAATTATAATAAAGTCAAAATTCAATGTCCATAAAGTTTTATTGAAAACAAACAAGTTAATTCCTTTATGTATTGTCTATGGCTGCTTTCACACTACAAATGCAGAGTTGAGTTACTGCAACAGAGACAGTATGATCTATATAGCCTAAAATATTTACTACCTGGCCTTTTAGAGAAAAAGTTTGCCAACCCTTATACTACAGCAAGAGGTCTCAAACTTTTTTTTGACAAGACTCACCATAAGAAATAGATTTTTACATTGAATTCCACACATGGTACCTTCTTGTACATATCAGAAAACAAAAACAAAAGACAAGAATGTTCATAGAGGGAAAAGTGGTCATATTTTGGAAAACTAGACACATGAAGAAGTATAGAGACAACAGAATGAATTTTAAAATTGTGTATATTTTAAACACAAGACCTAAAACTATAAAACTCCCAGAAGAACATAGGAGAAAAGCTGCAGGACACTGGATTTGGCAACAATTTCTTGGATATGACACCAAAACCACAGGCAACAAAAGCAAAAACAAACAAATGAGAACACATCAAATTTTTTAAACTTCTGCACATCAAAAGAAACCATCAATAGAGTGAAAGGGCAACATATGGAATGGGAGAAAATATCTACAAATCCTACATCTGATACAGGATTACTATCCAGAATACATAAAAAAGTACAACAACAAAAACCCAAATAATCCAATTCAAAACTGGACAAAGGACTTGAACAGACATTTCTCCAAAGCAGATATACAAATGGCCAACAAGCATATGAAAAGATGCTCAACGTCACCAATCATTAGAGAAATGTAAATCAAAACTACAATGAAATATCACATCACAGTCATTAGGATGGCTACTATCAAAAACACAGAAAGTAACAAGTGTTGGCAAAGATGTGGAGAAATTGGAATCCTTGTGCACTGCTAGTGCAAATGTAAAATGGTGCAATCACTACTTGAAAACAGTATGGCAGTTCCTCAAAAAACTGAAAACAGAATTACCATATGAGTCAGTAATCTCATATCTGGGTATATATCCAAGAAAAACGAAAGCAGGATCTTGAAAAGATATTTGCATATCCACATTCACTACAGCATTACTCACAATAGCCAAGAGGTGGAAGCAACCCAAATGCCCACCAAAGCATGAATGAATAAACAAAATGTGATATATCCATACAATAGAATACTATTCAGCCTTAAAAAGGAAGGACATTCTGAAACATGTTACAACCTGGATGAACCTTAAAAGGGGGAAGGAATCTTCGTTCACTGGGTATAGAAATTTCAGTTTTGCAAGATGTAAAAGTTTTAGAGATCTGTTGCACAATAATGTCAAAGTACTTAACACTACTAAACGGTATAGTTAAAAGTGATTAAGATGGTAAATTTTACATTATGTTTTCTAACACAATTTTAAATAATTAAATAAAAATTGTAATATATAAATGAATTACTATACATAAGTGATGAATGAATGAGAGCCACATGCATCAAGACAGTCAAACCTCAGGAATACAGAATGAGAAAAAAGGAAGTGATAACGTACAGTTCGCTTCAAATACAATACAAAGTTCATAATCAAAACTAAACAAGATATTGATTAATAATGCAAATGTGGTAAAAACTGTAAAGAAAAGCAAGGAAATAAGCAAAATTCAGGATGATGACTATTTGGAGAGGAGAACAAAATGAGACTGAGGAATTGGCACCAAAGGCACGATGATGCACATTTTTTTAAAGCTAGGTGGTAAAGTCAAGTTTTTGTTTTTTGTATACATCTCACATGTTATAACTATTTTTGTGTTTACTTAATACTTTATGCAAATAGTCTTCTAAATATTCCAGGAAACTTTAGGATAGCATATAATCAAGGGGTAAGGAAAACTATTTTAGCCAAGACTGAAAACCATGATGTTAAAAAAGATCAAATTTTTATAGGTAAAAAACATTTGTTCAGGAAAAGATGAGACAAACAAAAGGAAACAAAGCAAGGGAAATCAAAACCCTCTACTCCATTATCAAAAGAACTTTAGGTCATGCATTCTAAAAGCTAGATTTTCTGAATGGTTAAGTGACTATCTTTCTAAATGTATACTTGAATCTTCTTTCAGATTCATCCTTTACCATGCTTATTATGACTTGACTTAATATTTATTACAATATAAAACAAGCCTACAACTAGGCATGGAAAAGAAAAAACTTTAAGAAATGGGCAAAGGATATTCAAATTTAACAAACAGTTATGACTAGATAATACAAGGGAGCCAGTCCAAACGTTAAACTCAATAAAAGCTGCTTAAAATCAAATTCAATAGGAATTAAGAAAATGCAAATTAAATTTAACACTGTGCTATTTCACATCCATCAGATTGCGGAACATGAAGAAGAATTATAATATACACTGATGAGAAGGAAAAGTGTTATTACACATTTCTGGTGGAAATGTGAGGCACTAAAGTTTTTTTGAAAAGCCAGCAATATCTATTAGAATTATACATATCCTTACATCTATTAAAATTATACATACCTTTTACCCCAAAATCCCCACTTTTTGTAATCTATCCACAGATATAAAGCCCTTATATAATAAGGACATACATTAAAGGATTTTTAATACATCATTGTTTATTGTGGCAAAAAAACTAGAACAACATGAATGCCTAAAAACAAGGCAAAAAATGACTTCTTGTACCTCTAAATCATGGAATGTTAAACTACAAGAGTTGGAGCTATCCAGAGGCTGGTCCCGTGGCATAGTGGTTAAGTTCGACATGCTCTGCTTCAGCAGCCCAGGTTTGCAGGTTCACAGTTTCAGATCCCAGGCGTGGACATATGCCACTCGTCAAGCCATGCTATGGCAGCAACCCATATACAAAACAGAGGAAGAGTGGCACAGATGTTAGTTCAGGACTAATCTTTCTCAAGCAAAAAAAGAAGAAGACTGGCAACAGATGTTAGCTTAGAATGAATCTTCCTCACCAAAGGAAAAAAAGAAAAAAAGAGTTGGAGCCATCCCAGTTGAGGTAGAGGGACATCATGAAGTACTCAAGTGAGAGAAGTCAGGTGAAGAAATGTATGTATATGATAATTCCATTTGTTAAACAAAAAACCACCACCCTCAAAATCCTTACATACGTCTATCTGTATACATTTGTGTATATAATGATTTTATGAGCACTGGAGAAAAACATGAAAGGCTACCTACGAAGCTGTTGACATGGCTTATGAGGGGTGAAAGGGACAATGATATGGAAAGGAGAGACTAAGCCAAGAGAAAAGGCAAAGTTACTCTTAAAAAATCATATATGATCAAATTTGCGCAGTTTATGTTTATGTATTACAGGAAGTGGTTAGCGTTGTGAAGAAAAAATATAGACCTATAGGATCAATTTTTTTTAAAGCCACCTTCTGGTTTAGAATAAAATATCCTAAAACAGGATTTTATGCCGTGACAGCAGATTGTATTTTCCAAATATGGTTGCAATGATACCTCCCATCTACATGCTTTCTACACTGTGACCTTGATCCTTCTCCTACCAAGAAGTGAGGTCTATGACCTCTTCTCCAGAATCTGGGCAGGCTTCTGACTTACTTGTAACCTGAAGAATATAGTGAAAGTGATGCTCTGTGACTTCTGAACATAGGTGAGAAAAGATTCTGTTTCTGCCTTATTTGCTGAATTACTCTTTTGCTTGGAGCCCTGAACCACCGTAAAAGAAATCCAACTACCCTGAGGCTGCCATGCTATAAGGAAGGCAAGGCAATAGAAGACCATGTATAGGTGCTCGAGACAGCAGTCCCAGTCTTTGAGTCCTCCTAACCCAGACTAGACATGGACAAATGAACTTCTGGATTATTCCAAAATCAAGTCGGTGAGCTTTCAAATCTCCTCAGCCAAGACCTAAGACACACTGTGGAGCAAAAAACAAGACATCTTCCATATACCCTTTCTGGATATCTGAGCCACAGAATCCAGGAGCATAATAAAATTGTTATTGTTTTCTACCACTAAATTTGGGGTGGTTTGTTAAGCAACACATACCAATAATCAGAATGCAAATTCAAACTATGTCTTATCTTAAATAATTTAGACAGTTGGCTCTAGAAAATTATGTTAACTGACTTAAAACGTGACACTAGCAATGACAAAGTCAAATTTCTAAAATATGCATCCGAGGTACTTAAAATTCTTTCACAAAATAATGGGAAGAAAAGCATTATTTTCTAAATTAGTATTACTTAACCTAGTAGGTTTAAATACGTACATAATTAACAAATGATCACTAGACATCTGACATTCATCCATGGTCTGAGAACATGTATTCTAGATGGCAAAAATTTTAGTTTTTAGATCTTTTCATTGGGAAAATGGGTGAGAACCCTGTATTTGGAATCATCTTATATTCAAACATTTATAATATACTTTCACTCTTATTAGTCTCTTATACTACTGATCAACCTAAACTAAAATTCACATACAACTTACATCTTCCTTTCATTGTTAAAGTTTCTGTGCCACCTCAATTTCAAAGATAATAATCTTGAAATACAGCTGTGAATTGTTTGCAAAAATATACACCTTTTAGCGATACTATAGAGATAAAGCAAAAGTTAGTTTAGTCCATTTCATTAAAAAACTTTATACAATTTGCTTAATTCAAAAATAATTTATGTCTATTTCATGAACTAATATTTAATAACTAAAATACTATTTAATAACTAAAAGATTCTTGAGAATAGTGGGGTGTTTACAGTCGAGGTCACCTCAATTTTGTACCCATGTTTATACCCCAAAGAAGACTATCTAGGCTTTGGTTTTAACATTTTTGTGAAGAAGATACTCCTTCACAATGCTGGAAGGATCCAAACAATATTCAGCAATAGATAACGTAAATAGAAATCTTTAAGTAGTTCCAGGGTTTAAAAAAAAAAAAACTGCTCAATTTACCAGTTCTTTTAAAAATTGAGCTGCATTGATAAGACAGATATATTTCAAACACAAACTGACATTGATACTCCATAGGCAGCCACAAAAACTTGTCATGGTTAATACCCATTAAAATATTTTAGTTACTTTTAGGACTTAAATTACTTTAAATTATTCTTTTATTTCTACCAAATAATTATTATTCTTCAAAACCTGTGATTCCAGTGATCTAGGGGGCAGTTCAGAAATAGGTAATGAAAGATTTAAAAGGAACAAATTTGGAGTTAAGTAATCCTACATTCAATCCTGATTGCACCACATAAAAGCTAAAAAATGTCTCTAAGCCTTAGTTTCCTCCTTAGTAAAACAGAGACCATTGTAATGTCTAGAGGGTTATTATGCAGAGACTGCATACCTAGTAACAACTCTCCCCCTTTTTCTTACCAAGAGATCCTTGATTTTATTGTTGGCAACAATGGACTCAGCTAAAGGGTTACAATTCCCAGATTTCCCTGAAGCTGGGGTGGCTAATGAGATGTAAACCAAAGTACACAGGTATAGAGTTTCTAGGAAAGTTCTTTAAGAGGCTGATTCTGTTAAGAAGTGTGCCTTTTTGCTTTCCTCCCTATCCCAGCGCAGGATGACGATAAAGCAGCCATCTTAGAACATCAGGGAATGGAAGCCATGTGCCAAGGATGTCATACAGAAAGCCAGAAGGCCCCTGGATTCCTGATAACCAGAGCCATCTTACCATCTTCATGAGGATCAAGGCTGCCCCAGGAAGAGAAGCCCAAGGCATCCTGCCCTACATACCAATCTATATCATCCTCCAGGAAGCATAGGACATCCTGATCTGATCCGACCTGATTCGGATCCAAAGTTATAGGACCACCCAATAACCAGACCTCACCTACACTGGTACCATTTTAATGATTTTTTTCATGATCTTTCCTACGTCTTGTAAAGAAATAACTCATGTACCTATGCCTTATAAATTTAGCCCTACTCTCAACCCATTGCAGCTCTTTACTGCCCATGAGTCCTGTCCCCATGCTGCAGCTCTTCACTGCCTGTGGGTCCTGTCCCCATGATACTCCATGCTATTCTCTGAATAAAACAGCAGTACTGCCAGACCTTGAGAGTCCAAGAAATTTGTCTTTCGACTCCTCAGCTCACAGAGCCCGCATCAATCTGGGCTTGTTTAACAAGAAAAATAAATTTCTATTATGTTTTATACATAGTTGAACCTAATCCACTAGTTGATACAATTATTATTAAGGTTTTTAAAAGATAATATATGTAAAGTTTTTCACAAACTCAAATGCTGCAAGTAATCAAAATAATGTAAATAATTTTTTTGAATCCAAATAACTGTACTTCATGAACAAATTAACAACGCTCTTATTTTTTCCTTAAAGTTCACAAGTCTGTTATATAAACTTATTCTATCAGTAAGAAAATCAATCATTGGTGAATGACCAGGTGGTTATCTTAGAGCCATTTAATGAATAAAAGTCCTTGATTTAAGGTAGCAGCTATATGAACACATTTTTAAAAAATCTCTCTATTAACTTCTTTCACACTTCACATAAACTGGCAATGGTTAAGGAAACAAGAGTTAGGATAATCCACCGTATGAGTTACTTCCTCTGTCACCATGTTTCTTAAAAAA
Organism: Equus caballus; assembly: GCF_041296265.1. Lineage (NCBI taxonomy): Eukaryota > Metazoa > Chordata > Mammalia > Perissodactyla > Equidae > Equus > Equus caballus. Next base: position 21,920,455 of record NC_091685.1, read on the forward strand.
TCCACAGCACAAATTCTCCTGACAAGTGATAAAGTAGAAGTCAGACAACCCTACTTTCTCTTTTGACTTTCATAAAATGTTGAAGCCTTCTTTTATATCCCTTTTATTGAAAATACTACATTTTTGGAAAGTCAACTCAGCTTTTTCATGTTTAAACCAAATTTCCCAAATTCCTCACTGATGGCGTTAGGGTCTATCAGTTTATGTGTGTCAACAATTAGCGTATACTCCTATATTTTACTGAAAGTTTCAGATGGCTCTACCCTAGGAGAGCTGGATTTGATCTACAAAACAAATATTGGAAGCCCCATGTCCTGGTCATCTTGGGCAATGAATACATGGTAAGTCCAGTACTATGCTGGACTTTTTGAGGGACTTGCCTGAGAAACAGTGAATCTCCTTTATTCTAGACATGGACCTCAAGACAAAATGGTAGGCCTTGAATGACCATCTTTGGAATCAGACACTTCCTGAATACCATCTATAGCAATTTGCCCTCATCTCTCCTGGACAGGTGTCTATGTTCCTGAATCGTCTTTATGGAGACAGGCCAGAATCCCTTCCAAGCTAGTCTCTTCTCTGCCTCCAGAGCCTTCAACAGCCCTTAACAATAAAGTACCAGAAAGGGGGAGATAAAGAATAATCTTTACTGCATCATTTGCACTCAGCATTTGGTATAAAATCCTCTGCTTGTAAACCTCCAGCCTAAAAATGTTTTTGAGGGTGAAGCAGAAAAGCAACAGGCACCAGAAATATAATCCCCAAATGTTGGGAGTAGGAACCCAAGTACAGGAGCTTGGTTACCACCTCAAGATTCCCGTTACTACTTTGATTGTTGTTACTACAACATCTTTAAACAAATAAATCAAATTAAAACCTTCATTAGAAAGCTATTAATCTGATTAATTTCTATTACTAGTACAGACTTGAGCAAAGCAGAAGCAGGTAATCAAAAATTAGTCAGGGAAAGAGAAAAGCAGTGGCTGAGGGATACGTTCTAACAGTCATGATTTACTTTCTGACTCTGTTTTCTCTGACCATACAAGATTGATTCAAAGACAAACATCAGATCCAAGCTGGCCCAATCATAATCTTTTTCCCAGGAACTAGAAATTTAAAATGGATATACAAAAAGACTGAAAGTCATTGGAGCATAACTGCTTTCTGGCAGCACTAGAGAGAGCAGGCCGATGATCTCCTTTCATTGAGCTCCCTGGAGGAAATTTGTTCTTGACCTCCTCCCTAAATTCTGTGACATATCCCAATATGCTTCTAAAGTTTCTTCTGCATTAGCTAGCTAGCTGGAGCCTATTTTTGTTGCTTGTGTGCAACAAAAAGGACATTCAATAACTAAATACACTGAAGATCAAAAGAGCTAGTACCTTTCAACATTAACCTTAAAAAACTGTTATCAGTCAAAAATATCAACAAACTAATTCCAAAGAGAAAGAAAGTCCTCAGATCCTACTGGTGAAAGTAAACTTAAAAAACAAAACAAAAGAAATGCACACTGCACTTAACTCAGGAACTCTCAATGATGAAATTTGTCCTTCATAAACAACTGCACAAACCTCTTTTGACGAGTCATCAATACTATTTTTAGAATTTATCCTACAGAAACACTTCAACAAGTAGACAAAGATATATATAGGAATACATACTTAATATTGTTTGTAATAGTGAAAAACTGAAAATAATATACACACGCATCAAAGAGGAAGCTGATTATAGTACAACCATACAATAAAATGCTAAGCAGTCATCAGAAAGAATGTAATAGGTCCAAATTCACTGAGTTAGAAAGATGTCTAGGCAGTTGAATGAAAAAAGCAAGAACAGTATTCATATGATCCCTATACACATACATAAATCCCCACCTACCATATATCCATATATATACTTTCATAGAAAAAAAGTCTGGAAAGATATATATTAAACTCTTAAAATTGGTTATCTTTGGAGAATGGTAAAGACAAAGGCTTTTATTTTCTGCTTTATTCATTTTTGTACTATAAAATTGAATGTATTACTTTTATAATCATAAGACACAAAAGTTTTTTTTAAGAAAATCATGTAACATGGAAAGACTATAAAGAGAAAATGAAGAGACCCTGTAAACAAAGTAGCAAACTTTCTTGAGTATTAAGTTCAGTATCAACTTTTACATGATTCACACATACACAAAGTCTGACTATATTTCAATATTAATAACTGTGAAAATAAAATATTTACTTTAAAAAAAAGTAAGACTTTTAACAATTCAGATCAACATGCTGCAAATACTAACAGGGCGTGATGAGATCTAAACTAAATCAAAGTGAACCATCACAGTAACCAGCCCTAACTAAACACTGTTATAGATAAATGCTCTCTCTAAACTTATAATTATTATCTATGTAAAGACATGATTGGTTTTTTTCTAAAATGGTACTTACAGTTCTCTACAATTTCATCAAAAACTGCACCAGTTTTCTGGTCAAACTGTAAAAGCAAAAAAGGAAAAAGAAAAGTAACATTATTCTCATGTTCTTCCACCATACTTTTTGGCTTCCTTTCCTGCTCCCCCAAGAGCTGTCATTTTCAACCAAGGTGTACAAATACACAACAACAGAAACAAAACACCGCCAAAAAGAGTAAAGGAAAACTAGGGGCTGGCCCCGTGGCCGAGTGGTTAAGTTCTCGTGCTCCGCTGCAGGCGGCCCAGTGTTTCGTTGGTTCGAATCCTGGGCACGGACATGGCACTGCTCATCAAACCACGCTGAGGCAGCGTCCCACATGCCACAACTAGAAGGACCCACAACGAAGAATATACAACTATGTACCGGGGGGCTTTGGGGAGAAAAAGGAAAAAAATAAAATCTTTAAAAAAAAAAAAAAAAAAGAGTAAAGGAAAACTGAGAATGAACAAAGGAAGTTCTCAGGCCAAAGCCCCCAAACCAAAAACAAAGAGATAAACACATGCCCTCTCTATAAAAAAACTACTTATTTCTTAAAAACCACATTTATGTCACAAAATACAGAGGATCAGATATATCAAGGATCATATATATTTGTAACAATAATAAACACAGTCAATCCTTATTGAGAACTTACTAACACTCACTGAGAACTATGTAAAACTTCTAATCAAAACTTAACAGAGGGCCAGCTGGTGGCGCAGCAGTTAAGTTTGCACGTTCCACTTCGGTGGCCCGGGGTTCACCAGTGTGGATCCTGGGTGCGGACATGGCACTGCTTGTCAAGCCATGCTGTGGCAGGCATCCCACATATAAAGTAGAGGAAGACGGGCACGGATGTTAGCTCAGGGCTAATTTTCCTAAAAAAAAAACCCCAAAAGAATAACAAAAAAAAACTTAACAGAACATCAGCACCAATAGGTTTTGCTCTTGGGCAAAAAGGCAGAAATCTGCTGCTCTTTAAACAAAAGTCAGCCATGTTACAGGGATGGTTCCTATTTGAGTATGTTAGGACTTACGTCAGAAGCAGAGCCAAGTCTGAGGTAATTTCAGACCTTTAAAACAGATAAAGGGGAAAGACTAGCACGTTCCACCCCTAGTCTTTAAAGGTCTCCTCACTTTGGCAAGTGTGAGCATTCCAGCCTCCTGCTCCCCTGCCTACTGCTCATCAACGAGCCAAGAACACAAGGAAGGCTGCTCCTTGATAAACCTGGCCTACCAAAACTGAGAGTGTGAACCCCCATTCAAGGAAGAAACTTTTAAAGGAAAAGAACTTTACGTACCTACATAACTAAATACCTACATAACTGCTGAGGAAACACAACAGCTAGCCATAGTAATCAATAGTATCTGATATCCATAAATGTGAACAACCAAGGATCCCAGGTTTCGGAAAGAAACTATGTGAAAGAGAAGATTCAAGGTGAATAAACAGCACAACCACTCAAGAAGGAAACAATTAATTTACAGAAAAGAAACTTATAAAAACTATTTTAAGTGGTATCTGAGAGGCTACAGATGCAAAAGACTAAGCACAGATAGCCATGAAAAGGAGACATGAGAGAGTATTTCAAAACAAGAAAATGACCGCAAAAATAAGAATTTTATTGGACAGGCTAATGACAAAGTTTTCAATCAGTTTCGAAAAAAAATAAAACGAAAAGTCAGAGTTCAAAAAGATATTTTATATGACGAGATAAAAGACTGAATCAATAGATGTAACAGGAATCTCAAAGGCATCCCCAAAGAAGAGAACAATGGAGAAGTGAAATAATGAAGAAAATTTCCCTGAACCAAAAACATGAATATTTGAGATTAAATGGGCCCACCAAAGACCAAAGAGAAACGAAAAAAAAGGATACATCCTGGTGAAATTTCAGAATTCCAAAAGAAAACAAGAGGAGGAATACAAAGAATTATAGTGCAAGTGATTCATAAAATATATTTAATGTAACAGAATTCAACTATACAAACACTGAAAAGGAAAGAAATAGTAAAGGCCACTCTGCCTACCATTGCACTCCAAGAGCTACACTCCAGAATGAAAGGGAAATGGCGATGTGACTGCAAGCCAAAGGATGAAAGCACTTGTCTCCATTAAGAAGGATCCAAGTGTTTAAAGATAATGCACTTTTTGTATAATACTGCCTCTAGACACTTTACATGGTGCTCAATCAAAGAAACTACAATCTTACTAAAAAAAATGGGGGGCCAGCCCAGTGGCACAGCAGTTAAGTACACACATTCCGCTTCTCGGCGGCCCGGGGTTCATCAATTTGGATCCCAGGTGAGGACATGGCGCTGCTTGGCAGAAGCCATGCTGTGGTAGGCGTCGCACGTATGAAATGGAGGAAGATGGGCATGGATATTAGCTCAGGGCCAGTCTTCCTCAGCAAAGAGAGGAGGACTGGCAATGGTTAGCTCAGGGCTAATCTTCCTCAAAAAAAAAAAAAAAAAAGGTAGTGATATTACCAAAGGTGGTATATCTATACACTATGGGTGACAAAGAGATTTTCTAAGATAATTTGAACTATGTGCCATTTCATCTCGTGAACTGGTTCTAAAATCTAACTCGTAAGATAAGACTGCTCTATAACAACAATCAGACTGATACCATATTTCTCCCCTGTAAGCTGGAACACAAAAGATCAATGACTTCCACATTCTAAAAAGAAAAAAAAAAATTGGAATTCAGACCACTCAAGTGTTATCATAAAAAATATTTAACAAAATGAAACACAATTAAAATTATACTGGATACAAAAAAAACACAACTGATTATGACTCAGAAGAAATGAAGAAACCTAGACGGGAAGAACATCAGGTGTTGACGCTTTAGAAGACACTCTTTCTAGTGGCAAAAATTCCAGGATTAAATTTCATTCTCTATGGTTCAAAACCAAACCCTTGTTTTACTACTTCTCCCTCCCTCCTTCTCAAATAGAAAATAAAAAACAAAGACTAAAACATTGTCTCTTGATGCCAAACAATCTATACGCTTGTTTACAAATAGACACAGTATCATGCAGCAAGTCCCTTTTGTTGACACTGGGTACACAGTTCCAAAACCATAGGGACAAAATAGAGTAGCAGCTGCCAAAGGCTGGGGGTGGAGGAGAAACAGACAATGATTGCTAATGGGTACAGGATTTCTTTTTTGGGTGACAAAATGTTCTAAAATTGATTGCAGTTGCACAACTGTGAAAATACTAAAAACTACTGAATTGTGTGCTTTAAATGGGTGAATTGCATGGCATATGAATGATACCTCTATATAAAGCTGTTTTAAAAACACATTGAGAAAAATACCTCCTATGAAGTTTAGGTATTAAAAACTGAAAGACACTACTGAAACAAGATTAACTACGGAGATGTTATGTGAGCAGAAAGTACCAGCAATTTTAAAGATTAATTTTTAAAATATATATTCAAATGTGTTAAATAAATGTTTAAATACCATGAAGCCCCTCAGGTGCAATTTCCCGTGTTGAGGTTAGCTCATTTTAATGTAAACCTCTTTATGTATGTGAACTTGATAAGGTAGAGCATCAATTAAGAGAGAGTCTATCTTTGACTCTCCTTGATTTTGTTTTGTTTTTATTAGTTTTAATTCAAACCTGCTGGTAACTACTTACTTAACATCATACAATCAGTAAGACTAACATTGTTCTCAATTAAATGATGGGCAGGACTCCAGAACACTGCTTGCCCTATAATCCCACCAACTGGGTGACGACAAATTTACAAGTAACACTTAGCTTTGTGATAATACGATGGTTTTACTAATTGTGTTTGGGTGCTTCTTGTCCAATCTGTATATTTCTAAGCAAGAAATTAGATATAAGCAGTTAGTAAATTAGTTTTGAAATTCATGTCCTACTACTCATCCCTCAAGTTTAATGAAAGATTTAATTGAACTTAAAAGTCAAGCTGATTTTAAGAATCTGTAATAACTATTTGTATAGGCAAGGATTTTCTCAACACTACAATATCAAAAATAGAAACTAAAAAAATAAACAAGGGGCAGGAGGAGGGTGAAAAGGGGTAAAGGGACATATGTGTATGGTGCTGGATGACAATTAGTCTCTTGGTAGTGAACACATTGAAGTCTATACAGAAGCTGAAATATAATGATGCACACCTGAAATCTATACAATATTATAAAACAAAGTGATGTCAATAAAAAATTAAATTTTAAAAAAGCAAGAAAAAAGGAAAAAATATAAAATAAACAAATGTGGATATGGACTTAAGACAAAAATACCAGTTTGTTTTCTTTTTCTTTTCTTTTCTTTCTTTTTTTTTTTTTTTGGTGAGGAAGATTGGCCCCGAGCTAATATCCATGCCAATCTTCCTCTGTTTTGTATGTAGGACACCGCCACAGCAGTGCTTGGTGAGCAGTATGTAGATTCGTGCCTGGGGTCTGAAGCTGCAAACCCCAGGCCGCTGAAGCAGAGGGCACAAACTCAACCACTACACCATGAGGCCAGCCCCAATATCAGTTCACTTTTAGTTATCAAAATAGTCTCATGGATCCTACCCAAAGACTTCAAAGTATCTAACTGTTGCCTATTTAAATTTAAAAAATCAGTGTTATAACTTTAAGAGGTATGACAGCTTCAGTCTCAAACTAAGTTTGAATCCCAACTCTGGTGACTCATCAGTTATGTAACTTTTAGCCTCAAATTTCCTCATCCATAAAATATAGATATAGTGATACCTACCTTCCCAGAATTGTCAGGATTAAATGAAAAGCACTTAGCACAGTGCTTAGCAAACTGTAAATACACAATAAATGCGAGCTATTATTACTATACTAATAAAAGATATCTTCACTTGTTTTAAAAATCAGGGTTCACTACAACATTTCACTTGTAAAAATGTATCCACCGCTTAAAATAAAAGGAAAGCAATAGGCAAATAACTTAGCTCCCTGTATTTAAAAAACTAAGCACTGGGGATAAAGCACATTTTTACTTACAAAATAAAACACTCAAGTTCCCTAACCCTAGATGGAGGGAAAAATCAGAATATACTGTGAATTGGTAAATACACCACCCACCCCCTCACACACACACAAAAAATCACAATTAGAAATTTACTGGATCCTGGACCAATAATTGTTATTTTAAAAAAGTTAATTTTCTCTTCTATCCTCCATACAAACATGATGACACTTCACAAATTCCCTGGACATAACTGATAGAATGATTAATACCATAACCTTTATTTTCAAAACTGATTTTAATATTTTCGACAATTTGAGAGTTTATATGATAAACTTATTCAATGAAAACTAAATAATAGACGAATAGCTCTAAAATAGTTTGGGGAGTTGAAGCTGGGTTTTTCAATGATTAAGTAGAAACTGAAAACTGTCAAACGTGCTTCATTTTTTTCCTCTCTAAAACCTACTCTTTTCATCATGGGTCCCTTTTTCATTTTAGTGGCAGTCCCAACACCCTAGAAGTCAAACAAGAAATCTCAACATTAGGGGTTTTTTCCTTCATTCCCTTCAACTGATAAGAGAACTATCATTTCTATTTCCAACACATCTTAGTGTTTTAGATAAATCTCTTCTCTCCATCACAAGCTAACCTATACAGGAGTCAGGAAAGGCAAAGAAACTGTTCCTTAATTTAAGATCTAAAGGACGACTAAGAAATAAAACAGGTGAAAAGGTGAGAAAGAAGATTCAAGAAAAGAACAGCAAATGTAAAGGTTCTTTGCAGAAGAAAGAATAGAGAATTCAAAGAACAGAAAGGCTGGGTGGATCAGAATTCTGGGAGTAAAGCAGGCCAGCACTGTAAGATAAAGCTGAGGATAACTCATGGGCCAAACATCGCAGGACATTCTTCATAGACAGGGCGACCACATATTCCAGTTAGCTGAAAGCATCTCAGTTTACACCTATCAACTCCATGTAATTGATAATGTGCTCCCTTTCACTGGCGAAAGTGTCTCAGTTAGGTCAACCTAAGTATTAGTCATGTTTAGATACTGGATTTCATCCTAAAAAAAAAAAAACCATTGAAGGATGTGGCAGGAAGGAAGATATGAGTTCTGAAAACAATCACTCTGACTATGAAGTAAAGTCATTTTCTCACTCCTACCCCAAGTTCCAATCACACCTTCTCACTGTTTTCTCCCTACTAGGAATGTCTACCTGATGAAATCCCACTGCTTCTTCAAAGCGCAGCACTTCACTGAGGCCTTCTCTGATAACCCACTGAGAATTCATTACTTCTCTGTAGCACTTGATTTATATTCCATTTACACTTGTGGCACAGTTAACATATATATGACAGTTATCACTTTCTAGATAAATTTTTTTCATCCTAGGATACCTACAAGCCCTAGCACATTATATTGTGTAATCTCTCAATTATCTTCTTTATTAACTGAATGCCATAACCTTGAATTTCTCACCATTTGTGATGTAAAACCTGTAAGATGCTCTAAGAAAAAAAAGAGTTCTATGATCAAATAAATACAGGAAATGCAAATCTTTTTTGGTGATAAATAAATGCTTATTAATTATTAACTGCTAAGAAGTTTAAAACTAAAGAAATCTGTATTTGTTGTTTTGCCCATCATTTTCCAGATGTACTTGATCACAGAACCCTTTTGAAGGATAATATTTATTAACATACTAGAGAACCACAGTGAGAAATGATGCTAACTCATGCTAGCATCAGAGGTTTGTAGATTTGTTTTTCTTGACGTTGGACATTGTTATTATTTTCATTTAATACGCTTTCTTCTTTTTTTCCCAGATGTAAATCATTATATTTTGATTTCTGGGTAGACTACATCATGTTCTCCAGCCAAAGACTAATTACCGTCCATCACCACACACATGTGCCTAATCACCTCTTTCACCCTTCTCCCTACCCGCTTCCCCTCTGGTAACCACCAAGCCAATCTCTGTCTCTCTGTTTGTCGTTGTTTTTATGTTCTATTTATGAGTGAGATGCCTCGGTATTTGACTTTCTCCCTCTGACTTATTTCGCTTAGCATAATACCCTCAAGGTCTATCCATGTTATCGCAAATGGCAAGATCTCATCTTTTTTCTTTTTTCTACACATTTTAATACAAGGTCATTTTCTAATTTAGTAATACACCCCAAAATAAATCTTTTAGTTTTTTTTTTTAATAATCATGCCATTTGACCATCTGTGGTTTTCACAAGTATTGGTATAAGCAAGGACTTTTCCATTTGATAGTTTAACAAATACATAGAACAGAATATAATTATTTAACATGTTAAAGAATATTTCAAATTATCAGCCAAATTTAATAAGGAAATATTAAATAAGGATAGTAAATACTTGGTTCCTAACACTGTCTTCCTACTAAATCTCTCCTTCCAACACTAATCAACCAGAGCAATCTTTCCTATAAAGTAGAGATATGTTCTCAGAATTGTTCTCAACTCAAAATTCAGGTGTCCATTAATAATTAATTGAAGTTGGTAGGCAAGATCAAATATTTACCATTTAATTACCATTAAAGTGGTAATATTACCACTATTTTACCTTGTTCTGAAAGTACTAGTCAATACAGTAAGAAAAAAGAAATATAAAGTATAAACTTTGGGGAAAACCAGTTATTTTTTACAGGTAATATGCTTATCTACTTGAAGAACCCAAGTTAGCAGATTGAAAAAATACTGGAATTAAGAATACATTCCAACAGTGACTCTTTACAAAATTCAACGTTCAAACAATCCATAGCAGGGGCCAGCCCCCAGCCCAGTGGTTAAGTTCGGCACTCTCTACTTCAGCAGTCCAGGTTTGGTTCCCAGGCACAGACCTACAGCCATGCTGTGGTGGTGACTCACATATAGAGTGGAGGAAGACTGGCACAGATATTAGCTCAGGGTGAATCTTCCTCAAGCAAAAGAGAAACACTGGCAACAGATGTTAGCTCAGGGCAAATCTTCTTCAGGGAAAAAAACAGTCAACGGCATTCCTACGAACCAGAAACAATTAGGTAAAATATAAAGGAAAAACAAAGATCCAATTCATAACAACAACTACATATAAAACATTCTGAGGGGCCAGCCCAGTGGCACAGCAGTTAAGTTCACACGTTCCACTTCAGAGGCCCGGGGTTCGCCAGTTCAGATCCCGGGTGTAGACATGGCACCACTTGGCAAGCCATGCTGTGGTAGGCATCCCACATTTAAAGTGGAGGAAGATGGGCAGGGATGTTAGCTCAGGGCCAGTCTTCCTTGGCAAAAGGAGGAGGATTGGCAGCGGATATTAGCTCAGGGCTAATCTTGCCCCCCAAAAATAAAAGTTCTGAAAATACACTTAAGAAATGTATAAAATCATTACGGAAAAAAAAACAAAACTTTTCAGAGGGTAAATATAAACATTGTTTACAAAAGGGAAAAATCATTACCAAAATGAACTCAATTTCCTCACAAAATAGAGAGGCCAGGGTGAATGAGAGGAAACTAGATAAAATCACTATCAAGGACATCTGGAAGAATAAAGGTAAAAAGAATGTCTAGAAAATGCCAAATTACAATAGTGACCAAGAGAAAAATATGCCCTACCATATATCGAAGGTACAATAACTAAAATATGTGGTACTGGCATGGCAATTAATAGAATAATGAAACACAATAGAAAATACAAAGTCCAAAGCCTATTTAAGAATTAAAATAGGACCAGTAACCATTTAAGGTGGAAAAATCTGGATCACCACCTCATACTTTACACCAAAATAAATTCCAGATATCTGAAAAACAAATTGAAAAAAATGAAAACACTAGAAGATAGGAAAGTCTTTTAAGCAGAAACAGAAACAAATATTCTTGAGAAAGTTTAATAAACTTAACCATATTAAAAATAAAAATCGTTTGGAAAACTTAAAGACAATTTGGGGAAAAAGTCTGTATTAATACTAACACAGGGGCCGACCCTGTGGACAAGTGGTTAAGTTCTCGTGCTCCGCTTTGGCGGCCCAGGGTTTTGCCGGTTCAGATCCTGAGCACAGACGCAGCACTGCTCATCAGGCCACGGTGAGGCAGCATCCCACATGCCACAACTAGAAGGACCCCACAACTAAAAATACACAGCTATGTACCTGAGAGACTTGGGGAGAAAACGAAAAATAAAATCTTTTAAAAATAATAAAAATTAAAAAAATAATACCACAACAGTTAATATCCTACTTATAAAGCAGTCTTAGAATCCACTAAGAGTAGCATCCCAATAGAAAATGATCAAAGACCATGAACAAGCACTAAACTTTCTTCACTTTTTTTTTTTTTGAGGAAGATTAGTGCTGAGCTAACACCTGCCGCCAATCCTCCTCTTTTTTGCTGAGGAAGACTGGCCCTGAGCTAACATCCCTGCCCATCTTCCTCCACTTTATATGTGGGATGCCTACCACAACATGGCTTGACTAAACTTTCAATCTCACCTGAACTCAAAATTAAAATGAGGTACCATTTTCCCTCAGACTAGCAAAGATACAAATAAATGGATAGAGATAGAAATTCTCTCCTTATTTTCTTTAAACCTAAGTGTATCTAGGAAATTTCTCATTACAGAGAGATCTAATTCACTCTTCTTAGTGGTTATGCAGACTTTTATTGTATTATGCTGATGGACATTTAGGTTGCTTCGAGTTTTTTCTTTAAACACATAGTTGTCATCCTTGTACCTATTAGTTGGCTAACATATGTGAGTGTGTGTTTATGTGTATATAAACATAAAATCGATTCCTAGAAGTGGAATCATGAAATTAAATGGCATAGGCATTTAAGTTTTGATGGATGTTACCAAACTTTCTACCAAAAACATTCTGCCAGTATATATAGACACCAACAGATCCTGTTTCTCAAGAATGTCATCACCACTTGGCATGAAGTTGTTTTCATCTTCCTCAATTTGGTAGGCAAAAAACGTTACCTCATTATTTAAACCTGCATTTGTTGTTTTGTTCTGCATTTAATTGTTTTCATTTTCACTTCTTATATTTTGAATAAGAATCTTCCCATATAGTTATTGACCATCTGTGATTCTTGTTTCTGTCTATTGCCTGATTATGAAATATTTTAGGTGACCTGAGGCAGTGGTTCTGAAACCTGTTTTAATCAGTGATTAACACTTAGCAGAAACCTCACCCTGTGCCAGGTACTTTTTTCAAGCACTTTATGTAACTTCACTCAATTTCACCTCCCCAGAATCTCATCAAGTAAGTATTAACACCTCTGTTTCATACATGAAGAAATGGAAGTACTGAGAGGTTAAGACACACACACACAGACATATACAGTGCTCTGAAAAAGGTTCCCGAGAAAAGGCCCAAACTTCTGACTGTTCAAAATATGGCCATATCTTCCTCTACTGCTTCATCTTTTCCTGCCTTCATGTTCCCATTACAACCCCATCCCCACAGTAAATGCTCTAGCTATTATGAATGACCTGTAGCTCACCTAATCTTTCAGGTAGTTTCATGCCTCTGGACCAGGGTCCACAGTACTTGAGCTTTTCCAGTACTAATTCAATAGTTAACACCTAACTCAGCTTTCATGACTGAGCTAAAGTTACAACTCCTTAATGATGCCATCTCACACAACCCACACACACCCAACTTCCTGAACAAGGTAGAATCCACAAGGCAGAACTCCCCTTCCTAGCACTACTACACGAGATGTGTCTATGATAGCAAATATAAAAATTTGACTCCAAAGGTGGGTATGCTATAAGCAATCAAGGACTCATTCACATTCCTGAAGCTGTATCATGAAATATCCCATCCTTTTGGTAGACTGATCTTCTGACAAATAATAGGAGTTACACAAATGTGGAATTTGAACCCCATTTTGGAGACTATCTAAAAAAGAAATCAATAAAAGTTAACACTTTTTATACAAAAGCCTTTAGAGTTACGCAAAAATTAAAAATAATCTAGTTAGTTTCTTTCAACAGAACCTAAATGAAATCAAGACTCTGTAAAGGATTAGAGAATTCACATTTCTCAAAGCAGGGAGTAGTTTGAAGTATATTCTAGTCTAGAGAGATTTCTGTCTGTTCCATACTGCTGAAAATGCCAAACATATAACAAAAGCCCAATTAATGTGCACTAAATAAAAAAATTACCTTTATTAGTTAATAAGTAATTTAAAACTTGTTTATATTAAAAACTTAAACATCCTAGAATGTACTTTAAAATTTGCAAGAATCTCGAAGATTAAGCAGAAGTTCAAATAGCTTTTATGCTTGCAACAGAGCATTCCAAATTAAATGTCCACTCCTCTTCCCTCATCCCCACAATGGTGACGCTAGTCTTTCCCTATTTCTACATCAATTTAAACATCTCTTATTTAGACTTTACAATCATTTTATCAAATTGGAAAATGTAACAAACATGTTATGGAAAAAACATTTTTTCTACAGGTAGAACTCACTTTGCACTGTAGTACAGAACCATAAGAATGATCTTAAAGCTGAAACTGAGCAAAGAATTCTCAATAATCAAAGGGAAAAAAATTACTCTTTTTCTATGATCTTCAAAAGTTTTGTCAAAACATTTAAAATTCTTACCGTCAGTTACAAATGTACAGGGGAATGAAAATACCGTGTAACTAATATTGTTTTATAAATTAAACCAGAAGAAACATGGAGAAGCAAAGTGTTTTACTTCTTTGCAAAAACTCACCAAGAGCACACAGTGTCTGTCTTCTTTCGCTCATGTATTCTATGATACAGTATAAGCATCTTGTCCATGCCTTGGCAAAACCTCATGATCCCTTCCAAGGCTGGTTCAGCTTTCAACATTTTACCCTTTGCCCTTTCAATCTTGTCAAATATTTCCAAGAGTTCCTTTAATGTGAAATTTTTGCCAGAGTCACTTCCTCTGAGACATCGTCATCCTTTTTGTCACAACTACTTTTCTCACTTATGTTGATAAATGGACCTTTGCTAAGTTCCTCAGGCTTCATGTTTGCTCTCCCCTTTATGACCACTCCACAATCCTCTGTCTTCCATCACATAAGTTATTGATGGGATTGCCTTCCAAAACAGAGCTATCCTACATTAAATAGTTGATGATCATAATTACTTGCTCAATTCATCCTTGGAATTTGGGTACAAAGTTCACAGCAGCACCCCTGCCTGCTCTAGCAGCTTAATATATGCTGATTCTGAAACAAAACCAGCGTTTACTGGCAATAAAAAGTTCTTCAGTCTCCTTATACTTAGTTTTCTTTCAATGCAGCAACTAACTTCAATGCTTTGGCATGAATGCTAGCTAAACTGATTGAGATCATTCCTATTACAATTTAAACTAAACGATGTTGAAGCAATTTCACGTTGTTTAAATATAAATATCCGTTTGAGTTTTCCATACAGTTCATATTGTACCTTCATGCAGGCCCAGCTCTTGTCCTATCTTTACCCGTCTGTCACTATTTTCAAATCTGCTATCACATCCAATTTTTCAGATCTAGTGTTACCACTTTTCATTTCTTTGCTGCACTTCCATCTTTGCTAATCAACTGTCTCCTTTGATAATCTAGTTTTGTAAACTGTCACGTGGATTTATCATGGGAGACAAGGAGTTAACACAACTATACTCTTTCCTGTCTGTGCAAGAACTGAATAGCAGATGCAGTGACCAATCTCCAGCAGACTTTGAGAGAAGTATAACGTGACTGATCACTGACACAGCAGGTCTTAAGAAAGACTGTTAACATCAATACTGTTACTTTCTAGTCACTGCTCTGCTACTAATTCACTAACGGACCCGAAACAAGAAACTTAACTCCTCAGGGGCTCAAATTCTTCAAGCCATATAAATTAATGAAGCTGGTCTACAAAATCCTAAAAGTTCTCTCCAAACTCTCAAATTTGATGCTCACAATTCACTTCTAGTTAGGCATAAACTAAGAACTCAAACTGGTATAACGGAGACTGAAAACTTAAGGACACTATAAAACTAGATCTCATTCTCTCTCCATAGGTGCGTTTTTCCTAATTGAATGACTTCTTAAGATGTTAACAACTCCTCCTTTAAAATGGAATCAAATCCATCTTCTTTTCACATTTTTATTCATTCCAAAATTTAAGTTAATTAAACAAAATAATTATTTCCACTGAAATTACTCTGACATGAACTAAAAATTAAGTAGTCTTGATTTCTCCCTCAAAACAAGACTGGCTATCAATCAACTTACTCTAAGTACATGTAGCATTAGTAATTCATATTTCATATGCTGTCAGCATACTTTATTGGTAGTGTTTTTTAAATGCTATGGTAGGATAAAAATCAAAGTTCTAACTAGAAATAGTTGAGGCAACTTGGATTTTACAAGCTCATAATTCTATAAAAGGAAGCAACTGAATTAATTTCAATTTCAGAAATATACTGAACAACTCAGCCATCAGAAATGTATTATTAAAGATTCACAGAATGTATCACTTGCATGTTGAATTTACATTACACATTTAATGGAAAAAAATCTGTTCAAATAGCTACCAAAGCGTAATAAAGATAAAACAGTTAAAATTTATCACCAAATACTAGAGAGTACAGTTGGCCCTCCATATGGGCAGGTTCTGCATCTGTGGATTCAACCAACCACAGATCATAAGGGCTACCATGGTTGTGTCTGTACTGAACATATAAAGACTTTTTTCTTTTCATTATTTCCTAAACAACACAGTATAACAACGATTTACACAGCATTTACATTAATATGTAATCTACAAAGTATACAGGAGGATGTGTGTAGGTTACATGCAAATATTATGCCATTTTATATAAGGGACTTGAGTATCCTTGGACTCTGGTATCCACGGGGGTCCTGGAACCAATCCCCCACAGATTCGGAGGGATAACTGTATAGATTCTCAGCCAGTGCAGAGAAAATAGCTTCAAACAAAAATCAAATTCAATTGTGAAAAGATATCACGCTCAAATGACTTCTTTTATGACGTCTTTACAGAATAGGTAAGGAGAGAATTAATCTATCCAGACTTAAAAAGGAAACAGAGGGGATAGCCCAGTGGCATAGTGGTTAAGTTTACATGCTCCTCTTCAGAAGCCCAGAGTTCACTGGTTCAGACCTACACACTGATCATCAAGTTATGCTGTGGTGGGGTCCCAGATAGACGAACTAGAAGGGCATACAACTAAGTACCAGAGTTTCACAGAGAAAGAAAAAAAAAAAAGAGGAAGATTGGCAACAGATGTTAGTTCAGGGCCCATCTTCCTCACCAAAAAAGGCAATACCTAAAATGAAAAAGGAAACAGAAAAGTCATTTTTGAAAAGGTGGATAATGTCTCCCTTTCAACCTGAATGTGGAAAATGTTACATTTACCCTTACATGTAAACTAAGGAAGAAGGAAAATATGTGTTCCCATGATTCTTTATAATATGTTTGGAATTATTAAACTACATTTTTGACACCAAGTTTTCTACTCCAAAATGATACATAAATTTGGTTACTAGTTTGGAAAATCTGGAATATTTATAATGAAATCCAGAAATGTTCCTCAAAGAAACTATTTTCAGGGTTTCCTAAAATCTACAGCAAATACAAACTTGTAAATTATAAAACTTACAACAAATAAAAGGTTTCTTCAATTTGTTAGGGTAAAAATAAAAACCTCAGATCCCTGACTTCAATCAAGGGGTAAACTGCCACAAGCCCAAAACAGTAAAAATCAATCCAAAGAAATCTCCTAGATCATGTGCTGATGAAAAATTGAAGAGCCAACTGATGTCTACCTTGAAACTATCTGTGGAACGAAGACAGAAGGCAAACAAAGACTATCCAGCCTGCAAATATCTGCAGCCATATAAGAAACCTTTGAAAAAGAAAACCCCAGAAGTACTGGTTCTGTATCTGTGGTTCTTGGACTCTCACTGGTCTCCCATGACCCTTTTGATTCCCATAACCCCTTCAGGAGTCCCCAAAGTCAAAACTATTTTCGCAGTAATGCTGAGACAATATATGTATTTTTACTGGTTTGACCTTCGCACTAATGGTGCAAAATCAATTCTGGATATAATTATTGGCCCCTTATACAGTGGCACCAAATCATACTGGTAGTCACTGTATTCATCACTGCCCAAAAATGGCTGTCATGAATATATATTAGAAAGAAAATAGGATTCTCTTAAGAGAGAATCTCTTGTAGAACTAACCAAATATCATCAAGTACTTCTATTTAAAGAATTTAAAAGCAAGTCCAACCAGTTCAGTCTTCATCGTAATTAAAATATTTATTCCTTTAGTGATATTCCATTAACTTTTTCTATCATGAAAAACATTACCAAAATCTAAATTCATGTTTTTTCGAAAGCCATAATTACTGTATGGTAATACAACTATGTAATTATGCTTTAGCATAAAATTTAATAGGTTAAACAAGATAATGTAGGTAGAGACTAGAAGGATCAAGCTTAAATTGTCACTAAAAAATAACTCAACTAAATTTTCACAGTAGTTTTCAAACCTAATTTGTAGATTTATGTTGAATTAATCCCAGATGATCTAACAGACCAGAAAAAACGAAACCAATGAAAATATCTAACAAGTATGAAAACTTAGCATTTCTGTATCTTTCACCTTATATAAAACAACAGTTGTTTTTTTTTGAGCCCTGAGCTAACATCTGCTTCCAATCCTCTTTTTTGCTGAGGAACACTGGCCCTGAGCTCACATCCGTCCCTATCTTCCTCTACTTTATATGTGGGACGCCTACCACAGCATGGCTTGTCAAGCGGTGCCATGTCCACACCTGGGATCAGAACTGGCGAACCGCAGGCTGCTGAAGCGGAACGTGCGCACTTAACTGCTGTGCCACAGGGCCAGCTCCAACAGCTGTCTTTTTGAATGAACATTTTACTAAATACATACATACTATCTCTTTCTAAAGGTGAGGAGAAGACACTATGTAAATTAGTTATCAGCATATTACATGCTGGAAAGTAATCTAGTAAATTGCTTTCCTAGCTATAGAAACTGGATGCACTCAATCACATGTCTCTAAAACTCTTAATTGATGAAATGTCTATAAACTGTTTTAGAAATATTTAAAAATTAACTCCTCATTTTTTAAAGGACTCACATAGACTTGAAACATACTTCTTTGAACCAAGAATATATGTCAGTTATATATACACAATAAATTATATGTGTACATATAAGAATTGATATATAACCTCAATATATAAATAGTTCTGTAATATTCAAAATTTTTAAATAATCATGTATCACTCTGATAAGCAGAAAGTAAAATTTTAAGCCCCAACAAGTCATATCATATATAAATTTAAAATATCATGTACATTTTAATATGACTTTTTAAAAAAGAAATGGCAACAAGTGACAATACAGTAAAGGTTTTTATCTTAGCCAACACGCAAACACACATCCTTTAAAAATCTCCTAATCTCTAGAATTGTCCCTGGGAACAAAAATAACAGATAAAAGCTTACCGTTAAAACATGCAGGACAGATATTTGTTGCCACATTATTTTCAACAACAAAAAATTGCAAGAGTACCCCCCACGTGGAAATAAATGATTTATTAATACACATTATACTAGGGAATTCTAAAGAATAAGGTAGAAAGTTCTGGAGAGAGTTGGTGGTGATGTCAGCAAAACATTCTGAATATAATTAATGCCTCTGAACTATAAACTTAAAAATGATAAAAGTGGCAAATTTTATGTTATGAATACTTTACCACAATAAAAAAAAAGTGTAAGGTAGATCTGAACATACAACTTTGATGGGATACATACACTGAGAGAAAATAGAGATGGTTTACCATTCTACAACAACTAAAGACAGACACTTTTTAAACTAACAGAAAGACAAAAAGTCTCAAGAAAAAAATAGATATTATGATATTATGAAGAACCAGATTGAAATTTTAAACTGAAAAATTTAAAAAACAACATAAAAATTCATTCAATGGTTACCAAGGGAAGGGGTAATGGGTCATTATTATTTAACGGGTACAGAATTTGTCTGGGATGATGGAATAGTCCTAGAGATGACTAGTGATTACACAACAATGTGAAAGATATTAGTGCAAATGAATTGTACACTTCAAAATGGTTAAAATGGTCAATTTTATGTTATGTATGTTTTACCACAATAAAAAAATTCATAATGAATAAAACAAATTCTCTGTTTATCGGCTCAACAGGAAAACGGAGACAGAGAGGACAGAGCCGTGAAAATAGATTAATACACTACCTAACCTGAATAAGAAAGATAAAAGACATTGAAAAAAAAATGAGCAGAGCCTCAGAAACTTGTAAGACAATATGAAAAAGTATAACATTCACATAATCAGAGTCTCAGAAAGAGAGAAAAATTGTAGTGCAGAAAAAAATACTTGAAGAAACAATGTTTGAAAACTTCCCAAATTTGAATAAAAGACATATATGTGCAGATTCAAGCTAAGCAAACCCCAAAGAGAATAAATTTAAAGATACTCACACCAAGGAACTCATACTCAAACTGCTGAAAACTAAAGACAAACAAAAACTCTCTAAAATAGCCAGAGAAAAACAACACATTACCTATCATTGCAGATTTCACATAAGAAATCTTGAATGCCAACAGAAAGTGGAAAAACAGTTTTAAAGTGCTGAAAGAAAACAACTGTCAAACCACAAATCTACATACAATGAAAATGCTCTTTAGGAATAAAGGTGAAATAAAGATATTCTCTGTTGAGGAAAACTAGAAGCCTTCACTGTCAGCAGACCTGCTCTAAAAGAATTGTTAAGAAAGGTTCTTTAGCTACAGCAATCAGGCAAAAAAAAGAAAGAAAAGGGATCCAAATTGAAAAGGAAGAAGTAAAACCATCACTTCTTGCAGATGACATGATTTTATATCTAGAATCCACTTTTAGAAATAATAAACGAACACAGTAAATTTGCAGGATACAGAATCAACATATAAAAATCAGGGGCCACCGGCCCCATGGCCAAGTGGTCAAGTTCACGCCCTCCATTTTGGGGGCCTGGGGTTTCATCAGTTCGGATCCTGGATGCAGACGTGGCACCGCTCATCAGGCCATGGTGAGGCGGCATCTCACATAGCACACCCAGAGGCACTCACAACTAGAATATACAACTATGTACTGGGAGGGTTTTTGGGAGAAGAAGAATAAGAAAAAATAACAATAATAATAGGATTGGCAACAGATGTTAGCTCAGGTGCAACCTTTAAAAAATAAAATAAATCAGTTGCACTTTTATACACTAAAAACAAGTAGCAGAAAGAGAAATCAAGAATACAATCATTTACAATCGCAAGAAAAAGAATAAAATACCTAGGAGTAAACTCAACCAAAGAGGTCAAAGACCTGTACACTGAAAACTATAAAACTTGGTTGAAAGAAATTGAAGACAACACAATGAAATGGAAAGATATTCCACACTCTTGGATTATAAAACACAGTTAAAAATGTCCATACTTCCTAAAGCAATCTACAGATTCAATGGAATCAACATCAAGGTTTCAATGACATTTTTCATAGAAATAGAACAAAGAATCCTAAAATTTATACAGAACAACAAAGGACTCCAAATAGTCAAAGGAATCCTGAGGAAAAAAGAAGAAAGCTGGAGGCATCACACTTCCTGATTTCAAAATATACTACAAAGTTTTAGTAAACAAAACAACACGGTACTGGCACAAAAACAGACACACAGATCAATGGAACAGAATCAAACCAGAAATAAACCCAAACACCTATGGACAGCTAATTTCCGACAAGGGATCCAAGAACATACAATGGAGAAAGGAAAGTCTCTTCAGTAAATGGTGCTGGGAAGACTGGACATCCACATGCAAAAGAATGAAAGTAGACCATTATCTTATACCATACACAAACATTAACTCCAAATGGATTAAAGACTTGAATGTAAGAGTTGACACCATAAAACTTCTAGAAGAAAACATAGGCAGTATGCTCTTCAACATCGGTCTTAGCAGGATCTTTTCAAATACCACGTCTCATCAGGGAAGAGAAACAGAAAAAATAAACAAATGGAACTATATCAAACTAAAAAGCTTTTGCACAGCAAAGCAAACCATCAACAAAACGAAAAGACAACCTAAACGTTGAGAGAAGATATTTGCAAACCACATCTGATAAGGTGTTAATAGCCAAAATACATAAAGAACTCATACATCTCAATAACAAAGAAACAACCAACCAATTAAAAAATGGGCAAAAGATCTGAAGAGACATTTTTCCAGAGAAAATATACAGATGGCCAAGAGGAACATGGAAAGATGTCCAACATCACTTATTATTACAGAAGAGCAAATCAAAACAATGAGACATCACCTCACACCCATGAGAATGGCTATAAATAACAAGACAAGAAATAAGTATTGGAGAGGATGTGGATAAAAGCAAACTCTCATACATCACCAGTGGGAATGTAAACTGATTAAGCCACTATGGAAAATAGTATGGAGATTCCTCAAAAAACTAAGAATACAACTACCATATGATCCAGCTATTCAACTCCTGGGTATTTATCCAAAGCACACAAAAACACGAATGCATAAGAATATATGCACCCCTATGTTCACGGCAGCATTATTCACAATAGCTAAGACTTGGAAACAACCTAAGAGCCCATAAAGGGATGAACGGATAAAGAAGATATGGTATATATACACAATGGAATACCACTCAGATATAAAAAGGAGATGAAATCTTGCCATTTGCGACACGGATGGACCTTGAGGGTATCATGCTGAGTGTAATAAGTCAGATGGAGAAATTAAATACCATATGGTCTCAATCATAAGTAGAAGATAAAAACAACAACAAGAAACAAATACATAGATACAGAGATTACATTGGTGGTTACCACAGGGAAAGTGGGGAGGGAGGAGGGCAAAAGGGGTGACAGGGCACATGTATACAGTGATGGATGGTAATTAGTCCTTGGGTGGTGAACATGATGCATTCTACACAGAAATCGAAATATAATGATGTATACCTAAAACTTACATAATGTTATAAACCAATTTCACCTCAATTAAAAAGAAGGTTCTTTATACAAAAGTGAAATGACATCAAAAGAACATTAAGGAGTGACGTCATCAACATGGGCACATGAGCTCACCGGGGACTCTCTCCCCTCCAAAGTACAACCAAAAAGAGCAACTGCTTTCCAACCAAAAAAACAACCCTAATAACAGAAATCGTCAGAGACCCACAGCAGCCAGACAATGGAAGGCGGAGAGGCTGCAGCCAGCCTCAGAAGAGCTGGAAGCGGGTAGGAGAGATCTTTGCTCCCGCCCCTAGAGACCGGGATCGCTGGCGCGGGTGCGGGAAGGAGTGGTGGAGGGGCCACGCATCGGGGATGATCCTGGACTCCCACCACCAAGCAGCAGAAACTCTCTAACAGGGGAAAGCTTTCACGTGGGAGAGCCCCAGCAAGCCAGGGCCCCAGTGAGCGAGAGCTGATTCAATAGGGGTTGGCATGAGTGAAAGTGCCCCTCCTCCCCCAACCCACGCTGGGCGCCGCCATCTTGGCTTAAGGCACAGGGCTCAGAAAACAAGCCTCTCGACCCCTGTCTAGTGGCGACAATCTGTAACTGCAGCTGAATAATAGCAGCATGCTCAAAAACCGCTCATCTACCATCCAGGAATTTATAAAAGCTCCAGTCCAAAAGGAAAACAATGAAAATACAGAAGTAGGTACTGAGGGCTTGAAATGGGTAAACTAACTGAAGAGAAGTTCAAAATAGCTATCCTCATGGGGCCGGCTCCGTGGTCAAGTGGTTAAGTTCACATGCTCCGCTGCGACGGCCCAGGGTTTGGATCTTGGGCGCGGACATGGCACTACTCGTCAGGCCACGTTGAGGCGGCGTCCCACATCCCACAACTGGAAGGACATGCCACTAGGATGTACAGCTGTGTACAGGGGGGTTTGGGGAGATAAAAGCAGAAAAAATAGAAAAAAGGATTGGCAACAGTTGTTAGCCCAGGTGCCAATCTTTAAGCAAAATCGCTACCCTCAAAATATTCAATGAGGTAAAGGGAAATATAGAGAAACAAGTCAACGAGTTCTGGAGTTACTTCACAAAAGAGATTGAAATTATAAAGAAGAATCAATTAGAAATACTAGAGATGAAAAATACAATGGATCAGATAAAACAGAATACGGATTCCCTGAATGCCCGTGTAGACACCATAGAGGAGCAAATTAGCATAAAAGAAGATAGACAGGCTGAATGGCTCCAGACAGAGGAAGAAAGAGAACTAAGAATTAAAAAACCTGAAGAAAATCTCAGCGAAATAGCTGACTCAATGAGAAAATGCAACTTAAGAATCATCAGAATTCCTGAGGGCGTGGAAAAGGAAAATGGAGCAGAAAGTGTGCTCAACGAAATAATAGAAGAGAACTTCCCAAATCTAGGGATTGAGAGAGAAATGTGCGTGGAAGCTTTCAGATCTCCTAGATTTGTCAACGTAAAAAGACCTACCGCAAGGAACATAGTAGTAAAAATGGCAAAAAGGAAGGATAAAGACAGAATACTCAGGGCAGCAAGGCGTAAGAAAATAACCTACAAAGGAACCCCCATCAGACTTTCAGCAGATTTCTCTACAGAAACCTTAGAAGCTAGGAGAGATTGGAGTGACATATACAAAACTTTAAAAGATAAAAATCTTCAGCAAAGAATACTCTACCAAGCAAAAATACCCTTCAGATATGAGGGAGAAATTAAATATTTTCCAGGCAAACAAAATCTGAGGGACTTCATAGCCACACGACCTGCACTACAAGATATCTTCAAGAAGGCTCTCACACATGAAAAAAGAAAAAAGGGAGTAAGGGGTGACAAAACACAGTAGGGAGACAAATAGAATCTGAATAGGATAGCAAATATTTAACTATAGCTTTAGCATAAAGGGAAGGAAATCACAAAAGCAAAGACAATCTTATCACTCTAACCAAAAACTCACAACACAAGTTGGAATAAGAGATGAAAATAATAATTTAGGGGGGGAGGAGGAAAGGGACTGAAACAGTCTAGGGTAAGGAAGTCAGAGACCACCAGAAAATGGACTGTGTTATACACGAGATTCTGAATACAAACTTCAGAGTAGCCACTAAACTACAAAACTGAACAGAGAAACAAAACATAAATAAGGAAAAATCTAAGAAACCCAGCATAAGAAATTGTAGAAGTCAATGGGTAGGCTAAAACACACAGGATGAGAAACAAAGGAAACACAGGAAAACCAGAAAATGAGCAACAGAATGACAGCAGTAAGCTCTCATGCATCAATACTCACCCTCAATGTAAACGGACAGAACTCTCCAATAAAAAGACACAGACTGGCAAAATGGATTAAAGAACAAGATCCAACAATTTGTTGCCTCCAGGAAACACACCTCACCTCCAAGGACAAACACAGGCTCAGAGTGAAGGGGTGGAAGACAATACTCCAAGCTAATAGCAAACAAAAGAAAGCAGGTGTCGCAATACTTATATCAGACAAAACAGACTTCAAGATAAGGCAGGTAAAGAGAGACACAGAGGGGCAATATATAATGATCAAAGGAACACTTCATCAAGAAGAAATGACGCTTATAAATATCTATGCACCCAACACAGGAGCACGAAAGCTCATAAAGCAATTATTAACAAACCTAAAAGAAGATATCAAAAATAACACAATAATAGTGGGGGACCTCAACACCCCACTCACATCAATGGACAGATCATCCAGAGAGAAAAATCAACAAAGAAACAGTAGAGCTAAACGAAAAGCTAAAACAGTTGGACTTAATAGACATATATAGAACACTTCATCCAAAAACAGCAGAATACACATTCTTTTCAAGTGCGCATGGAACATTCTCAAGAATAGACCATATGTTGGGAAACAAGGCAAGCCTCTACAAATTTAAAAAAATTGAAATAATAACAAGAATCTTCTCCAATCATAATACTGTAAAGCTAGAAATTAATTACAAGAAAAAAGCTGAGAAAGGCACAAGGATGTGGAGACTAAACAATACGCTATTGAACAAGAAATGGATCACTGAAGAAATTAAGGAAGAAATAAAAACATACCTGGAGGCAAATGAAAATGATAACATGCCATACCAACTCATATGGGATGCAGCAAAAGCTGTATTAAGAGGAAAATTCATCGCAATTCAGGCACATCTTAACAAACAAGAAAAGTCCCAAATCAGCAATCTTAAACTACACCTAACTGAATTAGAGGAAGAAGAACAAACAAAGCCCAAAGTCAGCAGAAGGAGAGAAATAATAAAAATCAGAGCAGAAATAAATGCTATTGAAACAAAAAAGGCAGTAGAAAGGATTAATGAAACAAAAAGCTGGTTCTTTGAGAAGATAAATAAAATTGGCAAACCCCCAGCCAGACTTACAAAGAAAAAAAGAGAAAGCTCAAATAAACAAAATCAGAAATGAAAGAGGAGAAATAACAACCGACTCCGCAGAAATACAACGGATTATAAGAGAATACTACGAAAAACTATATGCCAGCAAAATGGATAACCTAGAGGAAATGGATAAATTCATGGACTCCTACAATCTCCCAAAACTCACTCAAGAAGCAGCAATTTGAACGGACCAATCACAAGGAAAGAGATTGAAACAGCAATCAAAAGCATCCAAAGAATAAAACCCCAGCACCTGGTGGCTTTTCTGGGGAATTCTACCAAACTTTGGGAGGATTTAGTACCTATCCTTTTCAAGCTATTCCAAAAACTTAGGGAGGATGGAACACTTACTAACACATTCTATGAGGCCAACATCACGCTGATACCAAAACCTGACAAGGACAGCACGAAAAGGGAGAACTACAGGCCAATATCGCTGATGAACATAGATGCAAAAATTCTAAACAAAATTTTGGCAACCCAAATACAGCAATTCATCAAAAGGATGATACATCATGATCAAGTGGGATTCATACCAGGGACAAAGGGATGGTTCAAAATACGCAAATCAATCAATGTGATATACCACATCAACAAATGGAGGAATGAAAACCACATGATCATCTCAATAGATGCAGACAAAGCCTTCAACAAGATCCAACAGCCATTTATGATAAAACCTCTGAACAAAATGGGGATAGAAGGGAACTACCTCAACATAATAAAGGCCATATACGACAAACCCACAGCCAACATCATTCTCAATGGGCAAAAACTGAGTGTCATCCCTGAGAACAGGAACGAGACAAGGATGCCCTCTATTACCACTCTTATTTAACATAGTACTGGAGGTCCTGGCCAGAGCAATCAGGCAAGAAAAAGGAATAAAAGGAATCCAAATAGGGGGAGAAGAAGTGAAACTCTCACTGTTTGCAGACGACATGATCTTATATATAGAAAACCACAAAGAACCCATTGGAAAACTTTGAGAAGTAATCAACAACTACAGCAAACTTGCAGGGTATAAAATCAATTTACATAAATCAGTAGCATTTCTATACTCTAATAACGAACTAACAGAAAAAGAACTCAAGAATACAATACCATTCACAATTGCAACAAAAAGAATAAACTATCTCGGGGTGAATTTCACTAAGGAAGTGAAAGACCTATACAATGAAAATTACAAGGCTTTTCTGAAAGAAATGGATGATGACATAAAGAGATGGAAAGACATTCCGTGCACATGGATTGGAAGAATAAACATAGTTAAAATGTCCATTCTACCTAAAGCAATCTACAGATTCATCACCATCCCAATCAGAATCCCAATGACATTCTTTACAGAAACTGAACAAAGAATCCTAAAATTCATATGGGGCAACGAAAGACCCTGAACTGCTAAAGCAGTCCTGAGAAAAAAGAACACAGCTGGAGGCATCACTATCCCCAACTTCAAAACATACTACAAAGCTACAGTAATCAAAACAGCATGGTACTGGTACAAAAACAGGTGCACAGATCAATGGAACAGAATTGAAAGCCCAGAAATAAAACCACACACCTATGGACGGCTAATCTTCCACAAAGGAGCTGAGGGCATACAATGGAGAAAAGAAAGTCTTTTCAACAAATAGTGCTGGGAAAACTGGAAAGCCACATGTAAAAGAATGAAAATTGACCATTCCTTTTCACTATTCACCAAAATAAACTCAAAATGGATTAAAGACCTAAAGCTGAGACCTGAAACCATAAGGCTTCTAGAAGAAAATGTAGGCAGTGCACTCTTTGACATCAGTATTAAAAGGATCTTTTCGGACACCATGTCTTCTCAGACAAGGGAAACAATAGAAAGAATAAACAAATGGGACTTCATCAGATTAAAGAGCTTCTTCAAGGCAAATGAAAACAGGATTGAAACAAAAAAACAACCCACTAACTGGGAAAAAATATTTGCAAGTCATATATCTGACAAAGGCTTAATATCCTTAATATATAAAGAACTCTCACAACTCAACCACAAAACATCAAACAACCCAATCAAAAAATGGGCAGGAAACATGAACAGACATTTCTCCAAAGAAGATATACTGATGGCCAATAGGCACATGAAAAGATGCTCATCATCGCTGATCATCAGGGAAATGCAAATCAAAGCTACACTAAGATATCACCTTACACCCGTTAGAATGACAAAAATATCTAAAACTTATAGCAACAAATGTTGGAGAGGTTGCGGAGAAAAAGGAACCCTCATACACTGCTGGTGGGAATGCAAACTGGTGCAGCCACTATGGAAAACTGTATGGAGATTCCTCAAAAGACTAAAAATAGAACTACCATACGATCCAGCCATCCCACTACTGGGTATTTATCCAAAGAGCCTGAAGTCAGCAATCCCAAAAGTCCTGTGCACCCCAATGTTTATTGCAGCACTGTTTACAATAGCCAAGATGTGGAAGCAACCTAAGTGCCCATCAACAGACGAATGGATAAAGAAGATGTGGTACATACATACAATGGAATACTACTCAGCTGCAAAACAGAACAAAATCATTCCATTTGCAATAACATGGATGGACCTTGAGAGAATTATGTTAAGTGAAATAAGCCAGCGAGAGAAAGATAATCTGTGTATGACTCCACTCATATGAGGAATTTAAAACTACGGACCAAGAACAGTTTAGTGGATACCAGGGGAAAGGTGGGGTTGGGGGTGGGCACAAAGGGTGAAGTGGTGCACCTACAACGTGACTGACAAACATTAATGTACAATTGAAATTTCACAAGATTGTAACCTATCAATAACTCAATAAAAAAATAATAATAAATTAAAAAAAAAAAATGGGCAGGAGAGGGGCTGGCCCGGTGGCCGAGTGGTTGAGTTCGCACGCTCCACTGCAGGCGGCCCAGTGTTTCGTTGGTTCGAATCCTGGGCGCAGACATGGCACTGCTCATCAAACCACGCTGAGGCAGCGTCCCACATGCCACAACTAGAAGGACCCACAACGAAGAGTATACAACTGTGTACCCGGGGTCTTTGGGGAGAAAAAGAAAAAATAAAATCTTTAAAAAAAAAAGAAAAAAAAAGGGCAGGAGACATGAACAGACATTTCTCCAAAGAAGATATATGGATGGCCAGAGGCACATGAAAAGATGTTCATCATCACTGATCATCAGGGAAATGCAAGTCAGAACTGCACTAAGATATCACCTTACACCCATTAGAATGACAAGAATAATTAAAACAAATAGTAAGAAATGTTGGAGAGGTTGTGGAGAAAAAGGAACCCTCATACACTGCTGCTGGGAATGCAAACTGGTGCAGCCACTATGGAAAACAGTATGGAGATTCCTCAAAAAATTAAAAATAGAACTACCATATGATCCAGCTATTCCACTACTGGGTATCTATCCAGAAAGCTTGAAGTCAGCAATTCCAAAAGTCCTATGCACCCCAATGTTTATTGCAGCATTATTTACAATTGGCAAGATGTGGAAGCAACCTAAGTGCCCATCAACAGATGCTTGGATAAAGAAGATGTGGTATATATATACAATGGAATACTACTCAGCCATAAAAAAGAACAAAATCGTCCCAGTTGCAACAACATGGATGGACCTTGACGGAATTATGTTAAGTGAAATAAGCCAGATAGAGAAGGACAATCTCTGTATGACTCCACTCATATGAGGAATTTAAACCTGTGGACAAAGAGAACAGATTAGTGGCTACCAGGGGAATGGGGGGGGGGGTGCGGGGTGGGCACAAAAGGTGAAGGGTTGCACCTACAACAAGACTGACAGACAATAATAATACAACTGAAATTTCACAAGATTGTAACCTACCATTAACTCAAAAAATGTTTTAAAAAAAAGAAAATTAAGAACATCAGGAATGAAGAAAGAGCAAGAGAACTGGTAACAATCTCAATAAATATAACTATTTATAAATACACACCATTCTTCTACCCTTAACTTTTTTCAGTTGTTTAACAGTTGAATGTAAAAATTATAACATTATATGATAGGGATTCAGTATGTATATATGACAGTGACAACACAGAGGGCTTCCCTGGGTAAAACAATCTATATGGTGGTATCTAAATTTTACTTGATGTGAAAAAATATTGATCCTAAGAAGCCAGTCTCATAACGTTACATACTATATAAGTCCATTTATGACATTCTCAAAAAGACAAAACTACAGTGACAGAAAACAAAACAGTGGTTGTCAGTGGTTAAGAGGGAATGGAGAGTATGACTACAAAGGATAGCATGTGTGAGTTTTCTGGAGTGAGAGAACTGCTATGAGTCCTGTTTGTGGTGGTGATTACAGGAATCTGTATCTGTGTTTAAAACTCATATAACTATACACCAAATATGAAAAAAGAAATTTTAGCATATGCTCATTTCTAAAGTAAATTACAAATATACAGGCAAGATAAATTTATGCATTACTGTAAATAAATAAATTTAGTAGTGAAATTACAAGAGATTTTTATCTTTTCTTTATACCTTTTCTTTTTTAAATACTGGCACCTGAGCTAACAACTGTTGTTGTCAATCTTTTTTTCCTGCTTTTTCTCCCCAAATCCCCCCAGTATGTATAGCTGTATTTTTCTTTTAATTGTGGGTCCTTCTAGTTGTGGCATGTGGGACACCACCTTAACAAGGCCTGACAAGCAGTGCCATGTCCGCGCCCAGGATCTGAACCAGTGAAACCCTGGGCGATCAAGGCAGAGCGCGTGAACTTAACCACTTGGCCATGGGGCCAGCCCCCTATACCTTTTTCTAGTCTTTCAAATCATCTATAATGATTAAATGCTGACTTTATAATAAAAATAAAATGCTCAAAAATAATTAAAATATACTTAAAAGTAAGCTAAGAATATGCCAGTTAAATACAATTCCTTCATAGTATTATTTGGGAAATAATTAGAACACTGTAAAGTGTTCTGAGATCTCAAAGTATAAAGTTTACTCATAATGGTAGACAGCTGCTAACCCCTCCCCCAACTCCCACTCACAATCAAGCTCTCTCTCTAAAAATTTACTAACAAATAATTACAAGGCTTCTAAAAAGACAGATGAAACTGTACAGTCACATGCAAAAGAATGAAACTGGACCACTATCTTATGCCATACACAAAAAGTAACTCAAAATGGATTAAAGACTTCAACATAAAACCTGAAAGCATTAAACTCCTAGAAGAAACTATAGGCAGTAAGCTCCTTGACTTTGGTCTTGGCAAGGTTTTTTTGGACTTGACACCAAAAGCAAAGGCAACAAAAGAAAAAATAAACAAGTAGACTACATCAAACTAAAAAGTTTTCGTACACCAAAGAAAACCATCAACAAAATGAAAAGTCAACCTACTGAATGAGAGGAAATATTTGCAAACCATGTATCTGATAAGTGGTTAATATCCAAATATATAAAGAACTCATACAACTCAAAAGCAGACAAACAAAAACGCTGATTAAAAAATGGGCAGAGAGAGGCTGGCACCGAGGCCGAGTGGTTTAGTTTGCATGCTCCGCTGTGGTGGCCCAGGGTTTCGCTGGTTTGGATCCTGGGTGTGGACATGGCACCGCTCGTCAGGCCACGTTGAGGTGGCATCCCATGTGCCACAACTAAAATATACACCTATGTACTGGGGAGATATGGGGAGAAAAAGCAGGAAAAAAAAAAAGATTGGCAACAGTTTTTAGTTCAGGTGCCAATCTTTAAAGAAATAAAATAAAATAAATGGACAGAGAATCTGAACAGACATTTTCCCAAAGAAACACAGATGGCTAACAGGCACATGAAAAGATGGTCAACAACACTAATCATCAGGGAAACGCAAATCAAAACCACAACAGGTATCACCTCAAACCCGATAGGATGGCTGTTATCAAAAAGACAACAAATAACAAGCGTTGGTGAGGATGTGGAGAAAAGGGAACCTTGTGCACAGTTGGTGGAAGTGTAAATTGGTGCCACCACCATGGAAAACAGTGTGAAGTTCCTCAAAAAATTAAAAATAGAACTATCATATGATCCGGCAATTCCACTTCCGGGTATTTGTCCAAAGAAAATGAAAGCGCTAACTCAAAAAGATATGTGCACTCCCACATTCACTGCAGCATTACTTACAATAGCCAAGACATGGAAGCAACCTAAGTGTCCACTGACGGATGAATAGATAAAGAAAATGTGGTGTATATATACAACAAAATATGACTCGACCACCAAAAAGAAGGAAATCTTGCCATTTCTGACAACATGGATAGACTTTGAGGGCATTATGCTGGGCGAAAAAAGTCAAACAGAAAGACAAATACCATACATTCTCACTTATACATGGAATCTAAACAAAAACAAAACCCGAGTTTACAGACACAGAGAACTGATTGGTGTTGCCAGAAGTGGGGGGGGGGGGGGGGGGGGGGGGGCAGTGGTGAAACAGGTGAAAGAGGTCAAAAGGTACAAACTTCCAGTTATAAAATAACTAACTCCTGGGGATGTAATGTACAGCATGGTGACTATAATTAATAATGCTGTATTGTATACTGGAACATTGCTAAAAGAGTAGATCTTATAAGTTCTTATCACAAGAAAAAAGATTCGTCACTATCTATGGTGATGGATGTATTAACTAGACTTATTGTGGTGATCATTTCACAATATATACAAATATCAAATCACTATGCATACCTGAAAGTAATATAATGTTATATGTCAGTTTTACCTCAACAACAACAAAAAAAGATGAGGAGCCAGGATAACCTACAAAGTTTCTAATATATATATATATATATAATACATATAGAAATATATAGTTATTATACATACATAAATGATAATTACAAAGCCAACTATTAGATTAAATTTTTCTAACTACTGAAATTCTTTACCACTCAATTACCCAAGAGAAAACAAAATTACGCTTCCTTTGCAAGATTAAACCTAAGACAGGTGCTGGCCTGGTGGCATAGTGGTTAAGTTTGTGCACTCTGCTTCTGCGGCCCAGGGTTTGCAAGTTCAGATTCTGGGCGTGGACCTAGCACTGCTTGTCAAGCAATCCTGTAGCGGTGTCCTACATACAAAATAGAGGAAGACTGGCAGAGGTGTTAGCTCAGGGCCAATCTTCCTCACAAAAAAAATAAATAAAATAAACCTAAGATAATATCTGGTACAATTTAAATAATCAATGTTTACTGAATAAATAATGCAAACATAAAGCTACTCTTATAACTTAGGAAAGAAAAGGTACTCTTCAATCTGTATCAAAGAAATAAGCTAAATTTACAAAAGTGCATCCAAAAAATAAAGCTTATTTAAATAAGTGATTTTCATAAAACTTCACAAACTTGCTGGCTATACACCCAAAGTTTTATAACTAATGACATAAAATGTCAACAATGAGGTTATCTTGTCTCATTTCTCTTACTTAATGAGTTTAACATCCACATTTCGTCGGGAAACTCCATCTGTATTTCAGAATCTCTCTCAAACCTATCTACTATTTCTCTCTAAATTCACTATTACCACTGTAACATGTCATTGTCTTCTGTTTTCTGTCCCTCACACTATTTCCTCTCTCAAACAAGTCTGCCTCCTATAATCTTTTTTTTTTTATTTAAAGATTTTTTTTTCCGGGGCCAACCCGGTGGCACAGCAGTTAAGTGCACACGTTCTGCATCAGCGGCCCAGGGTTCACAGGTTCAGATCCTGAGTGCGGACATGGCTTCGCTTGCCAAGCCATGCTGTGGTAGGCATCCCACATATCAAGTAGAGGAAGATGGGCATGGATGTTAGCTCAGGGCCAGTCTTCCTCAGCAAAAAGAGGAGGATTGGCAGATGTTAGCTCAGGACTGATCTTCCTCAAAAAAAAAATATTTTATTTTTCCTTCTTCTCTCCAAAGCCCCCAGGTACATAGTTGTATATTTTTAGTTGTGGGTCCTTCTAGTTGTGGCATGTGGGATGCCGCCTCAGCATGGCCTGATGAGCGGTGCCATGTCCACGCCCAGGATCTGAACCGGTGAAACCCTTACTTATGTTACTAATGTGGTATTAATATTTGCATGAATCTTCCAAAAGTACAAAATTTTCCTTTCTCACCGACTCTCAATACAACAATTCATTTTGATTCTACTACTTCAACCAGAACACTACTACACTAGACTAGTTCAGACAACCCAGGGTCTAGACTAGCTCAAGCACCAATTTTGAGACATTGGACCTAAAAGTCTGAAATTTCTAAATGACTGAATTTCTATTTCTTGAACACCTGGCATGAGATCGGTAGTTTGTATGTACCATTATATTTCATTTCTGTGGCACATAGTAGGTGCACTACACATACCATTAAATGAATAAACAACCTTAAAAATTAAGTACTACGTGCATTTACAGACACATAGAAAGATAACACTTAACATATGAGTGAATTCTGCTTGCCGGAGGTTACCTAATTGGTAAGTGTCAGAGAGAGAATTTGTACCAAGGTGTAGAGATGTTTGCACTGCATTCATATCCTGAGGAGATTCTAAACTATGAAGAACTAAATAAATCTAAATCTACCAGATTTTTACTACCCATCCAATGTTTTCTCACCTTATTCCATGATGTGGATATTCACACTCAAATTCAGTTAACTTCCTTATCATTCTCACCACATACAATTAAGGAATTTCAAAGATGAAAGTGATATTAAGATAACTTAGTTCTAGCATAGACCCCTCATTTTATATATTATGAAATAAAATAAATTACCCAAGGATATAGAAACAGTTAATATGTCCAGTTCAGTCACTCACCAACAAATATTTGTTTAATATTTGCCTGCTAAAAATCAGACACATACTGCTGGCCACAATGTTAATAGAGCAGGAAATAAAACAAACAGTTCCTGTACTCCTTCATAGCCTATTAGAGAATACAGATATTAAACAAAGATATACAAAGTTAGATTATAGACAGGAAAACACTGCTATGATATGTAAATAATGGGGATTTACTCTAGCCTATAAATTAAAAAGGCATCTTTTAGATCAGAGGGATAAAAAAGCATTTACTATAGGGAGTTTTAAGGAGAGCAGAAAGTATACAGAGAAAGTGAAAGAGGTCCACAACAGTTAGAAGCAATGGGGAACTGGTGAAGATGAGAAAGAAAACTAGACACATAATCAGGGCCACGTATTTCCAGCTTTGAATGATTCTGACTTTATTGTGTGGTTAACGGAAAGTCACAGAAGAACTTTAAGTAGAGGAGTAACATCATTAAATTAAAGATTTTAAAAGATCGGTCTGGAACATCATGTGTCAAAAAGTAAGAGAAGTCTAACAAGCTGGTGGATATTTAAAAAAACAGAAACTGGGTTGGAGGGGCTCCCACGGGCTGCATTTAGGATAATGTGAGCATCAAAAGTAATAATGGCAACAATGGATCATAATACATTGATTTAAGAATCCATGAGACCACATTGACACTAGAAAATAAATAATCATACTTAGAAGTAAAATATAAGACTAGGGCTGAAAAGATGATGAGAGGAAGGGGAGGGAAGGAGATAAATGGAATATACCATTGTAAAGTATGACAAATGACATAATTGAGTGCACCTAAACACTCAAAATGCAACAGTGAAAAAGATGAAACCCAACTATGATAAGACAGGAACTAAGAATGAACGGGACAAATAAAAAACAAATACCGACTGTTTTGGAGGAGAGGGGCGGAGCAAAATGGCGGGGTGAGCTGACCCGGGATTCTCTCCCCTCCAAAATACAACAAAAGATTGGAAGAACTGAATTTCTGAGAATAAACATAATGCCAGCTCGTTAGAGACCTACAATACCAAGAAGGCAGAGATCATAAACCTAGCTTTACCCCTTTGGAGGAACTGGAACGGTAGAAGAGAACATCGCTCCCTCCCCTAGAGTCTGCGATCGCTGCGGCGTGGGTCGGGAAGGAGCGGGGGAGGGGCTGCGTGACCGGGGGATCATCCAGGACTCCTGCCGCTGATTCAGTGGTGACCCGCTGACGGGGGGAAAGCTTCTGTCCGCGGGGACCCTATAAATCAAGGGCCTTGGGAGACCAGAGAACAGAACTGATCTGAATCCAGACCCGCGCGTGTAACAGCCCCTCCCCCCTAACAAAGCCAGTGGGCGCAGCCATCTTGCCCCGAAGGCAGAGAGCTAACACGCCACACTCGACCCCCATCTAGTGGCGACAGGCTGTAACTGCAACTGAATTCTACCACCATGAAAAAAAACCGCTCCTCTACCATCCAGCAATTTATAAAAGCCCCAGACCAGAAGGAAAACAATAAAAACACAGAATTAAGTCCTGAGGACTTGGAATTAGGTAAACTAAGTGATAATGAATTCAGAGCAGCTATAATCAAAAAACTCAATGAGGCAGAGAGAAAGAGAAACAAGCCGAGTTCTGGAGTTACTTCACAAAAGAGATTGAAGTCATAAAGAAGAATCAAACAGAATTACTTGAGATGAAAAACACAATGGACCAGATAAAACAGAATACAGATTCCCTGAATGCCCGTGTAGACAACCTAGAGGAGCAAATCAGCATAATCGAGGACAGACAGGCTGAATGGCGCCAGACAGAGGAAGAAAGAGAACGAAGAATTAAAAAAAAATGAAAATCACCGAGAGATAATGGATTCAATGAGGAGTAAGAACATAAGGATCATAGGAATTCCTGAGAATATGGAAAAGGAAAATGGAGCAGAAAGTGTGCTTAATGAAATTATTGAAGAGAATTTCCCAAATCTAGGGATCAACGGAGAAATGTGTGTAGAGGAGGGTTTTAGATCTCCTAGATTTGTCAATGTAAAAAGACCCACCACACGGCACATGATAGTAAAGTTGGCAAACAGGAATGATAAGGAAAGAATACTCAGGGAAGTAAGAAAAAAAAAGAGAATAACCTACAAAGGAGCCCCTATCAGACTGTCAGCGGATTTCTCTACAGAAACCCTACAAGCTAGGAGAGAATGGAGTGATATATTCAAAGCTTTAAAGGATAAAAACCTTCAGCCAAGAATACTCTATCCAGCAAGAATTTCCTTCAGATATGAGGGAGAAATTAAATCTTTTCCAGACAAACAAAAGTTAAGGGAATTTGTAACTAAAAGCCCTCCATTACAAGAAATCCTCAAGAAGGCTCTCATACTTGAAAAAAGAAAAAAGGGAGAAAGGGGACACAAGCCACAGACTAGGGAGACCGATGGATAGAACCAGAACAGGATAGCAAATATTCAACTATAGCATTAGGATAAAAGTAAGGAAACTACCAAAACAAGGACGATCTTAGCACTCTAACTACAAATTAATAAGACGAGTTGGAATAAAAAATGAAAATAATTATTTAGGAGGGGAAGAGCAAAGGGTCTAAATCAGTATTGGTCGAGTAAGTAAGAGACCACCAGAGAATAGACTATATTATACACGAGATTCTAAATACAAACTTCAAGGTAGACACTAAAATAAAGTACAGAACAGCGTCACAAATCATAGATAAGGAAAAATCTAAGAAACCCAGCATAAGAAATTGCAGTATTAAATGGGTAGTCTAAAGCACACAGGAAAAGAAACACAGGAAAACAAGATAATGAGCGACAGTTTGACAGCATTAAGTCCACATGCATCAATAATCACTCTCAATGTGAACGGATTGAACTCTCCAATAAAAAGACACAGAGTGGCAAAATGGATTAAAGAACAAGATCCAACAATTTGCTGCCTCCAGGAAACACACCTCAGCCCCAAGGACAAACACAGACTCAGGGTGAAGGGATGGAGGACAATACTTCAAGCAAATAGCAAGGAAAAAAAGGCAGGTGTTGCAATTCTCATATCAGACCAAGTGGATTTCAAAATAAGACAGGTAAAGAGAGACACAGAGGGACAATATATAATGATCAAAGGGACACTTCATCAAGAAGAAATAACGCTTATAAATATCTATGCACCCAACACAGGAGCACCAAGATTCATAAAGCAACTATTAACAGACCTGAAGGAAGATGTTAAAAACAACACAATAATAGTAGGGGACCTCAACACCCCACTCACATCAATGGACAGATCATCCAGATAGAAAATCAACAAGGAAATAGTGGAGCTGAATGAAAAACTAAAACAATTGGACTTGATAGACATATATAGATCACTCCACCCTGAAGGAGCTGAATACACATTCTTCTCAAGTGCACATGGAACATTCTCTAGGATAGACCATATGTTGGGAAACAAGGCAAGCCTCTACAAATTTAAGAAAATTGAAATGATAACAAGCATCTTCTCAGATCACAGTGCTATACGGCTACAAATTAATTACAAGAAAAAAGCTGAGAAAGGCACAAAGATGTGGAGACTAAACAACACACTACTGAACAAGCAATGGATCATTGAAGAAATTAAAGAAGAAATAAAAAAATACCTGGAAACAAATGAAAATGATAGCATGCCATACCAACTCATATGGGATACAGCAAAATCTGTATTAAGAGGAAAATTCATCGCAATAAAGGCACATCTTAACAAACAAGAAAAATCCCAAATAAGCAACCTTAAAGCACACCTAACTGAACTAGAGAAAAAAGAACAAATGAAGCCCAAAGTCAGCAGAAGGAGAGAAATAATAAAAATCAGAGCAGAAATAAATACTATTGCAAAGAGCTGGTTTTTTTGAGAAGATAAATAAAATTGACAAACCACTAGCCAGACTTACAAAGAAAAAAAGGGAGAAAGCTCAAATAAACAAAATCAGAAATGAGCGAGGAGAAATAACAACAAACTCTGCAGAAATACAACAGATTATAAGAGAATACTACAAAAAACTATATGCCAACAGAATGGATAACCTAGAGGAAATGGATAAATTCCTGGACTCCTACAATCTCCCAAAGCTCACTCAAGAAGAGGCAGACAATTTGAACAGACTAATCACAAGGAAAGAGACTGAAACAGCAATCAAAAGCATCCCAAAGAATAAAACCCCAGGACCAGATGGCTTTCCTGGGGAATTCTACCAAACTTTCATAGAGGATTTAGTACCTATCCTTTTCAAGCTATTCCAAAAAATTAGGGAAGATGGAACACTTCCTAACACATTCTATGAGGCCAACATCACGCTGATACCAAAACCTGACAAGGACACCACGAAAAAAGAGAACTACAGGCCAATATCA
Organism: Equus caballus; assembly: GCF_041296265.1. Taxonomy (NCBI): domain Eukaryota; kingdom Metazoa; phylum Chordata; class Mammalia; order Perissodactyla; family Equidae; genus Equus; species Equus caballus. Next base: position 21,959,565 of record NC_091685.1, read on the forward strand.
CTGATGAACATAGATGCAAAAATTCTAAACAAAATTTTGGCAACCAGAATTCAGCAATTCATCAAAAGAATCATACATCAGGATCAGGTGGGATTCATACCAGGGACAGAGGGATGGTTCAACATCCGCAAATCAATCAAAGTGATACACCACATCAACAAACTGAGGAATAAAAACCACATGATCATCTCAATAGATGCAGAGAAGGCATCTGACAAGATCCAACAGCCATGTATGATAAAAACTCTGAACAAAATGGGCATAGAAGGAAACTACCTCAACATAATAAAGGCCATATATGACAAACCCATAGCCAACATCATACTCAATGGGCAAAAACTGAACGCCATCCCCCTGAAAACAGGAACAAGACAAGGATGCCCTCTATCACCACTCTTATTTAACATAGTACTGGAGGTCCTGGCCAGAGCAATCAGGCAAGAAAAAGGAATAAAAGGAATCCAAATAGGGAAGGAAGAAGTGAAACTCTCACTGTTTGCAGACGACATGATCTTATATATAGAAAAACCCAAAGAATCCATTGGAAAACTGTTAGAAGTAATCAACAACTACAGCAATACAGTTGCAGGGTATAAAATCAATTTGCATAAATCAGTAGCATTTCTATGCTCCAGTAATGAACCAACAGAAAAAGAATTCAAGAATACAATACCATTCACAATCGCAACAAAAAGAATAAAATACCTTGGGGTAAATTTAACTAAGGAAGTGAAGGACTTATATAATGAAAATTACAAGGCCTTTCTGAGAGAACTGGATGACGACATAAGGAGATGGAAAGACATTCCATGTACATGGATTGGAAGAATAAACATAGTTAAAATGTCTATTGTACCTAAAGCAATCTACAGATTCAACGCCATCCCAATCAGAATCCCAATGACATTCTTTACAGAATTAGAACAAAGAATTCTAAAATTCATATGGGGCAACAAAAGACCCCGAATTGCTAAAGCAATCCTGAGAAAAAAGAACAAAACGGGAGGCATCACAATCCCCGACTTCAAAACATACTACAAAGCTACAGTAATCAAAACAGCATGGTACTGGTACAAAAACAGGTGCACAGATCAATGGAACAAAATTGAAAGCCCAGAAATAAACCACACATCTATGGACAGCTTATCTTTGACAAAGGAGCTGAGGGCACACAATGGAGAAAAGAAAGTCTTTTCAACAAATGGTGCTGGGAAAACTGGAAAGCCACATGTAAAAGAATGGAAATTGACCATTCTTTTTCACCATTCACCAAAATAAACTCAAAATGGATTAAAGACCTAAAGCTGAGACCTGAAACCATAAGCCTTCTGGAAGAAAATGTAGGCAGTACACTCTTTCACATCAGTATTAAAAGGATCTTTTCGGACACCATGTCTTCTCAGACAAGGGAAACAATAGAAAGAATAAACAAATGGGACTTCATCAGATTAAAGAGCTTCTTCAAGGCAAATGAAAACAGGATTGAAACAAAAAAACAACCCACTAACTGGGAAAAAATATTTGCAAGTCATATATCTGACAAAGGCTTAATATCCTTAATATATAAAGAACTCTCACAACTCAATCACAAAACATCAAACAACCCAATCAAAAAATGGGCTGGAGACATGAACAGACATTTCTCCAAAGAAGATATACTGATGGCCAATAGGCACATGAAAAGATGCTCATCATCGCTGATCATCAGGGAAATGCAAATCAAAGCTACACTAAGATATCACCTTACACCCGTTAGAATGACAAAAATATCTAAAACTTATAGCAACAAATGTTGGAGAGGTTGCGGAGAAAAAGGAACCCTCATACACTGCTGGTGGGAATGCAAACTGGTGCAGCCACTATGGAAAACTGTATGGAGATTCCTCAAAAGACTAAAAATAGAACTACCATACGATCCAGCCATCCCACTACTGGGTATTTATCCAAAGAGCCTGAAGTCAGCAATCCCAAAAGTCCTGTGCACCCCAATGTTTATTGCAGCACTGTTTACAATAGCCAAGATGTGGAAGCAACCTAAGTGCCCATCAACAGACGAATGGATAAAGAAGATGTGGTACATACATACAATGGAATACTACTCAGCTGCAAAACAGAACAAAATCATTCCATTTGCAATAACATGGATGGACCTTGAGAGAATTATGTTAAGTGAAATAAGCCAGCGAGAGAAAGATAATCTGTGTATGACTCCACTCATATGAGGAATTTAAAACTACGGACCAATAACAGTTTAGTGGATACCAGGGAAAGGTGGGGTGGGGGGTGGGCACAAAGGGTGAAGTGGTGCACCTACAACGTGACTGACAAACATTAATGTACAATTGAAATTTCACAAGATTGTAACCTATCAATAACTCAATAAAAAAAAAAACAAATACCAAGATGGAAGGCTTAAACCCAACTATACAAGTAATCACATTAAATCCAAAAGGAATAACACAACGAAAAAGCATCACGCTTTAGAAAAAGGCAAGACCCAACTACACGATATTACAAGAAATACATTTTAAATGTAGAAACACAGATACACTGAAAGTAAAAGAGGGGATGGGAACACATATCATTCAAACACGAAGCATAACAAATCTAATGTAACTATATTAATGTCAGATAAAGCAGACTTAAAGAGAAAGCATTACAAAAAGTTATTTAATAATGATCATCAACAAGATCTAATTCTAAATGTGTAGTAACTAACACAACCTCAAAAGTCATGAAGCGAAAAACAGAATTGAAGTGATAAACACAAAATCTCCAACTATGAATTTAGATTTGTAACTGTTAGTAGTTTTATAACAAGGAGACAAAAAACAAACAAAACTTTAACAACCCTATCAATAAAACTGATCTAATTGATATTTATAAAAACATCAAGCAGCTGCAGTATATACTTCTCTTTAAGTATGCATAGAGCAAGCACCAAGATATACCACACACTGAACCATAAAAAAGCATCAATAAAAATAAAATAATGATAGTAATAGAATATTCACTGACCGCAGCAGTATTAAGTTAGATACCACTAATAAATAACACCAAAATTTGTACAGTAAACATGCTTCAAAATACACTATATGTCAAAGTAAAAAGACGACAATCACAGAGGAAATAAGAAATTATTCTGAACTAAATGATAATGAAAACAAAACTTACCAAGAGTTTTGGGATACACTTAAAGCAATGCTTAAAGATGTTTCTAGCTTTAAAAGCACTTGTATTTTAAAAAGGGATGTCAAATCAAGAAGCTAAGAAAAGAGAGCAAAGTAAACCCAAAACAAGTGAGAAAAAGGAAATAAAAAGATATGATCAAAACTCAATTAAACAGGAAATGAAAAAGAATTTAAAAAAAATAAGTGAATCAAAAGTTGTTTCTTTCAAATATTGATATAATTGAAAAACCTCTAGCTAGACTGATCAAAGAAAAAATAAAGAAGTCACAAATTGACAACATCAGGAATCAAAGAAAGACCCAACTACTTATCTACAGACACTAAAAGGATAAGAAAATATTATGAATAATTTTACATCAATAAATTCAACTACTGAAGATGAAATGGACGAGTACCACAAAAGACCCAATTCACCAAAAATAAAACAAGAAAAAACAAACTCCTGTATCTATTTTAAAACTCAAATAATTAACTAAACCTCTCACAAAGAAAATTTCAGGCCTAGATGAGTTTATCGGCAAAAATATCAAACATTTAAGAAAGATATAATAGTAATCTTACCCAAATTTTTTTAGAAATTAGAAGGAAGGAATATTTCCAAACTCAATTCATAAGGCCAGCATTACCCTGATGCCAAAACCAGACAAAGACTGTACAAGAAAATAAAACTATTAATATTACACAGGAACATAGATACAAAAATTCTTATCAAAATATTATAAACTGGCCAGCCTGGTGGCACAGTGGTTAAGTTCACACATTCCACTTTGATGGCCCGGGATTCACCGGTTCGGATCCCGGGTGTGGACTTGGCACCGCTTGGCAAGCCATGCTGTGGTAGGCGTCCGAAGTATAAAGTAGAGGAAGATGGGCACAGATGTTAGCTCAGGGCCAGTCTTCCTCAGCAAAATGAGGAGGATTGGCAGCAGATGTTAGCTCAGGACTGATCTTCCGCAAGAAAAGAAAAATATTATAAACTTAATCCAGCAACATATAAAAAGTATTATCCATCATGATCATATAGAGCCTACAGCAGAAATGAAAGGTTGGTTTAACATTCAAAAAGCAAATGAAGAGACTGAAAAAGAAGAAACTATATGATCTTCACAATACATGCAGAAAAAGCATCTGACAAAATTTAACTCCATTATATAAAAAAATCTCAGCAAACTAATTATAGAAGCCACTTTCTAAACCTGAGAGATGGAATTCTATGAAAATCCTACAACATAATACTTGATGGTGAAAGACTAAATACCATCTCCCTAAAATGTGGAATACGGAAAAAATGTCCACTCTGACCATTTTCATTCAACATTACTGACAGACCTTGCCAGTCCAATACTGCAAGAAAAGCAAATAAAAGACATAATAATCAGAGCAGAAGTAAAGCATCTTTAATTCAAACATATGATCATATATACATGGACAATCCTAAGAAATTTCCAGAATGCTTCCACAATTAATGAATTTAGCAAGATCAGGTTAAGCAGGTAAAAATACAACAATCCAACTTTATTTCTATATACCAGCAACAAACACTTGAAAAATGAAACATTGAGGCCAGCCCCATGGCCGAGTGGTTAAGTTCGTGTGCTCCGCTTCGGCAGCCCAGAGTTTCGCCGGTTCGGATGCTGGGTGCACACATGGCACTACTCATCAGGCCATGCTGAGGCAGCATCCCACATGCCACAACTAGAAGGATCCACAACTAAAATACGCAACTATGTACTGGGGGAACTTGGGGAGCAAAAATGAAATGTTAAAAATATGTATGTATTCATGTTAACTAGAATTACTGTGGTGATCATTTTGCAATACATGTAAATATTGAATCATTATGTTGTACATCTTAAAGTAAAAAATAATGTTATATGTCAATTATACCTCAATAAAAACAATGTATGGAGGCCGGCCCAGCGGTGCAGCGGTTAAGTGTGCACGTTCCACTTCTGGCAGCCCAGGGTTCGCCGGTTCAGATCCCTGACGCGGACATGGCACTGCTTGGCACGCCATGCTGTGGTAGCCATGCCGCATACAAAGCAGAGGTAGATGGCCATGGATGTTAGCTCAGGGCCAGCCTTCCTCAGCAAAAAAGAGGAGGATTGGCAGCATTTAGCTCAGGGCTAATCTTCCTCTAAATAAAAAAAAAAACAATGTATAGATTGAGATTCTGAGAAGATGGAAAAGTAACGAAGCACCAGGATTCTGATTCCCCACGTAGATAACAACGGCACAGGCAGAACCTGTCGATGTAACTATTTTGGACCTCTAGAGTCTATGGAAAACTTGCAAAACTTCCAGGGGAAACGTTTGGAAAGGAAATTTCAGTCAATTTCAGCTATCAGCAGAGTTGCAGCTATCCATCCTCCACCTCCAGCCATGTGACAGGCAGCAGTACAACCTTCTAGGAGTAGCCTCTGGGAGCCAGGGTAGGCAAAGATGACCACATCCTCCAAATATCAGGATCCTCTAAATCCTCATAGCTGCCTCTGACCCCAGAAACGAGGACAAAGAGGTAACTGGCTGTTTTGGGTCCATCTCCCCACATTGCTACAAGTCCCTCCCCTTCCAGCAGGTGTCCTTTTTCTCTCTTCATTTTTCCCCTTTAGGAGTCAGACATTAAAAACTATGACATTCAAAAGCAACTGCATAAACAGAAGAAATTAGAAAGTCATCATGCATATCAGGGAAAGGTGCAGACTGAGAAAAGACCTGAGAAGAACTTCAGTTTACACCTCAGGCTGATCCTAAGCACAAAGACGAACCACAACAATCAAAAATACAAAAAACAGCAAACTGTGCGAAAAGGCGAGAATCTGATTTCCATATTATTAAATTGAAATATCTAGTTTTCAACAACAAAAAATCACAAATAACAGGAAAGTACAGCTCATACAAAGGAAAAACAGAAATTATCCCTGAAAAAGACCTGATAGTGGATCTACTAAACAAAGACAACAAAGGAATTGTCTTAAAGATGCACAAAGAACTAAAGATATGGAGAAAGTCAAGAAAATGATGTATAAGGAAAACAGAAATATCCATAAAGAGATAGAAAAATCCATAAAGAAACCACAAAGAAATTGTGAAGACAAAAAGTACAATAACTGAAATAAAAAATTCACTAGAAGGATTCAAAGGCAGATTTGAACAGGCAGAAGAAAAAAATCAGCAAACCTGAAGATAGGACAATGGAAATTATCAAGTCTGAGGAACAGAAGGAAAAATGATAAAAGGAAAATGACAGAGAGTAAGGTACCTGTGGGATACCAATAAGCAGACCAGTATACACACTGTGGGAGTCCCAAAAGGAGAAGAGAGAGATAAAGGGGCAGGGAGAACATTTGAAGAAATAATAACTGAAAACTTTCCCAAATTTGATTAAAGACAAGAAGCTCAACAAATCCCACATAAGATGAACTCAAAGAGATTGACACCAAGACACTCCAGACAGCCAAAGACAAGGAGACAATCTCGAAAGCAGCAAGAAAGAAGTGACTCATCACACACAAGCGATCCTCAAGTAACGATATGAGTAGATTTCTCATCAGAAACGTAGGAAGCCAGAAACCAGTGGGCTGATTTTTCAAAGTGCTAAGAAAACCAAAAAAAAAAAAAAAAACAGTCAATCAAGAATCCCCTATCTGGCAAAACTGTCCTTCAAAAGTTAGGGAGAAATTAAGACATGCCCAGATAAATGAAAGCTGAGGACTTTACCACTACACCTGCCCGGCTAGAAATGCTCAAAGGAGTCCAGCAGTATGAAATCAAGGGACACTAGACAGTAATTCAAAGCCATATGAAGAAATAAACATGTCGATAAAGGTAAATACATGGGCAATTATAAAAGATAATATTATTGTTAACTTTGGTTTGTAACTCCAAATTTTGTTTTATACATAATTTAAGAGACTAATGCAATATAAATAATTCTTATTTTATGTTTTTGGGCACACAATGTATAAAGATGTAATTCTGTGACATCTACAACCAAAAGGGGTGGAATTGGAGCTGCACAGGGGCATAGTTTTTCTCTGTTATTGAAATTAAGCTGGTATAAATTCAAATTATAGTTATGTGTCACTTTATGACAGGGATATGTTCTGAGAAATGTGTTAGGTGATTTCATCATTGTACGAAGATCAAAGAGTATACTTACACAAACCCAGATGATATAGCTTACTAGACACCTATACTGCATGGTCCTAATCTTATGGGACCACTGTCATATATGTGGTCCATCACTGACCAGAACTTCGTTAGGCAGTGCATGACTGTAGAATACTATAACTTTAGAATATTATGTGTAATCCCCATGGTAATCACAAAGAAAATAGCTCTAGAATGTACATACAAAGAAATGAGAAAGGAATTTAAACATTTCACTGTAAAAAAATCAACTAAACACAAAGAAAACAGTAATGCAGGAAATGAGGAACAGAAGAGGCCTTAAGGCATAGAAAACAGTCAGCAAAATGACTGAAGTCCCTCCTTATCAGTAATTACTTTAAATGTAAATGCCTTAAACTCTCCAATCAAAACAAAGATTGGCAGAATTATTAAAAACATACGATCAAACTATATGCTGTCTGCAAGAGAATCACGTTAGATCCAAAGATAGGCTGGATCCAAATAGGCTGAAAGTAAAAGAATGGAAAAAGATATTCCATACAAATAGTATCCAAAAGAGAGCAGCGGTGGCAATACTAACATCAGACAAAATAGAATTTAAATAAAAAAGCTGCTAGAAACGGAAAAGCTGACCCTCAAATTCAAATAGAATTGCATGGAGTCCATATTAGAGGATGAATTGTACTCATCAAAATTCATATGTTGAAGCCTTGACCCCCAGTACCTCAGAATGAGACTGGATTAGGAAATAAGGACTTTAAAGAGGTGATTATATTACAGTGAGGCTGTTAGGGTGAGCCCTAATCTAATGTGACTGGTGTCCTTTTAAGAAGAGGAAATTTGGACAGAGACAGACCAGGGATGGGCATAGAAAGAGAAAAGACCACAGAGGACACAGCAAGAAGGCGGCCATCTGCAAGCCAAGGAGAGCGGCCTTAGAAGAAACCAAACCTGCTGACACCTTGATCTTGGACTTCAAGCCTCCAGAACCGTAAAAAAATAAATTTCTGTTTAAGTCAAAAAAACAAAAAACAAAAAAAAGCTGCAAGAGACAAAGAATGTCATAATATATTAATAAAAAGGTCCAATACAACAAGAAGATAAAACAATTACAAACATTTGCACACTTAATGACTGACCATCAAAATACATGAAGCAAAAACTGACAGGATTAAAGAGAGAAATAGACTGTTCTACAATCACTGTGGGAGACTTCAATACCTCACTCTCAATAATGGACAGAACAATCAGACAGGAGATTAGTAAGGAAATAGAGAATTTAAACAACACAATAAACCAACCAGACCTAACAGATATATACAAAACACTCTACCCAACAATAACAGCATATATATTCTTTTCAAGTGCACATGGGATATTTTCCAGAATAGACCACGTATTAGATCACAATTAAGTCTCAACAGATTTAAAAGTACAGATATCATACAAACTATCTTCTCCAACCACAACAGGACGAATTTAAAAATCAGTAACAGAAGTAAAACTGGAAAATTCGTTGGGGCCAGCCCGGTGGCACAGCGGTTAAGTGCACACATTGCACTTCAGCAGCCCAGGGTTCTCCGGTTCAGATCCCAGGTGTGGACACGGCATGGCTTGGCACGCCATGCTGTGGTAGGCGTCCCACATATAAAGTAGAGGAAAATGGGCACAGATGTTAGCTCAGGGCCAGTCTTCCCCAGCAAAAAGAGGAGGATTGGCAGCAGTTAGTTCAGGGCTAATCTTCCTCAAAAAATAAAAAAAATGGAAAATTTGCAAATTTGTGCAAATTAACATACTCTTAGGCAACCAAAGGACCAAAGAAGAAACCACAAGGGAAATTATAAATACTTACAGACAAATGAAAACAAAAATACAACATACCAAAACACATGGGATGCACCAAAAGCAGGTGCTAAGGAAAAATACATACTATAAACACTTACCTTATAAAATAAGGAAGATCTCCCATCAACAACATAACTGTACAACTTAAGGAACAAGAAAAAGAAAAACAAACTAAACCAAAAGCAAGCAGGAGGATGAAAATTAAATAAAGATTAGAGCAGAAATTTAAAAAATAGAGAATAGAAAAGGAACAGAGAAAAATCAATGAAATCAAAAGCTGATACTTTGAAAAGATCAACAAAATTGACAAACCTTTAGCTACATGGACTAAGAAAAAGAAAAGAGAAGATTTAAATTATTAAAATCAAAAAGGAGAGGCCGGCCCAGTGGTGCAGCAGTTAAGTTCATGCACTCTGCTTTGGCAGCCAGTGTTCACTGGTTCAGATCCAAGGCATGTACCTACCCACCACTTATCAAGCCATGCTGTGGCAGGCATCCCACATATAAAATAGAGGAAGACTGGCACAGATGTTAGCTCAGGGCTTATCTTCCTCAGCAAAAAGAGGAGGATTGGCAGAGGATGTTAGCTCAGGGGTAATCTTCCTCAAAAAAAAAAAAAAGAAAGAAAGTGGAGACATCACTGATTCTACAAAATTAAAAAGGACTATAAGAGAATATTATCAACAATTTTATGCCAACAAATTGGATAACCTAGATAAAATAGACAATTTCCTAAAAACACATTTAGTCTCCTATCAAGACTAAATTATGAAGAAAGAGAGAATCTGAATAGACCTATAACTAGTAAGGAGATTGAATCAGTAATCAAAAATCTCCCAAAAAACAAAAGTCATGGACCTGATGTCTTTACTAGTGAATTCTACCAAATATTTACAGAATTAATACCAATCCTTTTCAAACTTTTCCCAAAAAACTGAATCCTAACACATTCTATGAGTGCAGGATTACCCTGATACCAAAGCCACATGAAGATACTCCAGGAAAACTACAGAACATTCTCTCTTATGAACACTGAAACAAAAATCCTCAACAAAATACTAACAAACCAAATTCAGCAGTATATTAACAGGACTGTACACTAAGTAGAATTTATTCCTAGAATGCAAGGATGGTTCAACATATGAAAATGAATGAACATAATACACCATATTAACAAAATGAAGGAAAAAAAAAACACATCATCTTCTCAATTGATGCAGAAAAAGCATTTGACAATCATTTGAAAAAATGAAGAAGTAAAATTTTCTGTTTCTAGATGATATGAATTTAAATGTGGAAAACCCTACAGATTCCACAAAAAAACTGTTAGAACTAATAAATGAATTCTGCAAAGTAGCAGGATACAATGTCAACACACAAAAATTAGTAATCAGTTGCATGTCTATACACTAACAATGAATAATCTGAAAGGAAATTACAAAAACAATTCCATTTACAACAGCATCTAAAACAATACAATACCTAAAAATTAATTTAACGAAGGAACTGAAAGACTTATACAATGAAAACTACAAAACATTTCAAAAGAAAGTACAGAAGACAAGTGGAAACACGTCCCACATTGATGGATTAGAAGACTTAATATTGTTAAGATATCAATACTACCCAAAGTGATCTACAGATCCAGTGCAATCCCTATCAAAATTCCAATGATGTTTTTTGCAGAACTAAAATCATCCTAAAGTCTATATGGAATCTCAAGGAACCCTGGATAGCCAAAACAGTCCTGAAAAAGAATGAAGCTGGAGGACTCACATTTCCTCATTTTAAACTCACTATGAAGCTACAGTAAGCAAAACAGTGTGGTACTGGCATAAAGACAGACATATAGACCAATGGAATAGATCTCAGAAACCCTCACATATGTGGTCAAATGATTTTGACAAGGGTGTGCCAAGACAATTCAATGGGAAAAGGACAATCTTTTTAACAAATAATTGGGAAAACTGGATATCCACATGCAAAAGTATCAAGTTAAGCTCTTATCTTACACCATACACAAAAATTAACTCGAAATGGATCAAAGACCTAAACATAAGGCCTAAAACCATAAAATTCTTAGAAGAAAACATAGAGCAAAAGCTTCACAACATTGAATTTAGCAATGACTTCTTGGATATGACAACAAATACACAGGCAACAAAAGAAGAAATAGACAAGACTTCATGAAAATTTAAAAAACTCAACAACCAAAAAACAATCACCTTGATTCAAAAATGGGCAAAGGACTTGAACATTTTTCCAAAGAAGATACACAAATGGCCAATAAACACATGAAAAGATGCTCAATATCACTAATCATTAAGGAAACACAAATCAAAACCACAATGAGATACCACCCACATTCATTAGGATGACTACTATCAAAAAAAACAGAAAACAACAAGTTTTGATGAGGATGTGGAGAAAGTGAAACCCTTATGCATAGGGGATAGAATGTAAAAAGGTACAGCTGCTGTGGAAAACAGTATAGCAGTTCCTCAAAAAATTAAAAATAGAATTACCAAATGATCCACCAATTCTACTTCTGGGTAGATACTCAAAAGTATTGAAACAGGGTCTTGAAAAGATACTTCTACACTCGTGTTTATAGCAACGTTATTCACAATGGCTGAAACCTGAGGAAGAGTTCCCCTGAGCTAACATCTGTTGTCAATCTTCCTCTATTTTGTATGTGAGTTGCCGCCACAGCATGGCTGCCGACAAGTGGTATAGGTCCATGCCCGGGAACTGAACCCAGGCTACTGACACACAGTGTGCCAAACTTAACCACTAGGCCACAGAGGGCCCCCCTCTCTTACCTTTTTAAAAAAGGGGAAATAAAAGAATTTTTCAGATCTTCTGAATTCTTTCAGAAGAATTCCATCACCAGCAGACCAGCACAAGAGGTATTAAAGGTAAGTCCAGGAAGAAGGAAAATGGACACCACCTGGAAATCAGGGTCTACTCAGAAGAATGAAGAATACTAGAAATGTAAATATCTGAGGGTAGCAAGTATAAATGTTTTGCCTCTCACCTCCAAATCCACTCTTCTCTGTCCTGCTTTGTGATAAGGAAGCTGGCACCTGTAAGCATTTCTTTGCCAGCTGGCACAATGTTAACCTCTGTCAGCAGATGGTACTGGAGGAATACTCCAGAAGGAAGGAGGTTCTCATCCTATCAGACTGTATTCTAATCTGCTTGCTCCAGTGGAGACTAGTGGCTTGCAAGACACCCAGTGGCAGTCTCCCCAAGTGCCAACCTCCTACCAAGTCTCAGAGACACCCAAATACAACCCCATGGTAGTTTCCTAGCAAGTTTTGTCAGCACTGCAGAGGGTAGCTATGCAACAAGTTTCAGCAGCACTCCTATGGGCGGGAAGCTTCCCAGAGAATTACGTCAGTGCCCAAGCTAGCTTCTTAGGCAGGTTCCGCAAGGAGTTCCTAGTGACTTTTGTCAGGATCCAGAGGGAGGTTTCCTCCTTGCCAAGAAAAATCTGCAGCAACTCAAACTTCTCCAGCATCCCTCTACAACAAGATCTGAATCTCAGCCGTGAAGTTGGGAGATGGGGCACTCCAGATAGTTCCATCCCTAGAGGTAGTGGCTGCTCCCTCTACCTGCTACTGTGTATACTTTAAAGTTCTCCTTCTCCATTAGGGTTAATTCTCTGCTACTGGTTAATAATTCTTTATATTAAACTTTCCCTATTCAAATACTGTGTGGTTTCTCACCTCTGATTGATAAAGGACTGGTACTGGCAGTGGTCACAACAGACAGACCCACAAAGATAGGATTTGGAGATTGGCTTGGTTATGACCCTGGGCTTAAGCAGGAAATAGGACGCTAGTAATGCCTGGTATGCAGTGGCATCAAAATTAATCAAGCTATCACATGTGGTTGACTGTGATGAAGTGCCAAGTGAAGCAAGTACCTTGGGAATCCAAGCGGCTATTGTACTTGACTGGTAAGGCAGTAATGATGACTACAAGATCTGTTATGTGAGATGGACTCTCTAAGTGCTCTTGAGTAGATACAGAAGAAAATAGTAAGTTCAGGTCCATTAACTCTTAGATCAAATCACAGTTTGAGAAACAGAGCACTTTCACGACAAAATTTTTTAAATGCCTTAATTCTTGTAACCATAGGTTGATATTGCTGAAAATCAAATGCAAAATTTCATTGTAAAAATAGATGAACTATAACATCAGATGAATTCATAGTCTCACCAAGTTTCTCATGTGAAAGTAAGAGCAATGACTCAGAAAAAATGGGACCCTGAAACCTGGAATGAGAACATGTAGATGAACCAGAATGAAAAAGACAATTTAAACCTCCAGTGGAAGTAAACTTACCCTTTAGTATCTAAGGAGAGTAGCCTTCCTTTGCTTGCAAATTCTATGATATCCTTATGTGCAACAAATAACTTGCAGGAGAATGCTCATTTTCCTCAAGACCAAACACAGTCGACTTTGCTGCCACTAGACCCATAACTAGGTTCAAATCTCAGCATGTTATAGAGGGACAGGTACACGCTACGACCCAAGAAGAAATAGCTTATGCACCAAAAAGTGCCAAGATTTTGCTAACACATAAAAGCAAAACTGTGGAGCATATGTATGAAAATAGATGCTAAGAGCATAAGAAAAGGAGGTTAGAATTAATTAATATGGATGAGCTTACTACAGATTCTGAATTTAATGTGTTAGGCTGTGCAGTTGGAGGTGGCTTTAACGGCTTACTTGGTTAAAACTTATACTCAATTAATAGCTGATAATCATTAGGGAAATGAAAATCAAAACTACACTGACATTAACAATGAACCTTTAATGAGGCTGAGTTACTAGAGTTTCATTGGCATTATGTGGCAGAGGAAATCGAAAGGCTTAGGGAGGCAGGAACACTGAAGTGGATTTACCCTCTGCAACCTGTACACCTACTACCCAACAACATTCCCTGAGAAGGCCCAGAAGACACTATATCAGTGGAGGGAGCACCACATGCTTGAAAAGCTGTGTGGCTGCTCTCTTTTCTAGGTCAAGTATGACTGTAGGAAATCTCACCACTGAGACAGGCTCCCTGATTTTACTGGGGATGATGGGATCCCAAAGTAGCAGAGGCCAAGTGGCAGCACAACCCCAAGGATAAGGACAGCAGGGACATACCACTAATCAGAATGCTTTGGCCCGCAGGGATCTTTGACAGTGGCTAATTGATCATGATGTTCCTAGGAATGAAAGAGATGGGCAGTTTAATCTATCTAACAGAAAACTGTCTGAATCTGGTGCCCAAAAACCAACTTGAGTTATCACAGTGGAAGTCATGGACATTCAGCCAGTTTCCAGACCTAGTCAATTCACGACCCAGAGCCTTGATTAAGGAGATATTGGGGCCCTCTGAGGAAGGACTCTGCACCATTACCACAAGTACATACCACAAATTCTCCTCCAAGCCTTCCCCAAAATGACCTACAGCCATTTAGTAGAGCAGTGGTTTTCAATCGGGGCAATTTTGCTCCCAAATCTAGAAACTTTGGCAATGTCTGAGGCATTTTTGGTTATCACAACTGGGAAGTTCTACTGACATCTAGTGGGTAGAGGCCAGGGACGATGTGAAACATTCAACAATGTACTCAACAGCCACCAAAACAAAGAATTATCTGGCCTTAATTAAAAGCCCCTACATGGTCTAGACACTTATCTCCCTGATCTCATCTCCTACTATTCACACCTTGCTCACTCACCTTCAGCTACCACCTCTCTCTCTGCTATTCAGTGCTATGCACAGCACTCTCCTGTCTCGCAGCCTCTGCCCTTGTTCCCTCTACCTGGAATGTTCTTCCTCTAAGGTGCTCACATGGCTGGCTTTCTCATTTCCTTCAGATTTTTGCTTAAATGTCACTATTTTAAATTGCAATGCCCCTTCCACCATAGCACAGTGTATCCCCTTTACCTGCTTTATGTTTCTCTATAGAAATGTTCCATTTTAAATGCACTACATTAATTATTTGACTAACAGTTCTCTCTCCCATCCGTAGAACGTAAACTCCATAAAAGCAGAGATTTTTCTCCATTTTACTCATTACTGTATCCTCAGTACCTACAATGGTTCCTCATACAAAATAGACACTCAAAGCACTTGTTGAATGAAAGCATGAATGGAAATTAGAGACGTGGAGCACTGAGGAATTCTAAAGTAACTCCTAAAAGTGGTTATCTGCTTTTATCTGCCATTCTTCTGAAAATACTCAACTCGTGTTTGTCAGATATTTCAAAGACTTTTTCCTTTTGAAAAATGTGCTAATTTTTTCAATGTAGTCAAATCTACCATTCTTTCGAATCACATTTTTCTTGGTTTATGCTTAAAAAGGCATTCCCCCTAGCAAGATGTTATATATACCTATATCTTCTTTGGGTACTTTAATAGTTTCATTTTCTTATTTTCATATATTCGATTCCTCTATAATTTCTTTTGATATCTGGAGTGAGAAAAAGATCTAACTATTTTTTGCCCAAATGACCAGTAGATTGTCCAAACACCATTTAATGAATAATTTATAACCACACTCTTTACAGACATGAATCTCTTTCTTTATTGGTCATTTGTCTGAGCATTCCTATGCCAGTACTATATTTGAGATCCTGTAGAACAAGGCAACCACCCATTCCCCTACTCCTCCATGCTCCCATTATTCTTCTAATTCACCACTGCTTTGACTATCTTTTACATATTTATAATTCCTAATGAACTTGATCATTGTTTTCTCAAATTCTACCCTCCTCACAATCAAAAAGAAAAAGAAAAATCCCACGGGGATACTGACTGAAATAATATTAATTTTATGGGACACAAATTTTTATAATATTGGGTTTTCCCATCTAGGAACAGGGTACATCACTCTTATTTTTTTCAAGAGTCATCAAAGCATAGTGGTTGCAGTCTCTAGAATTTGGAGTCACACAGCCTGAACGGGTTCCAATCCCTTTCTTCCTCATTCTAACCAGCTAAATAAACTGACAAGGCACTTTACCCCTGTTACCCTCAGGCATAACCCTATATCACAGGGTCATTTTGAGGATTAACTGAGTTAAGACATGCACTTAAAAAAATGCTCAAATGCCACAACTAGAAGGACCCACAACTAAGAATATACAACTATGTACTGGGGGACTTTGGGGAGAAAAAGGGAAAAAAAAAAAAATGCTCAATAAAGATTAGTAGTTGTTGTGACTATTGTTATTTATTATCACATCCTTGGGGAAAGTCTTGTCATTTTCAAGTTTCACATATTGCTTGTTAGGTTTGTCCCAAGAAATTTTAATTTTTGATTGCTTTGTGAATCAATCTTTTTTAAACTTTAAAATATATTTTCCAACTACTTATAGACAAATTGTTGGGTTTTGTAGGATTTTTTTATTTTGTAACTAGGCATTTTACTATTCCCTGTCATAATTTTAATACATTTTCTTCTTTCCCTCCAGACTGTTTTCATCTTTGCATTTTTACTTCTTAGCCCTAAAATACCTTCTATTGATACTCTTGAAATTTCCAGGGAAATAATTATATCATCAGAAAATAATTATTTCTTTGTTCCCCAAATTTCGAAGATTTACACCTCTCATTTCTTTTCCTCATCTAACTATACTGCCTAGAACTTCCAGAACAGTAATATTCTGGTAATAGCAAGCATCCTTCCTAAATTTCAAGGGATAGTTGGGGATCAAGGGATGATTCTAATACATATGTTTTATTATGTGTAGGAAACAACCCTCTACTCTTAGAGACTTCATCGCAAATAAATACTAAACATATCAAGGTCTTTTTCAGTATCTTGATATAAGGTCTTTTCTATTTTGGCAAATATTTTTAAAACATAAAAACTGTTCCTCAAAGGTTACAGAAAGAAAGATAAGAAACTTGGGAGGTTGTCCTTTGACATTATTACCATTTCTTTTTTTTTTTTAAAGATTTTATCTTTTCCTTTTTCTCCCCAAAGCCCCCCAGTACATAGTTGTATATTCTTCGTTGTGGGTCCTTCTAGTTGTGGCATGTGGGACGCTGCCTCAGCATGGTTTGATGAGCAGTGCCATGTCCGCGCCCAGGATTCGAACCAACGAAACACTGGGCCGCCTGCAGTGGAGCGCGCGAACTTAACCACTCGGCCACGGGACCAGCCCCTATTTACCATTTCTTAAACAGTTATTGGCCTATTCAAGTTTTCTACTACTTAAATCAATTTTGGTAACTTATTTTTGAAAATCTTCCATTCTTTTTAATTTATATATGTATCAGCATTGAGTTAATTACACATAGACTAGTTCAACATATTATCCCCAATCTATTTATCATTATAAGCCTTTTCTTCTCCTTAATACTATGTATTTCTTTTTTTTCCCCTCAATTAGACTTATCAGAAACTTCTTTACTTTACTGGTCTCTTTACAGAGAATCAGCACTTATTTTTATCAGTCTATAGATTTTCTATTTCTTAATTCATTTTTTCTAACACATTACTTTCAACTTTATTAATTATTCCCTTGTGGTTTCCTCAGGTTTATTTCATTGTTCTAACATATAAAGTTGAACATGCAATTCCCTTTTTTTTTTTTTTACTGAAAGCATTTAATGCTATTTTCTTTAGAGTATAGCTCTCCTATATACCAAGTTATGATATGGCGTGCTCTCATTGTTATATTCTTTTTTTATTGAGGTTTAATTGATATATAACTCGTTATATTCTAAACAGTTTGTAATTCAAGTTAGTTTCACTTGTTCAACCCAAAAGTTGCTTAGAAGTTTTAAAATTTCCAAATGGTTGGGTTGGGTTTTTTTGTTAAAGATTTTATTTTTCCTTTTTCTCTCCAAAGGCCCCCAGTGCATAGTTGTATATTTTCAGTTGAGGGTCCTTCTAGTTGTAGCATGTGGGATGGCGCCTCAGCATGGCTTGATGAGTGGTGCCACATCTGCGCCCAGGATCTGAACCGGTGAAACCGTGGGCCGCCGAAGCAGAGCACACGAACTTAACCACTCGGCCACGGGGCTGGCCCAGTTGGGTTGTTTTAACTGGCACTTTACTCATTTCAACTTTATTGTGCTGGGGTCAAAGAACGTAGTCTGTAAATTTTTAGGTTTTGAAATTTGTAATTTTTTTCTGAAGTGTAAATTATGATTAATTGCTGTAAATATTCCTTGGGAGTGTAAAAAGATGATAATGTTTTCCCCATAGTGTATGAGTTCAATTAAATTTCAGTTCCTCTAAACCATTTAAATTTTTGTTTTATATACTTCAATACAAGGTTTTTTGATACATAACGACTCATAGCAATTACATCCTCAATGTGACATATCTCTTACAAACATAAAGTCAGAAATTTGTTAGTAGCAGTTAATTACTTTTCCCATGAATAAGATCATTTTAATATTAAAACTTTAATTTTTGCTGCATTTGCTTTATACATTCTTTTATTTTTAACTTGCTTAGTTTCACTTCATTTAAAACTTCTCTTATACGCAACACAAAGTAGAGATCATATTCAATATGAGAATCTTTGTCACTTAATCTTTTTAAATGGTGATCAAATGAGTCCAGTTATGAACGTGCAAAATACTTAGGACACAGAATCCTACACTAAGTAGAAACTCCAAACGACATTTCTAAATCTAAAATTTGAGACCATATAACTTTAAAAACTAATCAATTGCTTTGGTCTCTAAATACCATTTCCCACTAAAAGGAACCAGGGCTCCTGGGTGAAATGGCTGACTTCAGGTCTGGAGTAGGGAATTTACAGATGAGCATGTTTCATCTTGCACCAGAAAGCAAGTTATCAAAGACTATGGGGTCATGAAAAAATGACTCAAAGCTAACCTGAAGAGGCTTTTACTGACCAAAGATGGTACAAGAGACTGACATACAATAAATATACAGTCAATCGTCACTTAATGACAGGGATACATTCTGAGAAATGTCGTTAGGCGATTTCGTCATTGTGCAAACATCATAGAGTGTACTTGCATAAACCTAGACGGTACAGCCTGCTACACATCTAGGCTATTTGGTACTAATCATACAGGACCATCATTATACATGCAGCCCGTCACTGACTGACACATTATGTGGCACGTGACTGTATATAAATCCATTTTAAATGATTTATCCTGATATCCCCTCCTCACTCCCCCAACCCCAAAAAACAACCTTCCCTGGTTATTTGTGGAGCTGCCTGGGCATCAACTCATTCTTAAAAATGACAAATAAAAGACTCAAGCATTTCTCTTATCTTTTCTATATTAACACTATTTCAAGGTATTAGAGAAACCAAATAGGTGATCAGGGAGAGTTCTTCTCTATAAAATAATCATAGCTAATAAACACTGGAGAAATAAAAGAATTAGGAAACCACCATGAAATGAAATGGTGAATCAAGAAATAATTATCAGTAAATGCCATTAGGTCAAAAACCGAAGGGGAGCTTTTTAATGTATGGATTAGGCTGACATCACCTGAACTAGGATGAACATCACCAAAAGTGACTTGCTTCCACTAGTGGTGTCATAGCACCACCTATAAAGAGTTCTTTCCAAAAAAGCAAAACAAATTGAACCTGAATCGAATCACACTTCTAAGAGTTTACAGGGGACATGAAGAATAGAGGAACATGTTCAATGACACCAGGATATAATCAGCAAAACCCAGAATGTGGCAAATGCTTCAGAACAAATCATCCAGTGTCTTCTAAAAGTAAACGGCATTTGTTAAATGGGGAAATTTATTGATTAAAAGAGGCTAAAGAAACATAACAACCCACAAACGCTGTTTTAGCAATACACGAACCTTGTTTTAGCTCCTAGCTTTTTGAAACAAAACAAGAAAGCTAAACAGATAGTGTGTTAGGTAATATTGAGGAATTAGTGTTGATTTAGTTCAGTGTGATAATGGTTTTAAGGTTATGTGTTTTTTAAAAAGAGACTGTATTAATTAGAGATACACACTTTATGTATTAGTAGGTGAAATGAAATACATCTAGAATTTGCTTTAAAATATTATAGAGAAAGAAATGTGGGAGGAAGAGATGAAGCAACAGACACAAAGTTGATGACTGTTAAAAAAGATGAATGATGAATACACGCGCATTAGTTGAACTATTTGCTCTACACTTATGTTTGAAAATTTCTACAATAAAGGTTAAAAGAAAAAGTAGTGATCAACTAGAAACCTCTTGAATGCAGAGTTGTATTCCTCACGCTAAACAAGCAGGTTTTTTGCGAATAAAACTTCTTACATCCCTAAAAATAACTCACTATTTTGGAGCCTTTCTGTATTCTTTTCTTCCAACAAATGGCAACTAAACAAATAAAGCAAATCCTCCCTTGTTACTAGACACAGCACCCTTTTTCCTGCTCAATATTATCGAATATTACTTCATTTAAAGTAAAATTGTTTTCCATATATAAAAATTATAGCGAGGCCGCCCTGTAGCTGAGTGGTTAAGTTTGCGCATTCCACTTCAGGCGCCTGGGGTTTCGCCGGTTTGGATCCTGGGTGAGGACATCGTATCACTCATCAACCTATGCTGAGGCGGCGTTCCACATGCCACAACCAGAAGGACCTACAGCTAGACTATACAACTATGTACTGTGGGGCTTTGGGGAGAAGAAGAAGAAGAAAAAAAAAAAGATTGGCAACAGATGTTAGCTCAGGTGCCAATCTTAAAAAAGAAAAATTATAGTAAGAAAAGTATTTACTTCTCTAACATGTACGTTAAGACAACAAACATGAAAAAAAAGTGAAGGACAGTAAGCATGCATATTTTCTAGAACTATCTTTAGAGAAACACTTCAACTCTGACATAAATTCTATGAAAAATCATTTAAAGAAGCAAGGAAGTTACTATGATATATTGGAATACAAGAACTTCTAAAAATGTCATAGTCAATTTCAATAGAACAAATGGGTCGAATGAAAGAATAACTGGAGCAAATATTTGCTACTTCAACCATTCAAGTGTCACATGGAATCAAAGGCAAGAAGAGAGTAACGCTCATTCCCACTTCCTGGCAATGACTTCCAAGGTTTCCATGACACTATCCTTGGGCTCCTACTCTTTCCCCTGTGCTTCTACAAATTACCACCTAGCAGTATACCCTAGGTATTTCATGTGCACTAACCTTGTGAAACTTACTAAGAGTTAGATAGTGTCTTTATTTCCATTTTATGCACAAGAAAACAAAAACCACGTTACTGACAAGCTTGTTGTTAGTGCCTTCGAGTTGATTCCAACTCCTAGTGACTCGGCGTACAGCAAAGCAGAACCCTGCCTGCTCTTTTTTTGCTCCATCCTCTCACCTTCCAGGGCTCTATCAGACAATGCTCCCCTGCTACTGATAGGGTTTTCATAGCCAATTTTTCAGAAGCGGTGGCCAGGTCCTTCTTCCTAGTCTGCCTTGTCTGGAAGCTCCGCTAAACCCTGTCCACCATGGGTGACCCTGCTGGTATTTGAAATACCAGTGGCATAGCTTTGAGCATCACAGAAACACGCAACCACCAAAGTATGACAACCGAGAGTCAGTAGTGCGGTCCCCTGACCAGGAAACGAACCCAGGCCATGGTGGTCAGAGCACCAAATCTTAACCACTAGATCACCAGAATGGTTACTAAGTACTAGGGCCAAATTCTACTATGGCCACAGAGTGGTTCCTACTCCGCAATCCTCCACCTTCCCACCCATATTTTCTTTCAGACGGTCTGGGATAGATAGGGACTGGACATTAGTGTACATGGTGAGGGAGGAGAGATGGAATTCTCCCAGGAAGTTCTGAAGCATACTGCTAATTAAAAATAAATACACCATGATATGTTTTCTTCTGAGTCCTCTAAGATGATCTATCTGCTGATTTGCACAAAATTAAATTCGTGTCTGTGTATATGTCTGTATTTCACCAGTCTCAATCTCAATTCTGCTCTTTGGAAAACACTGTTAAGAAAATGAAGATGAGCCATAGACTAGGAGAAAATATTTGCAAAACATATATATAATACAGGATTTCTATCCAAAACATATAAATAGCTTTCAAAACACAATCTAAGCAAACAGATACTATATGACCCAGCAATCCCACTCCTATTTACCCAAAGGAAATAAAAACATATGTTTATTTAAAAAACCTATAGGCAAGAAATTCAGACCGCTTTTTCTGTTGAAAAGAAAATGTTACTGAAGACAATGTTCATTACATTAATCAGTGTCTCCTACTGAAGATTAACACCTGAAACTACTTTTAGAATCAGTGCCAGAAAATGCTGTTTCTTCAAAAACGCAGTAATGTTTCCTCCATTTGATAGCGGGACATTCTTTAATCATATTCCCTAATCAATCACAACATCAGAACTATCATATCTGTACTTTCCTTTACCATGGTCCTTTATTTCTTTTCATTTTTTTTACATACCTTTTTGTAAATTGCCTCAAATTCATTGCGGAAAAAGGTAAATTTGAACAAATACGTATAACGAAATTATACCTAACACATAAGCCTTTTCCTTTTATTAATTCCTTCTTGGGAATGAAGCTTTTTTTTCCCTTTTGTATACTTTGCTTTAAAATTTTTTAAAACGGCAAATTGTTAAAGGAAGTATATTTTTGTTAAAATACAGTATTTCAAAAAAACCTATAGGCAAATGTTTATGATGATTTTATTCATAATCAACAAAAACTAAAAACAATACAATTGTCTTTCAACTGGCAAATGGATAAACAAATTGTGGTACATCCATAAAATGGAATATTAGTTACCAGTAAAAAGGAACGGCTGATGCATGCAACAACATGGATGAATCTCAACTGCATATTGCTAAGTGAAAGAAGGAAAACTCAAAAGGGTGCATACTGTATTGTATCATTTATATGATTTTCTGAAAACACAAAATTACAGAACAGAAAATAGATATGGGACTAGAGGTAGGGGAAAGGCTAACTATGAAGGGGCATGAAGGAATCTGGGTGATAATGGAGGTGTTCTATATATTGACTGGGGTGATAGTTACAGAACTATATGCATTTGTTAAATTTACAGAATTGTACAATAATAAGGGTGAATAAGGGTACAACAATAAGGGTGAATTCTACTCTACATAAATTATACCTCAATAAACCTTATTTTAAATATATCTTTGACATGCCTTGAGTCAGTAATTTCACTTCTAGGAAAGCAGAGCTACAGACAAAAATTACACAATGCTGTTTGCTTTAGCCTCCTTTTTCTCTAACAACTTTATTGAGATATAATTCACATGCCATATAATTCACCCATTTGAGGTACACAATTCAATGACTGTGAGTATACTGAGAGTTATACAACCATTACCAGGATCAACTTTAGAATATTTTCATCACCCCAGAAAGAAATCTTGAACCCTCTGGCTATCACTCCTTTGGCTATCACAATGTCCGGGCATTTCCCCCAGTATAGCCCCATTATCAATAGGGAAAAAAATTCAAACAATCTAAGAATGGAAGAATATTCCTATATTACAGTTTATCTATGCCACAGAATATTATAAAGCCAGTAAAATTAGGTTTATAAGTAGATGTTTAATAACAGAGGAAACTGCTTACGATGAAAATTTAGGTTAAAAAACTCAAGAAACAAAATTGTACATATGAAGTTAATCATGTTAACATATTGTACATACAATGTTAATCATGTACACATGCATAGAAATATCCCTGGAAAGAAATATGCTAAGTAGTAGTTATGGCTGAATAAAATATGATTTTTAAAAAGGCACAATGGTAAGAAAACTGGCATGTCAATCAATGTGGTAGTATCAGAATTTATATAACAGAATGGCATGAGAAACAGCTGGATACATAGATTAGAACAATTTGGACAGGTCTTTAGGATACATGGTAAAAATATCTAGACCAGTGGTACTCAAACGGGGGCAATTTTGCCCCCAGGAGACATTAGGCAATGTCTGGAGATATTTTGAGTTGTCACAAACGAGGACTCAGTACTGTGGATGCAGTGGGCACGGAGCTGATCGCGGGCAAGCAAGCTGCTGAACTTCCACACTGCTCAGGACAACTCCTCCCTCCCCCAACAAACCACTACCTGGTCCAAACTGGCAACGGTACTGAGGCCGAGAAACTCTGATCTAGGCTACGCTGAAGTCGTCACTAATCATCAGCAATTTAGATTAGCAGAGCAATCTAAAATAACGAAATAATAGTTTCCTCCTTCATCCCCATACTATGTGTATTCTTTGCCAGTTTTCCCATCTTGGTTTATGGTGTTAGCAACTATTTAGTTTTTCAAAGTAAAACTCTAGGGGTCTGTAGTCTTATTTCCCTATAATCATCAGTAAGTCCTATCGACGCCACCTCCAAAATATATCACAACCAATGCTCACCATCTCCACCTTTTCCAATGATCACTTTCACACATGGATTACACCAAGAGCCTCCTAAATGACTCTTTTTCCCATCTTGCTCCCTGAAGTTCATCCTGTATACAGGAGCTAACGAATCTTTTTTTTTTTTTTTTGAGGAAGATTAGCCCTGAGCTAACTACTGCCAGTCCTCCTCTTGTTTTGCTGAGGAAGCCTGGCCCTGAGCTAACATCCGTGCCCATCGTCCTCCACGTTATATGTGGGACGCCTACCACAGCATGGCGTGCCAAGCGGTGCCACGTCCGCACCCGGGATCCGAACCAGCAAACCCCAGGCCACCGAGAAGCGGAACATGCGCACTTGAACTGCTGTACCACCAGGCCGGCCCCAGGAATCTTTTAAGAGATCATATCTAAAAAACACAAACTGGCTTCTCAGAGAAATATGTGATATTGTTTCTTCCCACCCCAATCACTCACTATCATATTATCCTATGCTATCTGATTTTCTTCACTACCTGAAATTATTTTATCTAGTTCTTGTTTATTTTCTATCTTGTCCCCCCCACCACAGGTACGAACTTTGTCTTTCTTGTTCATTACTATTTCTCCAGCACCTAAAACCACACCTGATACATGTCCTAAATATCTGTTGAATGAACGAATCTCTCACACTAATGTTAGTCTATTCACTCCATTGGGGCCAAAGAGTAATGATACACCTCTGAAGCAGGGAGAGCGAATCTCCTGAAGCAAACTGATATTCCCAATGGTAGTCAGCCTAAAAACAACAAATTATAGGTCAGAATGTTAGGTCCTTAGAACAATGGCGGGAAAATGCATTCTTTCCCCCGGATCTCAAACTGCTGGGTTTCAAAGAAAAGGTGTCCTCTGCTCACTAGAAGAGTGGCTGAAGGCTCCGCAGGTAAATGGTGCCCATTTCTCCTAGGTCAACCACATTTAAGAGCCAATATCTGTTTTCTACCTCCCTCCTACTATACTAAACTTTTAATAAAGTCTTGTTCAAAAGTCACAGCCTGCAAAGATTCTGTATCCACATTCGGGCTGCAGGGCCCAAGAAGGACTCCTACCAAGGCTAGCATGATAGTAGCAGAGATAAGCAGAAAGAAACACTTCCATGAAGGAAAAGTAAATTTCTAGGAGAGCCAGAGCTGTAAGGCAACGTGCCTCTTGCCACAGAGAGAGAATTCAAACAGAACCTATCTTGGGGAATTGGCATTGTACTAAGGGAGTCAACTCGTTACCTTTTAGATGAAGAGATCTTCATTTCCAAAGATAAATCAGTCTCCAGTATATAAAATGAAGAGGGTAGAGAAAACAGTAGAGAAGGGAGAGGGAAAAGGAGTGTTGTAAGGCAAGGAAAGTAAGAAGACAAAAGCAAGCAAAATGAATATCAGGACGGGGTTGGTGGCAGTAGAAATAAAGTTTTAAAAATCATATCTGAGGTAATCTCAACAACACTTACCAATTAAAACTGGATTAATAAGAGCAAGGGAAGAAGCAAGACTCACAGGTTTCTAACTTGGGTGACTAGAAGACGATAATTAAAACACAGAACACAGGAAGAAAAACGGGTTGAGAAGGAATGGGGCACCAATGGGGAGACTAAGTACTCGCCAGGGGAATAAGAAGTTCTGTTTTAGGTATACTGAATTACCAGTACTTGTAAGACAGCAAAATACAAGCCAAAGTATTCATTTGCAAACACAGATTTTAAGTTTTAAAGACAAAAAAAGCAAAGAATTAGAAAGGGAATCACATAATATTATTTAATGGGTAGAGGTTAAAACTACTGTAGAAGAGATTACCCAAGAAAAATACAGGCCGAGAGAACAACACTTACTGAGCATGCAAAATGAGTCAAAGATGACGAAAAGAAGCAATTCAAGAGAACCATGAGAAAGCCATCTTATAAACAAGGGAGAAGTTTCAAGGAAGGAATGGGCAATATGGTCAGATGTCTAAGAGAGATCAAATAACAAAAGTTCTGAAAAGCATCCATTAGACTTGGTGATTACTAGGTCATTTCAGTGATCTTAAAAAGAATTTCAGGGCTGACCCCGTGGCCAAGTGGTTAAATTCCCGTGCTCTGCTTCAGCGGCCCAGGATTTTCCTGGTTTGGATCCTAGGCGCAGACCTAGCACCACTCATCAGGCCATGCTGAGACAGCGTCCCACAACTGGAAGGCCCTGCAACTAGAATATACAACTATGTACTGGGGGGGGCTTTGGGGAGAAGAAGGGGAAAAAAAAAGAATTTCAATGGCAAAACAGAGGGAAAAGCCAGATGTAGGTTGAGGAACAAATGAGAAATACACACCTGATACCATCTCAAAAAGACACTAACTTCAGGGGCTGGGCTGGTGGCACTGCGGTTAAGTGCGCACGTTCCGCTTCAATGGCCCAGGGTTCCCAGATGTGAGCTCAGGGCCAGTCTTCCTCAGAAAAAAGAGGAGGATTGGCAGCGGATGTTAGCTCAGGGCTAATCTTCCTCAAAAAAAGACACTAACTTCAAAAAGCTGCCGAAGTCTCTACCATTCCCCACTGAAAGGTACCAGGGTTCCCGGAGTTAATTCAAAGTCTGAGATAGGAATGGATAGGATGAGCCTAGGTACATCTTTTTGGCCAAAAAGGGGAGAGTCTTTCAAGGACTATTGCAGTTAAGCCAAAAAGATACAAGTGCCTAAATATTTTTTTTTTGATGCTAATATAAATGAAATCATTTTCTTGATTTCCTTTCAGGATTGTTCATTGCTAGTGTATAGAAATACTACTAATTTTTGTGTGTTGATTTTTTTATCATGAACTTTCTGAATTTGTTATTAGCTCTCACAGGGTTTACTGTTTTGGTTTTTTTGGTGAATTTTTCGGGTTTTCTACATATACTAACATGTCATCTGTAAATAGAGATAGTTTTACTTCTTTCCTTCCAACCTGGATGCCTTTGACTTCCTTCTTGCCTAACTGCTCTGGCTAGAATTTCAAATACTACATTGAGTAAATTTGAGAAAAGAGGGCATCCTCGTCTTATTTCTGATCTCAGGGAGAAAGCTTCCAGTCTTTCACCGTTGAATATGATGTTAACTATATGACTTATCATATATACCGCTTATCATGTTGAGAAACTTCCCCTCTATTCCTAGTGTATTGAGTCCTTTTATAATAAAAGGGTGTTAGATTTCTTCAAATGCTTTTTCTACATCAACTGAGATGATCATGTGGTTTTTTCCTTCATTCTATTAATGTGTGTATTACATTGATTGATACTTCAGAAAAATTTAACCAAGAAGGTGCAAGATTTGTACACCAAGAGACTTGTACAAAACATTGCCGAAAGAAACTAAAGACCTAAATAATTGGACAGACATTCCATGTTGACTGATTGGAAGACACAGGATGACAATACTACCCAAGAGATTCAAATTAAATTCAATCCCTATCAAAATCCCAGCGGCATTTTTTGCAGAAATAGAAAAAAAAAAAAAACTATCCTAAACTTCACATGGAATTTTAAGGGACCCCAAATAGCCAAAAAAATCTTGAAAAAAAAAAACAGGGGCTGGCCTCCATGGCGTAGTGTTTAAGTTCGGCACGCTCTACTTCAGCAGCCAGGGTTCACAGGTCTGGATCCCAGGCACGGACCTACATCACTCAGCCATGCTGTGGTGGTGACCCACATAGAGTGGAGGAAGACTAGCACAGATGTTAGCTCATGGCTAATCTGCCTCAGTAGAAAAACAGAAAAAAATTGGAGGATTCATACTTTTCAATTTCAGGCTTCCTACAAAGCCACAGCAATCAAAACAGTGTAGTACTGGTACAAGGAGACACATAGATCAATGGAATAGAACTGAGAGTGCACAAATAAGCACTTAAAATACATACATGGTTGTTATGGACTGAATGTTTGTGTCCCCAAAATTCATATGCTGACGCCTGAAACCTCAATATTATGGTATTTGGAGATGGGACTCTTGGGAGGTAATTAGCAACAGGGCTCTCATGATGGGATTAGTGTCCTTATAAGAGCCACCAAAGAGCTTGCTCCTCTCTCTCTCAACACACACAAAGAAGAAATTATGAAGGCACACAGCAAGATGGTGGCTGCCCATAAGCCAAGAGAAGAGGCCTCAGAACAAGACCTACCTTGCCAGCACCTTAATCTTAGACTTCCTAGCCTCCAGAAGCGTGAGAAATTTCTGTGGTTTAAGTCACCCAGTCTGTGGTATTTTGTTATGGTAGTCCAAGCTGATTAACACAAAGGTCAAATGATTTTTGACAAGGGTGCCAAGATCATTCAATGGGGAAAGAAGAGACTTCATCATATGGTGCTGGAAAAACTGGATATCCACATACAAAAGAACAAAATTGTACACTTACCTTATACCATAAATAAAAATTAACTTTAAATGGACTAAAAATCTAAATTAAAGAGCTAAACTATAAAACTCTTAGAAGAAAACATATGGGAAAAACTGAATGATCTGGAATTTGGCAATGGTTTTTAAATATGACAACAAAAGCACAAGCTACAAAAAGAAAACAGGTAAGTTGGATTTCATCAAAATTGAAAACTTTCTTGGATCAAAGGGCACTATCAATAGACTAAAAAGGCAACCCACAGAATGGGCGAAAATGTTTGCAAATCACATATCCGATAAGAGTTTAATATCTAGAATATATAAAGAACTCCTATAACTCAACAACAAACAAACTACCCAATTAAAAAATGAGCAAAAGATTTAAATAGACATTTCTGCAAGGAAGATATACAAATGACCAATAAGCACAAGAAGAAATACTCAACATCATTAGTCATTAGAAAAATACAAACCAAAACCACAATGAGATACCACTTCACACCCACTAGAACAGCTATTATGAAAAAAGAAAAGAAAAGAACAAGTATTGGAGAGGATATGGAGAAATCAGACCCCTTGGGCATTGCCAGTGGGAATGGAAACCGGCACAGCCTCTGTGGATTCCTCAAAAAGATAAACACAGAATTCCCATATGACCCAGCAAATCCATTTCTAGGTATGCCCAAAAGAACTGAAAGTGGGGACTCAAACAGATACTTAAGTTTATAGCACCATTTTTCACAATAGCCAAAAGGCAGAAACAACCCAAGTGTCCATCAACACATGAATGGATAAACAAATGTATTATATACATACAATAGACTATTATTCAGCCATAAAAACGAATGAAGTTCTGACACATACTACAACATGGATGAACCCTGAAAACATTATGCTAAGCGAAATAAGCCAGACACTAAAGGTCTAATACTGTCTGATTCCACTTATATGAAATATCTAGAATAGGTAAATTCATTGAGGCAGAAAATTGACTGAAGCATACCAGGGGCTGGAGGAACGGGCAACAGTGAGTTATTCCTCATTGTGTACAGAATTTCTGTTTGGGGTCAAAGAGAGAGTGGTAATAGTTGTACAACATTGTTAATCTACTTGATGTCATTGAATTATACACTTTAAATGGTAAATTTTATGTTATGTATATTTTAACACAAAAAGTTTTAGGGTAATTATTCAACTATAAAATAACAATTTTTAAAAAGGATTCAGGTGGTAACCTTAAAGACCCTGTTGTAGGCCGAATTGTGGCCCCCGAAAGTTACATCCACCGGGAATCTCACAATGAGACCTTTTTGGAATAAACTTATTTGCAGATGTAATTAATGCAAAGATCGTGAGATGAGATCACCCTGGATTAGGGTGGGCCGTCATCCAGTGAAGACTGCCCTTAGAAGAGACAGAAGACAGACAGACAGAGAAGGCTATGTGAAGACAGGGGCAAAAAGTGGAGTTATGCAGTCACGGACCAAGGGACACCTGGGGCCACCAGAGGCTGGAAGAGAGAAAAATTCTTCCCTAGAGCCTTCAGAGAGAGCATGGCCCTGCCCACATGTGGATTTGGGACTTCTAGCCTCCAGAACTGTGAGAGAATAAATTTTTGTTGTTTTAGGCCACCAAGTTGTGGTGATTTGTGTATGGCAAATCAAGAAAACTAATACAGATTTTGGTACATGGAAGTGGCGTGCTGCTGTAAGAAATACCTAAAAATGTGGAAGTAGCTTTGGAAATGGGTAATGGGTAATGGCTGGATAAATTTTGAGAAACATGGTAGAAAAAGGCCAGATTGCCTTGAAGAGACAGTTGGTACCAATATGGGTATTAAAGGCAACTCTGTTGAAGGTTCAGAAGGAAGTGAGTAGCAAAGAGAAAGCTCATATCATCTTAAAAAATACATATACCATGAACAGAATGCTGGGAAAAACATGAATGTTAAGGGCGCTTCTGATGAGATCTCAGAAGAAAATGAAGACTATGTTACTGGGAATTAGAAGGTGATCCTTGCTATAAAATAGCAGAAAACTTGGCTGAATTGTGTTCTGCTGTTGGCTAGAAAGCAAAACTTAGAAGCAATGAACTTGGATATTAGCTAAGGAGATTTCTTAGCAAAGCGTTCAAAGTGCAGCCTTGTTTCTCCTTGCTGCTTAAGTAAAAGCAAAAGGAAAGAGATAAATTGAGGAAGGAACTGTTAAGCAAAAAGGAAACAACTCTTGATGATTTAGGAGGTTCTCAGCCTATCCAGATTGCAAAGGATGCTAAATTCAGGAAATTCACCATTAGAAAAGTGTGCTCTAGAGATACGGCCAAGTGTGTGGCTAGAAAACCATTTGCTGAAGATATTAGATGGGTCACTCATGGATCCAATCAATCATCTCAGCTTAAGTCAGAAATATGGAGTTATCCAGGAAGGATCTGTAAAGAACCCTCTCGTCTAAGTATGTGGGTCCCCTTAATACAGAGAGGAGACTCACAAGGTTTTTGAGCATATTATACCAGTAAGAACACTGCCAGTCTGTACTTAAAGGAACAGAGACTAGACAAAAATGAAAAAAAGCTGTCTGACTTCTGGAACTCTAAGGGCAGGAAAGAGTTAATAAAGCTACCCAGCTGCAAACATGTGCTACCTTTCAAAAAAAAGGAAAATGACTCTGAGGACAGAGCCACAGACACAGAGGCAGAGGCCAGAGAAGCAGGCCCAGGGCAGAGGTCTACAGCACCTCCAAGGACCAAGCCACAGAGGCAGAGGATCAAACCACAGATAACTATTCGCCGGCCTTGAAATCTAATGAAATTTGTCCTGCTAGGTTTTGAACTTGATTGGGACCAGTGATTCATTTTTCTCCTTTCAGAATAGGAATGTCTATCCTATGCCTGTTCCACAATTGTATTGTGGAAGCAGAAAATTTGTTTTCTGGTTTCACAGGTCCACAGATAAAGAGAAATTTTACCCCAGATGAATCATACCCAGAATCACTCCCATACCTCATTTAGATGATTTAGATGGTGAGATTTGGGAGTTTTTGAGCTGCTGATATTTAGATGAGTTTTGGGACTTAAGAGTTCATGCTGTAATTGGTTGACTTTGGGGGATGGTGGGATAAGGTAAACGTATTTTGCACATGGGATGGATGCGAAGTTTTAGGGATGACTTGGTGGACTATAGTGGTTTGAATTGTGGCCCCTAAAAGACATGTCCACTCAGAACCTCCGAATGTGAGCAGAAGGGGTCTTTGCATGTGAGCAAAAGGGGTCTTTGCAGGTGTAATTAAGGTAAGGATCTTGAGATAAGATCATCCTGGATTAGGATGGACCCTAAATCCAATTAAGAGTATCCTTAGAAGAGATAGTAAGGAAGACACAGAGAAGAAGGTCACATAAGGATAGAGGCAGAGACTGGAGGTATGCGGCCACAAATTAAGGAACACCACAAATTAAGGAACACAAATCAATCCACCAGAAGCTGGAAGAGGTAAGGAAGGATTCTTCCCTAGAGACTTCAGAGAGAACAAGGCCTTGATTTAGGACATTTAGCCTCCAGAACTGTGAGAATAAATTCCTCTTGTTTTAAGCCACCAGGCTGGTAGTAATTTGTTATGGCAGCCTTAAGAAACTAATACAGATAGCCAGCGATCAAAAATGTGACAAATTTAAACAGCAAAAAGAATACTGACCACAATAAATTTTTAAAAAATCAAATATATTAAAATCCATGAATTCATAATGATATCCTCCCAAATTTCACCTTTGGGATTTGCCAAGGCATCAATTCATTCTTCTGAAAACTGCTTAAAAAACAAAAAAAGGGGCAGGGTAGAGGGATAAACGTTTATTCTGCTTTTCCTGTACAAATGACATTACAGAGTAACCAAATAATTGATGAAAGAACTCTTTATGTAAGAATTCCAGTGAATAAATATAGGAGAAATGATAGAAAACTCTTCTAATGAAATAACAGATCTGGGCAAAAATCATCAGTGGCTGATAAATCTATTAGGTGAAAAGTTAAGAAACTATGATGGTGTGGGGCTGGCCCCGTGGCCGAGCGGTTAAGTTCACGCGCTCTGCTGCAGGCGGCCCAGTGTTTCCTTGGTTCGGATCCTGGGCGCGGACATGACACTGCTCATCAAGCCACGCTGAGGCAGCGTCCCACATGCCACAACTGGAGGGACCCACAACGAAGAATATACAACTATGTACCGGGGGACTTTGGGGAGAAAAAGGAAAAAATAAAATCTTTAAAAAAAAAAAAAAAGAAACTATGATGGTGGGATCCCACTGACTAATCTGATCAATTTTAATACCACTAAAAGTGTGACAACCACTTATGTGCCTCCCGGAATGACGCAACAAGAATTCACAGCATAATCTAATAGGGTGACTATACATCCCAATTTGTCCAGGACAGTCCCGGTTTATGGCTACTGTCCCACTGTAATTATTAAACAGCACACCTTTTCATTCTTAAAATTATCTAATTGGAAATAAATTATACAATATTTATGAATTTTTCTTTCCAAAGAAACTGAATCTAAATCTCATAAAGCCCTACCAATTCAAGTTCTCAAGGCTGGCTGCAGACTGAAATCACTTGGGAAATTTTTTAAAATATTCATGCCTAGAATCCACCCCATGAATTCTGATTTAATTGATCTGTGACCTCAGAATCAGGACATTTAAAAGTTCTCCGGGTAATTCTAAAGTTTGAGCCAAAGTTGAGAACCACTCCTCTATATCTAACACTAACTTGTGGGAAATATGAAGGGTAACTGAACATGTTAAACACAAGTATTTCACCAGCCAAATCCAGAATGTGGGAAGTCCTCCTGGACAAGTGACCTAGTTATTTCAACAAACAGCATGGACAAAAGTACAGGGGGTATAGGATAGGGAGGGAGATGGTTAAAGAGAAACTTAGACATACAAACCAAATGAAATGGCAAACCTTACTTGGATAGCGACTTAAAGAAATCAACTATAAAAGGATACTTAAAGAATCAGAGAAATCGGAACACAGACTGGATTAAGGAACTCTTAATTTTGTTAGGTCTAACAGTACTGTAGTTGTATTTTTTAAAACTTCTTACCTGTTAGAAATACATACAGAAGTATTTATAGATTAAATGATGTGATGCCTGAAATTTCTTTGAAATTATTTCAAAGACAAAGAAAAGAAGGAAGGAAGGAAGGAAGAAGTTAGACGAGATAGGGATGGCAAAATGTTGATAACTGTTTAGTTGTCAAAGCTGGGTAACAGGGGCCGGCCCCGTGGCCGAGAGGTTACGTTCGCGCTCTGCTTCGGCGGCCCAGGGTTTCACCAGTTCGGATCCTGGGCACAGACATGGCACCGCTCATCAGGCATGCTGGGGCGGCATCCTACATGCCACAACTATAAGGACCCACAACTAAAAACGTACAGCTGTGTACTGGGGGGCTTTGGGGAGAAAAAGCAAAAATAAAATCTTTAAAAAAAAAAAGCTATGCAATAATAACACGGGGTTTCACTGTACCAATCTATACTTTATATTCTATATTGATATGGAATTATGAAACATAGAAAGTTTTTTATTTTTGCCTACAAACACATAGGCATGAAATATATGCGAGTGCATACATATATATAAAAAACATTTAAATATATAAGACAACATGTCAGGAGATGTAAAGAAAGATGAACTCATATGATCCCTGATCTCAAAGAGCTTACAGCACACAGTAGTCTATATGTTGGACAGAAAAGGTTTGCTCAGGTACTATCTTTGGTCAAAGGCAGGAAAGCAGCTAGCTCAAGCTCTGGGAGGCCAGAAAGAAGGTAAGAATGCAATTAAAATAACATTATAAGTATTCTCTAAGTATAAGAAAGTAGACGTGGGAGCGGGCCCCGTGGCACAGCAGTTAAGTTCTCATGTTTCCCTTCAGTGGCCTGGGGTTCGCCAGTTCGCATCCTGGGTGTGGACCTACACACTGCTTGTCAAGCTACATAAAGTAGAGGAAGATGGGCGCAGATGTTAGCTCAGGGCCGATCTTCCTGAGCAAAAAGAGGAAGATTGGCGGCAGATGTTAGCTCAGGGCTGGGGCTAATCTTCCTCAAAAAAAAAAAAAAGAAAGAAAGAAAGGTGATGTGGATGTTATCATCCCAATATTACTAAATACCAGAGATTGTACCATAACCTGACTTTGAAAAGCTCATGCTCTATTAGATTGAGCCATATGAAAATGCATTTTTGTAGGTCAAATGGTCTAATATCAGCAATTCCATACAGTTCAACCTAATACTATGCCATAATGCCTTCCTTTCTCTCCTTTGCTAAGACAATTACATATAGTTAACATAGTAATATAACCAGAATATTTAAAAGAAACGTCAATCATCTTTAAAGAGCAGCTGGTTTCCTAAGATAGAACTCAAAAATATCTTCTAAATAGCCACAGAAATGGCAATTTTACATTTATCTACTTATATTTTCTTTAGTAAATAAAGAAATCACTCCATTTCAAAGGAAACACAAACTTTACCTTTAAATCATAGCTTTAAAATATTTAGTGTGTATTTTCTTAAAAATAAACCTATGAGTTGCAAAGATATGTTTTAAGGTTATCTCAAACAAGAATGTATTTCTTAGGCAAAAAGTTAATTTGATGCTACCTGAGAAGTAATTTACATCAGTTTGATTGAAATACAATCCAATTTATTTCAACAACCAAAAACTCCAGATAATGAATTCTGAACCTATACTGTTATTATATATAATATAGTTATATATAATTAATGTATATATTATTATATATTATAATTAATTCTAACCTATACTATTTATCAAACAGTACATTTCAAATGGTACTTATCCTGGTTTAGTCTATTATATTATGACCTTGAGCAAACCTCTCTGTACCTCAGTTTCCTCATTTATAAAATGAGGCAGTAATAGTGACTACACCTTACAGAATTGAGGATTAAAAGATATATTACATATAAGGGGCTGGCCCCGTGGCAGAGTGGTTAAGTTCACGCGCTCCGCTGCAGGCGGCCCAGTGTTTCGCTGGTTCGAATCCTGGGTGCGGACATGGCACTGCTCATCAAACTACGCTGAGGCAGCGTCCCACATGCCATAACTAGAAGGACCCACAACGAAGAATATACAACTATGTACCAGGGGGCTTTAGGGAGAAAAAGGAAAAAATAAAATCTTAAAAAAAAAAAAGATATATTACATATAAGATATTCAGAATAATGACTGGAGTTTAAACGTTTATAAATACCAAGTATTACCATTATTTAGAGAAGTCTCTGCTAGCTACAAGACGGGCACTGTGAAACAAGTTGGGATCACTGTCAACACTACAATGGTCTCTTCCAATGCTCGCTATTTATACGAAGGGCCAATGCATTCTTAAAGCAGATGATTTACATTGTGTACACATGAACTGCAAGTATTTTTAATGATATGTACCACCATGCTTTTAAGTAACACATTTAGCAAAAAGACAAAAGATTAAAAGTTCATTAAGGAATTAAGAGGGATCAACCTTTTGCAATTATTTTATTATAAAATATTAAAATAACAGAAATCCAAAACAAAACTTGTCCATAATCCCATCACACAATAAAATCAATGTTTTCATTTGTTCACGTTATTTTCTATTTCTTGTCTACACGTATGTTCAATTTTTACACACTTACAATAACAATATAGATAACATTTTATAGTCTATATTTTCACTTAGCTTTATACCATATTTTTCCATTTTGCAAAAGTTTTCTCCTTTATTTTCCCTTTCCTTTCTCATTTGCTGAAGGTAATCAACAGTAACAGCCTTATACGTATCCTTCACAATTTTCTCCAAGCTCATAAATATATAAGTATAGACACATAAATGGGGAGGGGAGAGAAAGGTCAGTTTGTTTTTACAAAAATGGAAGCATACTCCTTATACATTTGCTTTCTCTTTCTTTAAGCATAACAAACATACACCTCAAATTTAATATACAGACAAGTTTAAGTATGAAAATAGATACAACTTTCTAAACCAGGTAATAACACATACATTTACAAAAGTTATTATTTTGTACGTAAACTTTGAAAAGATACAGGGATTTCACACAAAAAAATTTCCACCAGATCTAGTCATGCTTCATAAGTTTATTATAATAGCCATGCATAAAATCATTCCACTACTTACAATAAGCCTACCTAATGAATTTTAAAACTTATTTTAGAAAATAATTTTACAATCTTAAAAAAATGCATAAATACTATCTCAAAAATATCCTTACTTTAAAGAAAGAGAAAGTGTGTGTGTGTGTGTCTCTATAATAATGGCCTTCCTACAAACTTGGATCTTTCTATAGCAGAAATGATAGATGGATATAGTGCTGACCTACCCGCATACGCAGCTTCCCCATGCCCACAAATTGAGAGACTGGCATTCAGATATAGTCTGAATACAATCAAATCATTCTTATCTAATTAATACCTATTGTTCTAATTGCCCACAAGCAAGAACATAAGACACCAGGAAGGCCTGCAGAGAATTTAGAGTTGTTAACCCAATGGTCTTAAAATACACTCTCCCATCTAACCATAATCCAGAACAATCAGAAGATCCCTAAATCTGGATCCATAGGAGAGAACTTTGGGTATACAGGATGATAGGAAAAGTTTATACAAGCTCCTAAAATTACAAAGCAGATTAACTTGGAACTCAAGCCACAAAGCCTCTATTATAACAGGTAAACTTTTCTTTTCAAAAATCAGTATGTCTTTTGAGTTCCTCTTATGTGGAGGTCATAAGTATTGGAGATGCAAAAAGTACTAAAAAGGACCCTACCCTAAAGGAGCTCACAATTTAGCAGGAGAGCCAAAATACATCATCGTAAACAATCATAAATTCCATAGCACAATGCCTAGCATACAGTCAACTAGCATAGGTCCCCAAAGATATTTTATAACTTATGATTATAAAGGTCAAAGGCAGTAAGCATCATAAATACAATACTATGGCATCACTTTCAGATTAAACAGCCTAAACTTATTACCTAGGTCTATGTAGTTTGACTGTCTCAAGGCAAACAGTCAAATTATTCAAAAAGATACTGTACTTCTGAACACAGTCCCCACTAATCTGCTTGGAGTATACATATGGCATTCACGTGGAATTTAGCACATACACACACACACAAAACGAGAAATGAAAAAAGCACATGTACCACGTGTACCATTCAGGACTAGCCTACTCAACATTCTAACCAAATATCAAAACCAAAATGGATTATGTAGCCTAAAAGATACTGAAAGTAACCTTCCGCCACAATTAACCTGGTAAAATAACAGGGAAACCCTGTACAAGTGCTGTGTGTATGACATGTTGTTAAAAAATAAAGCTTAGATTGCTACCAGTGTGGCACCTTTTTAAATCTATCAGAAGAGAAAGAAGTATTTAAAATCTAGTTGAATTTGTTACCAAAGGGCATAGATGTTTTCTAGAACATTCTATCGTATAAGGTGAATGCCAACAGCATTCAGAGATCTCCTTGAAGGAACATTACACACCTAAAGTAATTTACCCTATATATTTTCATTGGTGGACCACATGCCATCTGCCTTTACTGAAGCATAATGAGGATCCAGTTTAAAACTGACAGCTCAAAGGACAATTTAAAATTTCAAAACACGTGCATTCCACACCCAATATTTATACTAAATGAAACATTCAGACATACTATCATACATTTTAACTTGTCCAATAACTAATTATTATACAAGAAATATCTAAAATTTTATAAACCTAAGACTATCAACATTAAATTTTAATTGCTCAAAACCCACAACGAAATGCATTAAAATAACTGATGAATGGATAAAGGGATAGACATGATAAATATGTGATGAAATAAATATAGTCAAACGTTATTGGTAGAATCTAGGTAGTGGGTATATGAATGCTCCGGGCAAATTTTTTCAATTTTGCTGTGTAGTTGAAAATATTTTCCTAATAAATTGTTGAAAAAATACTATTTGACACTTCTTTGCTTATTTATAATTTAAACTTTTAAGAAGAGAAATAAATTAAAGAAACTCCCATGTGGCATCCAACACCAGCACGTAGCTGGGACAAACCTTGACTCAAATCCCAGCTCAACCTCCTAACTAGGTATCTGATCTTAAGTAAATTACGTAACCCCTTTACGCCTTCATTTCCTCATCTGCAAAATGGGTTTTTTTATAATGTTAACCTAAGGTTAAATTCTTCTTGTAAAGCACAGTGCC
Organism: Equus caballus; assembly: GCF_041296265.1. Lineage (NCBI taxonomy): Eukaryota > Metazoa > Chordata > Mammalia > Perissodactyla > Equidae > Equus > Equus caballus. The sequence goes on from NC_091685.1 coordinate 21,998,783, forward strand.
AGGCACATGGTAAGCACTCACAATGTTAGCTATAACATCATTATGAGATTGCTAATTTTACGCTAAATCCAAAGAGCTTTCTCAATAAAGATTTAGTAGTAATTTTTTACGGGGTTGGCTTCACAGTAACGTGATCATTTTGAGACGATTCCCAAAAGGAAGATTCCTGATAGGAAAACTTACTGCTTAACGGGCTAGAAGGAGAGGAAGTAAAAGAAAATTCTGAAAAATATTGCTCAATCAATAGTACGGTATTGTTCTCCATCTGAAAAAAAACCATTCTGAGTTAAATAAGAAAAGTTTCAAGACGAACTTTAAAAGGCACTCAACAACTCCTATTAGAAGAACTGGCTTCACCTCTGCAGGTTGGTTGGGTACATCCTTGTTATGACAAAACTTGTCACACTCTTCCACGTTCTTAATTGCTGGTAAAGAGTCTAGACTAGAACATGACATTTACAGTTGCCAAAATCTTTCTCCTAAATCAGGACATGCCAACGACCCCACTTCTCCACAGGTAAGAGCACCACCTCCACCTCAGTTTTGATAACGGTTATGGGGGGAGGGGAAAGGAGGCAGGGACGTGAATTCGCGATGGTGTACCCTCCCGGTTATTCCTCCTCAGACCCCCTCCACGACTTATTCCCGCCACCGCCACCACCACCCCCACCTGACCTCTCCCCAGTTCAAACTTCCAGACTCTGATTTCCTAAAGATGCACTTAAGAATCTGACACCTTCCCTCCCCTGTCCCAGATAACCCACACCCAGTGCTGGAAAATTTTTTTTAAAAAGCAAACAACAGCCCCCGCCCCTCCCCCTCCCAACCAGGAGCAAATCTTTGTCCCACCTGCCGAAGGACCACTCTCCAGCACGCTCCAGACTCAAGGTGGCCTCGGTCCTGCCCGCAGCCTCTCCCCAGCCGGGCCCCGGCGACTCCTCCACGAGCCTGCGCTCGGCCCACTCCCGGCCCCGGGACGCGGCCCCCGCCCCGCCCCCCGCCGCCGGCCGCCCGCCCGCCGCCCGCCGCCCGAGTTCTGCCTCACCTCACCTACCCTCTTTCGGGGGCCGGACTCCACCTCTCTCTCCGCCATGTTGGGCCCCGCTCGGAACCGCTGCGGCTCCCGGCGCAGTGGCGGCGGAACCTCTCGGCCCCCCGGCCCCCGCCCACACTGCAGGCACGGCCGCCTCGCGGCAGCCTCCCAGAACCCGGCCGGGCCGGCGCGGAGAGTGGGGAGGGGGCGGATGCCGCGCGCCGGGCCGCAGAGCTCGAGATCCCACGGGTGCGCGCGTGGGCGGGAGGGCCTGCCCGGGCGAGGGGGGCCGGGACTCGGGGGGTTAATGGCCTCCAAGGGGCCCCGTGAGTAGGATTATTTTCTCTCAGAGAAATTCCTCCGCCTGCGGTTTCTTAAAGGGATCACCAAACCAGCCCCTTGCGCGCGCCCCTGATGCGCAGGCGCACCTTAAGCCCCTCCCCCCTTTCCCACCAAGCCCCCGGTCCTGAGCGTGCGCGGTGAGTGGCCCAGGGTAGGCCAAATCCTGCAAGTCTCTTTGCTGCCAGCAGCTGCTCCCACCACTCAACTATGGCCGCTGCCTTAAAGGGACCATGACGCAGTCATGAAGGAGGAATGAAAGAAATTAGTGAAAAGGCTATCTGGAGAATTGGGTGGAACGTCAGTGAGGGGTCCAGATCACCGTCTTACACCTGACTGCTGAGATACCATTGTAAATGATAAATGATGGTGAGCTGAAGTTCTCAGTGGACCTCTGAACATGAAGAATCCCAGCCAATGAGGGAGCAAGCCAGTCATCTCAAGGAGACCCAGCATTCCTGTCTTTAGACAGCCTGATCCGAAGCCCAGGGTGTAGAATATTAAGAGCCAACTCTAATAGCCTAACCTCAAAATCAGATCCTTTGGTGATTTGGAAGACTGAACCAACAACTGGAGATAATTTCCTCAATGTAATTTGTCATTAGAATATCTAAATCGAGAAGGATCTTAGGAACCATCTACTCCAGTGCTCCCAATGGTAAAATTGCAGCCTGGTCAACGGAGGTAATTTGCCCCAAGGCACCTAGAGACTGGTGTGAAATTACAATCAAGATTTGAGTCACAGCTCTCCAGACTTTCAATGCACCCAGCTGTCTTCAAATCAAGAGATAAATTTGTTTTAATCTAGAAGATTAAACATGAAAGTTCCATAATATTTCAAGAATATGGTAATCCTCCTCTGAAGATGTGTGATGATTTGCAAACATTGTGTGTCTCCTCCATTAAAGGACTTCAAGAGTCTAATTTAAAGATGAGCATCTTATTCTCTAAGCAGAAAACTGGGAAGTAGATTTGGGTCTATCTTGCCCTGAAACCAAAGCTGAGGATGGCTGAAAAGAATGGAGACTTGATTCATTCCTTAGTCTATTCCAGTCCCCCAGCTTAGGTAGACAAAAATTGCCCTAATGGAGTTTGTAATGATAGCTTAGGGGCAATCAGATAAGACGTCTAAGTAAAAATACAAAGAAGTTGCTTTCTGAAAGGTCATTCCCCATGGCAAGAAACATTCAAATGCAAATAAGCAACTCTTTAAATCACAGGATAATGAGATGTAGCTTCCGTGTGTCACTTTTTGAGTGTCACTTAGAAGCCATTTTGAAACTGAGAAGTTTCCAAATCCACCACATTTTGCTGAAAACTCTGTGATATTGCTGGAAGTTTCCATGCTGGTCCTTGCTTAGGCTTCTTCATCTTTAATTTCACTTCTGGTTAGGAAATAGGAGAGAAGGACAAAAAAAAGTGTATATTTCAGCCAGAATTTTAAAAACATGTCAGACCCTTTAGTTCCGTGTTCAGGACAACAAGGAAATAAGAAAATAGCCAAGAAAATATAGTTTCATGGAATGTGAGTACATGAATGGTCTGGTAGTTTCCACTTGTTTTATTGAAAGTGGAATACTCTCTTGTAATAAAGTCTGGTGGCTTAAAACAGGGTTGTGAAATCTGAAATCAAAATGGGGAACCCATAAGCCTGCTCACCCAGCCTCCCTCTTGCCCTGTCTCTTCTCCTTCTTTCATGCCCCCTCCCACCATTAGAGAAATGTCGCGTTTTCCAGAATGCAGTTTAAAGCCATTGATTTCGTCCAACTCCACATTTTAAAGATGGAGCCACTGAGGCCCAAAAAGATGTGTCTGGCTTGAAATGACACAAAGGATTAGTAACAGCATCAGGACTGGAACAGGCATCTTGACCCCCAGCCTAGAGCTGTCTCCTCTATCAGACTGTTTCTAGAGGCATTGGGAATGTGTTTTGTCTTGAATGACAGGCAGGAATTGTGCATTCCAGAAAATATACAAGCATACCCATGAATGTTCAGTGCAGTCATCCATATGGGGGAAGGAGAAAAGAGAAAACCAACACTGAGTGAGCCCTGCAAGGTTAATCATATTATCGTAATGTTACAGAGGGATTTATAGAGGTAAATGACCAGTCCAAGGTCATTCAGCAGAGAAGCCAAGCCAGAATTTAAAGTCTTTTTCTGGCTTATTCAAATAATATCATAAACTGGAGGTTGCAAATTGGTGGCCTTGCAGAGAAATCTTTCCCACAGACATGTATTTGGTTTGCACCATGTGTAGCTATGCAATCTTGGTCAAGTTAGTTGCTCTGTGCGCTAGTTTCCTCATCTGTAAAATGGATTGTTGGGAGAATTAGTTAATACTGTGCTACTTTTTGTTCCCAGCCAGTGAGAGCTTCACAGCTACTTACCCCTGTATTCCAGCCAGTTCTCTTGGCTACCTTCCTTATGTGGGAACTTGCGGATACATTCTGTATCACCGCTCACTTGCAGAGCTCCTTGCAAGACCCCATATCTAATTTTGTATATAGAATTTTGTGTTCTGTTTCCTTAAAAACTCCTCCCTGCCTTCATCACATAAACTCCAAGACCCACAAAACTTGGATTCACCCTTAGCTAAAAGGCACTCTGAGGGACTAGATGCAGGCCTTCTCTCTCTTCCCAGCTACACTGGGCCATCATTTTTACTCATATGTGGCTGTTGGCTTGTTGGTGTGGGCATAGTCTGTAAGTCATCTCTACTTGAAATTCCAAAGAGAAGCAAAGCGGGAAGGCTTTCTGTTTTGAAGAGCTGGGGAGGGAAGAGAGAGTCATGTGTCTCTCAATCACTGCTCCTCTTATATCTCTCTTCCTTCTCCCCTCTACACCTAAATTAAGAGTCAGGCTTTTCTTTTACTTCCCTATGTTACAGCTTCATGGCTTAGCTGTCTTAGATGGAAGCAGCATCTCCTCTGCAGTATGGGAAGATTCTATGAGATTCTTACTGCGTGCTGAACTTCATAGGTTAAATGGAATTAAGGAAATTTAACAAATTCTTTTTCTCTCCACTAAGCCTATTCTACTCTCTCCTAATCAGGAAAATAAGTCTCAGAGCTGCACTTCAGACAAGAGTCTATAATGGAACACGGCTTAAAGAAAATTAAAATGAGTCAGCTTGATATTTGCAAAATATTACACCATTATATTCTACTTTTTTTTAGAGAAGTCAGAAATTTGGATTGCTATGTGAAATATCCCATTTTAAATGTTGGCTTATAATTTAAAATTTTTTAAATATACAAATAATACACTCTTATGGTGCTAGGAACCAAAAGTGTTCTGAGAGATTTAGAGATAAGTAACAGCCAGACCTCAGGAAGAGCTGTGGTTTGCCTCTAGGCTTTTAGCAAACTTAGGGAGGCCAAGCTACAAGATACACCGCTTGCTGACCAACAGGTTGCTGGGTGTCCAGAGAAGTGAGAGAATAGTGCAAGCACACCAAATGGATCCAAGTTCTCAGGCTTCCTCAGCACCACGATGCCTCATACGCTCCGATGCCATCCTAGGGACACGCACAGAGGTGGAGAGCAGCTATATGAAAGACTTGGCATTTCTTCCCAAAAGAGGTTATCACCTAAAGGAGTTCTATCCATTAGATTCAAATATGTTTTAAACAAAACTGGACATTTAGATATATTAGGTAAATTCTGAGACTGTTAAGAAGAAAGTAAAACAGGGTGCTAGGATAAAAAGTGACTGGAGTTGGGCTACTTTAGATATAGTAGTCTGAGAATATCTTTCTGAGGAGGTGACATTTGAGCTGAAACTTAAATAATGAGCAGGAGCTGTCCGCGCACAAATGTCTGGGCGGAGCATTCCAGGCAGAGGGATCAGCAAGTGTACGTCCTGCAGCAGGAACAAACTTGAAGTGTTTGAGAACAGCAAGGTGCCAATATTACTAGAACTGAGTGAGAGAGGGGCAGGAGATGAAGTCAGAGAAGTAGAGGCCATGGTAAGGATTTTCTATTTTATTCTGTGTATGAGGGAAAGCCATTGGAAAAATTTTTCAAAAAGAGTTCTGTGAACCCTGCGCATACTGTGTGCAGAACGGACCATAATGGAGCAAGAGTGGAATAAGAGGCTTTGCAGTAGTTCGAGTGAGAGATGGCAGTGGTTTCATCTAGGATGTTGGTAGTAGAAATGGTGAAAAGTAGTTGAATTTAGGATATGTTTTGGAGCTTTAGCCAAACATATAAATTCATTGCTGCTGATGAATTGGATCCTGTGAGTGAAAGAAAAAGATGATTTAGCGATGACCCTCGGCTTTTCAGCTGGGACAACTAGATTAATGGCGCTGCTCTTTATTTGAAATGGAGAAGAGTAGAGCAGGTTTGAAGCAGTGGGGCAAAGAAGGAAGCAAGACTAATGTCTTGGACCTGAGATGCCTCTTAGACGTCCAAGTGGAAATGTCAAATGAGCAGGTGGACATTAGAGTCTGAAGCTCAGGAGAGATAACAGGGCTAGAGATAGCAATGTGAGAGTCATCAGTGTAAGCCATAAGGCTGGATAGGATTACCCAGAGAGTAGAAATTAAACTGACCCCTGAAGCACTCCAACATTTATAACTCAGGAAGAGAAAGAGCAGCAGTAAAGTAGCAGGAAAACCAGGAAAGAGTGTGGTCTCAGAAGCCAAGTAAAGAGTGTTTCGGGGCCGGCTCAGTGGCGTAGTGATTAAGTTTGTGTGCTCTGCTTCAGCGGCCCGGGATTCACAGGTTCATATCCCAGGCATGGACCTGCACACGGCTCATCAGGCCATGCTATGGCGGCATCCCATGTACAAAACAGAAGAAGATTTGTATGGATGCTAGCTCAACGACAGCCTTCCTCAAGCAAAAAATAGGAGGATTGACAACAGATGTTAGCTCAGGACCAATCTTCCTCACCAAAAAAAAACGCGTGTTCCGAGAGAGGATTGATTGCCAATTTGTTAAATGTCGTGGAGAGGATAAGTAAGATGAGGCCCAAGAATTGACTATAGAATTGGAAAGTCATTGGTGATCTGGAGCAGAGCCATTTCAGGGGATTGGTATAGACAGAAGCATGCTTGGACTGGGCTAAAGAGAGAACAGGAGGTGAAGAATAGGAGATAAAGAAGACAGTAGGTATAGGCAATTGTCTCAAGAACTTTTGCTATAATGGTCAGAGAAATAGGGTGGTAGATGGAGGGGAATGTGGGTTAAGGCAGTTTTCTTTTTTTTAAGATGGGAGTCATTGAAACATTAAAAATAGTAAAGCATTGGGGCTGGCCCCATGGCTGAGTGGTTAAGTTCACACGCTCCGCTGCAGGCGGCCCAGTGTTTCGTTGGTTTGAATCCTGGGCGCAGACATGGCACTGCTCATCAAACCACGCTGAGGCAGCGTCCCACATGCCACAACTAGAAGGACCCACAACGAAGAATGTACGACTATGTACTGAGGGGCTTTGGGGAGAAAAAGGAAAAAATAAAATCTTTAAAAAAAAAAATAGTAAAGCATCACCAAATACATTGGAAAAGTGGAATGGACAACACAGCATCAAAGACCTTTGCTTCCAAGCCTGCACAAAGTATGGAAATGAGGCTGAGAGAACAGATACAGGCCAGGAAGTGGATAACGGGGTGGGTCAAAAAGAGGAAATCATGCATCCTGGGGTCAAGCCAACTTTAGAAGGCGGTGGTCCATCCAGCATTTAATCCCTGGGGAATGCGTTCTGTAGAGTTGTCGTGGTTACTGGTGTCTTTCTGTGAAGGAAGGTAAGTATCATTGTGCTGCTTCTTCTGTGAAGCTTGTTCTTCAGGGTCTAGAGGTTGAAGTAAAATTCAGGACTAACAACGATGTATTAAAGGTGAGCATACTTCATGCTGAGGAGTTAGATAATTTTGAAATTTCACGGTGAAAAGGTCAAGGACATAACCTGGAAAGTGACAGTAATTGTAAGCCAACTGAATAAACATGAGATATTTTTATTTCCTAATATAATAAGAATATTGTTTTCAATGATACAGAAATTATTTTTCAAAAGTAAAATTGTAAAAGTTTATATTTAAAAATCACCTCCCGGGCCAGCCCAGTGGCACAGCAGTTAAGTGCACACGTTCCGCTTTGGAGGCCCAGGGTTCACTCGTTCGGATCCTGGGTGCGGACATGGCACCTCTTGTTAAGCCATGCTGTGGCAGGCATCCCACATATAATGTAGAGGAAGATGGACATGGATGTGAGCTTAGGGCCAGCCTTCCTCAGCAAAAAGAGGAGGATTGGAGGCAGTTAGCTCAGGGCTAATCTTCCTTGAAAAATAAAAAAAATTTTAAAAATTAACATAAAATAAAATAAAAATCACCTCCCCCCCCAAAAAGAATATATATTTGCTTGAATATGCATTTTAAAAATCTGGAAAGATATGCAGAAAATGGACAGTAGTTACCTATTTGGGGCCAGATCAAGGAAGATACGGGAGGAATAATCTTCATTCTATAGCTTTTTAAAATTTTGAATTATGTAAGTGTATTACTTTTTTAAAAAATTAAATAATCTTAAATTCCCTCAAAATCCTGATTAAAATAATAGAGCTAAAATAAATGAGAAAATAATGGTATAATAAACAAAAAAAATCCAGCATATTTTAAATAGGTTTGGAACAAACATTCTTTCTCATGCTTTTCATATGAAAAGCAATTTTTTACTTACAAGATAGTTTCACATGCATTATTCACCTTTCCTGTTAGGTAGAGAACATTTTGTCCACATTATTCTAAGGAGAGGAAGTACTCTCAGAGTTTAAGTAACCAGCCCAAGGCCACATAGCAGAGGAGTTTGAGAGACATCTCTGCTGTCTGATGCCACATGTAGATGATTTCACACTGGGATGTAGTGCAGAGTGGGGAGAAAACAGAGAGGAGGTTAGATACTCCAGAACACGGGTTCCAAATGCAAATACATACAGTGGGTAGTAGGTAGCATAAATGCATAAAAGGAGCCAAGTAGAATAGTGGAAAGCTCACGGCCACTCAAAAGCAGAGACAGCCACTACTCACTCTAGGAGATTCTAGCCATGAGGGGATGCCGGCTCAGAGTTTCCAGATACTAAAATTATAAACTCAGAAATTGGATTCTTATTTGAAATTTCTCAAGGTTTAAAAATTTTTCATTGTGGCAAAACACACATAACAAAAATTTTACCATCTGAAACACTTTTTTTTCCTTTTTCTCCCCATAGCCCCCCAGTACATAGTTGTATATTCTTCGTTGTGGGTCCTTCTGGTTGTGGCATGTGGGATGCTGCCTCAGCGTGGCTTGATGAGCAGTGCCATGTCTGCGCCCAGGATTCGAACCAACGAAACACTGGGCCACCTGCAGCGGAGCACGTGAACTTAACCACTGGGCCATGGGGACAGCCCCAACATTTTTAAGTGTACAATTCAGTAGTGTTAAGTATATTCATCTTGTTGTACACCCAATCTCCAGAACTTTTCCATCTTGCAAAATTCTATACCCATTAAACAAAAGCTCTCCATTTCCTCCTCTCCAGAACCTGGCAACCACCATTCTACTTTCTGTTTCTGTGAATTGAACTACTTTAGATACCTTGTATAGGTGGAAACATATAATATTTCTCTTTGTGTCACTGGTCTATTTCACTTAGCTTTATATCCTCAAGGTTCATCCATGTTATGGCATGTGTCAGAATTTTCTTCCTTTTTAAGACTGAATAATATTCCACTGTATATATATACCACATTCTGTTTATCCATTCATCCACTGATGGACACTTGGGTTGCTTCCAACTTTCGATTGTTAATAATGCTGCTATGAATATAGATGTACAAATATCTCTTTGAGACTCTGCTTTAAATCTTTAGGATATATACCGAGAACTCAATTTTTAAAAACAGCTTTGCTTATATATAAGTTACATATCATATGATTCACCCATTTAAAATGTACAATTCAATGGATTTTACTATATTCACAGATATGTGCAACCATCACCACACTTTCAGAGCATTTACATTATTTCAAAAGATACCCTTTAACTATCACTCTCCTATCTGCCCTTCCAGCTCCCCACCTCAGCCCCAAGCAACTACTAATCTACTTTCTGCATCTACAGATTTCCCTATTGTGGACATTTCATATGAATAGAATCACGTAATACGTAGTCTTTATGAATGGCTTCTTTCATTTAGCATACTGTTTTCAAGGTTCATCTATGTTATAACATGTATCAGTACTTCACTCCTCTTTATGGCTGAATAGTATTCCTTTATGTGGATATACCATGAAATTTCCAGATATTTGAGTGCTGTCAATTAAGCCAAATAGTTTTAAACTTTCCACATATACCAACAAGAAGCACCTGCAAAGCCCCCAGTTTGCAACATCTCCATTAGCTTCAAATAAATATCACCTAACAGAATTGTAAAGTAAAGAATAACAAACAGCAAGAAGGGAAGGCTTACAGGAAAATTTTGAGAGAAAAAAACATTGAAAACACAGAGAGGCACATACCTGGCAGGTCAACACAATCCACCCTTTTTGTAGCCTCATCTGAACAGCAGGGGCAGCCTGGAGACACAGCAGACTCCAACTCCTGGGATGGAAAAGAGAAAATTGTATGGAAAAGAGCATTTATTTTCTCCCAGGCACTGGATGTCTGTCCTCCTCAATTTCAAATGCTCTGATCTTGGACAGCTGCATCCGAGATCGAACATAAAGTGGGTACTTCCAAGAGTGAGGCAAATAGGCAAATTTTATGCAGTCTGTGAAAACCTTAACTAAAGCAGATTGAAAGAGTTTCTGGGCATGCTGGCTTCTGCATGGAAGTTCATGCCATCCGGAAATACTCAATAGGCCCAGAGAACTAGGACTTTTATCTTTTTCCTCTATTTCTAACCAGGTGCCCACAGCCAAGCCCTATGGAACAATAATGTAATGGTTAATTTTATGTATTAACTTGGTGAGACCATGAGGCTCAGATATTTGGTCAAAACCTTATTCTGGATATTTCTGGGAGAGTGTTTTTTGGATGATATTAACACAAATCAGTGGACTATGAGTAAGCAGATTGCCTTCCATAATTTGGGTGGGCCTCATCCAATCAGTTGAAGGCCTCAATAAAACAAAGACTGACACCCTCTCACCCCCAGAAGCACGAAGGAATTTTACCAGTTGACACCCTGGAGACTTGAACTGCAACACTGACTCTTCCTTGGGTCTCCAGCCTACCAACCCACCCTGCAGATTTTGGACTTGCCAGCCTCCGTTATTGTGTGAGCCAATTTCTTAAAATAAAACTCTTTCTCTATATCTACACATCCTATTGTTTCTATTTCTCTGGAGAACCCTGACTAATACAGGTAATAAGCAGGCAGTGATTACTTTTCCAAAGGAAGGAAGAGGCATTATCATTTTTGAACATCCACTGTGTGCCAAACACTATTTTTCCTAATTGCTGATAACTGGCAGATTTTCTTCTTATTATAAAGGCAATAACATATTCCTTAAAGAAAATTTAAAGCACTCACAAGCAGAAAAGGAAGGAAATTAAAAGCCAATACATCACCATTGCCCAAAGTAGATGATCATTGGCGAATTTTTTGTTACTTTTTATGTCTTTCACATTTATCTCCTGATTTTTTCACTTAATGTAACATAAACACATTACCGTGCTGATAAAGATTAAGTTACAGCATTTTTGATGGCTTCATATATTCTGGTGTGTGGCTCTACCATATATTTTGTTAACCAGTCTCCTTTTATGCGACATTTAGGTGGTTTCCAGTTGTTTGCTCTTAGAAGCAATGTTACAGTAAACATCCTTTTACACACAGCTTTGTGAACATCTTAAATATTTCCTTAGGATAAATTCCTAGATGTAGAATTGCTGAGTGAAAGGTTATGGCTTTTGATGCATGCTGCCAGATTGCCTTCCAGAAAGATATCAATTACACTTTCACCAGCAGTGTCTGCTTACCGCAAGCTTCCATCCTACGTACTACGTTTTTTAAAAATAATAAAATATAACTTGCATACCGAAAAGTACTCAAATTACAAGTATATAGCTCAACGGATTTTTTAAATTGTGGTGAGATACATATAATATAAAATTTACCATCTTACCATTTTTAAGTGTACAATTCATTGACATTAAGTACATTCACATTGTTCTGCATCCATCACCACCATCCAATTCAGGAATTCTTTTTATCTTGCAAAACTGAAACTCTGTACCAAGTAAACAGTAACACTCTATTGCTTGATGAATTTTTAAGACATCAAACCAGCTCCCAGGGGCCAGCCTGGTGGCACAGCAGTTAAGTTTATGCGCTCTGCTTCGGTGGCCTGGGGTTCACTGGCTCGAATACTGGGTGCAGACCTATGCACCGTTTTATCAAGCCATGCTGTGGCAGGCATCCCATGTATAAAGTACAGGAAGATGGGCATAGATGTTAGCTCAGAGCTAATCTTCCTCAAAAATAAATAAATAAATAAATATTTTTTTTAAAAAACCAGCTCCCAGATCAATAAATGAAGCTCCCTGAAGCCCCCTTAGCATCTCCTTCTAGTAACTAAACCAACACACAACAGGGTGACTTCGACTTCCAGCTAGGTTCTGTTTCCAATAATGCCAATTCGATAAAATAATGGTATCTTACCATTAACTTAATTTCTTTGAATTATTTAAGAAGACTGAATTCTTTAAAATATGACTTTTGACTATTTGCATTCTTTCTTTAGGAATTGGTATCACATTATCTTATTTAATCCTCACAAACCCCAGTAAGAGAAAATCAACAAATGCAAGAGTTCATTCTTTGAAAAGATCAACAAAATTGACAAACCTTTAGCTAGGGTTAGCTAAGGAAAGAGAGAGAAGACTCAAATAACTAAAATCAGAGATGAAAGTGGGGACATTACTACCAATTCTACAGAAATAAAAAGGATCATAAGAGAATACTATGAACAATTATATACCAACAAATTTGATAACCTAGATGGAATGAACAAATTTTAAAGACACATAACCTACAAAGACTGAGTAATGAAGAAATAGAAAATCTGAACAAACCTAACTAGTAAGGAGCTTGGATCAGTAATAAAAAAAAATACTTCCAACAAAGAAAAGCCCAGGACCAGATGGATTCACTGGTGAATTCACCAAACATTTACAGAATTAACTTCAATCCTGCTCAAACTCTTCCAAAAAATTGAAGAGGAGAGACTACTTCCTGACTTATTCTATGAGGTCAACATTACCTTGATAACAAAGATACTACAAAACAACAACTCATAGACCAATATCTCTTATGAAAACTGAAGCAAAAATCATCAACACAATACTAGCAAACTGAATTCAACAGCATATTAAAAAGATTATGCATATGACCAAGTGGGATTTATTCCTGGAATGCAAGGATGGTTCAACACATGAAACCTGACCAATGTAATACACCATATTAACAGAATTAAGGGGGAAAAAAACACCTGGTCATCTCAATTGATGCTGATAAATCATCTGACAAAATATAATACCCTTTCATAATAAAAACACTCAACAAACTAGGAATAGAAGAACACTATCTCAACATAATAAAGGCCACATATGAAAACACACAGCAAGTGTCATACTCAATGGTGAAAGAGTGAAAGAGTTTCCTCTAAGAACAGGAATAAGGCAAGGATGCCCACTTTCACTACTTATACAATGTAGTAATGGAAATTCTAGACAGTGCAATTAGGCCAGAAAAAGAAATAAAAGGCCTTCAAATTGGAAAGGAAGATGTAAAATTTTCTCTGTTCACAGATAATATGTTTGTATTTGTAGAAAACCCTAAAGACTCCACAAAAACTGTTAGATCTAATAAATGAATTTAGCAAAGTAGCAGGATACAAAGTCAACAGACAAAAATCAGTTGCATTTCAACTCAATCACAAAACATCAAACAACCCAATCAAAAAATGGGCTGGAGACATGAACAGACATTTCTCCAAAGAAGATATACTGATGGCCAATAGGCACATGAAAAGATGCTCATCATCGCTGATCATCAGGGAAATGCAAATCAAAACTACACTAAGATATCACCTTACACCCGTTAGAACGACAAAAATATCTAAAACTTATAGCAACAAATGTTGGAGAGGTTGCGGAGAAAAAGGAACCCTCATACACTGCTGGTGGGAATGCAAACTGGTGCAGCCACTATGGAAAACTGTATGGAGATTCCTCAAAAGACTAAAAATAGAACTACCATACGATCCAGCCATCCCACTACTGGGTATTTATCCAAAGAGCCTGAAGTCAGCAATCCCAAAAGTCCTGTGCACCCCAATGTTTATTGCAGCACTGTTTACAATAGCCAAGACGTGGAAGCAACCTAAGTGCCCATCAACAGACGAATGGATAAAGAAGATGTGGTACATACATACAATGGAATACTACTCAGCTGCAAAACAGAACAAAATCATTCCATTTGCAATAACATGGATGGACCTTGAGGGAATTATGTTAAGTGAAATAAGCCAGTGAGAGAAGGACAATCTGTGTATGACTCCACTCATATGAGGAATTTAAAACTATGGACCAAGAACAGTTTAGTGGATACCAGGGGAAAGGTGGGGTGGGGGGTGGGCACAAAGGGTGAAGTGGTGCACCTACAACATGACTGACAAACATTAATGTACAATTGAAATTTCACAAGATTGTAACCTATCAATAACTCAATAAAAAAAAATCAGTTGAATTTCTATACACTAATAATGAACAATCTGAAAAGGAAATTACAAGAAAACAGTTCCATTTACAATAGCATCAAAAAGAATACAATACCTAGGAATTAATTTAACCAAGGAGATGAAACACTTGTACAATGAAAACTAAAAAACATTTCTGAAAAAAATTAAAGAAGACATAAATAAATGGAAACACATCCCACATTCATGGATTTGAAGACCTAATATTGTTAAGATGTCAATACTACCCAAAGCAATCTGCAGATTCAATGCAATCCCTACCAAAATCCTAATGATTTTTTTTGTAGAACTAGAATAACCCATCCTAAAATTCATATAGAATCTCAAAGGACCTTGAGTAGTCAAAATAGTCTTGAAAAGGAAGAACAAAGATGAAGGATTCACAGTTCCTGATTTTAAAACTTACTACAAAGCTACAGTAATCAAAACAGTGTGGTACTGGCATGAAGACAGACCAATAGAATAGAAAGCTCAGGAAAAAACTCTTGCATATATGGTAAATGATTTTGACACAGGTGTGCCAAGGCCATTCAATGGGAAAAGGACAGTCTTTTCAGCAAATGGTGTTGGGAAAACTGGATATCCACATGCAAAAGAATGAAGGTGGACCTTATCTTACACTATATATAAAAAATTAACTCAAAATAGATCAAAGACCCAAACATAAGAGCTAACACTATAAAATCCTTAGAAGAAAACACAAGGGGAAAACTTCATGACACTGGATTTGGCACCATTTCTTGGATATATCATCAAAAGCACAGGCAATGAGAGAAAAAATAGATAAGTTGGACTTCATCAAAATTTAAAACTTTTATGCATCAAAGGATACTATCAACAGAGTAAAAATCCAACCCACAGAGTGGGATAAAATATTTGCAAATCATGTATCTAATAAGATATTCGTATCCAGAGTATATAAAGAATTATATAAAGAACTCCTACAACTCAACAACAACGATAAAACCAACCAGTTAAAAAATGAGCAAAGAACTTGAATAGACATTTCTCCAAAGATTATGTCCAATAAGCATAGGAAAAGAGGCTCAACGTCACTGGTCATTAGGGAAATGCAAATAAAAACCACAATAAGATACCACTTCACTCACATTAGGATGGCTATTATAAAAAACAAAACAAAAAGTACCATGTGTTGGTGAAAATGTGGAGAAATTGGAACCTGTATGCATTGCTAGTGGGAATGTAAATGGTGCAGCCACTGTGGAAAAGGGTATGGCAGCTCTTCAGCATATCTACTTCTGGATATATACCCAAAAGAAGTGAAAGCAAGGACTTGAACAGATCCTTGCATACTCATGTTCATAGCAGCTTTATTCATAATAGCTAAAAGGTGGAAGCAACCCAAGTGTCTATTGAAAGATGAATGGACAAATAAAATGTGGTATATCCACATAATGGAATATTATTCAGCCTTTAAATGGAAGGAACTTTTGACACATGGTACAACATGGATGAACGCAGGAGAATTATGCTATGTGAAATAAGCCAGTCACAAAAGGACAAATATTGTATGATTCCACTTATATGAAGTATCTGGAGTAGTCCAATTCAAAGAAACAGGAAGTAGAAGGATGATTGGCAAGGGCTGAGGGAAAAGGGAGTGGAGATTTAGTGTTTCATGGGTACAAAGTTTCAGTTGGGGAAGACAGAAAAGTTCCGAAGATGGATGATCGTGATGGTTGTACAACAATATGAATGTACTTAGTGCTAGAGAACTGTACACTTAAAAATGGTTAAAATAGGAGCCACCTCGTGGCCGAATGGTTCAGTTTGCATGCTCCACTGCAGCGACCCAGTGTTTCACCAGTTCGGATCCTGGGCGCAGACATGGCACCGCTCATCAAGCCATGCTGAGGCGGTGTCCCACATGCCACCACTAGAAGGACCCACAACTAATAATATACAACTATGTACCGGGGGGCTTTGGGGAGAAAAAGAAAATAAATAAAATCTTTTAAAAAATCGTTAGAGGCCAGCCCAGTGGCACAGGGGTTAAGTTCCCCTTCGGAACATTCCGCTTCGGCAGCCCGGGGTTCACCGGTTCGGATCCCAGGTGCGGACATGGCACCACTTGGCACGCCATGCTGTGGCAGGCGTCCCATGTATAAAGTAGATGAAGATGGGCACAGATGTTAGCAGGGAGTCTTCCTCAGCAAAAAGAGGAGGATTGGATTAGTTAGCTCAGGGCTAATCTTCTTCTTCAAAAAAAAGGTTAAAATAATAAATTTATGTTATGTATATTTTACTACAATATAAAAAACAGTGAGGTAAACAACTTTCCCATTTTATAGATGAGAAATTAAGGTCTATCAAGATTATCTGACTTTACACATTTAGGAAGTGGAAATAGTATTCAAATCCAAGGCTTTTCAACATCCACACTTATGTTCTTTCCACTACATCAGTTTTTGTTTGTTTGTTTATTTGTTTCTTAAGGTACAACTTAGATACAGTGAGGGCCTGACCCAGTGGTGTGGTGTTAAGTTCACACTCTCCACTGTGGCAGCCCGGGGTTCCCAGGTTCAGATCCTAGGTATGGACATACACACCACTCGTCAAGCCAGGCTCTGGCAGCATCCCGTACACAAAATAGAGGAAGATTGGCACAGATATTAGCTTTGGGACAATCTTCCTCACCAAAAAAAAAAAAAATTAGATACAGTGAAATGCATAGATCTAAAGTCTACAATTTAATGAGTCGATAAATTTATATACCCATGTAACCACCACCCCAATCAAGATAAGGCACATTTCCATGAACCCAGAGAGTGCCCTCATGCCCCTTTCCACTCAATCCCCATCCCCTTTATGTCTAATTATCCTGATTTCTAGTGTCATAGATTAGTTTTACCTGTTCTGCAATTTCATGTCAATGGAATCATTCAGATGTACTCTTTTGTGTCTGACCTCTTTGGCTCCATGTAATGTTTTTGATTTTCATCCACATCATTGCTAGTATCACTAACTCATTCTTTTATTGCTGAGTAATATTCCATTTTGTGAGTATGCCACAGTTTGTTTTTTCTTTCTCTCATTGACAGACATTTGAGTTGTTTCCACTTGTTGGCTCTTATGAATTGCTACTATAAACATTTTTTCACAAGTCTTTGTATGGATATATTTTTCTTGTCAGTCAATGGGACAGTAGCAAACTTGATGTAAGCAATTGAAAATTTGTTCATGTGTTTTCTCTTCCTTTCTCTAATTTTGCCACTACTGTGAGGACAAACACAGGCTAGCCTGCCGGAAGATGAGAGACCACGTGGAGTGGAGCCAAGCCAACGCAGCTAACCCAACAGGTGTTTATGGATTCATGAACAAGTCCGAGTGAGATTAGCCTAGCCCAGCCCAGGTCAACAGAACTGCCCAGGTGACACATAGAGTCATGAAAATAATAAAAGGAGGTTCCTTTATGCCGCTGAGTTTTGGGATGGTTTGTTATACAGAACTGACAGTAGCAATAATTTATACACATCTAATTTTCTATTGCTATGTAACAAATTACTGAAAATTTGGTGGATTAAAACAATACAAATTTGTTATTTCACAGTTTCTGTAGGTCAGAAATCTGGGCACGGGTTAGCTGGGTCTTTGGCTCTGTTCTTGTCAAGCTGAAATCAAAATGTTAGCCAAGACTTTGATCTCACCTGAGGTTCAGGGTCTTCTTCCAAGCTCACTGGTTGCTGGCTGAACTCAATTTCTTCCACTCATAGGACTGAGGCCCTCGCTCTTACAGGTCACCTACCATTTTATGCCCCATGACCCACTCTACAACATAGTAGTTTGCTTTTTCAAGGCCAACAAGTGAGGATCTCCGGTGCTTCAAATCTCTGTGACTTCTTCCATCTCTGACCTCTAGACTCCTTTTTAAAGAGCACAGCTGATTAGGTCAGGCCCACCCAGGATAATCTCTGTTTTGATTACCTTAAAGTCAGCTGATTAGGGACCTTATTACAGCTCCAAAATCTTCTCACTTTTGCCATATACGGTAACCTAATCACAAAATTGTATCCCATGATATTTACAGGTCCATCCATAACTTACAGGGAGGGGATTTTATAGTGTGTGTACACCAGGGGATGGAATTCTTGGGAGCCAACTTAGAATTCTGCCTACCACACTGTCCAAACCCAAGATACACAAACAGTTTTGAGTATTCTTAAAGTACTGTGTTGAAACTTCTTCTCTATACTTTTTTTTTTAGGAAGATTAGCCCTGAGCTACCCACTGCCATTCCTCCTCCTTTTGCTGAGGAAGACTGGCCCTGAGCCAACAGCTATGCCTATCCTCCTCCTCTTTATACGTGGGCCACCCACCACAGCATTGCTTTTGCCAAGCAGTGCCATGTTCACACCAGAAATCCGAACCAGCAAACCCCAGGCTGCCGAGAAGCAGAACATGCGAACTTAACCGCTGTGCCACCGGGCCAGCCCCACTTCTGTATATTTTTATAGCTTCTTTGCATTGAGATTGTAGAATGTTCATTACAATTTTTTTTTTTTTTTTCTGAAGAAGATTCCTGAGCTAACATCTGTGCCAATCTTCCTCTATTTCGTATCTGCCCCAGCATGGCCGCCGACAAGGGGTGTAGGTCCGTGCCTGGGAACTGAACCCAGGCTGCTGAAGCAGAGCCCGCAGAACTTAACCACTAGGCCACAGGACCGGCCCCATTACAACTATTTTAATAGCTTCCTCACTGGTCTCCCTGCCTCCAATTTTTCAGACTTTTCATAGACCACCTTCAGAATTATATTCTTAAAAACCGTTCTAATGTTGCACTCGGCCTCTAAATCACCAGTTCTCCAGCTCCTTGTATCAGGACCACTTTACACTCTCAAACATTGCTAAGCTTTTGTTCATGTATATTTACCATATTTGAAATTAAAACTGAAAAATTTTTAAATATTTATTAGTTTACTTAAAATTATAGCAATATATGCCTTATTTTATAAGAAATAACTATATTATCCAAAACAAAAAAGTTTTGAGAAAAGTGGAATGTTTTACACTTTTCTAAACCTCTTTCATGTCTGGGTTAATAAAAAAACAGCTGGATTCTCATATCTTCCGCATTCAGTCTATTGTGATATGCTGGTTTGGCTGAAGACTGTGAAAAAAATCTGGCCTCACATAGATACATTATTGGAACAGAGAGAAGTATTTTCAAAGTCTTCTTGAATGTGGATATTCTTCTTTGCTATTACACCAATAGTCAACATATAGTAGTTTATTAAAGGTTAGTTTCAGGGTGGAATCTGAAACTATATCAATGAATTCTGTATTATGTTGCATTAAAATCCATCGATCTATCTTGTATCTTGAATGGATGTTCTACTCATGAATAATTTTACAACACCATGCATCGGTCACTTGGAAAATATTGGTTCGCTATTTATATTGATCTTCCAATTGCTGACATGTTTCATTCCAGAATATCAAAAATCTCATTCATTCATGTCACTGCCAATCTTCTTACAAAAGTCTTCAAGTCTTGCAGAGCTGTCAAGGTCATGATGGTAGACACAGGTTTTCTAAAATTCTAACTTTATGTGAAAGCTTGAATTTTATTATTGGCAGCAAATACTGTCAGTTTTTTTTCCATGAAGTAATAGTCTCATTTCATTCAATGTTGAGAAAATGTCTGCCAAATACCCGAATCTGTACAACCAGTGTTTGTCTGTCAATCATTCTTTCAAGTAAAAATGGTGTTCCATGAAAAAAGCAGCTGGATCGGCTCCCAACTCAAACAATCCCACAAGTGCTTTTCCTTGAAATAAACCTCCTACTTTGACATGCAGCTTAAGGGCTTTATGCCTTCGTCACATTTCATCACACAGAACATTTAAAAGATATGTACTTGAGATTTAACAAAATTAAAATTAATAATTTTTACTGCTTCATCAAGAAGATTTGTTTTACTGTGGTTGTGTGGTGGCAAAGAATACAGATTCAGTTTGAGCCCACTGTCCCATAGGGAGAGCAGATAACCCACTACTGATTTGCAACATTAATCAAATGTTAACACAGTTAAAAACCAAATAACAATGTAAAATAGTGCAGTCACTATGGAAAATAGTATGATGGCTCCTCAAAAAATTAAAAATGGAGCAGCTGACCCAGTGGCATAATGGTTAAGTTCCCATGCTCTGCTTTCGGCAGCCTGGGGTTAGCAGGTTCGATCCTGGGCATGGACCTACACACCACTCATGAAGCCATGCTGTGGTGGCAACCCACATACAAAATAGAGGAAGATTGGCATGGGTGTTAGCTCAGAGACAACATTCCTCAAGCAAAAAGAGGAAGACTGGTTACAGATGTTAGCCCAGGGCCAATCTTCCTAACAAAAAAATTAAAAAATAAATAGAAATAGAATTACCATATGATCTATCAACCCCACTTCTGGGTACATATCCAAAAGAATTGAAATCAGGACCTCAAAGAGATATTTGTATACCCGTGTTCAATAAAGAGATATCTGTACACCCATGCAGCATTATTCACAATAGCTAAGGGGTAGAAGCAACCCAAATGTCCATTAACAGATGAATGGATAAACAAAACGTGGTATATTGATACAATGGAATATTAATTAGACTTAAAAAGGAAGGAAATTCTGACACATGCTATAACATGGAGAACTTTGAAGAATTATGCTAAGTGAAATGGGCCAGTCACAAAAAGACAAATACTGCGTGATTCCACTTATATGAGGTATCTAAGGAAGTCCAATTCGTAGAAAGAAGAAACAGAATAGTGGTTGTCAGGGGCCAGAGGAAGGGGGAAATGGGGATTTCTTGTTTAATAGGTATAGAGTTTCAGTTTTGCAAGATGAAAAAGTTCTGGAGGGGCCCCCACTGTGGCCGAGTGGTTAAGTTCACACGCTCCACTTTGGCAGCCCAGCATTTCGCCAGTTCAGATCCTGGGTGTAGACATGGCACTGCTCATCAAGCCAGACTGAGGTGGCGTCCCACATGGCACAACCAGAAGGACCTACAACTAGAATATACAACTATGTATTGGGGGGCTTTGGGGAGAAGAAGAAGAAGAAGAAAACAGATTGGCAACAGGTGTTAAGTCAGGTGCCAATCTTTAAAAAAAAAAAGAAAAAGTTCTGGAGACGGATGATAGTGATGGTGGCACAACACTACTAAACTGTACTCTTAAAAATGGTTAAGATGGTAGATTTTGGGGCTGGCCCAGTGGTGCAGCAGTTAAGTTTGCACACTCGGCTTCGGCAGCCCGGGGTTAGCCAGTTCAAATCTTGGGCGCAGACCTATGCGTTGCTCCTCAAGCCATGCTGTGACAGGCATCCCACATATAAAGTAGAAGATGGGCATGGATGTTAGCTCAGGGCTAAACTTTGCAAAAAAAAAAAAAAAAAAAAAAGATGGTAGATTTTATGGTATGTGCTTTTTACCATAATTTTTTAAAGGCAAATAACGTATTATTATTATTAAAATAGTTTTGACCTCATAGACCCTCTGAAAAGGTCTCAGGGACTCCCATGGCCCACACCTTGAGAACTGTTGCTCTAAACCATGTGTTGGCTCCCCATCGCTTTCAGAATTGAGTCCACACTCCACAGCACGGCCATCAAGACCATTGATGATCTGGCCTCATTTCCCCTCTCTGCCTCTGCCTTCTCTGTGCTCCAACCACCCGGACAGTGGCTGTTCCCCAAACACGAAATGCACTTTCACTCTTCTGTGGCTTTGCTCAAGCAACATTCTATGGACTGCCTTCTTATTCTATTTAATCTACTCATCCTATAGGTTCCGGCCCAAATATCTGTCCTCGCCAAGTCAGGACAAAATTCCCCTTCCTGTGTGCTCGCTGGACATTTTGCTTGTACCTTCACCTTCTCATTTATTTCCTTTCTTTTATATTATGTTCATTTGTGTGTCTGTCTTGCCCTTAGATCGTAAAACTTCCAGAATAAGAAATGGTTTCCCTTACAGCATACTCAGCACAGCACCTTCTTGAGTGAACCTGGGCAAGTTAGCTGCCCTCCTAACTTCACTTTCCCTATCTGTAAAATAAGGATAATGGCACCCATCTTGCAAGTACCTGGGAAAATTCAACAAGGTCATGTCTGTGGATGCCTCGACTAGTGCCAGGCACATTGTAGGCCCTCAATAAATGGGAAGATCCTTTCTCCCTTCCGTATGTGTTGAATGAACAGACAAATCAACAGATTTGAATAGGGAAGCTGGGTAAACTTCACAACAAGGGGATTTAGAGAAATATATGTCATCTTGATAATGGTTATTAATTAATAATACTAGGATTGTGAAATCCTAACAGTTGTTGCTGGAACATCTGGAGCAAATCTTTTGTTTCAAGGAAAATCTAGTCTTCTCTCCACAGTCCTCTGACTTTCCTCCTGCAGGTTTGATGTCATGAGTCTTTTTAGGCTTCCCCAGAGAACCCTGGGCACTCAGAAGTTGGTAGAATGACATTTTAGGCTGTAGCTTCAAGTCAGACAAAATCTATGAGATATTCAAAATTCAATGAGATATTTAAAATATTCAAAATAAATCATCGTCTCACTCTAGGAATACATAGAATGCAAATTTCTAAGATTCCTCCAAATTCCAAAATCTTTAAAGCTCAAAATTTTAATGGAAGACATGAACATATTCTATGATCCTATCAAATTCAATGGTTTTAGAAATTAGAAAGAAATGACATAGACATATCTCAAGAACCAAAGAAATTCAAAATTCATTCGATTAATTAACATGAATAGAAGGTGAGAAGAGGGAAAAGTGTGGAAATGTGTATATTTAACGTGAGTTGTGTGATCATACTCCACTTGAAGTTAAGGAGTCATTGCTAGAATAACTTTAAAGAGGGTTCAGTATGTCTGTGGTCATTCATAATCTCAGTAAATGCCTCCCTTCCTGGTCTGCATCCTGTTAACTCTGGGAAGTTTTAGAATTTAACACAGAAAAGTTTAAGAGAATCAAACTATATTATTGCTATTTGTGCGTTAAGAAGGAATCTGCACAATTGGTATTTCATATACTTTTATGTTAAGAGAAATTCTCTCCAGACTGCAAGAGCCTCCCAAAGTGCCCAGCATGATGGAGGAAAAGAGGCTCACTCTAAGGCACATTAGCTGGCAGTTTCAGATTACAAGCTATGAAAAGCAATTCCTAAAAGTTCCCAAGAGGGGAAAAATAGATGACCTTCCGAAATTAGTATGTAACAGTGGAAGCTAGAAGACAGTGGAGCAAGACTTTCCAAATTCTGAGGAAAAAAAATGGGATGTCAACCTAGTTTTCTTCAGTTTACCATACTATTAAGTGTAAGGATAGAATTAAGACATTTCCAGTCTACAAGGATTCAGTAAATTTACCTTACATGCCTCCTTAGTAGAGAAACTACTAGAGGATGTGCTCCAGTAAAATAAGGGAATAAACCTAGAAAGAGGTTGAGATAAGATGAGGGAAACAGAAGATATAGCATAGGAAAACGGTGAAAAGATATTCTATGGTAATAGCTCACAGCAGATCTAGAATTCCAGCTCTTACTCCAGAACAGAGCAACAGAAGGCTCTGGAACAGAGATGTCTGGGGGAATATAAGGAAATTGGTAGAATATCTTGACCAGTTGAAAAGTAATGTTGATAAACATATAGCAGATCCCAGGGAACACATAAAGATAGATAATTTCATAAATATTGAAAACTAAGCAAATAAAAAAGTGAAGCAATAACTGTAGGAAAAACAACGACAACAAAAGGAGAAAAGTTAAATCACAATCGTAGTACACTACACAGCAGAGAAGCGAATAAAGCTTATGAAACTATAATAATGCAAATATCGGTTACTGATTTAAGAAACAATTGTGATACTGGGAGAAGGAAGAGAGGAAGCAGGAGAGGTGAGTGTAAGGAGTTAAATCCTCCCTTACCATTATGGGAAATCCATGAACAGTGTCTGAAATTGAAAAATCAAGAAATAGCAGTATGAGCATAAAAATAGATACCAGAAAAACATACAGGTAACATAGTCGACATTCCAGGGAGTGGAACTAGTGGGTAGGGACTGGTGGGTAAAGGACTACTAGGTTTCATGATAAGCCTACTCATACTGATGTCTAATTATACATATGTATAAAATTTTTATGTTAATTTTTAAAAATTATAAATGATGCTGCAGTAAACATATCTATGCAGATATCTATATCTATATATATATATCTTTTCACTCACTTCTGATTATGCCCTCAAAATCAATCCTGAGAAGTAGCATTTCAGGGTCAGAGGGCATACACATGTTCAAGGCCTTTGATCCTGGTTTCGCAATAACTCTCCAGCAGCGCTAGGCTGATTTGCACTCCTCTCAGCAGAGGGCTAGCCTGGCCCATCACCTCCCCACTGGATTGTCAGCAATTCCAAACCCAGTTGAACAGCTTACTCTCATTTGCCTTCTGAGTCATTCCTCTGCCTTCTTTTAGAAACTGAGATTTTGAGCTGGGAAGGTTGTTGGGCCAAAGAGAAGCCTGGACCAGGAATTCTATTCTGGCTCTGCTCCTGCCTGACTATGTGGTTTTAAACACATCTCTCCCTTTCTCTGGCCTCAGGTTTAGCATTTGTAAAGTGAGGAGCCTGGACCAGAACTGTGCTCCTCAACATGTTTACCAGTAAGCCCCCTCTCTTGAACACCATGTTTTTATCTAATAAACAAATCACATTTGCTAAGAAATTATTTATTCTCTTTCCTGGTGTATTACTCACGCAAGATGAAAGTCCGTGAGGATTTCTGAATAGCAGGGGAGAGAGACCTCTTGCAACCAAACTGAATTAATAAAATCAAGTCAAGAGAATTTTATTACCCAGCTTGCACAGCCTGACTGAAGCAAATCGTAAACTATGTTGGAATCCTCACGGGCCCCCTTGGCTGTTTTCAGATTCCCCAGTGTGAATGGGGTGGGTTAACTCTCTCAGATCCAATAATCCATTTTCTCTACTTATACCTCCACCATCATCCGAATTTATTTTGTCAAAAAACAGACACACAGATCAATAGAACAGAGTAGAGAGCCCAGAAATAAACCCACACATACAAGAACAGCTAATTTATGACAAAGGAGCCAAGAACATACAATGGAGAAAGGAAAGTCTTTCAACAAATGGTGTTGGGAAGACTGAAAAGCCACATGCAAAAGAATGAAACTAGACACTATTTTATACCAGACACAAAAATTAACTCAAAATGGATTAAAGATTTAAATGTAAGACCTGAAACCATAGAATTCCTAGAAGAAAACATAGACAATACACTGTGACATTGGTCTTGGCACTATTTTCTTGGATATGTCTCCTCAGGCAAGGGAAACAAAAGCAAAAGTAAGCAAATGGGATTACATAAAACTGAAAAGCTTCTGCACAGCAAAGGAAACCATCCGCAAAATGAAAAGACAATCTACTGAATGGGAGAAGATATTTGAAAACCATATATTCCATAAATAACATCTGAAGTAATAAAGAACTTATACAACTCAACAAGAAACCAAACAAGTTGATTAAAAAATGGGCAGAGAGGGGGCCAGCCTCGTGGCACAGTGGTTAAGTTTGCACATTCCGCTTTGGCGGCCCAGGGTTCACCAGTTCAGATCCTGGGTGCAGACCTGGCACTGCTTGGCAAGCCATGTTGTGGTAGCCGTCCCACATAAAGTAGAGGAAGATGCGCATGGATGTTAGCTCAGGGCCAGTCTTCCTCAGCAAAAAGAGGAGGATTGGCAGCAGATGTTAGCTCAGGGCTAATCTTCCTCAAAAAGAAAAAACGGGCAGAGGATCTGAACAGAAGTTTTCCAAAGAAGACATACAGATGGCCAGCAGGCATATGAAAATGTTCAATAGCGTTAATTATCAGGGAAATGCAAATCAAAACTACAATAAGATATCACCTCATGCCTGTTAGAATGACTATTATCAAAAAGACAAGAAATAACAAGTGTTGTAGAGGATGTAGAGAAAAGGGAAGGCTCATACACTGCTAGTGGGAATGTAAACGGGTACAGCTGTTATGAAAAACAATATGGAGATTCCTCAAAAGATTAATAGAACTACTATAGGATCCAGCTATTCCACTTCTGGGTATTTTTCTGAAGAATACAAAAACACTAATTTGAAAATTATATGCAGCCCTACATTCATTGCAGCATTATTTACATAGCCAAGGTACGGAAACAACCTAAGTGCCCAACAAATGATGAATGGATAAAGATATGGTATACACAGACACACACACAGACACAGGAATACTACTCAGCCATAAAAAAGATGAATCCTTCCCATTTACAACAACATGGATGGACTTGAGGGTATTGTGCTAAGTGAAATAAGTCAGGTGGAGAAAGACAAATACCATGTGATTTAACTCATATGTGGAATATAAAAAATAAAGCAAATGAACAAGCAAAACAAAAACAAATTCATAGAGGCAGACAGTAGATTGCTGGTTGCCAGAGGAGAAGGAGGGTGGGGGTGGGTGAAATGGGTAAAATGGGTAAACGGATTCAATTGTTTGGTGACAGACAGAAACTAGACTTTCAGCGGTGAGCATGCTGTTGTATATACAGATGTCAAATTATAATGCTGCATACCTGAAACCTATATAATATTATGAACTCTATTAAAAAAAGAATTTATTCTGCCAAGACTGCTCCCCAGTTAAATCGTTTAACTGGCCTGTACATATTTGCTGGAGCTAGCCTACGGCAAAGGCCACTGGAGCAAAGATGAGCACTTTGCCCTGGAAGGACAAAAGGAAGGAAGGAGGATTTATTATGAAGTTAATGAAGCTTAAGTTTCAGGGCCCCTCACTTGCAGGGCTCCCCCGTGAGAGTTGACAGTTGGTAGGAGTTGCAGTCTGGGAGTTGAGAAGTAGTTAACAATCAAGCAGCATTTTTGTGTAAGCATTTCTGGAAAATTGCCTGAAGACCTCAGAAAAAAGGGTCTGAATCTGTCTTCAATAATTTGTCTTGATTACTTTTCACATTCTAAGCAAATATTCACGTTCATACTTAATATTGTACTCATAGTTTTGTGTTCTCGGAGAAGGTGTGCAGAACTGTAAAAGCTCAGGTCCTACGCAACCCGGATCTGCTGCCTAGATTGAAATGCATCCCTCCCCAGCTAGACGAAAGCTAGTGATCTGGCTTCTCCACTGGAAGCAGAGGAGAAATACCTCTCGCCTCTCTGTCTTTGACCTGCACATGAGGGCAGGCACGCTCTAGTTCTGTAACATGAGAGCACGCAGGTAACCAGCAACTGCTGGTTCCATCTGTAGTTCCAGATTATTGCAGCCACTTCTCTGGAGACACTGAGAGTCCATGTGAGTGATCAGCCATTCAAATAATTTCTCAATTTCTTCTTGACCCTTGCTTTCAGATGTCCCTCCTCCCAGTTTTTTGCTCTCCCTTCTAATACATTTCAAAAGCAATGTGTTTGCTTTCCTATGCCTGGCATATTTGAAGGCATGCAATAAATAATTGTTAAATGAATAATCTAGGAAAATGAATCCTAGCCTTTCTGGCTCCCAGCCTCTGACAAGAGTGCTAACAAGCTATAAAATTACAAAAATATGGGCAGTCATAAGGAGGAGGATGACAGCTCTTCTTTTCTGTTTATTCACTAAGCCAGTGATTTGCAAACGTAGTGTGCTGTAGAGTCTTATTTAAAATGCTGATTCCAAGGCTGTGTCCCCAGAAGTCAGAATCAGTAGTTTCAGATGGGATTCAGGGGGCCACATTTTCATTAAAGGCCCCTAGTGATTCCACTGTAGGATGCTTCTCGAAAAACAGTGCAAAAGTGACCGGGTCTGGCTGGGTATAGAATTCACTCATGTCTTGCAACCATTCCTATGTTGCTAATCCTAGCCCAAGATCTATCTAGGGGTAGTTTCCAAGAAGATTTGATTCCTTGAGATGGCAGCAATCCTTAGTTTCTTTTCTTCAGGCAAATATTCACAGCTGCTATAGTGGAAACAATGCAGATTTGGGAAATCAGACAGATCCGGGTTCAAACTGTTAGATCTCTCTGAGCTTCAATTTATTCGTAAAATAGGGATACTAATGCCACTCATAATTAATGTGAGGATTAAATACACTGGCTTTTGTGGAAATCTTGTACACAATGCCTATTACATACTAGCTGTTCAATAAAAGTTTGTTTTTATCTCATTCTTTCACCTCAATGATATCAGGGATGAAGAGTTTCCCCTGAGAACTATGAGATACTTGAAATTCTTCCATTTAGACATTCACTTCTTAGACTTCAATCTTTAGTCCCCATTAAAATGTAAATGGCTCTGAAATTAGTAACTAGATGTCCCACTATTATCTATACCTCAGTCAAATGTGGGTCATGAATTGTTTTGAGAAAGCAAAGGCGGGAGGAAGGCTTGAGACTACCCTGAAGGGAAAGGAAGGAAGGGAGAGGCTGCGGGAGAGGCGGAGGGTGTAGGGAAAAACTGAAGACACCTGAGAAGAAACTTTTCCAATGTTGTAGTCTTCCATGGAGCCAGGGAGCCTGCTGTGAACGAGGATCTTCAGCTTATCCTGGCTGCTGTGTGAAGAAATGTTCAAGCAGTGCCAGACACAAGGGAATTTCACCTTGTCTGTTGGTGGGCAGGATGTTCTTAGCATAAACGTGCTGACGATTTTAACAGTTTTTCTAAGGGATGGTCCTTCTTTGGGAAAATATCTTGATTAATCCTCTTGAAGTAGAAGGTGAAATGCTAAGGGCGTGACCGTGGCTGGATAAACCACAAGTGCATTGATGAGTTTGGTTTGCATGTGTATGTGTGTGAGGAAGACTGGCCCTAAGCTAACAACCATTGCCAATCCTCCTCTTCTTGCTTGCGGAAGATTGTCACTAAGCTAACATCTGTGCCAATCTTCCTCTATTTTTGTATGTAGGTTGCTGCCACAGCATGGCTTGATGAGCGGTGTGGGTCCACGCTTGGGATCTAACATGCAAACCTGGGTTGTCCAAGCGGAGTGTGCCAAACTTAACCTCAATACAACCAGGCTGGCCCCAAGGAGTTTGGTTTTGCTCCTGAGATGGAGAGGAAAGGAGAATGGGATGGGACGGAGAAAGGTGGAAATGGCATGAGGTTGGGGACTATGTGGAGTGAAAGTGGTTGGTGTAAATTCCTCAGCAGTGGGCTGGCCAAGAGACATGAGAAAAAGGAATGCCTGGTGTTCACATTGAAATCTTTGGTGGTAATGTAATGAAGGTAATGATTAATAGCCGCTAAAGTGTTGGATTGTCCAGATCCATCTTTTACTCTTAGGATGCTTGCATTCCAACTTTGGCAGAAACTGCTGATTGTCTACCCCAAAACCCAGCCTCCCTTTCTCTAATCGTTTATAGATGTTTTAGCTGAGCACAGAGTTGCCTACTAGAAGACTACACTTCCCAGCCTCTCTGGCAGCTAGGTGTGGCCATATGACTAGGTTCTGGCCAATGGAATATGAACAGAATGAATGAAATGTACAACTTCTAGGTATGTCTTTAAAAGGAAAGAGTATATTGTCCCCTTCAGTCTGGATATGGATGTGATGGCAGCCTCTAAAGCACACATCTTAGCCATGTGACCACAGAAGCTTCCACTGTAGCTGTGGAAGCTACTTGTTAAGGAAGACAGGACCATTAGAAGGAACCTAGGCCTTTTACCAACCTTGTGAAGCAAATTCCCTACCAGCCCTGGACTGCTTTGTCTAGACTTTTTTGAGAGAAAAAATTAATTTCCATCATGTTTCAATATTTTGGTTTCTTCTTGTTGTAGCAGCTAAACTTATATCCTACACTACTATATAAGAAAATGCATTACATGTGTTCTTAGGCAGAACTTTAAAAAGCACAGCTATTTTTTCATTATAAAAATAGCATACTAACAGTAATAAGTACCCTTGATACGATGGATGAGAATGGTACTTTACTTCTGTGGTCCCCTTCCCAAAAACTTGTAACTCTAGTCTCATGATGAGGAAAAAGATGAGACAAATCCCAATTGAGGGATAACCTAGAAAGTACCTGAGCTGTGCTCCTAAAAACTATCAAGGTGATCAAAACAATGGAAGTCTGAGACACTGTCACAGCCAAGAGGAGCTTAAAGAGTCATAACAACTAGATGTATGTGGTATCCTGGAACAGAAAAAGGACACTAGGTAAAAACTAAGGAAATCTGAATAAAATATAGACTTTCATTCATAATAATGATCAACATGGGTTCATTGTGACAAAAGATGTTAACTATACAGGAAAGTGAGTGTGGGTTATAAAGGAACTCTGTTCTATATTTGCAACTTTTCTGTAAACTAAATCTACTATAAAATAAAAGTTTGTTGAAAAAGTAATAAAAAATAACATGCCTCATTTCAGAAAATTTGGAATACAAATTGAAATTTAAAAAATCACCCCAAATGTCATAATTCAGCCTTTTGCTGTGTCTGTGTGTGTGTGGTTTTAATGGAAACTACCATACTGTATGTACAATTTTCTGTCTGATTATTTTAACATTGAGCATGTAGCATTTTTGCATACATTCACTTTCCAGCCCTTCAAGAGGACCTAAAAGCAATGACACTACAACAACATTGAACACACTTGGTTTGTACAAGGAATCAGGGCCCCTCAGAGAAATGGCTGTCTATAGGGCTGGGACAAATATTTGGTTGTGCCAGAAAGTAAGTAGTGCTCAAAGAACGATGGGACATGTCAAAAGGACATGTGAGCCAGCTTGGAGGGGCTCCCACTGGTCAAATCCGGGACCATTTGAAAATCAACACTCATTGATTAGTTGATCATTACCGATTGATCAATCATTAGTGAGAGTAGTGAAAAATAACCCATTGAATAAAATAAGAAAGCGATTTTACCAGTTTACTGTTTCTATTTCCCCATACCCTCGCTGATACTAGATATTAGCAATGTTTTACTTTTCACCAGTCTAAGGGGTAAAAAGTAGTAGTTCACTGTTGCTATAGCTTTAGGAATCACTACTTACTAGTGAGGAATATTTATGGACCATATGTGTTTATTTCTTCAGTGAATTTTGATTCATATTCTTGGCCCAAATTTCAACTGGATTGTCTGTGTTTTTCTTCTTGATATTAGAACTAGACTGCATGAGTTCAAAACCAGACTCTACCACTTAATAAGCTGTTCGACCTCGAGCAAAGTGTTTAATCTTGTTGTACCTCACTTTCCTCATCTGGAAAAGGGAGATGAGAATAACAGTGCCTGCATCATAAGACCATTAGCATGCTTAAATGAGTTAAGACATGTGGAGTGCTTAGAACAGAAACCGGCAAGTATAAAGTGACAAATAATCACTGTTTTATTATTCTTCAGGCAGAAAGCTTTCTTTTTATGTAGTCATATCTGATTATCTTTTTCTTCATGGTTTCCTGATTTTCTCTCCTGTTTAGGAAGGTTTTATGTGCTCCAAGAATATAAAAATAAATATTCCAATATCTCCTTCTACTATTTTTTTTTTTTTTTAGGAAGATTAGCCCTGAGCTAACTACTGCTAATCCTCCTCTTTTTGCTGAGGAAGACTGGCCCTGAGCTAACATCCATGCACATCTTCCTCTACTTTATATGTGGGATGCCTATTACAGCATGGCTTCTGCCAAGCGGTGCCATGTCCACACCCTGGATCCGAACTGGCGAACCCTGGGCCGCCAAGAAGCAGAACGTGTGCACTTAACCGCTGCACCACTGGGCCAGCCCCTCCTTCTACTATTTTTATAGCTTGTTTTCTATGTTAAAATCTATAACAATAGGCCAGACATTGTGTTAGCTGCTGGAGATACAAGCTTAAGCAAGACTGAGAGCCTGTTCCTGGCCATCCTGGAGGCTATATTGCGGTGGGGTAACAGATAAAATCCAAGAAACCAATTAATAAAATGACAAATTAGGTATGTGCCATGAAAGAAACAAAAACATTAACTTTTCTACATATTTGTAATCTGTTACCTCCTCCAGGAAGGTTCTCTCCTCAATGCCATGTAGTTTATACTTAGAGATAGGAAAACAAACAGCAAAGAACAAAGAAAGTAATAAGTCTGTCCCAGCAGCTTTTGGGACAGTTGTGTCCCTTTTTTCACCACCTTTTCTGGCCTATTATGTCCACTGTTCTATTTTTCAGTGGAGGGTCCTTGTAATCATTTTTTTAAAAATTTGAGTTCATAATAGTTTACATCACTGTGAAGTTTCAGTTGTACATTATTTCTTGTCTGTCACCACATAGGTGCTCCTCTTCACCTCCCAACCCCCTTCTCCTGGTAACCACTGAACAGTTTTCTTTGTCCATGTGCTTGTTTATGTTCCGCATATGAGTGAAATCATCTGGTGTTTGTCTTTCTCAGTCTGGCTTATTTTGCTAAGCATAATTCCCTCCAGGTCTTTCCATGTTGTTGCAAATGGGATGAATTTGTCTTTTTTTCTGGCTGAGTAGTATTCCATTGTATATATATACCACATCTTCTTTATCTAATCATCAGTCAATGGGTGCTTGGATAGTTTCCATGTCTTGGCTATTGTGAATAGTGCTGCGATGAACATAGGGGTACATATGTTACTTTGGATTGTTGATTTCAGGTTGTTTAGGTAGATAGCCAGTAGTGGGATAGCTGGGTCATATGGTAGTCCTATTTTTAGTTTTTTGAGGAATCTCCATACTGTTTTCCATAGTGGCTGCTCCAGTTTGCATTCCCACCAGCAGTGTATGAGAGTTCCCTTCTCTCCACACCCTCTCCAACATTTGCTATTTTTAGTCTTAGTGATTATAGCCATTTTAACAGGCATAAGGTGGTATCTTAGTGTAGTTTAGATTTGCATTTCCCTGATGATTAGTGATGATGAGCATCTTTTCATGTGCCTATTTGCCATCTGTATATCTTCTTTGGAAAAATGTCTGTTCGTATCCTCTGCCCATTTTTTGATCAGGCTGTTTGTTTTTTTGTTGTTCAGTTGTGTGAGTTCCTTATATACTATGCAGATTAACCCCTTATCGGTTATATGATTTGCAAAAATTTTCTCCCAAGTGGTGAGTTGTCTTTTGGTTTTGATCCTAGTTTCTTTTGCCTTGCAGAAGCTCTTCAGTCTGATGAAGTCCCACTTGTTTACTTTTTCTTTTGTTTCCGTTGTCTGAGAAGACATGGTATTCGAAAAGATCCTTTTCAGTTTGATGTCAAAGCATGTACTACCTATATTATCTTTCAGGAGTTTTATGGTTTCAGGACTTATCTTCAAGTCTTTGATCCACTTTGAGTTTATTTTGGTGTATGGTGTGAGATAATGGTCTACTTTCATTCTTTTGCATGTGGCTGTCCAATTTTCCCAACAACATTTATTGAACAGACTGTCTTTTCTCCATTGTACGTTCTTGGCAACTTTGTCAAAGATTAGCTGTTTGTAGATGTGTGGTTTTATTTCTGGGCTTTCAGTTCTGTTCTATTGATCTGTGTGCCTGTTTTTGTACCAGTACCATGCTGTTCTGATCACTACGGCTTTGTAGGACATTTTCAAGTCAGGGATTGTAATGCCTCCCGCTTTGTTCTTTTTTCTCAGGATCGCTTTAGCAATTCGGGGTCTTTGGTTTCCCCATATGAATTTTAGGATTCTTTGTTCTATTTCTGTGAAGAATATCATTGGGATTCTGATTGGGATTGCATTGAATCTATAGATTGCTTTGGGTAGTATGGACATTTTAACTACATTTATTCTTCCAATCCATGTGAATGGAACCTCTTTCCATCTCTTTATGTCATTACCTATTTCTTTCAATAACGTCTTATAGTTTTCATTGTATAAGTCCTTTGTCTCCTTAGTTAAATTTATTCCTAGGTACTTTATTCTTTTTTTGCGATTGTAAATGGAATTGTATTCTTGAGTTCTCTAAGTTTGTTATTAGAGTACAGAAATGCAACTGATTTTTGTAAGTTGATTTTGTACCCTGCAACTTTACTGTAGTTTACTGTAGTTGATTATTTCTAATAGTTTTCCAATGGATTCTTTAGGGTTTTCTATATATAAGATCATGTCGTCTGCAAACAGTGAGAGTTTCACTTCTTCATTCCCTATTTGGATTCCTTTTATTTCTTTCTCTTGTCTAATTGCTCTGGCCAAAACTTCCAGTACTGTATCGAATAAGAGTGGTGATAGTGGGCATCCTTGTCTTGTTCTTGTTCTCAGGGTAATGGCGTTAAGTTTTTCCCCATTGAGTATGATGTTGGCCGTGGGTTTGTCATATATGGCCTTTATTATGTTGAGGTAATTTCCTTCTATCCTCATTTTGTTAAGAGTTTTTATCATAAATGGCTGTTGGATCTTGTTAAATGCTTTCTCTGCATCTATTGAGATGACCATTTGGTTTTTATTCCTCATTTTGTTAATGTGGTGTATCACATTGATTGATTTGTGGATGTTGAACCATCCCTTTGTCCCTGGTATAAATCCCACTTGATCATGATGTATGATCTTTTTGACGTATTGCCGTATTCAGGTTGTCAATATTTTGTTGAGGTTTTTGCATCTATGTTCATCAGCGATATTGGCCTGTAGTTTTCCTTTTTTGTGTTGTCCTTGTCAGACTTTGGTATCAGAGTGATGTTGGCCTCATAGAATGTGTTAGGAAGGGTCCTATCTTCCCTAATTTTTTGGAATAGCTTGAGAAGAATAGGTATTAAATCCTCTCTGAAAGTTTGGTAGAATTCCCCAGGGAAGCCATCTGGTCCTGGGCTTTTATTTTTATTCTTTGCGATGCTTTTGATTACTGTCTCAACCTCTTTACTTGTAATTGGTCTATTCAGATTCTCTATTTCTTCTTTTTTTTTTTTCAAAGATTTTGTTATTCTTCCTTTTTCCTCCCCAAAGTCCCCCGGTACATAGTTGTGTGTGTGGTTTTTTTTTTAGTTGTGGGTCCTTCTAGTTGTGGCATGTGGGACGCTGCCTCAGCGTGGCTTGATGAGCGGTGCCGTGTCTGCGCCCAGGATTCAAACTGGTGAAACCCTGGGCTGCCAAAGCGGAGCACACGAACTTAACCACTCGGCCATGGGGCCGGCCCCCTCTATTTCTTCTTGATTCAGCTTTGAGAGGTTATAAGAGTCTAAGAATTTATCCATTTCCTATATATTGTCCATTTTGTTGGCATATAGTTTTTCACAGTATTCTCTTATAATCCATTGTATTTCTGTGGTATCCTTGTAACCACTTTTTTAAATGTTTTTTATTGAGCTATAATTGACATACAACATTATATTAGTTTCAGATGTACAACATAATGATTCGATGTTTGTATATATTGCAAAATGACCACCACAATAAGTCTAGTTAACATCTATCACCACACATAGTTACAAATCTTTTCCTTGTGATGAGAACTCTTACCTCGTAATCTTTTGACAGTGTCCTTGCCACCACCCCCTAACATCCCTTTTAGGAGCTTGAAGGCTTTGGTGTGGAGCCAAGAAGAAATTACAAAGATTTATGAAGGATGAGGGCTGAAGAAAGGCCTGCACTGGCCCAAAATGGACATGGATGACCTTTCAAAGTACCACTGCAGTTACGCAGTTGTGAAAGAAGCAGAATTTCAAGGGATTGAAATTCATCTTTTGTTGTCTCTGATTATGGTCTCCGCTGACCCTTCTAACTCATGGATCGGTCCTTGGTGTCCATTTTGAGGGCCGCTCTTCCTTCATTCAACTCTGCAGACAATCTCATTTCCATGAGTCAAAATCTCTTCAAATTTAGAAATTGAGCCACTATTGTTTCACCAAAGCAGAAGTTCTGACCAACAGATAGGTTCATTGCTCTTCTTTCAAAGACGGGAGGTACTTTATTTTGGTAAGAACAGGCATTCAGGTGACCGAGTAGGAGAATGGTACAAGGTTGGAGCAGGATTTGCATGGACTGGGAATGATGGTTTATCAGACTGTAGCAGGGTGGCTGAGCCATTAAGATCTAGGCTATAATTCCAGTTGCCATCTATATATTGGAGTTCAAATCTACATTCTAGTAAAATAATATCATATGTTTTTATAACATGTTTCATGTGCTAGGTGCTGTTCTATGTGTTTTAAACACTCATTTAATCCTCTTAATGCTAAAAGCAAGTAAATTGTTACCATCCCCATATTACAGATGAGGAAACCTCTCTCAAGGCCCAGAGAGATTAAGAGACTTGACAAAGACATATAACTAGTAAGCAGCAAACCTAGGATTCAAACCTAGACAGCCTGGCTCCAGAGTCTATGTGCTTCTTAAAAGCTATGCTTAGGGGCTGGCCTGGTGGTGTAGTGGTTAAGTTCAGGTGCTCCGCTTTGGTGGCCGTGGGCCTGGACCCTGCGGACTTACGCACTGCTCATCAGGCCATACTGTGGTGGCATCCCACATACAAAAAATAGAGGAAGGTTGCCACAGATGCTAGCTCAGCGACAATCTTCCTCAAGCAAAAGAGGAAGATTGGCAACAGATGTTAGCTCAGGGTCAGTCCTCCTCACCAAAAAAAAAAAAGCTATGCTTACTACCTCTCTGGAGTGAATTGGTTTCTATTTCCTCAAACATTTTTGGTTTTGTTGTTGCTTTTTTCTTTTATAAAAAAGAAATTAATTTAAGACATCTAGGGGTAGACAATTCCTTGAGAATTTTGAGAGGATGTAAAACACATCATAGGGCAATTTTCTTATGGGGTTGGATAAAATGTCCCAAGAAAAGAGGTTGGAGGTGCTAATGTTTTAGAATTAAGGGCTTTGAGCCTTTTCAAAATCATGCCTTCCGACTTGTGAGGCTGAGGTAATTTTCTGAAAATTTTTTTAACTCGAGGAAGACAGTAGGGGCAGAAGAGGCCATTCTCCACTGTGTGGGCCACAGCCAGAAGGCAAGGGGAAAGGGAGAGGAGGCAATGCACAGCGGTGGATGAGGGCTGAAATGATAACTTGAAGGGACTGGTGGCGGAAGATGGATTTAATCCAGTTTTGTGAATAAGCTGTTCACAATATGAGGCCACTGACTCCTAGAGTCACCTCTTGTGTGACTGTATCTTTTCTTACCCAATAACTGGGGCCAACTGTGGAAAACAGAAGGAGCAGGCTGTTTGACTTTGTGCCGTGGATCACCAGCTGCTTCAGAAGCATCAGATTCTCACTCCCAGGAGGGCTCTGAAGAGGCAGCAGGCACGTGGTTCGTGGTCTAAATTCAGCACGCAGTGAAAAGGCAGTGGGGGAGGGACGGTAGGTGGGGAAGGCAGCACTTGGGGGGAGGAGGCACTGTGCACCTTGGAATCTGGCTTACTTGGGCATTCGTAGGAAAATCTCTCCACTTACCCCTTTGGTTTACCTCCCCTTCTCATCATCTTTTATCCTCTGTCCAATCGGATTTGTGTTTATTTAAAATCCAACCCCCTCTGTCAGACTCAGCCCTGCTATCAGCCATCCACCAGGCCTGATGAATCCTGAGTCCTGTTTCCAGCCTTGGGCTGGCTGGGGTGATTCACAAAGAAGTCCCAGGGGAGGAGGAGGATGCACTTAGCAGGATCTATTAGCGTCTATGAAGAGGGCTGGAAAGAAATGCTGCTGGCTGAGGTGGGGGAGTGGAGCCCAGACTCCCTGATGACTCCTGCCCCAGACTTTCCCTCCTGTGAGTAGTGCTCCTTGAATTAACTCCAAGGAGAATGTATTTTTATCCATTATAGTATAGCAGAGAAGATTTAATTAAGCTCAGTAATAACACATCAGATTTTTCCTTCAGCTAACACAACCACTGCTCAGCCAGAGACATCATAGTACTTTACAGTTATCTCATGTATTCTTACTTGCTGAGAATTTTACAGATGAAGGAGACTCAGAGTCCAGGAGATTTATATTTTCATTTCTTTAGCTTATCAGTATAAGTTCCTAGAGGGGGAAGGGAACTCATTCACTAAGCACCTAATATTGGCCAGGCCCAGGGGGCTCCATCCTTTCCTGCACTATCCTGTTTGATCCTCACAACAATGTTAGCAGGGAGTTACTGTCATCCCTGTTTTCGGGTGAGAAAATTGAAACTCTGAATGAAGTAACTTACTGGGGACAGACCGCTTTAATGCTGAAGTTGGGATTCAAATCCAGGTTTATAAAGATTCCAAAATGCATACTTTTTTCAACGTACTTTGCTTTATTTAACAGTCCTGAAACACTCATTAAGCACCTAAAATATGAATTCACCAAAGAGGTGGTCCCTGCCTTCTAAGAACTCACAGCCTTGTGGAAGAAACATGCAAGTCAGCAGACAACAGAAATGCAATGCAGAGTGATAGGTACAAGGACAGACCAAGAGTAGGAGATTTAGGAGCCCAAAGGAGCAGGTGACAGGCTCTGCCTGAGGAAGATGACCTTTAATCTACCAATGCGCAATGCAGTCACGTGGAGCAGGGAGGTACAGAGGAAGACCAACATTTTGTGGTGCGCACTGTACTAACTATGCATTATCTCATTTAATCCTTACAACCTTGATCCTGAGTTGGACATTGAAAGATGGCAAAGGGATTTCGAGGCATGCTGCCTCCCATGTTGTGCCCATCCCCCACCATGTGGTACTGGGTTCATGGAGCTTCTAGGCACATTGAATGAGAGCCGTGAATTGTGCCACTTAACCTGGAGCCAAGGCTCCATTCTGGGCCTGTCAGAGGGGAGACAGATGAGATGAAGGCTCTTTTGCTGCTCTTGCTGCAGTCCCAGTGACTAGGAGGGGAAGGCCAGTGCCCGAACTGGCTTTTGCTGCACTGTCAGGAGGACAGGAAGCCTATCCCCTTTGTGGTCTGAAGGATATTAAAATTCAATCCAGATTGCCCCAGATAACCCCCTGCAGTGCCTAGCATGCCTGCCCAAAACCAACCAACCTTGATAATCTTGCCTGCTTTGCCCTGCCCTTTCAGATTGCTCCCTTAGGCTCTCTCAGGAAATGTCACTCAAGCTGTGCTTTCATCTTGTCCTTCCTTGCTCAAGCCAGTGAGGTTATTTTCAAATCTGACCCCGTCCAACCAGAGTCACCACATAAGAGCCCCAGTTGGGTTCCTCAAACTTGGATGTCATAATGATAATAATAACTAACTTTAATTGAGAACTTACTGGAAGCCAGACCTTGTGTTAGGTGCTCAATAGGACCTGTTTCACTTAATCCTCAAGCCAACACCAAGAGGTATTTATTACCCTTATCCTTTTACAAATGAGGAAATTGGAGCTCAGAAAAGTTCAGAAACTTGCCCAGGAGCAAATGGCCTGAGATGGAGCCGAAGTGGGAACCTGAATGTTTCATTCCATATGCTGCTTCCAATGTCTGAGAATGAAACTACGAAATGTTAACACATAATGGATGAGATATCTACGGCCGACCACCAACATGATCTGTGACTCTATAGCAGATGAGACTGGTGAATACTCAAGTCCATCAAGGGGAATTTACCGATCTGGTACCAATTGATTGGTACTATAGTAGTATGATTCAGACGGTGAGGTGACACTTGAATATACCAGGGTCCCTTTTAAGGAGATGATTTAAATTTTGTCCTTCTGTAGTATATGATAAAAAAAAAAAGTGATTTTATAACCAAGACAAAAAATAACAAATGTTGGAGAGGTTGTGGAGAAAAAGGAACCCTCATACACTGTTGGTGGGAATGCAAACTGGTGCAGCCACTATGGAAAACAGTATGGGGATTTCTCAAAAAATTAAAAATAGAAATACCATATGACCCAGACATCCCACTACTGGGTATCTATCCAAAGAACTTGAAATCAACAATTCAAAGAGACTCATGCACCCCTATGTTCATTGCAGCATTATTAACAATAGCCAAAACATAGAAGCAACCTAAGTGCCCATCGACTGACGAATGGATAAAGAAGATATGGTATATATACACAATGGAATACTACTCAGCCATAAAAAAGGATAAAATCGTTCCATTCACAACAACATGGATGGACCTTCAGGGTATTACATTAAGCGAAATATGCCAGATAGAGAAAGACAAACTCTGTATGATTCCACTCATGTGGAAGATAAACAAACACGTGGACATAAAGAACAGATTAGTGGTTACCACGGGGAAGGAGGGGTGGGCACAAAGAGTGAAGGAGTGCACCTATAATGTGACTGACAAATAATAATGTACAACTGAAATTTCACAAGGCTGTAAACTATCATAACCTCAATTTAAAAAAAGTGATTTTAAGTTAAATAATTTATTTTACATTAACATATAGTTAAAGGTAGCATTGTACAGTTTTTTTGTTTTTTTCTTAAAGCTTCACTGCATGGTTGTATGTCCTAGTTGTTAGTTTCTAGTTCTCCATGTGAGCCACCACCACGGTATGACAACTGACAGACAGGTGGTGTGGTTCCACAACTGGGAAACGAACCCAAGCCACAGCAGTGAATCTTAACCATTAGACCACCAGGGCTGGCTCTGTATAGTTGTTTTTATAAATCTTTAATAATACTCTAAAGTATACATAATTGTTTACATTTCCTCATTTAAATAGTAATGCATGTTGTTTAATTTACTTTAATCATGTAAGAAAAATATTATTTGTTCACCAATACACTTAAAGCAGATATTTTTATTGCGAGTATTTAATGTATGTTGAAATTTAATCAGAAATATAACCATGTATCAAAAGTTGGTATTTGGGATTCTTACAGTTTACTTACTGTTTATGAAGTTTTGCATCTCATGTTTTTTAAAAAATCAACTGTGTTTCTAATTCGTGGACTTAAAAGAAAATATTTTGTTTCTAAGAGATAAAGAGAGACCTTTTTGGGCTATTATTTGAAGTATTTTCAATTAACATTTATGAGCACAGGTAGTCTTTATTCCCCTATAAATGCCCAGTTGGATATAGTGGTTCCAAAGGACAGGAGGTCTTAGTGTTTAAACGTCCAGAGACAGACTGCCTGGGTGTAAATCTTGGTTCTACCACTTAACAACTGTGTGACTCTAGGTAAGTAACTTAATCTCTCAGTCTTCAATTTCCTCCTTTTTAAAAAAGCAGTGAAATAAGAAAAAAGAAATAATTATAGGATTTTGAAAATTAAATCAGTTAATGCTTGTAAAGCCCATAAGCATATAAAGTCCGTTTTAGAAAATCTGAAAATTACAGAAAAATACAGACAAAACCAGAAATCACCCAACCTCAGTAACTCCATGGGTAGCAGCTAATCCCAATGGTGCTTTTGTACAAATTAGAAAGGCTGGCCCTTCCTCAAGATACTTGACTGCCATCAGCCAGAAAGTTGTCTTATTATGAGGCGCCATTTAATAATTACCCTGGGACATCAAGCATAAACCAAGATTGTCCTGAGCAAAACAAGACATTTGGTCACCGTGTCAATGGATGACAATGTAAGATGTTTCCAATTTGAGACTGTTACTGATCATGTTGAGAGGAATAAATCTGTACATAAAGTTTTTTCTGTATTTAGAATTTAGGCTAGATTCCAGCAGGCACACAGAGGGTATTTGTTCAATAAAAATGAATGAATGAATGAAAGAGACGGATGGGAGGGAGCTGGAGGGAGAGGGAGACTGAGGGGGAAGGAGGAGAGAGAGAAAGAGAATGAATTTGCTAAAGGGCATGCTAAATTATTTTCCAAAAGCGTTATATCAGCAGTGGCTGTTTCAATTTATGTTAACTTAAATGAAAAATGGTATCTTATTTTAATTTGCATTTCTGTAATTATCAGTGAAGATGAATATTTTCCATATGTTTGTTCATTTATTTGGCTGTTTATTTATTGGGATCTTGGTGATTTTTTTAAATAAAGCTGTATAAATTCTTTATATATTAAAGATATTAGCCACCTATAATTTGTCTTTGCAATTATTTTTTCAGTTTAACTTTTCATTTTTGTTATTGTCTTTTTTTTTTACATGGTGATTTCTAATCTTCATGCAGGGAAATTCATTGATATTTTATTTTGTTCTTTGTTTTGTCATATTAAATCTTAGATATGTCTCTTCCTGACAAATATCTGATGTTCATTTCTACTTTTTTCTCTTTCTTTCAGGATTTGATTTTAAAATATATTTATCTCTTTAATCCATCTGGAATTAATTTGATAAAAAAAATTTTTTTGGAAACTACTTATTCTAATACCATTTGTTGAATATTTCTTTCCTTTCTCATTGATTTCTGATGTCCCCTTATGGAAAAAAAAATTCATATATATATATATATATATAGGATCTGTCTCTACACTATCTTCCTTCATTTGGTGATTCTTTAAATTCTGAATTTTTTTGACCTTTAAAATCAGTCCAAGTAGTCAATTTAGCTGCAGTTGAAGAGTGATCAATGCCTTCAAGACGACAGCACCTGTGTGGAGAAATCCT
Organism: Equus caballus; assembly: GCF_041296265.1. Lineage (NCBI taxonomy): Eukaryota > Metazoa > Chordata > Mammalia > Perissodactyla > Equidae > Equus > Equus caballus. The sequence continues at coordinate 22,041,316 of NC_091685.1, forward strand.
GGAAGAAATTTAGTTCACTGTGGGAACGAGATCAAGATGAGGTCGAACGTCATAATCACTTCAGGCTAAGACTCCTCCCTCCCCTATAAATAAATAAACAGAGAAATAAAGAAAGAGATGTACTACAAACACAGCATGATATTCCTAAACAAAGGAGAGCAATAGCAGGGAGACACTGCGGATAATCCAATGTTTCTGGTATTGAGAGACGCCATCTGCCTACTGATTAGATCTGCTGGAAAATTTACCGAGGTATTGAAATCAACCCTTCGGAAAGGTTATTTGCTTGGAGGCTCAACAATGGAGTAATGGAGCTGGTGCAGCTCGCTGCTTTCCAAGGAGGTGGAGGAAGTGGCACGGCCACTGAGACACCTAGTGGTGAGGATCTTCACTGCACCATTAGAGTATGCCAGTGGGGCCCCTCTAGGAACCACTTATTACAGGGGGGCGTCCATTTGGGGAACTTAGGTGCCCTCTTTTCTGCACACTAACAAAATAATTTGAGGCCTCTCTTGTGTCCACGAACCTACAAAGACAAGTGCTGATAGATCCGGAAACTGAATAGCCTCTGCAAAGTTGGAACCGTGAAATTAACACATATTAAGCTGATCAACACAGTTTCTCAGGCCCTGGGAAACAGCTGAAGATGTAAATTTAATCAGTTCAATTACTATTCACTAGGGAGCAGCAATGTGTTTCATCAAGCATATTATCTCCATCCCCTACCCTTCTAGGCCTCAGAAAAAGTCAAACCACAGGATAATCACACTTTTTATGTATTGTAATTATAGTTTTGAATTGTAAGTTCACCCATATCAGAGTATTACTAGATGAGGATTGTTCTACCTACCATCCAGCATAATTTACACACATTTGAACTATGGAGTTATGTTTAATATCTGAAATTAATCATTTATGACTAGGGGCATACTTCAATGGTTCAGATAAGGAAAGATTAATGGATTCATTCATTCATTCTTTCAAATACATATTGAGTATCCCAGCTCTAGGCCCTGGGAATTTGGTGGTTAAAAGAGAATCTCAGGGGCCGGCCCACTGGTGCAGCGGTTAAGTGCACACTTTCCATTTCTCAGCGGCCCGGGGTTGGCGGGTTGGGATCCCTGGTGCCGACATGGCACGGCTTGGCAAAAGGCATGCTGTGGTAGGTGTCCCACGTATAAAGTAGAGGAAGATGGGCACGGATGTTAGCACAGGGCCAGTCTTTCTCAGCAAAAAAAGAGGAGGATTGGCAGTAGTTAGCTCAGGGCTAATCTTCCTCAAAAAAAAAAAAAAAGGAGAGAGAATCTCAGATATTGCCCTCATGATCTTACAGTCTAGATGATACAATTTAGAAAATCTCTACAATAAAGGAGGACACATGTTATGAGAGTGAAAGTACAGAGCACCAATCAAATGAAGCAACTTGGTCTTTGGGGTCAAAGAAGGCCTTCAGAGAAGGGCAGGTAAAAGTGAAGTCCTGAAAGATGGATAGGAGCTAACCAAAAAGTGGGAAGAGAGTGGCTAGGGAGAGATTATTTCGAATGAGAGCATGATTAAGTCAAGAAAACTAAAAGGCAGTCAGTGTGAGTGCAGCAAAGAATGCAAGAGGGAGGGATGACTGGAGAGGAATGTAATGGCCAGGGAATGGAAGGCCATTAGGGATTGTTCTCCTGAGGACAATGTGAAGACAATTAGGGTTTTAAAGAGGCGAGGAAGAAGCATCAAATTTGCTCTCTACAAAGATAATTTTGGTTGCTGCCTGGAAAATAGAAAGGAGGAGGGCATTGTGACACCATTCAGGAAGCTTTGCAAATGGCTAGGTGAGAAATCACATTACCATGTTAGCTTGGATTACAGGGTCCTTGGTTTTTTAATCTGTCAAAGGGGAAAACAATACTATCTATCTCAGAGTCATAACGAGAATTCCATATTAAGTATTTACTACTCTAGCATCTAGTAAATGATCAATTAATTTTGGCTATTGTTATGATATTGGCTATTATTTGAGGCAGCTATTTCTTTTTTTTAACTTTTTATTAAGATTATGATAGTTTACAACCTTGTGAAATTTCAGTTGTACATTATTGTTAGCCATGTTGTAGGTGCACCACTTCACCCTTTGTGCCCTCCCCCGACCCCCCTTTCCCCTGGTAACCACCAATCAATTCTCTTTGTCTCTATGTTTAACTTCCACCTATGAGTGGAGTCATACAGAGTTCGTCTTTCTCTATCTGGCTTATTTCACTTAACATAATTCCTTCAAGGTCCATCCATGTTGTTGTGATTGTTCATTATTAGTGTATAGAAATTCAACTGATTTTTTTTTTATTGAGTTATTGATAGGTTACAATCTTGTGAAATTTCAATTGTACATTAATGTTTGTCAGTCATGTTGTAGGTGCACCACTTCACCCTTTGTGCCCACCCCCCACCCCACCTTTCCCCTGGTATCCACTAAACTGTTCTTGGTCCATAGTTTTAAATTCCTCATATGAGTGGAGTCATACACAGATTGTCCTTCTCTCACTGGCTTATTTCACTTAACATAATTCCCTCAAGGTCCATCCATGTTATTGCAAATGGAATGATTTTGTTCTGTTTTGCAGCTGAGTAGTATTCCATTGTATATATGTACCACATCTTCTTTATCCATTCGTCTGTTGCTGGACACTTAGGTTGCTTCCATGCCTTGGCTATTGTAAACAGTGCTGCAATAAACATTGGGGTGCATAGGACTTTTGGGATTGCTGACTTCAAGCTCTTTGGATAAATACCCAGTAGTGGGATGGCTGGATCGTCTGGTAGTTCTATTTTTAATTTTTTGAGGAATCTCCACACTGAGGCAGCTATTTCTTGTCATATTAAAGAATTTTCTGGGGCCGGCTCCGTGGCCGAGTGGTTAAGTTTGCGCGTTCCGCTGCGGTGGCCCAGGGTTGGGATCCTGGGCGCACACACGGCACCGCTCGTCAGGCCACGTTGAGGCGGTGTCCCACATCCCACAACTAGAAGGACCTGCAACTAAGATATACAACTATGTACAGTGGGGGTTTGGGGAGATAAAGCAGAAAGAAAAAAAAAAAGATTGGCAACAGTTGTTAGCCCAGGTGCCAATCTTTAAAAAAAAAAAAAAAGAATTTTCTTTTGGGTACACACATCGAACTTTTAACAATAGAGTGGGAGTGAGTGAATGAGGGTTGAATTTTACTCCAGAAACTTATTCATTACTTGGATCTTTTGCAGTTAACATGTATAAAATGTACTACTCGTGTAATTTTTGAAAAATTAATAACTAAACCTACAACTGAACCTAAGCATCAATATCCAGAAGGAAAGAGGAGGAAGTATAGCAGAATGGCTCAGAGCTTGAAATTTAGAGCCAGAGAGATCTGGACTGAAACCTCAGCTCCATCATTCGTTAGCTGTGTAACGCTGAGAAAATTACTCAGCTTCTGTAAGCCCCAGTTTCTTCATCTGTAAAATGGGAATAATCATAGTATCTAGTTCACAGCATTGTTGTGAAGATTAATTGAGATAATAGAGTGACTGGTACAACGTCAATGGTCACTAAGGGGCAGCTGTTCTCATTATTTAGAATTTACCGCTTTTCCATTTCCAGAGGTAGTTGGTACAATCTGAACATTTTTTTACCATTAAAATAATAAGATTTTTTAAAAGAATTATACCTCTTGGGTCCTGTGGCCCGCCAGAGCTGGTGGAGTGGGAACCAGACGCGGTGGGCTCCCCCTTCACCAGCAGCTCGAGCCTTCCTGGGCAGCTCTTGGGTGAGGCTGGGGGGCTTGGGGTTGTCCCCGCTGCTTCTGTCCTCCAGGGCCCAGGTCCGCCAGACAGCTGCGACTGCCAGACCCGCTCTGGACCACCATACCCAGGCCGACCCCAGGCCCAAGACCTGGTTCCCATTCATGAAGCTGCAGTCATTTCTTTTCAGAAGAAGGGAGAAGAGGAATCTATCTTGCAGGCTGCTGACTCTTACTGTGTGTAACATCCATGTCAAAATGATACTGTATTCCGTTTAATTACTCAGAAAGAAGATTTTTAATGAAGGAAAAAATAACATCAATAACATTCAGATCTATGCAGCAGCTAACTCATACACATAATATTCTGCTTTTTGTACAGAACTAGCCAATGTGAAAACAATGACCATGTAAATATTACTTTGTTTCCTTTTACACTGTTGTATCATACCTGTAGATGGTGGTTCCTTTTTAAGAAACTCTTTTCTTACCTGGTAGCTGTCCTGTTTTCTGGGTTGTTTTTAACCGAAAAAGAACTCGCTCATCTGGCAGGGGGGAGGAGAAACCCTTTTGCCAGTTATCCAAGGGACCCCACCCTGGAGCTCCACACAGTTTCAATCCTCCCCACCCCCTCCCCAGTGCCTGCGTCCACCAGGCTCGAGGGAGGCCTCTTGTGCTTGCTTTAAGTCAGGAGTCACAAACATTTTTTTCCAGTTAAGGAAAACAACACAGCTCTACCTTTATATCTGTCAGGAGCATCTGCATCGCTGTCCCTGTTTTCTCCTTTGCTGCTGCTAATAACAATATGATGGGGGCTGGCCCAGTGGCACAGCGGTTAAGTTCTCATGTTCCACTTTGGTGGCCAAGGGTTCACCAGTTTGGATCCCGGGTGCGGACATGGCACTGCTCATCAAGCCATGCTGTGGCAGGTGTTCCACATATAAAGCAGAGGAAGATGAGCACAGATGTTAGCTCAGGGCCAGTCTTCCTCAGCAAAAAAAAAAGAGGAGGATTGGCAGCAGATGTTATCTCAGGGCTAATCTTCCTCAAAAAAACCCCAAAAAACCAATATGATGACTTCACTATTCGAAAACTATTTTTATGTAATTAATGTATGCTTTCTTATTTATAAACACCTGATTTAAAAAGAAAAAAAATGGGGCTGGCCCTGTGGCCGAGTGGTTGTGTTCTCATGCTCTGCTTCGGCGGCCCAGGGTTTCACCGGTTTGGATCCTGGGCACAGACCTAGCACAGGTCATCAAGCCATGCAGAGGTGGCATCCCACATAGCAGAACTAGAAGGACCTACAACTAGAATATACAACTATGTACTGGGGAGCTTTGGGGAGAAGAAGAAAAAAAATTATCCTCCTGTTCCAAATTTTTAAAAACTTTAACTCAATGAGTGAATTTTATAAAATGCCTTTTCAGCATCCACATGCTTGTTGTTATTTGATTTATTGATGGGATGTATCAGCTCAATAGTTTTTCTCTAATATCTTAATAGCTTTCCTAATATAAAGACATGCCTCTTCCCATTAAGAAAAACCCTACTTAGTTGTGGTGGATCATTCTTTTAATCTACTGCTAAATTCAAGGATAGACTGTCTTTTGAAATGCATTCTAAAATTTCTTCCTTGTCTCTTCAAGAACAATACACTAACCAGACTTTTATTAGTGAACTCCATTTGTCTTCTGGGCTGTAATACTCAAGTGCCTTTAGAGGTCTCTGATTTCTTCATAACAATAGCTAGTATTTACTGAGCACTTAGAAGGTACTAAACATGTCAAGTGATCCTCACAACTTCCCTAAGGAGTGTGTACCCCTTAGGGAATGTGTCAGAAAAGTTAAGGATCTTGGGACAAGGCCCTGGAGATGGAACCAGAGCCTGTTCTTCACCAGTATGCTTTCATTCATTCATTCAACACATCTTTATTAAGCATCTCTGTGCTCGTGTCTGTCTTAGGTACCAGTGGTACACCCTTAAAGAACTCAGACAGAATCCCAGTCTGACAGAGGAGACAGACAATAAACAAGTAAAGAAATAAACAAGATAAAGACAAATTGTGAAGAGAGCTGTTATGCATATTACATTGCATACAGGATTGTGTAACACAGAGGAGAGGCTTCCTTTAGATGTGATGATTGGCAGGGAAGGCTTTTTTGAGGTGACATTCAAACTGAGATAGAAGAATGAACCAGCCATAATTCCGCAGAAAGTTGGGGGAAGAGCACCTAAGGTTGAGTAAACAGCAAGTCCAAATACCCCGAGGCAAAAAGCAGGCAGACAAAGTAACTTGATAAATCCTAAGAACAGATAGGTGCTTCCTGTGGATGGGGTCAGGGAACTAGAGAGATAAGATTAGGGCAGCAGACAGGGGTCAGATCAAGTCAGGCCTTGTAGATCTTGATAAGGTGTTTGGATTTTATTCTAAGAGCAACCGGAAGCCACTGAGGACTTTAGGGGAGGAAAATGACATCTCAATTATCTTTTCTTAAAAGATCACTCTAGCTGTGATATGGAAAATGGATTAGAGAGGACTCAGAAAGCAAGCAAGGAGACAAGTTCAAAAGTGGTTGCAGTAACTCAGGTGAGAGTTGGAGGTGAAAAAGATTAGGTTGTAGTGGTAGAAAGGAAGAGAAGTAAATGGATTTGAGATATATTTTGGAGGGAGAACTGATTTTTGGATTTTATGAAGACGATGAATCCTTGTTGTTACTGTTTAACAACTAGGTGATGCTATTTACTAAACTGGGGAAGACTGGGGGAAGAACAGGTTAGGTTGATAAAATCAAGAGTTCCAGTTTTGACATATTAAATCTGAGATGCCAGCTAATCCCCCAAGTGGAGCATCTAATAAGTAGTTGGATATATGAGTTGGGCACTCAGAGGAGAGATCTACCCTACCATGGAAAAATGAATTAGATTATTAACATTTAGATGGTGCTTGAAGTCTCGAATAGTTTATCTAGATAAGGAGAGAGTGTTCTCAGAGAGGGCCCAGAGGGCCAGCCCTGTGGCCAAGTGGTTAAGTTTGTGCTCGCTCTGCTTTGGTGGCCTGGGGTTTGGCAGGTTCAGATCCTGGGACCGGACATGGCACCGCTCGTCAAGCTATGCTGAGGCAGCGTCCCACATGCCACAACTAGAGGCACTCACAATTAGAATGTACAACTGTGTACTGGGGGGCTTTGGCGGGGAGGAGGAGGAGGGAGAGGAGGAGAAGAAGGAAAAGAAGGAGAAGGAGATGGACAAGGAGAAGAAGAAGAAAACAGGGCCCCGAAATGAGCCCTGAAACATCTCAACATTTAAAGTTCCTCCAAGGGAGGAGTCAGCAAAGGAGACGGATCACTGAGGCAGGAGGAAAATCATGAGACTGTGGTGTCACAGAGGCCAGTGAGAAAAGTGTCTCATGAAAGACAGAATGCCATCTATGTTGAATGTTGCTGACACATAAAAGAGATGAATATGGAGAAATGTTTCTTGGATTTGGCAACGTGGCTCATTGGTATCCTTGGTAAGTTTAAGAGAAGGGTGGACAGATTAAGGTGGATTGAAGAGGAAATAGAGGTGAGGAAATGGAGACCTCTAGTGTAGACAACTGGTTTTAGTTTTGTTGCAAAGAGTGAAGAAATGAGATGATAGGATAAAGGGAAGGTTTTACTTTTAAGATGGTAATGATCCAGTAGAAGCAACTGATGATACAGCAAGGAAAACCCTTTGAGAATGCATGAGGGGGTGGGATGCATAGCACTAGGGGGGTTTGCCCTTTGACGGGGCAAAGACACGTCTTTCATAGTATCAGGAAGGAAGACAAGAGAAGATGGGTACAAATGTAAGAAGGCTTGTGGCGTGCCAGTTGGATGAGAATGTTCCTTTCTGATGATTTTTTTGATGATAATTTTCATTTTCTCAAAGAAATATGAGAAGTCATTAGTTATGGTGGAGTGAGAAAAAAAAGGTGTAGGCTTTGAACAGAGAAAGCATGAAATACCCTACCTCTGGAAGTGGGAAAGTGAACTTACTAGGGAAATTCAGTAAGATTGCCAGAAAAGTCTAATGCCCTTTTGAGGCTTGTGGTCAAGAATTTAAAGTGAAAGCCTCAGTCCTCATTTTAACTTGTTTTCTTTAGAAGGTGAATTGTTGGGTCCAATTAGAATTGGGGTTTTATCAGGTGAGTATAATGGAGAAAGAGAAAAACAAGAGTAGTACGTATTTGTAGGCAATCATAACATCTAAACTGGGTGACACAAGTTATAAATATAAGAATGTGAGAGAGAGTGAAAAAGTAATACACTTAATTGTTTGGAGGTTTTGATGAAGTCAAAGAATCAGAGTTACTATGATCACACAGTTGGGATGAAATAGAGATTTTAGAGATGGTGTGGTTACCGGCAATAACAAACACAGGGATAACCATGATGGGGCGGGGGATGGTTGATGTAGGATGGAAGATTGTTGGCGGTGAGCAGGTAAAGAATTGACAGAGTATTGGGTGGTCATCCACAAAGATGTTGGATGAACAGAAGTAGAGCTGGAAAGGAAGACAATGAGCCATGAGCTAATATTAACTGAGGGAGGAATGATCCACCAAAAGGTCCACAGATGACAGTAACTAGGAGGGGTATTAAGGAATATTGCTAGTGCACTTTAAAGAAGTTGCAGATTTCGAAGCAGAAAGGACGATGCCCATTGGTTGATTTCATATACATATTTTAATATCGTAATTTTGAAGTATCTTAATCTATTCATAAAGTGTTGAGTGATAGTGGAATTAAGAAAAATGTTATATTCCTCCTGTGATTTGTGTTTGTAAATTGTTAGTCTATATACACACACAAAATCAAGGCCTCTATTCCTTTTGTACAAAGAGTGCATTCACTTGAACATATCGCGAAGTTTATACTGCTAAAAGAAACCTGTATTCCAAAAGGAAATCAGTAAGATTGTGTGTGTGAAATCGGTAAGATCTTATTTCTCTAACTTCATTGGCCTAGTACAAGGTAGATAGTAGGCACTTAATTTATGCTTTTGAACCGGGGAATCTCTGTTCTTTCTGGGAAAGGACACCCGCAGACTGCTCCTAGGGGCAATCAAGAAACAAAAGGGCCCTCTAACATCTCCCCCCAGGAGCTGATAGGGTCCTGGCTATTTGCTTTCACGGGAAAATTCCTCCAGAGAACGCATTCAAATTTCTCCCAGCAAATCACAGTGGCCTACAGCCAACTCCTTTTCGCTCATTGGCCGACTGGAAACTTCAGCCACTCCAGGCCTCCCGCCTCTTAATCGGGAGCCAATAGGAAAGATTATCGCTTTGTAACTTAGTGTCATCAGGTACCGTACTTGCAATTGGCTACTGGAGCTACGATCGAGAAGTAGGCGGGGCCACGCCAGCCGGCCTATATAAGAAGAGGACAAAGGCGGCGCGCCGCCTGTGTCATCCGCCATCTTGTGCGAAGCAAGGTGGCATCCACGTTTCCTGAGCGCCTTCTCCGCTTCTGCCTCGACCGCCCCTTGGTCACAGACATGTCTCGGGATCGGTTCCGGAGTCGCGGCGGTGGTGGCGGCGGCTTCCACCGGCGAGGAGGCGGCGGCGGCCGCGGCGGCCTCCACGACTTCCGCTCCCCGCCGCCCGGCATGGGCCTCAATCAGAACCGCGGACCCATGGGTCCCGGGCCGGGCCAGGGTGGCCCCAAGCCCCCGATCCCGCCACCGCCTCCGCACCAACAGCAGCAGCAGCCGCCGCCTCAGCAGCCGCCCCCACAGCAGCCGCCGCCGCTTCAGCCGCCGCCTCACCAGCAACCGCATCAGCCGCCGCATCAGCCGCCGCATCAGCAGCCGCCGCCGCCCCCGGACTCGTCCAAGCCTGTCGTTCCTCAGGGACCCGGCCCGGCTCCCGGGGTCGGCAGCGCTCCGCCGGCCTCCGGCGCGGCGCCGCCCGCCACTCCCCCGACCTCGGGGGCCCCCCCGGGACCGGGCCCCACGCCGACCCCGCCGCCCGCTGTCACCTCGGCGCCCCCTGGCGCGCCCCCGCCCGCGCCGCCAAGCAGCGGGGTCCCCACCACCCCCCCTCAGGCCGGGGGCCCGCCGCCGCCTCCCGCAGGGGGCCCAGTCCCAGGGCCTAAGCAGGGCCCCGGCCCCGGCGGCCCGAAAGGCGGCAAAATGCCAGGCGGGCCGAAGCCCGGCGGGGGTCCGGGCCTAAGCACTCCTGGCGGCCACCCCAAGCCGCCGCACCGGGGCGGCGGGGAGCCCCGCGGGGGCCGGCAGCACCACCCGCCCTACCACCAGCAGCACCACCAAGGGCCCCCGCCCGGCGGGCCCGGCGGCCGCAGCGAGGAGAAGATCTCCGACTCGGAGGTGAGTGTCTCCGGAGGACGCGTCGGCTTCCCTAAGATGGCGGCGGCCCCCTCCTCCTTCCCCTCCGCGGCCTCCATTTTGTCGGGCACCGGAAAGGACGCCTGCGCGGGCGGCAGGGGGCGGGGCCGGCTGCCGGGGAGGGGGCCGGCGTGGGGCCTCTGGTCGCCCCGGCCTGGCGTCCCGCCTGCCTGGGGACCGAGGGGCGGGGCGGAGGAAGGAGGCGCTGGGAGGCTGTGATGCGGCCTGTTAGAGCTAGCGGGTCCCGGGGAACGAGTGCAGCAGGGCGTGAGAGAGGCGGAGATGGGAGAGTTCCGGTCTCAGCGGCGCAGGCGCAAGTCGTCCCGGTGACAGCGGGATTTTGGTCGTTGTCTTTTCTCATTTAAGGCTCGATTATCATTTTAAGTTTTGTCTGCCGAGATTTAGATTTGTCGGGGACGCTCAGCATATACGGCTGACGAGGTGGCTGACACACAGGTTGCTGTGTAGAGAGGTCTGTGTGTCTGTTCTCAAGAGTATCCTGGATTATTTGGGTTTTTTGGTGTTAGGATTATATTGGCGATCATATTGGAAATTCCGCAAATGTAGTAGAGCCCTGATTTTGACTTGAAACGGAACAGGGGAGCAACCCGATAACTTAGCCAGTTCGGGAAAAGCGAAAATTATTGCTGGGTTTTCCTACTTGCAGAGGTCGCTGGTGTCTGAAATTCCCATCCTTTTTCATCAGGGGTTTAAAGCCAACTTGTCTCTCTTGAGGAGGCCTGGAGAGAAAACGTACACTCAGCGCTGTCGGTTGTTTGTTGGGAATCTACCCGCTGATATCACGGAGGATGAATTCAAAAGACTATTTGCTAAATATGGAGAACCAGGAGAAGTTTTTATCAACAAAGGCAAAGGATTCGGATTTATTAAGCTTGTGAGTTTGATTTTATGTAGAATTAAAAATGTCTTTTTTTTTTTTTTGCTACTACATACTGGTTTTTAAACCAACAAAAATAAGTGGGTTTTCAGAATTTTTATTATTTTTGAGAAAAGATGCAGTTGCTGGTCAGTGTATAATTGTGGGTATCTAAGAAAGGAGGGGAGTGGGCAAAGCTTTTAATTGCCTGCCCTGAATGGTGTCAGGGAGGGCTGCCTGAAGCCACTTGACCTGAGCCGCAGGAAGAATAGGAGTGGGAATTAGGCTTGTGGCAGTTTCAGAGCGGGCATTAGCCAATTTTGAGATCATTAACGTGAGTGTGTCTGATACTTTCAGGAGTCTAGAGCATTGGCTGAAATTGCCAAAGCTGAACTTGACGATACCCCCATGAGAGGTAGACAGCTTCGGGTTCGCTTTGCCACACATGCCGCTGCCCTTTCTGTTCGAAATCTTTCACCTTACGTTTCCAATGAACTGTTGGAAGAAGCCTTTAGCCAGTTTGGTCCTATTGAAAGGGCTGTAGTAATTGTGGATGATCGTGGAAGGTCTACAGGGAAAGGCATTGTTGAATTTGCTTCTAAACCAGCAGCAAGAAAAGCATTTGAAAGGTGCAGTGAAGGCGTTTTCCTACTGACAACGTAAGTTCTTGTGATTATTCCAATAATTTCTCTTCATTAATTTGTATGAGGAAGTTGCAAGTGGAACAGAGTTAAGATGGCGCTATTTTTGTTATTAGAACTCCTCGTCCAGTCATTGTGGAACCACTCGAACAATTAGATGATGAAGATGGTCTTCCTGAAAAACTTGCACAGAAGAATCCAATGTATCAAAAGTAAGATTGATTAAACTTTGGGGCAGTTTTTAAGTGTAAATGGTAACTTGTTCTAGGAATTTTTCAAATGTGCTTAAAATATGCAAAATTCTTCTAAATGGATGTGCTTAATAAAAACCTCAGGCTCAGAAAGTTAGAGGTTTTGAAGCAGTTAAATGTCTGATGTTTGTTTCTGAGGTAGGTATGTTTCACATGCAGTCTTATTTTGTCCTTAGAACAACTGCATGATGTGTCGGTGTCTTCGTATTTTGAGAATGGGAAAATGTGGGGCTGGCCTCGTGGCCGAGTGGTTAAGTTTGCGCGCTCCGCTGCAGGCGGTCCAGTGTTTCATTGGTTCGAATCCTGGGCGCGGACATGACACTGCTCATCCAACCACGCTGAGGCGGCGTCCCGCATGCCACAACTAGAAGGACCCACAACTGAAAATACACAACTATGTACCGGGAGGCTTTGGGGAGAAAAAGGAAAAGACGAAATCTTTAAAAAAAAAAAAAAAAAAAAGAATGGGAAAATGTATTTCTTGACTAGGTTTTGGCTAGAGCAAATAGAATTAGGAAATGGAAAAAGGAGGATTTCTTTCCAGTGCCCGTACTCTGTTACTGTATCATTCTGGGGCATGTATTGTGTGTCGTGTGAAGATATTTTATGTGAACCAGGGTGTTCTTGGGCTTTTGATATTCCTTACAGGTGATAGGGCCAGGGGAAAGGCCAGTGTTTTTAGGGGAATCAAATAGTATTTTTTTGTGTGCATCCACAAATTGATTCACGTTTAAATATTGTCAGAGAGAGAGAAACTCCTCCTCGTTTTGCCCAGCATGGCACATTTGAGTACGAATATTCTCAGCGCTGGAAGTCCCTGGATGAAATGGAAAAACAGCAAAGGGAACAAGTTGAAAAAAACATGAAAGATGCAAAAGACAAACTGGAAAGTGAAATGGAAGATGCCTATCATGAGCATCAGGCAAATCTTTTGCGTCAAGGTAAAAAAAAAAATCCTTTGTGATAGGACCAATTGCTTTTTTAACTTACTTGAAATTCATTAATGTGAATTCAAAACAAAATTTTCCAATGTTCAGATCTGATGAGACGCCAGGAAGAATTAAGACGCATGGAAGAACTTCACAATCAAGAAATGCAGAAACGTAAAGAAATGCAATTGAGGTAAAATTTTGTTGAACTAAGGTTTTTGGTTCTGCATTAACATTTAGAGGAAAGCTGTACCTAAATTTTGCAGGTGAGTCAGATGCGTTCAAAGAGGTTAGATACCGTGTCAGTGGTCTAACTCTTAAATTGGAATAGACTGTAAGAATTTCATTAATATTGCTTATTTTCTCTGCCAGAATGCCTCTAGGGCTATTCTCTTAGACTCACTTTCCAGACCTTTGTGTGTGTTTGCTCTAACCTAGACTTTGTAAAGCTTTTAGGGGAACTACTAGCTTTCTACAAATTGAATTATAAAAGATGGGGATAACACTCAGGTTTATATGCTTGATGAATATTTCCAGGCAAGAGGAGGAACGACGTAGAAGGGAAGAAGAGATGATGATTCGTCAGCGTGAGATGGAAGAACAAATGAGACGCCAAAGAGAGGAAAGTTATAGCCGGATGGGCTACATGGATCCAGTAAGTATACTTCTGTTGTGATCTAATTGGAGTTGTCTATAAAACTTGTAGGTACCTAGAACGAAATGTTACTCAGTTAAGTAGAACATTTTGCATTATAGCTAATTTGTGTGTGTGTGTGAGGAAGACTGGCCCTGAGCTAACATGTGTTGCTAATCTTCTTTTTGCTTGAGGAAGATTGTCCCTGAGCTAACATCTGTGCCAATCTTCCTCTATTTTATATGTGGGACACCGCCACAGTACGGCTTGATGTGTGTAGGTCCACGCCCGAGATCCGAACCTGTGAACCCTGGGCCACCGAAGCCGAGCATGCAAACTTAACTACTACGCCACCGGGCCAGGCTTTTTATTTTTTCTGTAAACAATTGTATTACTTTTGATGACTGATATGCGTTGAATTTTATCTTCTTAGTTGGGCCAAAAGATTTCATTGGTTGGGAAGAAGCTTTATAGATCTTCTGATAATTGAATCTTAATAACTAGTTTCAGAATGTTGATTTTGAAGTTGACTTGGTCTTCTTTTAAAAGTTAAAATTTTTTTTTATGTTTTGGAAATTTCTGTTCTCAAGAATACTTGTTGTGGGTATAGTACAGATGTGTGAAAGAGATTTTTTTTTTTCAGAGAGAGAGAGACATGAGAATGGGTGGTGGAGGAGCAATGAACATGGGAGGTAAGCATGAAAATCAAATTATCAGTACCATTAGAGAGCAGTGTTTTGGTTGAGTCGTAACCAGCATTTTTGTTTCCTAGATCCCTATGGTTCAGGAGGCCAGAAATTTCCACCTCTAGGTGGTGGTGGTGGCATAGGTTATGAAGCTAATCCTGGAGTTCCACCAGCAACCATGAGTGGTTCCATGATGGGAAGTGACATGGTAATGTATCCTGTGAGACGTAGTACCAAGGAAATTCTCATTTTCACAACTTATGTGTGTGTTTTTTTTTTTTTTTAAAGTAGGTGACTGGACCTCTTTTAGTTCCCCTATCATGTAAATCCTATTGAGGAATACTTTGGCAACATAGAAGAACTCAGTGTATGGTAACCTAGACATTACGGTTGCCAACAAGAAGTCAATGCTGTTAGTAGTATGTTGGAGTTATCTTTGGCAATAAGTAGACTTAGGTGCTTTCTGTTATATTGCTTGTGTACTTTTGCACTCTAGCGCATGGCAAATCCAAATTCTAAATGATAGATAAGGTACCTGATTATTCTACATCCAAGTGAGAGTAATCAAATGGCAAACTGTCATTCGTTATGTTGGTATTTGCCATAAGTGTGAATCAGGCTTGTAGTTTGTAGCTTTAGACATGTTTTAGTGATGTATAGGACTTTGACCTATATTTGGTGTGGCTTCTACCCATGATGAAAAGGGAATTGTTTAGTGTTTTGACTCGTCGTTTTCCCACCTGTTGGGCCTGTTCATAGGTACACCATCTAAAATAAACTGACATCTCTATTTTGCTACAGGGTAGCAAAAATCAGTGGTAATTTTAAGCATACTAGTTGTGTGCATTTGATCTGAACCATCTTGGTGCTATCATACTGTAGCTGTACAGATAGCCTGTCAGGATGCTTTAGACCAACCAAGTGAATTGGTCTGAGTGGCTGTATTAGTGCTTTAAAAATCCTTAGGGGAAATGAATATTGGCTTTAGAGGTGGGTTTAGAGAAGAGTGCATTTTCACAAGCGATTGAATCGGATTGGTTCACCTACGGGCTTTTGGCAAAGGAGGGAAGCTGCAGCGTGTAGTTCACTAGATACATTCTACAAATGGGAACATAAGTAGTTAGTATGGGGCCTCATCTATTTAAAATCTACTTAAGACTTTTTGAGAATTAGAGTCGTAAATAGCTGGTTGGGTTAAATGTAGTGCTGTGAGTTTTTTTGAAATTGAATTTTTAAAAAATTGGGGTAACATTATGGTTTATATCCTTCCTAAAAGGCAGATAGTAGGTATATATCAAATTTGTAAAATCTAATTTGATGTGTTCCCACAGTTAAGGTTCTATATTCCAAGAACAGGTAGCTCCTGGGTTTTCAGATGTTACAATAACACAATTGTGAGACCCCTAGATTTTCCTTTTTAACTTTTTGAAATACTCAGTACAGTGTGCTAAAATCATAAAACTTGTAAGAGTTTGCAAAATAACTTAAAGGATTGAGATTTAGTCCTTTCAAGTGGCCTTATAGTAGTTTGTAGGAAACATGTTGAAATTATGGGAACAATTAAACTCTGGTGGCCGTTTTAGTTTTGTTTTTTTTTTTTTTTTTTTTTTTTTGAGTAATTCTCTCAGTAACTGATCTGTTTTAAATGGAGTTTGGAAGACAGTTCAGGATGCTGTGCTTGCATATCTGTAGGATTCTTCTGTTTGGGTGCATAGGTTTCTAAGACTAGAATTACCTAAAACTAGATGGAATAATGAAGTCCTGCTTTATTGCAGTCACTAAAGCTTGGTGTTAATGCTATTTGGGAGATACCCAAAACAGAATCATAACAAAGTATCAGTGGATTTTTCTAAGACCTAAAGGCGAAGTTGGGCTCTTATGGGGTGGGCTGTATATTCAGTCCATTTGCAATAATACAGAATAGTACTGTGAACATAATTGTCTGGTTATATAGTGATGGCTCTGAAGGTGGTATACCTGTGAGAATGTGGCAGCACATGTTTTTTAATCAAGTTATTGTGCCGGTTAAGTGACTAAATCTATTAGTCTTTTATGCTTTTTCTTTTTGTAGTCTGGTAGCATTTTATTAAAACTTTGAACCTTTTAAGATTTGTGCAACTTAGCAGATGTGTCTTAAGATCTTGAAAAGCACAAGGTTTCTTATGCAGCACATGCCACTAACTGGTGAGTAGGTCTTTGTCACTTGACTGAGTGAATTGAATCTGTCTGGTTGGGCTTGGCAGGCTTACTTGGAAATTAAATTTCCTGTTCAGATCTTCAAAGTGAGAAGTTTGCAAGCTTTCCAGTGGGTTAATCTGATGTGAAATTTCTTAAAACTCATTTTGGAATGGGTTTTCACATCTGCACTAATTCTTAAATTTTTTAGCACTACAGGGAAGATCTATTCTTTGAAACAGGTGTATGAGAATGGCTCAAGTGGGAACATACCACAAGGCATGTATTATCGTAAACTAATTTTCAAATTACCCTTTTTTCCTTTCTATGTTCCCGGTACCTGTGGATCGACTCATTGGTGATTGTATCGACGAACGTTGACTACGGAACCTTCTAAAATATTTACTTAACACACATGGACATCAACTACATATAATGAACTGTTAATTACTGTTTCAATAGCGTACTGAGCGCTTTGGGCAGGGAGGTGCGGGACCTGTGGGTGGACAGGGTCCTAGAGGAATGGGGCCTGGAACTCCAGCAGGATATGGTAGAGGGAGAGAAGAGTATGAAGGCCCAAACAAAAAACCCCGATTTTAGATGTGATATCTAGGCTTTCATTCCAGTTTGTTTTTGTCTTTTCTTGTTTAGATACCAATCTTTTAAATTCTTGCATTTTAGTAAGAAAGCTACCTTTTTATGGATGTTAGCAGTTTATTGACCTAATATTTGTAAATGGTCTGTTTGGGCAGGTAAAATTATGTAATGCAGTGTTTGAAACAGGAATTTTTTTTCCTTTTTATTTCCTTTTTTTTTAAACTGTATAATGTCCCTCAAGTTATGGCAGTGTACCTTGTGCCACTGAATTTCCAAAGTGTACCAATTTTTTTTTTTACTGTGCTTCAAATAAATAGAAAAAAATAGTTATGATATTGATCTTCAACTTTTGCCATTCATGCTTCTATGCACATTAGGCTAGGTATTCCACTTTGAAAGCATGAGAGTGTCTAGGCCTTTGAATGGCATATGCCATTTCTGGGAAATGTATTTGTAGGCTAAGTACTACTTTCTACAAATAACTACCCCCTTGTTTTAAAGAGAAGAGATGCATATTGAAGTAGTTTGATGATTTGATTTGTTTGGCATTATAGGAAGCAAGTTGGTGCTAAGTATTTAAATGGTTATGTAAGCAAAGCTGAACTGTAAATCTTCATTCAGGAATGTGTATTAAGATTATGGAATGGGTGTAAGACTATTGGTAGGGGGAGAAAGTGGGTATGACTAAATGGATCTTTTATGGCACTATGATCTATCCTTTCCTTGAAAGTTTCTGAAGAAAAAGTGGAAAGATCATTTTGTTGCATTCCTCCATTCTTATTTTTAAAGAACAAGCCCAAGCCCTACAAATGGCTTGTAATGAACTTTCACATTTGAATTAAAGATTGTTAAACATGAAGTCTTTTCATGTATTACTTCAAGTGATTATAAAGGTGGGGTTTAGTCTGAAAAATTCAACTTGAAAGTAAGAAGTGTAGTGACCATAAAGTAGGCTTAGCTCTACATACATTTGTACTCTGTAACTTTTACATCTCCTTGTGCTACTTCTGTTGGGCAAAATATGTAGGACTATAAAAATCTGTTCTCTTTTCTAAGAGTTAGTGGTGACTGTTAACTTAGGGTTGCAGATAACCATTCTTATTGTAAAATATTTGTTAACCTGTTTTTCCATAGTTTCCTTTTGATGTAGCACTAAATCTGGAGAGAGTTGCTTATGCTACACAGTACAAATATCCCTTCTTCCCACCATGAAGCTTTGGAGTGTTTCGATGGTGTTGTCAGTATATTGTCAACCTCATTGACTCTCCTTCCATTAGAATAAGAGACATTTTGACTAAATATTAAAAGTAGGTTGTTACTGTTGTCTGTTAGTACAATGGGAACCTGGTTTCTCAGTATATATATGTTAGCAGGGGAACCTTAAAAGTAGGTAAAGTAATTGAATGGTTTGGCTTTGTTCTTAGTTATGTTTCCATTCAAATTTGTACATTATAGAACTCTTACTATGGAATGTGTCTTCCTCCTTTTTACCTCTGTTCTTGGTGCTAATTGGCAAAAGTAAAATTCTAAATCAAATCCTTGTTAAAATGCTGAAGTTTAGTATTGTGCCTGAGTACAAAGGGAACCCTATTGTTGAAACAATTGAGTACTTTCTGCATAGGCAACCGGATAATACTAAAACACTAGTGGAGTATAAAGGCATGCCACCCAATTCTGGTTGTGTGACTGACAGGTACATGGTGTGCTAATTAAGGGAGAGAATCGCATTAGAAAATGTTCATTATTACTATTCACCAAGACACTTGGAAATGGGTAGCTCTACCATAATTCTATCAATGAGGAAGTTGTGTTCCAGGTTATTTATTGGTGATATGTATGAGATTTTTCTGTACGGAAACAAGGGTCTTGATTTGAAAGGAGTCCGTTACAATTTGATTGAATTGTATGGTAGGGACTCCGCTAATGATAAGAAAATAAGGGGTGTTCATGGGACACCCACAAAGGGTGAACTTGAATGTGTGTGGGTGGGGGCTGGTGGGGAAATGGGAAAATCTGCCTATAAAATTAATGTTTCAGTTTATTTTTCAGATTACATGCCTTTCTTTATAAGGGATGCTGGCACAGACCCCTAAAATAAGCTTTTGGTAGTACTGTACCTTTGAAGAGTGGTGAAGGATGCTAATGGATAATCTCCTGAAAGTTGTGGTTTTGATAGCCTTACTTTGGGCTGTAGAATTGCTAAACATTGTTTAGCAAATAATGTTGCTTAGTTTCAACTAAGTTTTGACTTTCATCACTGAAACAGCAGTGTGCCAAGGGTTGTAAGCTACTCAAATAGACTTTCAATAAGTCTTGCAATGTATATGATAGTTTTTAGCCTAATGTGAATTTAAATCATCTTAAAAAGTAGTTTCCTAAAAGCTGATATGAAACTTGGGGTGGGAAGGGGAAGGTAGTACTTACGAAGTATTTTAGCCATTTTTCTCATTTAAAGAAACCACCTGCCCCCATTTCCTCTTCTTCACTTTCTCTCATAATTCTGTTTTAAGAGGAATAATGATTCTTGTTAAGCTTATTAACTCCTAATCTTTAAAAACTACATTCTCTAAGAGACCCCAGTGTATTTTATAGGTATCTCATAGGCTGAAGCCATTGGCTCACATTATTTAGTGAAACCATAATCCTCTTTGCGTAGAACACTAAACTCCTAAGTTAGAAGTACTATAAACCCCACCACTCTTTATAGATGTATTATACCACTAATATAAACATCATAATTTGGGAAATTGTAATGTTACGCCTGTGCAATTTTTCTAAGTGGCATATTATGGCAGATAAAAATTTAGGTACTTGGCTTTTCTTGGGCAAGCCACTAAGTTGTGGCGGAATGTTTTCTGGTGTCTTGGACTGCAATTGTGCACTATTAAAGTAGTGGCCTGCTACATAACTGCGTTTAGCCAGCATTTCTGCAGTGCGTAACTGTGAGGAACGTAGTACCGCAAATGGCAATGGACATTAGGACCCGGATGTAGTATTCCTGCTTGCTCCAAGATTCTCATTGCCGACTGCATACAGGTAGGTAACAAGCAATATAATCTAACTTGGTGACTTGCTATGTACTTTTATTCCGTGGTCATTCTGACATCACACTTCTGACGATGAGATTACAGTGCAGCACCTAACACTTGTACGGTAAAGCTAGCTTA
Organism: Equus caballus; assembly: GCF_041296265.1. Taxonomy (NCBI): domain Eukaryota; kingdom Metazoa; phylum Chordata; class Mammalia; order Perissodactyla; family Equidae; genus Equus; species Equus caballus. The sequence continues at coordinate 22,061,401 of NC_091685.1, forward strand.
TGTCAGAACCGTGTGGGTTTGGGTTTAGAGCTGTAATTTGTCAGGCAGAATCCAGTGCTGTTGCAGTTCTCAGATAAAAAGTGCAAACTTGGTTCTTTGGTATATGATTCCAGTTGTGTGGTTTTCTTTAGTTGCATTGTAACTGAAGATAATGTGGAATACATCAGCAGTGTGGGGGAGAGGGAACCAAACCATACTGGGGAAGTAGAGTGCTTTTAGCATCTTGACACGGACTGTATAGCATGTGATAATTAGTCTCTGTTGTAGCAAACTGACCTGCCCATAGGTCACCAATGCCAACAATTTCAGAATGCAATCTTGGTAATTATTCTGCAAGTTGAGGGAATGAAGACTAAAAGTACAGTTTTTTTGTAATGTGATTTAAAATTTTTTAAAAAATGGTCTCCATGGGAAAATCTTTGTTACTAACTTGGGCTTAGATGGGAATCTAATGTGAATAGTTCAAGTTATGTGACTTGTCTAAATATGTCTATACTCTAAACCTGGGGGAAAGTGGTGTGGCACGTTGACTTGCCTACAGTTGAGTGAATACATGTTGGGAATCATTTCCCAATCATAAGACCTCGTCGTATTCTGTAGGATAACTGCAAATCTTCAGAGTAGCTTTTTGAATTTGGTTCCCTTAGCTTTAGGGATGTGATGTTATAATCCAAAATGTTCAATTACCAAAAAAATGAGTCTCAAAAGCCCCTTCCTTTGTTGCTTAGGACTTAGTTTTTGCATCGACAGTTGTTCCAGACCTCAATTCAACTTTGGTTTTTGAACTGGTTTTTAGCTAGCATGCATGAGAAACAGCTTTTCACATATAATCCTTTCTGCTCTGTAATTGGAAATTTGGTTTACTCTGCATAAATCCTGGTGAAAACTCTTCATGACTTTGAGCAGTTTCTTCCATTGTATCAAGAAAAATGGCTTGCTCTTGGCAAGCGATTCACAAGATGGGGACAGATTTGTACTTGAATATGTAGTTCATTCAAGCAAGTAACTGGACTCTCCTGCCAGATGAAAGAACAAATGGTGACTAGTTTAGCTGTCTATATTAATAATACAATGCAGATCAAACATAATGCTCAATGTTAGTGACAGGAGTGTCACTAAATTGGCATACAGCCCTGATTGCGTTTTCCTGTGGCATAATCTGTTAAATCGGTGGCCAACACATGCTACCGTGATTTAGCGATTGTTTAGAAATAAAAGCTCAGGTTTATTTCCTAACGGTCAACAACTTTGAGAGAATGTACTTGTTACAATATATGGACTTTGGGGAATATCTTTGGGGTGGGGGGTTAATTTTGCTTCATTCTGCTTATTTCGAGATGAATAGGCTTTTGCACTTTCGAATGAGAAACCTGTGACTTAAGTCAATTCTTGCTAGTTTTGATTTGTATGTAGCTGTAATTTGTGAATCTTAGTGCAGAGGGTCTTAAAAACACTCATTCAAAAAGCTGGGGATAAATGGGTTTCAGTAATAACACTATACTAAGGTGCCTGCATTGTATTTCATAGTCTTGTCTTGTTATAAACCAAAATTATTCTTTTTAATGACAGTGGTCTGAAGTTCAGAGGTGTGATGCCAGAATGCATTTTCGTACTGTTAGGCCCTTGGAACAGATACCGGTGCTTTCTGAAAGATGAAAGAAATGCAATGGGTGCTCTTCACACAAGGTTGCAAAACCTGCAAAGAATGCAAAATAGTCTCAACTTTTCCCCAATAAAGAGATGCGTGTGACTAGTTTTGGACTTTTCACTTTAATGGGGGTTGCATGTCTCCTATTGTTAATCATTGTCAGCTGCAGTGACATGATCCACAGTCCTGCATTTACTGCCTTTCCCTTAATGATTTTGGGTAGGTTTTAGGAGCCAGGATGTTTGTTCTGGGCCTTTATTTGGTTGGCTTTAGCTGATAATGTTTCAGTGCTCTGTCAGCTAGTGCAGTTCTCAAATGGCTGCCTATTAGGGAAAGAATTCAGAGGATTTGACTGCTCCTAATCATCTGTCATTGCTGCTAGATAATGATTGGCAATTTTTAAGACTCAACTGTGGAAATCGCAGAGTTGTTGGTAATCCATCAACCATAAAAACGTTGCTTTTGAACACCAGTGCTGAAAACATTTTATTCGGAGGGAGAAAAGGGGGCTGGATGCAGAATAGGATAATCTGGAGAATGGGGGAAGAATGCAAAACGATATAGTATCCCTTATGGATGGTACATGTGCAACAGGGAACTCTATTTCCTAACACCCTTGGCAGTAACTGATTATCAGGGAGGAATGAAAACCTGGAACTTGAATTAAGGCTGATCTTTCTGGTTTTTGTGCACTGTGGCCCTGCCAGGCGTATATAGTGAAGGTGCATGTCTTCTCCCTCAGAAAAACTCAGGTTCCTTGCTGTCCCAATAAGGCTTAGCTTCCCTGCCCTAACTTAAAACTCAGTCAGGACTTAGAGGGAAAGAACGAGGCAAATATATAGGATTGCAGGGTAACAACTGCATTGTTGGGTTCTGTGGGATGGGGAGGGCACTCTTGGAGGAGGACTGCTGAAGGTGGTCAGTCCACCTGAGAATGGAAGACATACTTGAATGGGGAGCAGGGTATGTACTTTCATATGAAAAGAGCCGATGTTCAAACTCATTTGGTAAGGTAAACGTTGTCACATACCTTCACATAAGGGATAGTATATTTTGGGTTGCAGTCAAACTTCACTGTGCTCAGACTGGTGAAAAGAGAAGTTAGGCTGCTGTATTTTAAAGAAGATACAGTTTTCATTCTAATTCAGGTGTCTGCTTTACTACTTTACATAGGAATAATTTTAGATTTTTTCCCCCCCATGAAGTTTCTTCCTATTTTTTTATGCTGTAACTTGCCCCTTAATCTTTGTCTCTGGAATTTTACTCTTTAAATTTTGAAGTTAACTAGCATTTTCAAACTTTTATACCCTTGTCTTTTATATTAACTTTTTCTTATTATTCTTTAGGTAAGAATGATTGATGTTGGCTGACACTGGAGTGCTTATTCACTTCAAGTAAGTTTCCTTTGAAATTTTAACCTGTAGAAGACTTTGGGTTTGACTTCTCTCTTTTTTTTTTTTTTTTTCGATTTTATTTTTTTCCTTTTTCTCCCCAAAGCCCCCCGGTACATAGTTGTATATTCTTCATTGTGGGTCCTTCTAGTTGTGGCATGTGGGACGCCGCCCCAGCGTGGCTTGACGAGCAGTGCCATGTCCGCGCCCAGGATTCAAACCAACGAAACACTGGGCTGCCTGCAGCGGAGCGCGCGAACTTAACCACTCGGCCACGGGGCCAGCCCCGGGTTTGATTTCTCTTTAATGGTTAAATAGATTTTGCTATGTGGGGTGAAATGTGTTTGATTTTTTAAAATGCTTGTTTTTTTTAAGATAATATCCCAGTGTTTTTGTTTTTGAAAATAGGTGTGTGCATGTGAGTGTGTGTGTGACAGTTGGAAAGAGAGAAGGTGGGGAATATTTGTTACAAAAATGTCAAACAATAGAAGAATTTTAAAAAGACGCGTGGTTATGTAGAGAAAACAATCATAGAAGATTAGAAAAAGCTTGAATTAGTGGAGAAATACCATATTTTTGGTACTTTAACTTTGCACCCGTTCGAAATCCCCTTAAGATTCTTTTTTACTTATCCAGTAAACAATAGAGGAACAACTACCTAGTTGTTGACAGGAGGAAATATTCCGTAAGGACATGGGAAGGAAATTGATAGGATATAACCTTGGTGTGTGGGCCAGATCTTTTTTAAGCAATAACATAACAAAAACAAAAAAAACCAAAAACCACTGATTGGAACCCAAACTTGTGCCAAAAAGTGTCTCTCTCGTTGATGACAGAATAAAATGTGCACACTAAAAGTTAATAAAAATGTAATATGTTGAGCATGTTATTTTAATAAAATCATTATGTTTTTAATGATAGGTGGATATTTGTTCTCAAGGCATAACACAGCATGAGCCAACCAAGAAGGAAAGCCACAAGCTGTTAGACTGAGGAATTGTCTAGGTAAGTTGAGTGATTCTTACCTATAAACTGCTTTCAGAAGGATGCTTGGGTGGTACAATAATAACTACTTGTGTGTGAATATCTCATTTTAGTTTCTTCTACATTAAAACTTCCTAGTCGGAAATACATTGCTTTTATAGTACAGTCATGTGCCACATAACAATATGTTTTGGTCAGTGATGGACTAGATATCCAATGGTGATAGAGGATTAGTACCATATAACCTAGGTGTGTAGTAGGCTATACCATGTAGGTTTGTGTAAGTACACTCTCTGATGTTCGCAGAGTGACAAATTCACCTAACTGATGATTTCTCAGAATGTATCCCTGTTGTTAAGTGATATGTGACTGTACTTAAATACTTTCATTTTGACAACCTTTCGAGGTTGTAAACCTTGTCTGTTGGTTTCGCTTAAGCCTCAGAAAAACAGGGACTTGGGTTTTCAATAAAAATATGTATATATATTTACTCTGTCCTTAGCACTATGCAGAGGAGGGTTTGGAAAATTTGAAGTTCTTTTTTTCATCCAAATAATTATATGGTGGGGTCACCTGTAGTTGAAAATAGATGGAGAACAAAATAATAAATGATTATCTACTAGAATCATTGACAATTTTAAAGGGTAACTCAACTTTGCTGTTCTAGTTGGAAAGCAGACACTGTGCAAACAAATGGACCTGGCTGTCTTCCAATAAAACTGTTTGACAAAAAGAGGTGGCTTGTGGATAGTAGCTTATTGTCCTTTCATCTGATATGAATTGCATGTATAGATAGGTATCACTCAGGTTTAAAGGGCTGTAATAATCACAGTTTGGAATTTAAACAGAAAGGGAGAGTACTTTAAGGTTAGAAATAGGGATAACATATAATTTAGGGCTATAGCTTATACCTGGGGAGAGGGAGGGTGCCCATTAATGGACTATCTTGAATGTTGGAGATCTGCCTTCTAAGAGTCTGGTTGCTACTAAAATTTCTTGTAGAAAACAGAAGTTATATTTAATCAGCTGGCTGGGCGACATCCGGTGTTAAGATAATCTTTTATTTTAATGATTACAGAAGCCTTAATATAGTATCACTAAATACTGTTAATACCACAGTCTTTGATTAATTTTTCTTTGGTGTTAAGAAGTTTGCTTGTTTAGTGCTAACTGATCTATGTTTGAGAACTTGGTAACTCGGATTCTTATGTCTTTTGGAGTAATTGTTTTTCCTTTAATTGGCAGGATCAGGTGAACTGTGTCCAGAAAACCAGTGAGGAAGATGGCAAAGAGGAATGAACAACCTAATTGTTGTTAATAAAGACATTTAAAAATCAGATTGTTCTTTTATTTGTTTTGGTTTTATTTTTAAGTAGGACTCTTTGATTTCTAGAATTTTCCTTATTTCATCAACTTGTTTCTAGGTGACAAAAAAAGATGTTCATACGGTAGACGAAGAACAGATTAATTCAGGACTCTTTCTTGAGGCCTTCTTGGCAGAGCTACTTCAACTTCTTAATTACTAATCACTTTGATGGTCCTTTACTGTCTACTAACCTCACTTAGTGGCAATTTTAAAATATTGAGGGCTATCACTCCGTATGGATCTTACTCCTAAAGTTATCATGTGACTCATTTGGTAATTCTTAACTACAGTGCTCCTTGATGGATTTTGGGCATAATAGCATTTTATATCCCAGTTTTGTGTATTATAAATGAATTATCAGATGATGGTTACACGGTAGTCATACATCACTTCACAAAGCACAGACAGGATTATGTCTTGCCAAATAATGACCATATTTTGGTTACCCCAACTAGCAATTTCTTTAAGCTAAAATAAAGTTGAATGTTATGTGCAGTGTAATCTGGGTAGATATTCAGAACAATCTATAAATGTAGGGAAAAGTGCAGGAATTAACTGTATAATCTGCTTTATAAAGAAAATTGGAAGTAAAATCTTACCCCCTTCACTCTTGTAGCTCTGATACTAAATTAAACTTGACAGGTAGTCAGTTGAAGAGCTCTTTGACACCACTTAAGCATTTGTTCAGGGTTATGTGTGTGTATGTTTAAAACGTAATTCTGGGGGCCAGTCTGGTGGTATAGTGATTAAGTTTGTGCACTGTTTCAGCAGCCTAGGGATTGTGGGTTCAGATCCTGGGCACAGATCTACACGCTGCTCATCAAAGCCATGCTATGTGGCATCCCATATACAAAATGGAGGAAGATTGTGACACAGGTGTTAGTTCAGAGGCAATCTTCCTCACCAAAAAAAAATCCTGTTGCTGTGTCTATCTGTGGGCTTTGGTGTTTGGGCCTCATTACTAATACTGTAGAATTTCAGAAAGTGCTGTTTTATTAGCTTGCTGTGATTAAGCAGGAGAGACTTGGAATTCAGAGCAGTTTGCTCACAATTAGTTAAAATACTCACAAAGGAAAGTTGAAAGTCACAATACTCACTGGTCCCATGAAATTTGATTTGAAAAGCTGTGCATGTATAGTCAGTACCAGGGAAGAGGCCGTAATCCTGCTGGTTTTCTCATGCTCTGTAGTCATTCTGCTTATCCATGGTTGGCGTGTCTTCAAAGAGCCAGAGAGCCCAGCCATCCCAAATCAAGAATCTGTTCTGAATCTGTTGTGGTTCAACTTCTCTGTTACTCCTTTCTGATTGCCAAATTAGCGTCTGAAGCTTTATGGATCTCAAGGCACAAACTGCAATGTAATATAGTGGTTAGGGGCATAATGGGGTCTTAATCACTGGAGTGCGAGTGTTCTGCAATTTGCCCAGCTGGCTTCTCTGGCAAGTTACCTAAATTGCAATTTGCTCGTTGATAAAGTGAACATCCTACCTTTTTCATTGGGTCATTAGGATAAAAGATGATGTACGTAAAGCGTTTAGCATAGTCTCTGGCACGAGGGAGTACGTGGTATTTTCAAATATATAGGCAGTCATTAGGATTCACAGGCAACAAGTAGAGAATTTTTGACCTAATTACAGCATGTAATCCAAAGATCTGATATGCAGTTTTAGGTTTGATAGCAAAGAATAGAGAAGTTAATTTTGGTAAGCCTTCAAACCATGGAGTCTGAAGGGGAAGATTGGCAAGAGATCGTTAGTACTGAAGGGATTGGGAGCCTTGGAAGAAGCCATTAAGGAACGTAGAGGGGCCGGCCCCATGGCCAAGCAGTTATGTTCGCGTGCTCTGCTTTGGTGGCCCAGGGATTTGCTGGTTTGGATCCTGGGTGCTGACATGGCACTGCTCATCAGGCCATGCTGAGATGGTGTCTCACATGGCACACAACCAGAGGCACAACTGGAATACACAGCTATGTACTGGGGGGCCTTGGGGAGGAGGAGGAGGAGAAGAAACCATTGGCAACAGTTGTTAGCTCAAGTGCCAATCTAAGGAAAAAAAAAGTGGAGAAATTGAAACACTCATGCTCTACGGGTGGGAATGTAAAATGGTGCAGCCATCTTGGAAAACAGTCTAGCTGTTCCTCAGTTACCATACAACCTAGCAATTCTAATGCCTGAAAGAAAAGTACACACAAAAATTTGTACATGAATGTTTATAGCATTACTCATAGTAGTCAAAATGTAGAAACATGCTTATCAACTGATGATCAATTGTGGCATATCCATACAGTGGAATATTAGCCATGAGAAGGAATGAAGTAGTGGTACATGCTACAACATAGATGAAGCTTGAAAACTTGCTAAGTGAAGCCAGTCACAAAAGACCACATATGATTCTATGTCTATGCAATGGCCAGAACAGGGAAAACTACAAAGTAGATTAGTGGTTGCCTAGGACTAGGGGGGAGGGTGTTGAGGAAGGGGAGAGTAATGGAGAATAGGGGCGTGACTGCTAAAGGACACAGCGTTTGTTTTTGGGGTAATGAAAACATTCTAAATTACTGGTGACAGATGCACATAGCTGAATATACTAAAAAACATTAAATTGTATACTTTGGATGAATTGTACGTGAATTACATCTCAAACTTTTCTTTTGAGATAATAGGTTTATAACATGAAATTTCAGTTGTACATTATTATTTGTCAGTCACCATATAAATATGCCCCTTCACCCCTTGTGCCCACCTCCGAAACCCCTTCCCTTCTTGTAACCCACTGAGCTGTTCTCTTTGGCCCTGTATTAGTTTATCTTCCACGTATGAGTGAAATCATATAGTATTTGTCTTTCTCTGTCTAGCTTATTTGGCTTAACATAATTCCCTCAAGGACCATCCATGTTGCAAATGGGATGATTTTGTCTTTTTTTTTATGGCTGAGTAGTATTCCATTGTATATACATATCACATCTTTATCCAATCATCAGTCAATGGGCACTTGGGTTGCCTCCACTTCTTGGCTATACCGTATAATGCTGCAATGAACATAGGGGTGCATAAGTCTCTTTGAGTTGTTGATTTCAAGTTCTTTGGATAAATACCCAGTAGTGGGATACCTAGGTCGTATGGGATTTCTATTTTTAATTTTTTTGAGAAATCTGCATACTGTTTTCCATAGTGACTGCACGAGTTTGCATTCCCACCAGCAGTGTATGAGGGTTCCCTTTTCTCCACATCCTCTCCAACGTTGATTTCTTTGTCTTGGTGACGATAGCCATTCTAACAGATGTAAGGTGATATCTTAGTATAGTTGTGCTATGTGGGATGCCACCTCAGCATGGCCTGATGAGTGGTGCCATGTCTGCACTCAGGATCCAAACCAGTGAAACCCTGGACCACCGAAGCGGAGCGTGTTAACTTAACCACTCGGCCACGGGGCCGGCCCCTAGTTTTGATGAATAGGTCTTTCATCTCCTTGGTTAAATTTATTCCTAGATATTTTATTCTTTTTGTTGCGATTGTAAATGGGATTGTACTCTTGAGTTCTCTTTCTGTTAGTTCATTATTAGAGGATAGACATGTAACTGATTTTTCTAAGTTGATTTTGTACCCTGCAATTTTGCTGTAGTTGTTGCTTATTTCTAATAGTTTTCCAATGGATTATTTAGGGTTTTCTATATATAAAATCATGTCATCCGCAAACAGTGAGAGTTTTACTTCTTCATTGTCTATTTGGACTCCTGTTTTTTTTCTTTTAAAGATTTTATTTTTTTCCTTTTTCTCCCCAAAGCCCCCTGGTACATAGTTGTGTATTCTTAGTTGTGGGTCCTTCTAGTTGTGGCATGTAGGACGCTGCCTCAGCATGGCCTGACAAGTGGTGTCATGTCCGTGCCCAGGATCCAAACCGGCGAAACCCTGGGCCACTGCAGCAGAGTGCAGGAACTTAACCACTCGGCCATGTGGCCAGCCCCCTGGACTCCTTTTATGTCCTTTTCTTGCCTAATTGCTCTGGCCAGAACTTCCAATACTATGTTGAATAAGAGTGGTGAGAGTGGGCACCCTTGTTCCTGTTCTCAGAGGGATGGCTTTTGGTTTCTCCCTGTTGAGTATGATGTTGGCTGTGGGTTTGTCATATATGGCCTTTATGTTGAGGCACTTTCCTTCTATACCCATTTTATTGAGAGTTTTTTTTATCATAAATGGCTGTTGAGTCCTGTCAAATGCTTTCTCTGCATCTGTTGAGATGATCATGTGGTTTTTATTCCTCATGTTGTTAATGTGGTGTATCACATTGATTGATTTGTGGATGTTAAGCCATTCTTGTGTCCCTGGTATAAATCCCACTTGATCAGGTGTATGACCCTTTTAATATATTGCTGTATTTGGTTTGCCAATATGTTCTTGAGGATTTTTGCATCTATGTTCATCAGTGATATTGGCCTGTAATTTTCCTTGTGTTGTCCTTGTCTGGCTTTGGTATCAGGGTGATGTTGGCCTCGTAGAATATGTTAGGAAGTGTTCCGTTTTCCTCATTTTTTTGGAATAGTTTGAGAAGGATAGGTATTAAATGTTCTTTGAATGTTTGTTAGAATTCTCCAGAGAATCCATCTGGTTCCGGACTTTTATTTTTGGGGAGGTTTTTTATTACTGTTTCAGTCTCTTTACTTGTGATTGGTCTATTCAAATTCTTCTTTTCTTCTTGTTCAGTTTTGGGAGGTTGTATGAGTCTAAGAATTTATCCATTTCTTTTAGATTGTGCAATTTGTTGGCATATAGTTTTTCATAGTATTCTCTTATAATCCTTTGTATTTCTGTGGTATCCATTGCCATTTCTCCTGTTTCATTTCTAATTTTATTTATTTGAGCCTTTTCTCTTTTTTTCTTAGTGAGTCTGGCCATGGGTTTGTCAATTTTGTTTATCTTCTCAATGAACCAGCTGTTTGTGTCATTGATCCTTTCTACCAGTTTTTTTGGTTTCAATATCATTAATTCTACTCTAATTTTTTATTATTTTCCTCCTTCTGCTGACTTTTGGCTTTGTTTGTTCTTCTTTTTCTAATTCTGTTAGGTGTACTTTACCATTGTTAAGATTTCTCTTGTTTGTTAAGGTCAGCCTGAATTGAAATGAATTTCCCTCTTAGGACCACTTTTGTTGCATCTCATATGAGTTGGTATGGTATATTTTCATTTTCATTTGTCTCCAGTTTTTTTTTATTTCTCCTTTAATTTCTTCAGTGATCCTTGGTTGTTCTGTAGCAAGTTGTTTAGTCTCCACTTGTCTGCCACTTTCCCAGCTTTTTTCTTATAGTCGATTTCTAGTTTCATAGCATTATGTTTAGAAAAGGTACTTGATATAATTTCACTCTTAAATTTATTGAGGCTTGCCTTGTTTCCCAACATATGGTCTATCCTTGAGAATGTTCCATGTACACTTGAGAAGAATATGTATTCTGTTATTTTTTGGATGGAGTGTTCCATTTATATCTATTAAGTCCATCTGGCCTAGTTTTTTGTTTAAATCCACTATTTCTTTGTTGACTTTCTGTCTGGATGATCTATCCATTGATGTAAGTGTGGTGTTAAGGTCCCCTACTATTATTGTGTTGTTGTTAATATCTCCTTTTAGGTTTGTTAATAGCTGTTTTATGCACTTTAGCTCCTTTGTTGGGTGCATATATATTTATAAGTGTTATGTCTTCTTGGTGGAGTGTCCCTTTTATCATTATATACTGCTCCCCTTTGTCTCTCATTACCTGTTTTGTCTTGAAGTCTACTTTGTGTGATATAAGTATGGCAACACCTGCTTTCTTTTCTTTGTCATTATCTTGGAGTATCATCTTCCATCCCTTGACTCTGAGCCTATGTTTGTCTTTAGAGCTGAGATGTGTTTCCTGGAGGCAGCATATTGTTGGGTCTTGATTTTCATCCATCCATCCACTCCAAGTCTTTTTGATTGGAGAATTCCATCCATTTACATTTAGAGTGATTATTGATATATGAGGGCTTACTGCTGCCATTTTATTGCTCATTTTCTGATTTTTCTGCATTTTCCTTCTTTCTTATCCTGTGTATTTCAGATTACCAATTCAGTTTGGTAGTTCTCTATGATGGTTTTCTTAGTTTTCTCTTTATCATTTGTGTCTCTGTTCTGATTATTTGTTTAGTGGTTACTATGAGGTTTGTATACAAAATCTCATAGATGAGATAGTCCATTTTCTGATAGGTTCTTATTTCCTTAGACTAAGCCCATTCCATCCCTTCCTCTTCCCCTTCTAAGTTATTATTGTCACAACTTATTCCATCTTGTATTGTGAGTTTGTGGTTAAAATGATGAGATTATATTTATTTTTGATGTTTTCCTTCCCTTTGTCTAATGTTATAATTAAGTGTTTGCTAACCTGTTCTGATAGAGAGCTGCAATGTTCTGATTTTGTCTACCTATGTATCTCCTTGCTCAAGACTTCGTAATTCCTTTCTTTTTCATGTTTCATGGCCTTTCTTAGCATTTCTTGTAGGGAGTGTCTTGTGGCGATGAACTCCCTTAGCTGTTGTTTATCTGGGAAAGTTTTTATTTCTCCATCTGAAGGATATTTTTTTCTGGATAGAGTATTCTTGGCTGAAAGTTTTTGTCTTTCAGAATTTTTTTTGAATATGTCTTACCAGACTCTCCTAGCCTATAACGTTACTGCTGAGAAATCTGCTGAAAGCCTGATAGGGGTTCCTTTGTAAGTTATTTTCTGCCTTGCTGCCCTTGACAGTTTTTCTTTGTCATTGACTTTTGCCAGTTTTACTACTATATGTCTTGGAGAAAGTCTTTTTACATTGATATAATTAGGAGATCTGTTAGCTTCTTTCACTAGTATTTCCTGCCCCTTCCCCAGGTTTGGGAGGTTCTCAGCTATTATTTCTTTGAACAAGCTTCCTACTCCATACTCCTTCCCTTCTCCCTCTCCAATACCTATAATCCTTATTTTGCATTTCTTAATTGAGTCGGATATTTCTCAGAGAATTTCTTCATTTCTTTTTAGTCTTAGTTCTCTTTCCTCTTCTGGCTGCAGCATTTCTATATTTCTGTCCTCTAGGCTGCTGATTCTCTCCTCCATAATATCAGCTCTATTTTTCAGGGTGTCTAGATTTTTCTTTATCTTATCTATTGTGTTTTTCATGTCCAACATTTCTGATTGGTTTTTCTTTATAGTTTCAATCTCTTTGTGAAGAAGTTCCTGATTTCATTGAACTATCTGTATTTTCTTATAACTCGTCGTTTTGTTTTTTTTTTTTTTTTTGAGGAAGATTAGCCCTGAGCTAACTACTGCCAGTCCTCCTCTCTTTTTGCTGAGGAAGCCTGGCCCTGAGCTAACATCCGTGCCCATCATCCTCTACTTTATATGTGGGACGCCCACCACAGCATGGAGTGCCAAGTGGTGCCATGTCCACACCCGGGATCTGAACCAGTGAACCCCGGGCCGCTAAGAAGCAGAACATGCACACTTAACCGCTGTGCCACTGGGCCGGCCCCTGTGGGGTTTTTTTGAGAGCTATTTTGAATTCTCTGTCATTTAGATTATAAGTTTCTGTGCCTTCAGGATTGATTTCTGGGTGCTTGTCATTTTCCTTCTGGTCTGGAGTATTAATATATTTTTTCATACTGTCTGACAGCGTGGATTTGTGCCTCCACATAGTGATAGTATTTGGTTGCAGCTTCCACCTGCTGCCACTGGGTGGGGGTCAGGAGCTGTGTATTCGGAGCCCACTGCAACCTCAGCTCACAGCTGCTGCTTTTCTATCATACGCGTGGATGCTCTGGCTCACTGGCTGGAGTGCCTGGCCAGGAGAGGGGTGCTTTCTTTTACCTGCATGATCCCAGGGGCACTCTCACTCTGCCCTCACTATTTGCTCTCCTAGAGTGCTGGCTTGATGAAGACACCCCAGAAATAGCTTAGCCACCTCTATGTGGGGCTTTCCCATGGGCTGTGAGGGAACTTGGGGAGTGAAGGTGATCCCACAGAGGGCTATCCCTCCCCTCTTTCCTCTCAGAGCCATGCACAGTCCCACACCCTAGGTGACTGCCATTGGAGGAGGGAGAGGAGATCCGCTTACCTCCTTTCACTTCCTCTGGGGGTCCAGCACCTCCACCTTCAGACTTATGGCTGTGTGGGTCTCTCAGACATCTTTATTGTTGTCTGAATATCCTCTGTTGGTATATTAATGTCCTTTTCATTGTATCTTAGCAGGGGAGAGTCTAAAGGAAGAGCTCACTCCACTATGATGCTGACATCATCCCCCACACCATAGTTTTTTAAAACAGCAAGACCATAGGAATAGTGTAAGCAGAGGGCAGAGCAGTAGGCTGAGGTCAGATCATGGAAAGCCTTGTAGGCCATGTTAAGGATTTTGATATTTATCATAAGAGCTTTTCCTTGTTGTTTCTTTCTTTTTCTAAAAAAAGATTTCATTTTTCCTTTTCCTCCAAAAGCCCCCTGGTACATAGTTGTGTATTTTTAGTTGTGGGTCCTTCTGGTTGTGGCATGTGGGATGCTGCCTCAGCATGGCTTGATGAGCAGTCCCATGTCCGCACCCAGGATTCGAACTGGCAAAACCCTGGGCCGCTGCAGCAGAGCACGCAAACTTAATGACTCGGCCATGGTGCTGGCCCCAGGAAGAACCTTTTTTAACATTTCTTGTGATGCAAGTCTGCTGGTGATGAATTCTCTCAAGTTCTGTTTGTCTGAAAATATCTTTATTTTGCCTTTATTCTTAAGGATATATTAACTGGATATATTATATATATATTTTTTCTAGGTTGATGGGTTTTCTTTCAGTACTTTAAAGATGTCTTGTCAGTGTGTTCTTGCTTACATTATTATTTTTTTGTTTTTGTTCTTTGACTGGTGGCACTTGGGTTTACTAAACTGTGCCTTAGTACAGACATTGGGGCTTGCTCATGGTGCTCTTGACGTATAAAGCCTGGACCTTCTGGCAGTTATTCTTGAGCCATGACACCAGGAAACTGACAGCTAAGTGGATGTTTCACACAAGCTCATTATCTGTCATCTTAAGTAGCCAACATCCACTGCTAGACACAGCAACTTCTTCTTCATCTGGGACTTAATCATGGACTTCACTTCATCAACTTCGGCCACCATATTCTCATTGTCAGTCAGCGAGGACGGGAACTTGTCAGCTTTATTCAGGCCTGGGCCCAGGATTCATGGGATCTGCTTGACCAGAGACTCTGAAGCCTAAAAGGGGTCATCCTTTTTGGCCAACTTCTTGACCAGCTTCTCATTCTTGTCAAGTTTCTTCAGTGCCTCAATGCCCATGTGGGGGATATCCACAGCCTTGGCCTCATCACAGTGCTGCTGGTCCCCCAGGGCACACATGGGGAATTTGGGGCAGGGAGTGGACTTAAGCCTGACGGTGCTGGAAAAGCATTTGTCCTTCTGAGGGTCATAGTTCTTCAAGATGATCTGCAGCTCCACTGCTTCCAAAACTTCTGGCGCTGGGCAGGTTCTGGTGCAGGACTTCCAGGGAGATTTGCTGCTGTTGGTGCCTCTTGCTGCAATAAGCAGAAAAGAGTTGCTTGTGTTATTTTTGATGAGAAATTAGTTGTCATCTTTTTCTTTGTTCTCCTGTTATAATATGTCTTTCTAGCTGTTTTTAAGCATTTCTCTTTATCTCTGGTTTTCAGCATCTTCATTATGATGTGTCTTGGGATGGTTTGCTTTGAGTTATTCTGCTTTGGATTTGCTGAAATTGTTGAATCTTTTGGTTTATAGTTCCAACAGATTTTTAAAAGTTTGCCACTACTTCCTTTTTCTTTTATTCCAGCAACATTGGATTATAACATATAGCTTTCAGATGTACATCATAATTTATTTCAAATTCTGTGTAGATTATATCATGTTCACCACCCAAAAACTAATTATAATCTGTCACCACACATGTGAGCCTCATCACCCCTGTTGCCCTCCCCTGGCCCCCCTTTCCCTCTGGTAACCACCAATCCAATCTCTGCTGCTATGTGTTTGTCATTGTTTTTATCTTCTACTTATGAGGGAGATCATACTGTATTTGACTTTCTCCCTCTGACTTATTTCACTTAGCCTAATGCTCTCAAGGTCCATCCATGTTGTCACAAATGGCCGGATTTCATCATTTCCTATGGCTGAGTAGCATTCCATAGTGTATAAATAGCACATCTTCTTTATCCATTCGTCCCTTGATGGGCACCTAGGTTGCTTCCAAGTCTTGGCTATTGTGAATAATGCTTCAATGAACATAGGGGTGCATGTATCTTTATGCTTTTGTGTTTTCAAGTTCTTTGGATAAATACCCAGCAGTGGAATAGCTGGATCACATGGTAGATCTATTCTTAATTTTCTGAGGATACTCCTTACTGCTTTCCATAGTGGCTGCACCAGTTTGCACTCCCACCAGCAGTGTATGAGGGTTCCCTTCTCTCCACACCCTCTCCAACACTTGTTGTTTCCTGTCTTGTTAATTACAGCCATTCTGACTGGAGTGAGGTGATATCTCATTGTAGTTTTGATGTGCATTTCCCTGATAGCTCATGATGTTGAAAATCTTTTCATGTGCCTGTTTGGTCACTACTTCTTGAAATATTTTTCCTGCCCTCTTCCTTTTCTTACACTCCTATTACATATAAGTTAGATTGCTTGACATTATCCCACAGATCACTGAGACTCTGTTCATTTTCCATTAGTTTTGTTTTTCTTTGGGCTTCAGTGAACTTGAAGACATAACAGTATGATTTGCTATGTCTTCAAATTCATTGATCTTTACTTCTGTAATGTCTAATTTTCTATATCCCCAATAAGTGAATTTTTCATTTCAGATATTATATTTTTCTAAAAGAAAATATAGTATCTTATGGAAGATATATTTTTCGAGAACTCTAGAAAATTTCTAGAAGTTCCATTAGTTCTATTTTAATATTCATCATGTTATGTTTTCCTTTTTAAATACATGTGCAAAGGTATAATGCTGTTTTTAACATTATTCTCTGCTAGTTCCATCATCTCTGTCATTCTGTTTGTTTTTTTTTTAATTAACTGATCTCTCCTGGTATAGGTCATATTTTCCAACCTCTTGTCATGTCTAGTAATTTTTGACTGGATGCTGGACATTGTTATTTCATGTTGTTGAGCTTCTTCCTTTTAAGAGTATTTAGTTTAGTTTTGGCTGGCAGTTAGATTTTCTAGAGCAAGTCCAGAATGGCCTTTTCTCTAGAGCTAATTCTAGTGTCTCTACTGGATGCCCCAGGTGTTTAACAAGGTTCCTCTATTCTGGATAATCAGAACATAAATGTCTCCCAGCCCTGGATAAGCTCTAGGAACTGTTCATCTTAGAGCTCTCTAATCGTTGCTCTTTTTTTCAGCAATTGTTCTTTGTCTGACCTTGTGGAGTCTCATTCTATACATGCACAGCTTAGTGTTCTGCTGAGGATTCAAAAGGACCTTATGCAGATTTCTTTCTCTGCTTACCTCCCTCCTTTCTAGTACTCTGCTCCACAAATTCCAGCTGCTTCGGCCCCATCAAACTCCTATCTCTGTCTCCTCAATGCAGCAAGACCATCATGCTCTGCTTGGGTCCTCCTTCCCATGCTGTGGATTGGATAATGCCTCCAGGCAGGCGGCTATAGCAATCATGGGGCTCACCTCACTTGTTACTCTTCTTTCACAGATCACAGTCCTGCATAGCCTATTTTCCAATGTGTGTGGACTGAACTGTATCCCCCCAAATTCTTATATTCAAGTCTTAACTCCCAGTACATATCGGAATGTGACTGTATCTGGAGATAGAGTGTTTAAAGAGGTAATTAAGGTTAAAATGAGGTCCTGAGTTTAGGGCTCTAAACCAATATGACTGGTGTCCTTATAAGAAGGGGAAGAGAGACCAAGCCCATGTGAGAACATAGCAAAAAGTCACCATCTGCAGACCAAGGAGAGAGGCCTCAGAAGGAATCAAACCTGCTGACACCTTGATCTTGAACTTCTGGTCTCCAGAACTATGAGAAAATAAGCTTCTGATGTTTTGGCCATCCAGTCTGTGGTATTTATTTTGTTATGGCAGCCACAGCAATCTAATACACAATGTATGAACAACAGTTGTTTAATATACTTTGCGTGGTTTTCTAGTTGTTTACAGCAGAAAGGCAAATCTGGTGCCAGTCCTCTGCCTGAGCTGGGAGCTGGATCCAACAGATTTGTTTTACTAGGGGACAGAACAAGTTGGGAAAAGTTACAAATATTCACACAAACCTTCATTTTACACTGGAAAACATGATGAATTTTGTTTTTAAAAAACAGCTTTATTGAGGCATAATTGATTACAAAAAGCTGCACACATTTAAAGTATAAATTTGATAAGATTTAACATATGTATACACCAGAAAATCATCACCATGATCAAGATAATAAACATGGCTGTCATACCCCAAAATTTCCTTGTGCCCTTTAGTAATCCCTGAGTCCTGCCACTCCATAACCCTCCTTTCCCCCTACCAATCTTCAGGCAACCACTGACCTGCTTTGTCATCACTATAGATTAGTTGGCATTTTCCATAATTTTATATAAATGGAAGCATACAGCATGCACTCTTTTTGTCTGAAAACTCAGCATAAATTTTTTTGAGATTCATTCACATTGTTATGTGTATTAACAGTTTATTCTTTTTTGTCATTGGGCTATTTCTCTCGATATACCACAATTTTTTAATCCATTCAAATATTGATCGGCATTTGACTTCTTTCCAATGTAGGGCTATTACAAATAAAGTTGCTGTAAATATTCAGGTAGAAGTCTTTGTGAGACATATGCTTTCAGTTTTCTTGGATAAACACCTACAAGTGGAGTGATGGCTACCTGGCACTACTGAGTTTTTCTCCCCTGCTTTGTTTCTCTCTGAAGCATATATCACCTAATAAACTATATAATTTACTTCTTCATTCTGTTTATTGTCAGTCTCCCTTCACCAGAAGGGAGGTTTCATAAAGTCAGGGGACATTTTGTCTGGTTTATTGCTGTTTCCTCACTGCCTCGGATAGTGTCTCATCATAGCAGGTGCTCGATAATCAGGACAGAAACACATATTGCCTACGATGGGTTAGGCACATTTTAGGTACTTTGCATATGTAAACATTTAGTGAATTATTGAGCTAATATATTCTCTTTTTTTTGGTGAAACTCACTTGGAAAATGATATTGGATTTGTAGGTTTTATCTTGTGAAGCGTTTGTGAATAGGGTTATTTATTAGCCATTAAACAGGAATGGCAAATGTTTATTTGGCAGACTAACCCCAGGTTGTGGTAGTGGCTATGCATGCCATTGTGTTGTGAGGATTCTGAAGATAAATCTGGGTTTACTACTATGACTGATCACGATATCTGCCATGTTTACTCAGCACAGAGAATAGAAACATGGCATTTCTTGTTTAGAGCACACAGTTTATTGAAAGGAGGGAAGACTATAACATCACTTTGGCTTAAATGTCTGGTTTTGATATATATGGAATGTATTGTATTAATTTAATTTTATTTTTTAAGTTTTAAGGAATTTGGTGATGTCCAAAAGTCAAATACTGCACATAATACTCAACATAATATTGAATTGCAACACTGAAAATACCCACAAAAGAAAGGATCTATACTTAATACTTGTATTCTATCTAAATCTGTTTTTTCTCCTAATGTGTATAAAAAGCTTTTTTCAGCTTCAGCCATAGCTATTGAGGTTTCTGTTTCGGATTGTTCGATTATTTTTCATCAGGGGAAAACTGCAGGGGAAAATCGCTTATGGGAGGATTGCACTTCTCAGCTGTTCTGTTCCACACCATGCATTAGCAGGCAAATTTCGTCTATCGGTTCACCAACTTCTACCAAGAAAACTTACCCAAGCTGCTCAGAGTAAAACAGAATGCTAAAGTCTGTGACCTGTTTCTTCATTTCTGTGCATGTCGTTCTTAGAGAATTGGGTTTAATTTTCTACATTTCTGTGTTTCTGAAGAAATGTCACTTTAGAACAAATATGTCACTTTTGCTTTCCAACTTCTTATTAGATTTCCTCATAAAAACTTCGTTAATTGAGGGGTTTATAGATTCTAAATTACTAGGAACTTTGTTTTTCCTCAAGGCTAAATAATATGACTAGCTATTTGAAGGAACACCTGAAACTAATTATTCTACCTCTCTCAGTTGAAATTCTCTATAAAAGCAATAATGTAAAATGGTCCTATTATGCCCTATTCTTGTAGGGAACTACTATTTAAACATCATTCATTATTTTAAAAAGGCTAGGAAATCTTCAAGGCCTAGAGAAAAATAATGTTACTCTTGTAATACTATGTGGGAAGCTATTTCTTTTGAATTAATTTATGACAAAGGAGTCCAGAATATACAATGGGGAAAAGACCATCTCACCAATAAATGGTGCTGGGAAAACTAGACAGCCACATGCAAAAGAATGAAACTAGGCCACTATCTTACACTACCATACACAAAAATTAACTCAAAATGGATCAAAGACTTGAATGTAAGAGCTGAAATGACAAAACTCCTAGAAGAAAACATAGGCAGTAAGCTCCTTGACATTGGTCTTGGCAACGATGTTTTGGATCTGACACCAAAAGCAAAGGCAACAAAGGCAAGAATCAACAGGTGGGACTAGATGAGGCTAAAAAGCTTCTGCATAGCAAAGGAAACCACTGACAAAATGAAAAAGCAACCTACTGAATGGGAGAAAATATTTGTAAATCATATATCCAATAAGGGGTTAATATCCAAAATATATAAAGAACTCATACAATGCAATAGCAAAAAACCCAAACAATCTGATTAAAAATTGGGCAGAGGATCTGAATAGACATTTTTCCAAAGAAGACATACAGATGGCCAACAGGTACCTGACAAGGTGTTCAACATCACTAATCATCAGGGAAATAGAAATCAAAACTACAACTCACATCTGTTGGGATGGCTATTGTCAAAAAGACAAGAAATAACAAGTGTTGGTGAGCAAGTGCAGGAAAGAGGGAACCCTTGTGCACTGTTGGTGGGAATGTAAATTGGTGCAGCCACTATGGAAAACAGTATGGAGGTTCCTCAAAAAATTAAAAATAGAACTATCAATGATCCAGCAATTCCACTTATGAGTATATATCCAAAGAAAATGAAAACACTAACTTGAAAAGATACATGCACCCTCATGTTCATTACAGTGTATTTACAATAGCCAAGGCACAGAAACAACTTAAGTGTCCATCGATGGATGAATGGATAAAGAAATTGTGAGATATATATATAAACACACACACACACAATGGAAAATTATTTGGCAATAAAAAAGAATGAAGTCTTGCCATTTGTGACAACATGGATGGAACTTGAGAAAGACAAATACAGTATGATCTCACTTATATGTGGAATCTAGAAAAAAACCCAAAAATGAGCTCATAGATATAAAGAACAGGATGGTGGTTGCCAGGGGCAGGGGATGAGGGTGGGGTGAAAGGGGTGAAGGTGGTCAAAAGGTACAAACTCCCAGTTATAAATAAATAAACTACTTACATCCAAGCCTTTGTCTTGGGCTCTGCTTTTGTGTGAAAAAACAACAACAACAACAACTAAGAAACCCACCAATTTTGTCTCTAAATATGATTTGGATATGAAACAGATGTTCTTGTATCACTTGTCAGTTGTCCCTAAAATGTGTACCTGAGTGTCCATACAGTTCCTTGTGCCTGAGAGTCACTAATTCAGCCAACGCATAACAGTTTAATTGAGGTATAATTGATGCACAATACAACATACATATTTAAAGTGTATAATTCGATGAGTTTTGACATACGCAATCACCCGTGGAACTATAGCTGTGTCAAGATAATGAACATATCCATCACCCCCAAAAGCTCCTCTTGCTTCTTTGTAACCCATCACTTTCTCCCCACCCAGGAAACCACTGAGACAGTTTCTGTCACTCTCTATTAGTTTTCATTTTCTAGAATTTGATATAAATGAAATACACAATTTACTTTTTTCAGTCCAGCTTCTTTCATTCAACAAAATTATTTTGAGATTCATCCATATAGTTGTGAGTATCAATAGTTTGTTCCTTTTTACTGCTGAGTGGTATTCTGTTATATGGACATACCACAATTTGTTTATCCATTTACCTGTTGAAGGGTGTGATGGTTAATTTTATGTGTCAACTTGACTGGGCTAAGGGATGCCCAGATAGCTCATAAAACATTATTTTTTGGTGCTCCTGTAAGGGTGTTTCCAGAAGAGATTAGCATTTGAATTGGTAAACTGAGTAAAAAGATCATCCTCACCAATGTGGGTGGACATCACCCAATCTGTTGAGGGCCTGAATAGAACCTTCTATTCAGAGAGGCAGAGGGTGAATTGTTCTCTGCTTGAGTTGGGACGTCTA
Source organism: Equus caballus (assembly GCF_041296265.1). Classification (NCBI taxonomy): domain Eukaryota; kingdom Metazoa; phylum Chordata; class Mammalia; order Perissodactyla; family Equidae; genus Equus; species Equus caballus. The sequence goes on from NC_091685.1 coordinate 22,083,235, forward strand.
TTGTCTCTTGTCCTTGGAGTTCCTCCTGGTTCTTCAGACTTGGATTGGGACTTTCACCATCAGTTCCCCGGATCTCAGGCCTTTCAGGCTTGAACTGAATAAAATCTCACCACTGGGTTTCCTGATTCTCCAGTTTGCAGAAGGCAGTGGGACTTCCTGGCCTCCAAAATTGCGCAAGTCAATTCCTATAATAAATCTCCTCATGTACTCACTTATTATATTTAAGGAGATATCTATCTCCTTATGTTTCTCGGGAGAACCCTGACTAATACAATGGGCATTTGGATTGTTTTCACTTTGGGGCTATTATAATGAAGCTGCTGTGAATATCTGTGTACAAGTTTGTGTCTAGACATAGGCATTCATTTCCCTTAGGTGCTAAATATTTAAGAGCAGAACAGCTAGGGCACATGGTAGGTGTATGTTAAACATTTAAAGAAACTGTCAAACTGTTTTCCAAAGTGCTTGTACCATCTTATATTTCCACCAGCAGTGCATGACTGTTTCAGTTGTTCCACATCCTTGTCAACACCTAAATTTTGCCAATCTTTTAAATTTTAATTACTCTAGTGGGTTGATAGAGGTTTCACTTTGAAGTGTAAATTTGTGTTTTCCTAATAGCTAATGATGTTGAGTATCTTTTCATGTACTTATTTGCCATCCATACATCTTCTTTGGTGAAGTGTCTATTTATATCTGTTGCAAATTTTTAAATTGAATTGTAGGAATTCTTTATATATTGTAGATCCAAGTCTTTTGTTGGATATGTTTGGCAAAGATTCTCCTCTGGTCTGTGGCTTGCTTTTTCCTTTTCATAATAGTCTTCTGAAGAGCAAAAGTTTTTAACTTTGATTATGTGCAATTTATTGTTTTTTTCCTTTATAGTTTGTGCTCTTCATGTCCTATTTAAGAAATCTTTGCCAAATCCATTCATTCAGATTATTCATTCAGGTTTTCTTCCTTAACTTCTAATAAAAGTTTTACAGATTGTTATATGTTTTAATTAGATTGTAAAAAAAATTAAATTGCAAATTTTTCTTTTATAGTTACCATGAAAGACTCTTGGTAATAATATTTACTTTTTCCTTTGTACAATACATATGATTTTCAATCTAATTTATACAGTTTTTATAATTTTCTAAAATGTCAGTATTCTCCATTTTTTGTCACATAATGTATAGTTATCAAACTTTTATTTCTTTGATTTAGTCATTATTTACAAAATAGCCAGAAGAAATTCTCAAAACTTTTAAATTGTCTTCCTTTGCATCTAATTTGTTCATCTTTTTACAACACATCTTCGTTCCATGAACTTGCAGGTTTTTAAATCTATCTGTAGCACAGTTTTACCTAACTGTAACACTGAGCGTTAATCTTCTATGTTTGATCTGATTCTATTTTTTTTTCTTTTTTTGGATTTCATTGCTGGCCCTTCTGTCTTTCTGATTCCTATCATATATTTTTCTCACTCTTTAGTCCTCCTGACTCTTCGGCCTCTTCCATGACCATCCTTGACATTCTCTCACTCCTCGTTTTGTTTCCTCCTCTGTTGAGCCTATATTTCCTCTGGTTCCGTGGAGTGGGCCTTCACTCTCATACTTCCACAGGCTGCTTGTTGGTTTTCCTCTTCTACCTTTTTCTTTTTTTCTGAGGACAAATCTGGTCATCCTTTTCTTTTTGAGGAAGATTAGCCCTGAGCTAACATCTGCTGCCAATCCTCCTTCTTTTGCTGAGGAAGACTGGCCCTGAGCTAACGTCTGTGACCATCTTCCTCTATTTTTTATGTGGGATGCCTGCCACAGCATGGCTTGACAAGTCGTGCGTAGGTCCACACCCAGGATCCCAACCAGTGAACCCTGGGCCGTAGAAGCAGAACCAGCGAATTTAACTGCTGCACCACTGGGCTGGCCCCTGTTCATCCTTTTAAAATGTAGCCACTCTGGTCATTTTCTACCCTGCCTTCTCTCTTGTGGATTTTCATCCTCATTTGATACTCCTCCTCCTTCTTTCTCCTCCCTCCCCCTCCCCCTCCTCCTTTTCCATCTCCCTTACTATGTCTTGGATGGCACAGCCATTACTTGAGCTGGTTTCTTTATTAGATGTTCTAAGTGCGTACAGAACCATAAAAGGTCGTCTAATCCAAGCCTTTTCTTTTGGTTTTGAGGAAACTGAGACCCAGAAAAGTTATCAGGTGCAATCGTCACGTTGCTACATTCAGTGTTTTCACAGAATGTTTTTTCAGCTCATGTTAGACAAACTGAATAGATCTGAGAGGACACAACTGATTCAAAAGTCATTCTCTAACACAGTGATTCCCAAAGTTGACTGTGCATCAGAATCACCCGTGGAGTTTTTTTTTCATTTTCTTTTTCCCCCCGTTTTATTAAGAAATAATTGACATATATCACTGTATAAGTTTAAGGTGTACAGCATGATGGTTGGAGTTACATATATTGTGAAATGACTACCACAATAGGTTTAGTTAACATCCATTGTCTCATACAGATACAATAGAAAGAAAAGAAAAAAAATTTCTCCTTGTGATGAGATCTCTTAGGATTTACTCTTAACAACTTTCAAGTATACCACACAGCAGTGGTAACTAGAGTCATCATGTTGTACATTACATCCCTAGTACTTATTTCTGGACGTTTGTACCTTTTGAGCACCTTCCTCCAATTTCCCTTCCCTTGACCCCTTGCCTCTGGTAAACACAAATCTGATCTCTTATTCTATGAGTTTGGTGGTTTTCTGGTTTTTTAGAGTCCACGTAAAAGAGAGATCACACAGTATTTGTCTTTCTCTGTCTGATTTATTTCACTTAGCATAATGCCTTCAAAGCCCATTCATGTTGTCACAAATGGTATGATTTCTTTTCTTTCTTTCTTTTTGCTGAGGAAGATTTGTCCTGAGCTAACATCTGTGCCAATCTTCCTCTATTTTGTATGTGGGTCACCACCACAGCATGACTGATGAGTGGTGTAGGTCCACACCCAGGATCCGAACCGGCAAAACAGGCTCGCTGAAGTGGAGCATGCTGAACACAACCACTATGCCACGAGGCCAGCCCCTCTTCTTTTTAATGGCTGAATAATATTCTATTGTGTGTATTTTTATATCCGAAACCCTGTAGAACTTTTAAAACCACAGTTTCATCAGCTTTGCCCCAGACTTACTGAATCAGAATCTCCAGAGAGAGGACATGGGAATCCATGGAAAAGCTTATGCCTTGCCAGGTTTGGGAACTAATGCTATAAGGCAATAAAAGAAAGAAGAGAGAAAATTTTTACTTGCCTTTGAAGTAAAATTCTCTTTGCTAAAAAATTAAACTAATTTAATAAGCTGGTGGAAAGACAGTGGCAACATTTAGGTTGTGATAAAAAATAGCTAATATTGAGTCCTTATAATGAGCTTAGCAAATGCTTTTCATGCATCCATCTATCTAATCCTCATAACAACATTATGAGGTACATTCTTATATTATCTTCATTTTACAGAAATCTGGAAGGATAAAGTAAATCACCCAAGTTCACGTACTAGTAAAGTGGAGAAGAAGGGAAAGAATTTTGTCAGGATGACCCAGAGCTGGTCAGAGTTAACTGTTGGGGATTTTTCTAGAACTTTTGTACCCTACATCTGGAAACCTTTAGAATTTAATTAATCCCCTGAATATATATTAGCTGGCATAAATGTGTATTCCTACCTCATTTATAGTGGTGTTTAAATTCTATAACTTATAATGGAGTTCATGTTCTTTATGTAGATTATATTTAAAGTCTCGTCTAAAGGTATGATTTTTCTTTTTTTAGATCATGAACTCAGCATCTTTTGTTAGTGTGAGGTCTGACATACAATCACACTTTTCTCAATTTAAATATCACCAAGATCCAAGGAAATAACCAGTTAATTCCAAAACAGGTTTGATTAGGTCCTATATTAAAACTCCTGCATTTAATTTTCTCATAGGAAAGCCCCTAAGTCTCGCCCTCTGAGCTCTTTAAAAATAATCGAAGGTAGTTTCAGCAGGCTCGTTAGTTGGTTTGTAAGCCTTCAGCAAATCAGAGCAGTAAAGCAGCAAAGGGCTGCTCTGACTTGGTGCGCCGGCTGTGAAGAGGGCCTGCCACGCATTTGCTTGGGCAAGAGGCTGCTCCCTCTGCACAGGATTTTTTCTTCCCTACCAAGGTAACTTTTATCAGCTCTTAGAGGTTTGCCTCAAGTGTCACCATTTTCTTATTCTTTCTCCAAAACCTTATTTATCAACCCCCACCCCTCAACCAGCACTTGAATCAACTTGTTGCTCCCTGCAATTCCCATAATGCTTTAAACATAGTTCTTATACAACATATTACATTTTTTATGAAACTCTAAGAATGTGTGTGAAAATGTGAAGTTTTTGAGAAGGTGACCAGATGGTACCTATCTTTTTATCCACAGGGCCTAGCACAGTGGCAGGTACCTATGTTTAGTACCATCTGTTTGAGATGGGGCAATGTCTAGCACACTTTTCAAGAATCTATTCCAAATATCAAAATTAAAAAGACTTCCACTTCTGCTCAAGATGGAAGCAAGAGGAACCAGATTTACCCTCCTGCCCAAAATAAAAACAAAAACCAAAAGCCCAGGCCAAATATGTGCAGTAATGGGTTCAAGGTGTGGACATCAGGCAACAAAGGACAATGGCTGCTGAGACAAGAAACAAATGAGGAGAACCTTGTGACTGCCCTGGTGGGCCGCCCCGAGGGTCTCCAGGGTGTGGGCCGGGAAGGGGACACCAGGCAGAGCTCAGTGGACTCAGTTTAGCATGTGGAGCTGAGCATCCAGGGTGGCCAGTGCTCACAGGAAGAGGAGAAGCTTACACAGAGGGGGAAACCTGGATACTGGATCAAAGAAAGAGGTAGACAGGCCTTAGTGTGGAGATTCACGTCTATCTGGCTAGGAGTTATGCTGTGTTTACTGTTTCTTGTAGCTGTGGTGTCAGAGGCAAAAATTCCCTCTGCGGCCCTTATTTTGTTTCCCTTGTTGTCTTGAGTGTCCCTGGAGGCTCTCTAAATGGGGTCTGGGCTTGCAGTCCTTTTGGCTGTAATCCTGTCGTTGTGGGGAACCCTCCTGAGGCGGTGGGGAGGCAGGGAGAGCCGGCAGCCCCCACCCTGTGGCTAGGTTTCTGGCTCTTTACTGTGCCTCGGGGGGGAATCTCCCTTCCCCAGGTCTGTTTGGCTTTAGTAAAGCCCCAGTCGATTAGGCTCTGGCAAAATGCTTTCCCTTGAGGGCAGGCCTTGTTAGGGAGAACAGAGAGATCTGGAAGTATTTCAGAATGGTTACTTTTCCTGTCCTCTTGCCAGAAGCACAAGGGAGATTTTTCTCCAGTCTTCACTGTAAGAACCTAGCCCGGAACCTGGAGGTAAAACTCACAAAAGTGTGGACCTTCTCCTAAGAGGGGGAAAGTGGGCCCCCTGGAGTTGTTTCGATTTTTCTGAGGAAGATTCGCCCTGAGCTAACATCCATGCCCATCTTCCTCTGTTTTGTATGTGGGTTGCTGCCACAGCATGGCTGCCTACGGGTGGTGTAGACCCACGCCCAGGAACTGAACTGGGGCTGCCAAAGTGGAGTGTGCGGAATTAACCACGAGGCCATGGGGCCGGCCCACCCCGCTGGAGTTTTTAACTCTCAAGCTTGTGCACACTGAGCCTCTGGCAGCCTGTTAATGATAGTTTAAGGTGTTCCTATTGGTGCTGGCTTCAGCAGCAGCCTTCTCCTCCTGGACTTCTCCTCCCAGCAAGCTGTGATTTTCTGTAACTGCCTGTCTCTCCAGTTTTGGGGGCAGCAATTTGCCCCCTGACTTCCACTTTCTGATGGATCTAACAAGAGTTGATTTCCAGTTTGTTCAACTTTTTCTTGTTGTGAGGATGGGAGTGATGCCTTCCAGGTTCTTTGCGTGTCAGACTGGAAACTCTGGACGTCTGCAGAGAACCTCCTTCAAATTTTCAGCAGAGGGCTAATCAGCATGTGTGTGAGGAAACTCCCCAAGGCCCAGAGAAAACCATCAGAATGCACTGGAGAACAGTGCCTGGCACTCACACAGGGCTGGGAATGGTGTCTCCTCCCAACAAGCAGACTAGAAAAACTCCTAATTCTCACTGGGAGAATACTCAGGAAGGTCTTGTCTCAGCCTGATTAGTCCTCGACTGAGCACTGCTTCAGACCCACCAGACAAATTATGAAAGTAAGAGCAAACAGGATCAAACTATTTCCAAGTAACTTAACTGAATCACAGAACAAAGCTCAAGAAGGTTCATAAAAATACACAAATATTCATTACTCAACAAGGTAAAATTCATAATTTCTACCATTCAGTTGATGATTACTAGGCATGCAAGGAAAACATGACCCATATTGAAAAAAAATCCTCAGTGAAAATACACACGCACACATCCACATATATAGCCCATGTAGATTATTATCTTAAATTCTAAGTAACTCATCCTGGTAGATTCCATTTTCTTTCTTTTGCAAAAGAGGAGTGTTAAGTGACTTGCTCAAGGCTGCCCAACTAACAGGTGCCAGGGTTGGGATTCAAACCCTATCCAACTGGCCCCAGAGCTGGAGCTTCTTGCACGACACTGTACTGTTCCCTATTGTCTCCATCCTCTTGTCATCTTTGTATTAGACTTGAAACAAGAAGGCAGAGTGTCCTCTTACTTGACTTCAGCTGGGAATGTGGGTGTCTGAACATGTCCGCATGTCTGCAAAGAACTGCAAAAGAGCTTGAGTATTGATTTTTGGATTACAAATAAATTTTAGCAAGGCGAATTGGCAAATATGGAATCCATGAATAGTCTTTAGAGTATCTTCATGTCATCCTCAATTCTGAAGGATATTTTTCACTGGATATAGAATTCCAGGTTGTCAGTTATTTTCTTCCAGCTCTTTGAGGACATCATCCAGGCCCTATTGTTCCCCTTGAGAGGTCAGTAGTTACTCTAACTACTGCTCCTTTTAAGAGAATCTCTTCCCACTCCCAGCTGACTTTTTTCTCTTTGTGTTTGGTTTTCTGTTGTTCCACTATGATGTATTTAGGTGAATTTCTTTTTATTAATCTTGCTTGCAATGTTTGACTTCTTGAATCTCTATTTTAATGTCTTTTTGTTTTAAAAAAAGTTCTCAGCAATTATTTCTTCAAATATCGATTCTGCTGCAATCTCTCCTTCTGAGACTCCAATTAAAATGTTAGAACTTTCGATCAAATCTGCTATGACTAGGATGACCGTTTAACTTAATGTCTATCCTGGGGCACTTATAATAATAATTATTGTTATTAATAACAACTATTAATACTAATCCTAGGACAACAGGCATAAACTGGACGGTCCTAGGCAACCATGCTAGATGGTCACTTTGTCTTTTATTTTCTCTCCTATATTTTTAAAATATTCTTTGTAAATTGAGATATGATTTACATACCATCAAATTCAGCGGTTGTTACTATATTCACAAGGCTGTGCAAACATCACCACCACTACCTAATTCCAGGACACTTTCATTTAAAAAACTCTGCACTGTCACTCCACATTCCTCCCTGCCCCCAGGTCCTGGCAACCACTAATCTACTTTTGGTCTCTTCAGATTCCCTATTCTGGACATTTCAGATAAATGGAATCTTATAATACGTGATCTTTTGTGCCTGGCTTCTTTCACTTAATGTAATGTTTTCAAGGTTCATCGATGTAGCACGTATCACTATTTCATTCTTTTCTATGGCTGAATAATATTCCACTGTATGGACATACCACATTTTGTTTATCCATTTATCAGTTGATGGACATTGGGTTGTTTCTACTTTTTAGCTATTATGAATAGTGATGCTATGAATATTTATGTACAAGTTTCTGTGTGAACATGTGTTTTCAGTTCTTTTGGGTATACATCAAGGAATGAGATTCCTAGGTCATATGGTAACTTTTTAACATTTTGAGAAACTGCCAAACTGTTTTCCTCAGTGGCTGTATCATTTTACATTCACACCAACAATACATGAGGGTTCTAATTTCTCACCAACATTTATTTTACTTTTTTTTTTTTAAGGAAGATTAGCCCTGAGCTAACATCTGCTGCCAATCCTCCTCTTTTTTTGCTGAGGAAGACCGGCCCTGAGATAACATCCATGCCTATCTTCCTCTACTTTATATGTGAGACGCCTACCACAGGGTGGCTTGCCAAGCGGTGCCATGTCTGCACCTGGGATCCAAACTGGTGAACCCCAGGCTGCCAAAGCAGAATGTGCACACTTAAATGCTGCACCACCAGGCTGGCCCCATTATTTTCCACCTTTTGATTGTGGCCCTCGTAGTGGGTAAGAAGTACTATTTCATTGTGGTTTTGAAATGTAGTTCCCAAATGACTAACGACATTGAGCATCTTTTCATGTGGTTATTAGCCAATTTTCTTTGGAAAAACATCTCACATTCTTTCTCCATTTTTAAACTGGGTTATTTGTCTTTTTGTTGTTGAGTTGTGAGAGTTTTTTATATTTTCTGGATACTGGGCCCTTATTAGATATGATTTGCAAATATTTTCTCCCATTCTGTGGTTGTCTTTCGCCTGAATTTTTATCTCTTTATCTTTCTGTGCTTTATTCAGAATAATTTCTTCGCAGCTACCTTTCAATACACTCATTTTATCTAGGGCTTATCTAAAGCTGCTGTTACTCATTTATCAGGTTCCTAATTTTACCTATGGCATTTTTCTGGTCTAGCATTTCTAGTTGGTGTTTTACAAAATTCTATGCCGCATTTTTCTTTTCCCCGAGGAAGATTAGCCCTGAGCTAACATCTGCCAATCCTCCTCTTTTTGCTGAGGAAGACTGGCCCTGAGCTAACATCCATGCCCATCTTCCTCTACTTTATACATGGGATGCCTGCCACAGCATGGCTTTTGCCAAGCAGTGTCATGTCCGCACCTGGGATCCGAACCGGTGAACCCCGGGCTGCCAAGAAGCGGAACGTGTGAACTTAACTGCTGTGCCACCAGTCTGGCCCAAGCGGTGGTTCTATTTTTAATTATTTGATGAATCTCCATGTTGTTTTCCATTCCAACCAACAGTGCACAATTGTTCCCTTTCCTCCACATTCCCACCAACACTTGTTATCACTTATCAGCCATTCTAACAGGTGTGAGGTGATATCTCATTGTGGTTTTGACTTGCATTTCCCTGATGATTAGTGACGTTGAGCACTTTTTCCTGTACCTGTTGGCCATCTGTATGTCTTCTTTGGAAAAATATCTATGCAGTTCCTTTGCCCATTTTTTCTTCTTCTTCTTCTTTGGTAAGGAAGATTGGCCCTGAGTTAACATCTGTGCCAATCTTCCTCTATTTTGTATGTGGGTCACCACCACAGCATGGCTTGATGGGTGGTGGAGGTCCTCACCTGGGATCTGACCTGTAAACCTAGGCCACTGAAGCAGAGTGCATCAAATTTAACTGCTGTGCCACTGAGATGGCCCCCCTGCCCATTTTTTAATTGGACTGTTCATTTTTTTGCTTTTGAGTTGTGTGAGTTATTTATTTTGGATATTAACCCCTTATCAGATATATGATTTACAAATACTTTCTCCCACTCAGCAGATTGCCTTTTCATTACAAAATGATGGTCTCCTTTGCTGTGCAGAAGCTTTTTAGTTTGATGATGTCCCACTTGTCGCCTTTTGCTTTTATTCCCTTTGCTTTTGGTGTCAAATACAAAAAATCATCACCAAAACTGATGTAAAGGAGCTTATCCTCTAAGTTTCCTTCTAGTTTTATGGCTTCAGGACTTACTCTCAAGTCTTTAATACATTTTGAGTTGATTTTTGTGTATGTAAAGTGTGTGTTTATTGTAGCATCTAAATGTTTTGTAGTGAAAGGGCCCACCTTTTACTTTTTTCTCTGGAAACTTTAATTTTTTTTGCTCTTCATCTTTGATGTTTTAAATCTTACCATAAACTGTCTAGATTTTTTAAAGTCTATCTTTTTCCTTCCCCCAAATCAATACATCTTTTATTGTATCTTTAAAATATCCCAAATAAGTCTTAGGAATCATCTGGCATCTTGTTTCCGTAGCTGGACAATTTAGATCTTATTCATTAGCTTGCTGAACTATTCCTTTTTCAGAGACATAGATACTATCAAAAATTTTTCTGATACCCTTGTTTTTAACTGTTGTGCCTTGCTAAATCAAAGCAGCTGAATTTGATACAAGTTAATGTCCTTTCTTTCAAGAATTAATTCACATTTCTGGGCTTGAGATTCTGAACGAGCAATGCCTGGCCTCATCTGAACCCTGCAAATGTGTCTTTCACCCAAGAAATTTCAGATCTCATCTTCTTTTTTTTTTGGCACCCGGGCTAACAACTGTTGCCAATCTTTTTTTTCTCTTTTCCTGCTTTATTTCCCAAACCCCTCTGGTACATAGTTGTATATCTTAGTTGCAGGTCCTTCTAGTTGTGGGATGTGGGACGCCGCCTCAATGTGGCCTGACAAGCGGTGCCATGTCCGTGCCCAGGATCCGAACCCTGGGCCGCCGCAGCAGAGCACGTGAACTTAACCACTCGGCCACGGAGCCGGCCCCTCAGATCTCATCTTGTAATGGAAGGTCAGTGTAACACTCTTGATCATCTTCTGTATGTGACGATAGATAATGGGAACGGTAGCCAGTTCCCTTCTATTTCTCCACCATTTGTCAACCTGGAGTCTCTTTTCTTTCTAGGGAGACTGAGTTCTACATTGACGTGATTGAAGCCCCTCTTTTGGGGCCCTTCACAATAACTGCACAGCCCTTGAGAGTGATGTTGACATGTTCTGGAATGCTGACAGTCTGATCGCTAAGAATGGCCTTCATTCTTGTAGTAGATGCAGCGAAGACTTTTTAAGTCTATCTTGTTAGGCATTTTTAAACACTTTTTAGCAATTATAGATCTCTTTCTCTATATCTGGGAAATTCAAAACATTTTTTAAATTTGTAATTAATTTCAAACAGAAAAGTTGCAAGAATAAGAATAGCACGAAGAACATCCATATAATATCGTTTACTCACTTTCTCCTATCGATAACATTTTACTCCACATACTTTATCATATGAGACTCTCCTTCTATGGGTACACGTATGTTACACATGTAATACATTTTTTTAAATGAACCATTTGATTGTAGTTGCTATTCTAGGGAATTATTTACTTCTCTCTTCCCCATCACCCCCTGTCTGGAACTCATTTTATACAGATGTTATTTATACTTCTATTCTTCATGTCTCAGCTATTTTTTTTAAAAAAAATTCTTCTATTTCTGTATGTTTCCTAATTCTTTTTGGGACAATTCGGTATCCTGATATGATTATCAGGTTATTACTATTTTCCTTGGCTGTAGACTTTCTGTTGTTCAACCTGCCTTTTTCTCCCCCAATTTTTTTTTATTGTGGTAAAATATATACAGCATAAAATTCACCATCTTAACCATTTTTAAGTGTACAGTTCCATAGCATTAGGTTGTGCAACCATCGCTACCAGCCATCTCCATAGGTCTTTTAATCAAAACTGAAACTCTATACCCATTAAACAATAACTCTCCATTTCCTCCTTTGCCCAGCCCCTGGAAACCACCATTTTACTTCCTTCTCTATGATTATGACTATTCTCAGTACCTCATATAAGTGGAATCATACAGTATTTGCTTTTGTGTGACTGTCTTGTTTCACTTAGCATAATGTCCTCAAGGTTTACCTATGTTGTAACATATGTCCAAATTTCCTCCCTTTTTAAGGCTAAATAATATTCCTTTGTATGCCTATAGCACGGTTTGCTTCTCTATTCATTCACTGATGGACACTTTGGGTTGCTTCCATGGTTTAGCTATTGTGAATAATGCTGCTGTGAACATGAGTGTAAAAGTATCTCTTCAAGATCCTATTTCAGTTCTTTTGAGTATATACCCACAAGTGGATGTGCTGGACCAGATGGAAATCCTATTTTTAACTTTTTGAGGAACTTCCATACTGTTTTTCATAGGAGCTGTACCATTTTACATTCCCACCAACAGTGCACAAAGGTTCCAACTTCTTCAGATCCTTGCTGACATTTGTTACTGTTTTTTTTTTTTTTTAAAGTAGCCATCCTAATGGGTGTGAGGTGGTCTCATTGTAGTTTTGACGTACATTTCCATAATGACTGGTGATACTGAGCATCTTTCTCATGTTCTTATTGGCCATTTGAATACTTTCTTTGAAGAAATGTCTATTCAAGATCTTTGCCCATTCTTGGATCTGGTTGGGATTTTTTTTGTTGAGTTTTAGGAGTTCTTTATAGTATGGATATTAATCTCTTATCAGATATGTGAATTGCAAATATTTTATCCAGTTCTGTGGGTTGTCATTTTATTCTGTTGATAGTGTCTTTTGATACACAAGATTTAAAAATTTTTATGAAGTCTAATTTCTCTATTCCTTCATTTTTTGCCCTTGCATTTCGTGTCTTATCCAAGAAAATTATTGCCAAATCCAATATGAAGCTGTGTCTCATGTTTTCTTCTAAGAGTTTTATGTCTTACAGTTAGGTTATGGATCCACTTTTTGTTAATTTTCGTTTATGCTCTGAGGTAAGAGTCCAACTTCATTCTTTTGTATGTGGATATCCAGTTTTCCCAGCACTATTTATGGAAAAAACTGCCTTTTCCTCCTTGAATGGTCTCAGGACTTGTTGCAAATCATTTGACAATATATGTGAGGGTTTATTTCTGGACTCTATTCCATTGTTCTATATGTGTCTTTATGCCAGTACCACGCTGTTTTGATTACTATAGCCTAATGTATTTTCCAGTTTTTCCTCTATTGTTAATTTCTAACTTCATGCCATCGTAGTCAGAGAAAATATCTATCTTTTTAAATCTACCGAAACTTAACTGTGACCTGACACATGGTCTGTCCTGAAAAACGCCCCACATGCACTTTAGAAGAATGCACATTTTGTTGTCGTTGGGTGAAGTGTTCTGTACATGTCTGTTGATTGACAGCTGATGGTGAGTCTCCATGGCTTGTTTCTGATATTTTTCTGGGGTAGTGCTCTTAATATTTTACCTTTAAGCATAATGTTATATATGCTATTGGCTAGGTATATATATATATACACTCATATTACCTATATTTTAAATAAATGTTTTTATTCTAATTTTACCAAGGTTTTTTTTTTAAATCAGATACAAATGTTAAAGCTGAATGCTTTTATGGTATTTATTGAGATATTACTTTCTTAACTTGATATATTATTGTGATGCATTTCATTAATAAATTTCCTAATATTGAAATACCTTTACATTCCTGACATGAACTTCAGTGCACAATAGTTCATTAAAAAACATTTTACTATAGAAAACTTCACATATGGAAGTTGGGTAACAATACAATGAATCCCTATGTACCCATTACCTAGACTAAACAACCATGAAATCACGGCCGATCCTGTTCCATCTCACTCTCACACACTCCCCCTCCTCCACCATAGTCTTTTGAAATCCCAGATTTCATAAAATTTCTTCTACTAACACTTGAAGTATTTATCTCTTAAAGACAGCGACTTTTTAAAACATATATACCACAATTTCACTATTATGCCCTCATAATTAACAAACTTTAATATCATCAAATGTCCACATTTATTTAAGGCTGGATACAAACAAGGTTTGCACGCTGCAATTTGTGACATGACTCTTACTTCTGTTCTAATCTATAGGACCCTCTGCATTATCTTCCTTTTTCCTTGTACATTTTTGTTGGAGAAAGTGTGCTTACCCTGTGCAGTCTCTCAGGATTTGGATTTTGCTGGTTACACTTCAAAGATGATGTTTAATATGTTCTTCTGACCCTGTCTTTCCAGTAAATGGACAGTCAAGATTATTTTGGGGTGGTTCTGTATCAGTCAGAGTCCACTGAGGAGACTGAAACCTTACATGAGTTATCTGCACTATTGAACTAAAAAGGCACAAAGAGAGCACTAAGGTTTTTTTTTTTTTTTGAGGAAGATCGGCCCTGAGCTAACATCTGCTGCCAACCCTCCTCTTTTTGCTGAGGAAGACTGGCTCTGAGCTAGCATCCGTGCCCATCTTCCTCTACTTTATATGTGGGACGCCTACCACAGCATGGCTTGACAAGCAGTGCCATGTCTGCACCCGGGATCCGAACTGGCGAATCCCGGGCCACCAAAGTGGAACGTGTGCACTTAACCACTGTGCCAGTGGGCCGGCCCCTGGCCAGTTTTTTTGTGATATTAGCAGCCATTGATGATCACTGCCTAGATCCATTAATTCAAAAAGGTGATATTTTAATTTTGTTACTTCTTCATTTAATACTTCTGGAAAACTTTATCACCTCTTATTTAAATGCCTCCCCAGTCAATCTGACTATCTGTACCTCATTCTCTAATAGATTCCTCAGGTAGGGGTCATGGAAACAATGTTCCATGAGTTTGCATATTGTTGACAGTTTGCCTGTTTTTCGTTTTTTTTTTTGCTGAAGATGATCTGCCCTGAGCTAACACCTGTGCCAATCTCCCTCTATTTTGTATGTGGGTTGCTGCCACAGCGTGGCCACCAACAAGTGGTGTAGATCCACCCCCAGGTACTAAATGTGGCCCACGGAAGTGGAATGCGTGAAACTTAACCACTCAGCCAGGAAGCTGGCCCCTTGCCTGTGGCTTTTATACCTAAAGTCAATTTGGTTAGATATAAACTCCTGAGTAAGTTCATGTTACTTCATTGCCTTCTGGCATGGTGTCATTATGAAAAAGTATGAGACTACTCAGATTCACCTTTCATTATATGTGGCTTGGCTTTTTGCCTGGATTCTCAAAGGATTTTTTATCTTTAAAAAAATTTTTTTTCCACAACTAGAAAGACGTGCAACTAAGATATACAACTGTGTACGGGGGGGGTTTGGGGAGACAAAAGCAGGAAAGAAAAAAAAAAGAAAAAAAAAAGAAAAAATTTTTTTTAATTTTAATTTTTTTGGTTTTTTAGGCCCTGACTCAGCCTTGACCATTCAGGCCAATGCTCCTAGGCACACAGTGTGTCTTTTCAATAAAGTCTTTCTAATTTCAAGGAAGTTCTCTTGAATTACAGCATATGGGCCAGGGTCCAGTCAGGAGCCAGAAGCCATGCTAGTTATCTGAACAGCAAGAATATAAAAACATATTAACTAGGAATAAGGGTAACTCGGTTACTGAAAAATAAACATACCAAGATGTCGTGGAAGTAGCAGCTAAAATCCTCAGAGTTGAAAGAACAGAAAAAGGAGCTAGGAATTCAAACTTAGAAGGGCCTCATGGAGCTGAAGGCCAGGCCTCTGAGGAGGGATGCTGGGGGTGGCCTCAGCTTGGGCCTAAGACCTAGAGCCCTCAAGGGGGAGTGCTGGTGAGTCTAGAGGAGGCGGCTTGATGAAACTGGCTCTGCAAGTCTTGTAAAACTGCAGCCTGGCTTCAGCCCTGCTAGGGAAGGACGTGCTGCGGCCAGAATGGACCAGCGTTGCTGGAATGATGCTCACAAGAACCACAAGTAGACATAAAGCCCGTGGGAAGGAACAGATCTTTTCTCCTCAGACTTGCAGTCTCCCTTTAGTGTCCCCTATTGGCCGAGGGGACAGAGATGAGGCCAGAGGAGCAGACATGTGGTCTGCAGAGTTCTAGGTTCAGCATCACAAAGCAGAGGACAGTCATTCGCTGCATAATGATGTTTCGGTCAACAACAGACCACATACACGACAGCGGTACCACAAAATCATGACAGAGCGGAAAAGATCCTCTTGCCTAATGAGGTCGTAGCCATCATAACGTTGTACAGCTAAAGGAGAGGCAAGAGAAAAGGAAACTGCAGCAGAAGAAAAAGAACCCTCAAGAAAATTCAGTGAAGGGTTTAGCAGAAGCTTTTGCAGACTTCAACAAGCTACTTAAGAAGTTTGAAAACATGGACCCCCAACACCAAAAGGTTTTCATTAATAAAGAATGTTCATGGTGCATTCTCCGCTTACCTGCAAATCTATGATGAAAAATGGACACAAACCAAGCAAACCACCACGACTTATGTTTCAAGAATGACACCTCCTCAAGAGCCTCAGCAGGGCCTTCAGAAGGGAATCCAGAAGGCACTGTTATCCCGAGACAACAGCTCCGTGCGTGTTATTGCCTCTGAAGACCTTCCAGTGGGACAAGATGTGGAGGTGGAAAACAGTGATATTGATCCCAACCCTGTGTAGGCCTAAGCTAACATGTGTGTCTGTGCCTTAGTATTTAACAAAGATGTTAAAGAACATTTAGATAGAAAAAAGCTTATAAAATAAGGATATAAAGAAAAGGTTTTTGTAGTTGTACAATGTGTTTGCATTTTATCACAAAACAGTCAAAAAGTTAAAAAAAATTAAAAGGCAAAAAAGTTACAGTAAGCTAAGGTTATTATTCAAGAAAAATATTTAATAAATTTAGTGTAGCCTAAGCGTAGCGTTGATAAAGTCTACGGTAGGGTCCAGTAATGTCCTAGGCCTTCACTGACTCACCCAGAGCAGCTCCCAATCCTGCACACTCCCTTCATGGTAAGTGCCCAATACAGGTGTACCATTTTTAATCTTTTATGCCATATTTTGATTGTAACTTGTATAGTATTGTATTGTAAATGTTTAGATACAAACACCATTGTGTTGCAATTGCCTACAGTATTCCGCAGAGTAACAGCCGTACAGGTTTGTAGCCTAGGAGCAACAGCCTATGCCACGGAGCCGAGGGTGCGTAGCAGCCTATACCATTTAGGTTTGTGTAAGTGCACTCTATGATGTTCACACAATGACGAAAGTGCCTAATGACACACTTCTAAGAACATATTTACGTTGTTAAGCGACACATAACCGCATAGAAGACTGGGTGTGGAGCTGAGACAAAAGCTTACTAACCAGCATTTACAGTTCTTAGCATTTGCTCTTTTTTATTGCTATAGATCATACAGTTTTTAGTATTTCTTTCCTTTGCTTTGGGTTTCTTCTTCAAGGATTTTTTACATGGATATCAGGTTTCCTATATTCGATATCACTTTCTCTTGAATCCAATTTAAACTCTCTTTTCTTGGGGCTGACCCTGTGGCCTAGTGGTTAAGTTTGGTGCACTCTGCTTTGCTGGCCTGGGTTTTGGTTCCCGGGCATATACAAGTACTGTAGGTACACCACTTGTTGGCGGCTATGCTGTGCTGGCAACCCACATCCAAAACAGAGGGAGACTGGCACAGATGTTAACTCAGGGCAAATCTTCCTCAAGCAAAAAGAGGACGGTTGGCAACAGACGTTAGCTCAGGGTGAATCTTCCTCAGCAAAAAAAGGAAATAAAGCTGGATTTAAAATAAAGTAGGGGCCAGCCCAGTGGCATAGTGGTTCGGTTCACGCACTCCACTTCTGTGGTCTGGGTTTCACACATTTGGATCCTAGCTATGGACCTCCACACCGCTCATCAGGCCATGCTGTCGCTCATACATAAAGTGGAGGAAAAATGGCACAGATGTTAGCTCAGGGCCAATCTTCCTTACAAAAAAAAAGAAAAGCAAAAATAAAATAGACAACTCTGTTCTCTTTACTTAAAACATTTTCCTGGGGCCAGTCCAGTGGGACAGCGGTTAACAGTTCGCCTGTTCTGCTTAGGCAGCCTAGAGTTCGCCGGTTCGGTTCCCGGGGTGTGGACATGGCACCGCTTGGCAAGCCATGCTGTGGTAGGCATCCTACGTATAAAGTAGAGGAAGGTGGGCACGGATGTTAGCTCAGGGCCAATCTTCCTCAGCAAAAAGAGGAGGACCGGCAGTAGTTAGCTCAGGGTTAATCTTCCTCAAAAACAAACAAGCAAAAAAAGCATTTTCCTCCCTTCCATCCTCTTTCTCTTAGGGATTATCAATTGTGTGTATTCACTTTTGAGTTCCTTCTAGTTTAGTTTTCACTCTTACAGTGATTTATACTCCTTTTAATTCCTAATGCATCCCTGAATTCTTGTCACTTATCTATTCAAATCTTTTATTCACTCATCCGAGTTATTCTGATTTATTCTTCTACAGCTTTTATCATTTTCTTAATTTCTTTTAGCTTGGTTTGAAATAATTTTTGTTTTCTAAGGATTTACTCTGTCCTATATTCTTATAATTTTGTATCATTTTCCACGATTCTTTTCTCTTGTCCACTTTCATGTGAAATGCATTTTCCTGTACTTTTAGGAGAGAGGGGACAGAATAAACTTTCCTAACCTAAAGGCTCATGAAATCCTATTATTTTCACAAAGTGACTAAAATAAATGACCCAGTACTGAGATCTGCTTCCTTTGCTTGTCTCCCTCACTTTAATCTGTACATTCTTTCCTTCGCACCTATTGTCCTTGTCTTGCTCAATTTGGTGTCTATAGCGAGTAGTTTCTCCTTAAATGGCTTTTGTTTTGAAACGCAGCTTATGTTTGGTAGTTTCAAGAGTTCATAAGGACCTAGACTACTCCATCTTCAGAACTTAGCACAGTCCCATTACACGCACCTGCAAATCGGCCTCGGCAGGAACATTCTTTGTTTGGGCTGTTGTTTTCAGATTGGTCTGCCACGCCTTCCAGTGAAACCTGCTGACTTGGGGGATCTCCTACTGCCAAGGCTGACAGACACCCCAGTGCTCTTCCTCCACGGGCTTCTGTGCAGACAGCCAACACCATTCAGGCCTTTAGCTGCTTTTGAGTTACCTAATCTTACTTTGGGATTGTGAGGATGCTGTGTCACCAAGATTTGTTGCAGATGCTGTGCACAGGTTTTTGCTTTCACGGAGGGATCTGGGGAGATTAAAAACCAGACTGCTATCTGCCCCTTCTGTTCTTTAATGCACTTCTGGTGGTTAATCTTTTATCCAGGAATGTTTGCAAAAACAGTTTTTGTAACAGGTGGTGGCACACAGTGATGGAGAGCAGGGGCTGTGGAGTCACTCTCTGGGCACAAACCCTAGACTCACCACTTACTCACTGTGTGATCCATGCATAAGCCCTGTGTCTTAGTTTCTTCTGTAAAATAATAGGTTGTCGTGAGAACTAAGTGAAACAACATACGTAAAGTACTGAGAAAACTATTAGGTTACATAGCAGGTATTCGACAAAGATAGCTGTTTTAATTATTGTAGTTTTCTTTTTCAGGTCTAGGTCTCATGTGGCATTATAACAGACTGCAAAAAAGGGTAACAAACAAAACATCTGAAAATTAAGGAAAAAAACCCAAAAACCAACCTCTTGAAATTAATTCTCGCTTCCATGACAAGATAGAAACCACAACTATAAATAGCTAGAAAATAATGAAAATGATAAAAACATATGGTAGATCAAGGTGACTTCAAAGAAAAGATCATAACATCATGCATTTTCACTACAAACAGAAAAGAATAAAATGTCTGTAATAAGCACTCAATACAAGAGGTTAACCAACTGCCTTCTGTTTTCTTTTTTTAAAAAGATAAAAATAGAAATTAAAGCACAACCAGAAGGACCTACAACTAGAATAGAGAACTATGCACTGGGGGGTTTTGGGGAGAAGGAGGTAAAAAGAAGAAAAAAGAAACTAAAGAATTCTTTTTTAAAAAAGTAAAATGGCAGCTCCAAATGTTGGTAAGCTTTTTGAACAACAGAGACACAGCTATTGGTGGTGGAAATGGAAAAATGGTCTAACTGAGAGGTCTGATAAAAGTGGAAGACGCACTAGCCTTGGCCCATCAAGTCTCCTGGGTGAGCACCGCAGAGCAGACCCTCCCCACTGGTGTGCCGGGGCACGCGCTTGGGTAGGGATTCAAATGGCCACAACTTCCAAAGCCTCATCTTTTATCCTAGTGCAGAAAACAAGTACTCTCTTCTATATTATAATCTGTCTACAAGAAAAGAGTTGGTATGCAACCTCTTCTAGTATTTTTCTTGGAGTTCCCTATTAGAAAGCTAAGTTTTACTAGAATCAGGGCCTTATTTTATTCTTTGCTGGATCTCCAGCAGCTAGGAAGTGTCTGATAGAGAGTCCTTGCTCAATAAATATTTGTTGAATATATAAATGCATACTGCATATAAAAATGTTCACTGGAGTATTATAAAAGTGCAAAATCAGAGACAATACAAAATGTCTGTTTATATAGAGAAAGAATGAACATGCATACTCGTATAATGGAGTATTATTCAGCAGTTAAAATAAATGAACTAGAAATCCACGTATAAATCTCAAAAACAAGTGAAAAACGCAAATCACAGAAAGATATGTACAATGCAACTTATATAAAGTTCTATATAGAGTTTATCAACATGTGAAACAAGGATATGTGTTAAGTATAAAATTATACGTGCATGGAATGATGCATTCCAAATAATCGTTGCCTTGGGGAAAAGAGAAGAGAATGTTATCAGGAAAAGATTTGCAAGGGAGCTTCAACTCAATCTGTAATATTTTATTTCTGAAGTTAACAATCTGGAACATGGCAAAATGTTAGGATTTAATAGGACTAAATATTACTTGTTACATTCTTTGTATTTTTATATGTTAGAATCAATTATAATTTTTTAAAAAGTAAAGTAGGATTGATAAATAAATCTAAGAATGCATACAAAAAACAACTAAATAAAATAAATAACTAGTTTACCTAATCAAGAAAGAAGATGTGTACAGAAGATGATCAATGAAGAAAGTCAGTCAAGGTATATAGAAGAAATTAAGAGAACACTTTCTACAACTCTACGCAAACACATTGAAAAGAAAACCTCAATGAAATGGATGCTCTTTCTAGAAAAATCACAAATTATAAAAATTGATGAGAGAGAGAAAGACACAGTAAGGGAAAAAGTGGCAGAGAAATTTCTGTCAAAAAAATAAAATTTCAGGCCTAGATATATCTACCACTAAATTCTTTCAAATCTTTGAGGAACAGATTTCTTTTGTTATTTAAACTTTTCTATAGTATAAAGACAGAAAAAGAGTCCTTTCTTTTGGCATTATTTGAAAAAGCTATATTTTCATAAAGAAGATTAAGAATTCCTATTGTGTCAACCAAAAACACAACAATATTTAGAGTTTTAATGTTTAAATGTGACAGTTCACAGAAAAGGAAATACCAATGGCTCAAACAGATACCAAAGCTTATTTGTGAGTGAAAATACAAAATTCTACTGAGATTTAACCTCCAGAGAATAAAATACCATAATTCAACTAATAGACTGGCAAAGATCAAAATGTTAGATAACACTGTTTAACAAATATCTGAGGAAACAGGCAATCTTACACATTGTTGGTAGGAATGTAAATCAACACAATCCTTACAGAAAGCTATTTGCCAACGTCTATTAAAAATAAGAATGCACAAATCTTCTGACCTAGTAATTCCAATTTAAAATTTTATGCAGTAACTCACGTGCAGTATGATCTATGAAAAAGGTTATTAAACGCAGCACTATTTACAATAGCAAAATTGGAAAGAATTAAACTGTTTGTCAGCAGCGACTGCTCAAATATATTAGTACATCCATACAATGAAATACTATGCAGTTGTAAAAAAAAAGAATCAAGAAACTCTTTACAGGGGCCACCCCGTGGCTGAGTGGTTAAGTTCGCTCGCTCTGCTTCGGGGGCCCAGGGTTTCACCGGTTCGCCTCCTGGGCACGGACATGGCACCACTGGTCAGGCCACGCTGAAGCAGCATCCCACATGCCACAACTAGAAGGATCCACAACTAAACATATACAACTATGTACCAGGGGGCTTTGGGGAGAAAAAGGAAAAATAAAATCTTTATTTTTTTTAAAAAAAACCTCTTTACATACTGATATGGGACAATCTCAAAAACAGCATTTTAAGTGGAAAAGACAAGCTGAAGAACAGTGTGCACTGCATGGTACCATTTATGAAAAATCTCCAGAAGGACACTTGAGAAACAGATAATAATTCAGGGAGGGGGAACTGGGCTACAAAAAGGAAGGGAATTTTTCACTGCATATTATTCCATGTTTTTTGAATTTTGAACTAAATGTTACTTGTTTTGATGAAAAAATTTTTCCTGAAAGACAAAATTTTGGAATAAAAACTGTAACAGCCCAACAGAAATACAAAATTCTTTTAGGGAAATTCGAAATAAGTACTATATTTCTTTCATCTGATGGATAAACTTTTCCACAATTCCATTCAGTCTTTCAGGCTCCATCAGTTTATTTACCAATTCCTGCTCAACAGCCATTAGGGCCAGGCCACTAAGCTTCACTTGTCCCATGGTACGACATAAATATGTTTTAAGACGAGGCAGTGTAGAAAATGAGTTTTCAGCACTTGCTGAAGTAATCGGCCAAGACAAAGCAATGTATAATAGCTTTGATATGCAAGGAATATTATTGTGAAGACCATGCTGAATAAACAAATAGCCAAGATTGATGAAATTGATACAATCATAATCTATGACAAAGTTGAGCTTTGCATATTGCCGATAAAATCTAAGTTCTGGAATGATGTCTGCATCAAGTTTATAAAATTCTTGGACATGTTTGGCTGTTGCTTCATTTAATGGTTCATGCCATTTAAATAACAGTTCTGAAATCTGCTTCACTTTGCAATAATCAAACTCTGAAAAACATAATTTTAAATTTTGTAATATAGTATCCAATCCTTGGTAATAAATATTAATTTTATATTGTTCTTCTGTTGAGGTAGGAAAAAACATACTATCTGAATTGCCAAGATCTATTGTTTTCTGAATTTTTCTTTTTTTCTGAAAAGAAGGTCTTTCAACTTCAAAACCTTTACAGGTTATTTTCTGACATATTTCCTCTGCTCCATCCCAGACAGTTTTGAAATACACATCACTTCTTTCAGATGATAAACATTCCAAAATTGCTTCTATTTTTGAAGACAAGGAGAAAATGTCTATGGTTTCACTTTGAAGCTCTTTGGAAAGAATTCCTGTAACACTTAGCACCCGATAAAGAAATTTCAAACAAAAGATAAATTCAAATTTGGAAACCAATGTCAACAAATCATTCAATTCATCGGCCAAACTTGTGTTTGAAGAATGGCTTGATACAACTTCCAGTGTTTCAATAATCTCTGGAAGACCCTCAATCACAGATAGTAATGTACGATCATGGATTGTCCAACATGAATGTGATGTATGTTTCTTGCATGTTTTGTTTTGACTTAGCTTACAAATGTTTCGAAAATTTGCAGACATTTCCCCAGACATATGAATAGTGTTGAACAAAGAACTGAGAGTATTTAGGGCACTTCGGAGTTCTTTTACTTCTTTACAAAACCTAATCACCGCTAAATCCAAAAAATGTGCATAACAATGTACGTATAAAGCTCTTGGCTCTTCCTTCTTGAATTCTGCTGCGATTTTATTAAATTTTCCCCTCAAATTAGTGGTACTATCATAGGCCTGGCCATGTATTTTATTCAAATCAGCTCCAATTTGCTGCAGGTAAGTTCTGATAGCCCTATGCAAACTGGTCCCAGTCATCTCCTCAACATCGATAAAACCCAAGAACCTTTCTTTAATCAAGATAGCCTTTGAGGTTTTTTGTGGGTATCTTACACAAATTGAAAACTGTTCTTTAGTGGCACTGTCAGTGGTCTCATCACATATTATTGAAAAAGCTGAGGAGACATTGATCTCATTCACAATATCTTGCAACATTTCAGTCTTTACTATTTCAATAATATCATTTTGAATTTGTGTACTATTATAGAAGTCAACTTGCGAATTCATAAGTCGAAATATTTCTTCTCCTTTATCTTTTGCTCTAATTTCTACCAATTCTAAAAAACTGCCTTTATTCACAGATGAAACAGACTGGTCACTTTCTCTTAAGGGTAAACACTGCTTTCCAAAAAATAAAATATTTTCAATTATAAGCTTTAGGTACTTTTTATTTTCTTCAATCTTTTTTGCACGAATAGATAAGTGAGCATTGATAGCTTCATCACAAAACTGGTATTCCCTCCAAAATTGCAATGACTTCAAATGCATTTCACTTTTTTCATGCTTTCTGAATTTTTCCAGAGTTTTTTTCCAATTAGAAATTCCTTGGGCCGCAAGTGACTCTCCCCCACAGCTACATTTTTTTTGGCAGAACAACTGGCATGAATAACAGAACATCATATCCTTTTTAATACTGTTTCCCAAATGCTGAAAATTTGAACGCCAAGATTTTTTAATATTTCGTGATTTACTTTTAACTTTTTGTATTTTGGATGTAAGTTTTGAGTGACACAGTCCATCACTTATTTTCACAGATTTCATACTGTATGTAGCATCTTGGTTTGCCACTTGATCTTTCTGTGCTTCTATACTGGAGCCAACTGTATGCTGACCGAGTACGGATGAAGACGGTGAAAGGCTTGGCTGTTCCACACTACTATTTGATTCACAGGGTGAACTCTTAGAAATCTTTGAGAGAAAATGATAAAACAACATTTAACAGTTTTCAAATAATCAATTCAAACGTCGAACATATCTATTCTAATAACACAATAAAATGAATAGGTGAGTTACAGTATGAGCTCCACTAGGGGGAAACATTAAGAATTATTTATAACTTATTTATTTGCAATCTAGATTCAGCATTAAATGTTCAAAGGATCTTTAAGTATGTAATTGCAATAAAAATAATTTTTATTGTTCAGGTAATTAGAATTGCTTAATCAATATTTTAAAAATAATCCAAAGAAAAAACTATGACTAGTAATACTTCTGTTTAAATATTCTTATTAACAATTTCAAGTCAAACGAGATCTGGGAAATTGAATGTGAACAGCGGAAGGTGTTTATTGTTCTACTTTTTTGAGCTCTAGGATGAAAATGGGAATGAATACAGCTTATACATATACGTACATATATATAAACGAATACACACATACAAAATCAGCTGAAAAAAGACAGTAGCAAAAAAAATTAAGACTAAAACTTACATCTGCAATGACATTTGCTGTTACTGAAGAAACTGTACCTATTAAAATAAATTAGAGCATAAATTAAAGATCTTATACTACAATCTACAAAATAACATCATAAACTATAATTGCTTATTTCATATCAGGCAATAAAACCAAACTTAGAATATGCACAGATTCATCAAGTATGGCAAAACAGTATGTATGTTATATATGTCAAATATCTTTACATCACTTTTTACCTTGTAAGACATCAGAGTTCATGATGGGCAGGGCAACATGAGCTTCTGCCAATGACACAATATTGCTTATAACTGGAGTCGTATCTTTCTTTGGAGAAAGAAGCTCCGTTGAAGCACTATGCACCAAGGAAACATTTACTGATAAAAAAAAAAAAGATTTATCATAAACCAGGCAGTATCAATCAATCGCAAAGTGCTGTTTAATAACAAGTGTTTGAACAAACAATGCAAATATCTAATTGCTTTAGGTATTGCTGAGTATTGGAGTAATTTTTATTAGGGCTTAGGGATAGCCAGGTTCTTTAGACTAACATTAATAACAACATTAAATCGATAATTTGCATTTCCTATCATTTTATATCTTTTACCTTTGCACACAATTTTTCAGTTCTTTTATACTATTGCTTGAAATTTCAAGCAAATCTTCACCAAGAAATTACCCATGAAGAAGAGAAAAGAGATTCCTACAGAACCTCCACATGGATATCATTTCTAACTCTGCCAGGCTTCAGAAACCTCAACATGAATGGAGCTGGGTTCATGTTTAAGCTAGTATTGCAGAGATTTTCTCTAATAAGCCAGTTCGCATGATGTACAAGCCCCAGGGGCATCATTCACTCTACTGTCTGTGTAATCAGCACCAGTGGACCTATATGAGGCTCTCTGATGGAATACTCAGTTGGCTCTAGATTATTTGTGCTTTTTTATTAGTGAATTTCAAAGTATTTCCAACTAGCTCTACTTCATGTGAAAAATGTAACTAATAGCCTTGTTTTTACAAAGCAGGGCTAAGTACAAGATTTTATGCTCTAAGACAACAATCTTTACAAATAAATATTAAATCTCTGGTGGTAAAGCAGCCTTACTTTTATACAGAAATACGGGCGAACAATGCAACAAGTTTTGGTTTGTTTTGACTTTTAAGTTGGTTTAACTGGAAAATGAATCAAGGTTATAAAGTAAAGGAAAGCGGTAATATTATTCAAACTACTAAGCCTCTGATAACTGCTAAACAAATATTACCTGTAGAAGATTCCATCTTAGCTTTATTGTAAGCAGAGAAACAATTGATAGAGCAGAACAGCTCTGTCTTCCCCAAGTCATTGGTAGTCTCAATCATTTCATCTGAGGGCTTCAACGATTTGCAAAGAACAGATGTAAGTGTTTTAGCTGGTTTCTGTTTAGAGATTAAAATAATATTCATATTCCTGGTATATGAGATACATTGCTAACAAACAAAAACAAACCCACTACCACTGCTCTTAGCTGAAATATTACAAATAACGACAGTGAAGTCACATTTTACACTTTCTTAAAAACCAGAATAAAAGGCACTATTGATTGCAATGACTAAAATAAAGGAAACTGGTTTATTAGATAACTATTTATATCATATGTCAGATTTATTAGTAGCAGTAATAATACATATGCAAGCAGTGAAGAAAGTGATCATAGAAGATGTTCATCATTCCAGGTAATCAAAGCCAACTGGATAAATAAACAAAGTGTTATAATTCTAGGTCTTTCTTCAACGCCAGCTTGGGCATCAACTCAGGAAAGCCTTCTATTCGTGCTAAGGAGGAGCCAGAAAAAGATGCTTAATGCATGTTACAAGATGCTGTGGGAATCACTGTTTTTCTAGGGTAACTTCATGGTAAATCAAGCATATTGTAAGAAAGCAGTATACAAGCAGTAAGAGGTATAAAATACAGTGCGTTCAGTAAGCAGTAAGTGTGCAAAGGAAAAGGATATCAACTGTGAGGTTCACCACCTAGTCTCTCTAGTGAAACACGAACCGTTATTCCTGAACTTAACACCGACAGCAACGATGAACTAGAACTGCTTTTGGGCACACAAAGTTCAAAGACAAATGAAAATAACTTATACAGATTTTCCTTTTCTGTGAAAGAACAGAATACTGGCAAAGGAACAATAAAACAAAAAGTAGAGTATAATTTGAAAATTTCTATTTTTATCATTAGTATAAATTTTTATATTTTGAGAAACCCCTAACAATTCACCAATATTTAACATTAAGCAACATTAGTGGCATAATTTATAATTAATTTATTATTCATATGGGAAAGCTAATACTAAACTAATATACTCTATGAAGAAGATGTGGCCAAAATAACTACAATTATACAAAACAATCCACTTTTTAAAATAAAAAGACACCCTGTTTTTAGATTCATAAATTTGAACATTTTTCTAATTCTTGATTACAGTTCACTAACGCAATGGGTCTTCGCCATTATCACTAGCACACAACATCTTCCATGCAGGGCAGAGGGTTAGGTGGTGCTTTTTCACTCAGTATATCCAGGTCAGCCCTGCCCCACCACACAGGCTGAGTAACTGAGTACTCAATGTAGGCCTTTGAACAGGATAAGGCCTATTTAATGAGTGTGAGGCATAAAGAAGGAAAAGAAGGAACAGCATTTCTTGCCTTCGGAAGAAGGCTTCCATTCTCCCATTTCTGTTCCCAAGGCAGGATACTCTTATGGTGTGGGTATTCTGCCATGGATAACATATGGCTCACAAATGACCTATTTGAACTGCTGAGAATCCCATTTTCAACTGCTTATTTTTAAGGAAGAATTCATATTAGGTCTGAAGGCATCATCTGAACAAGCAAGATATGTGACAGTTCCATCTCATGAAAGGGGTTCAGATCACTAATTGTGTTCACCTCACTCAGTCCACCAAAGTAGGGCCAGCTTCACTGCTCTCAGAACCACCCAATCAAGGCTCTCCTATTAGAAACAGGGGATGATTTCTCATTGGTTTATTTCCTCCTATGATTGATTCAGAAAAAGCATTTGACATACAAGAGTCATCTTAACCTTGCACAGGTGTAAGAATTAAATAAATGGAATTAAAAACTGCTTGCCTTTTCTTCAAGATAAGATGATCACCCTGAGATTCTTCAGGAAAATCTCCATACGGCACTTATCATGAATTATTATGCAAGAAGGAGCTGTCAGTGGCCTTTTATTTCATCTCCTTCACCATCTTACCAACTGAAACTATTCCCAAAGGTACTAAAATACATATCCCCATGGTTTTCTAAAGTGGAACCACTCACAAGGCAACCAACGGAAGGAACTCAATCTCCGATTTTTCATTTGATTCCTATGCAGTCAGATTCAAATGGAGTGGTCCTCACTTTGTGCCAATGGTCTTTATTCATACCTGCTTATATGCTGTAATACTCTTTGAATTACTAAAGTAATGAGACTGTCCTTCCATCGGAAGTATACAGAACAGACTAGAGCTGGTGTAACAGTAAGCTCCACAGTTCTCACAACAGTTCATGATGAGGTTGTTAGCAGAGTGAAACTTTGAAAAACAGGCAGTACTGCAAAGACTATGTTTCATGTTCTGGTATTTTACTTCATACTGAATCTAGGATTGAAGAAAAAAGATTCAGTAAAAACTCTGATATTTAAGCAGAATAATCAGAGTTCCTAAAGGTTAAAAAAAAATGCAACTTACAACAGTAGTCTTCTGACACATGCTGCACTTGGCTAAAATGGTATTAGTACATATGGTAACAAATGGTTTTCTTTTTTCTTCATATGATGAAAGACAAGATTGGCTGCAAAAACTTTTGCTAGAGGTAGTATCTTCCAGCTGGACACTAATCACATCCTTTGGATTTAAGATGTCTCTAAAAATAAATAACAAGAGTACCATTAAACATTTTTACCACAGTTATCATTTCTTTCTCTTCATAAGCTAAATCACTCCCTCAAATAACTCTCTCCTATTGTTTCATTTCCCTAAAGAACTGTGTAACATCATCAGCCTTGAAATAAGGAGATCCCAATTGAGTATCTAGTTCTACCATTTATATTAAGTAACAACAGATAAATCATTTATACTCCCTAAATGTTATTTCCTCATCTGTAAAGTGGGAATGTAAAACCCATCTGATAGTGCAGTTTTGAGGATTATCTAGCCTGTATTAGTTGGTGTTAGTGATAATAGAATGACGATGAGAAATCATACCTGACCAACTCTGGAATCTACAGGATAGAGGATTTCAAAGTATGCTCTGCAAATCCCTGGGGATCTCCCAGATACTTTCAGGGGGTTCACAAGATCAAAACTATTTCCATAATATTAAGATGTTATTTGCCTTTTTCACTGTGTTGACATTTGAACTGATGATGCAAAAGCAAGAGTGGGCCCCTGCAATTCCACTCCTAGGTATATAATCCAAAGAATGGAAAACAGGTACTCAAGAAAGTACACATACAGACATGTTCCTAACAGAACTATTTACAATAGCCAAAAGACGGCAACAGTTCAAATGCCCCTCAATGAATGAATGGATAAACAAACTGTGGTATATACAGAGGGGAATATTGTTCAGGTATTTAAAAAAAAAGAACGAAGTACTGATATACATGCTACAACATGGATGAACGCCAACAACATTATAAGGGAAAGAAGCCAGGCACAAAAGGTCACATGTTGTAGGATTCCAGGTCACATGTTGTAGGATTCCATCTATATGAGCTATCCAGAATAGATAAATCCATAGATAGAACAGATTGGTGGTTGCCAAGGGGAGAGGAGAGCGGAATGGGGAGAAACTGCTTAATGGATAAGGTATTTTTATTTTGGAGTGATAGAAATGTTTTGGAACTAGATGTCGTAGTTGCACAACACTGTGAATTTATTAAATGCTACTGAAATGGTTTTTGTTATATGAATTTCACCTCAGTAAACTGGGAGGGAAAAAAAGCAATGGTGGGTAAAAGTGCCAGAGCTTTAGCACAAATCAAGGCAGTGGCACCAAAATGTACTAGTGTTTGTTATTCACTGCCATTCATTTGCTGTAAAAACTATTCACTTTATTACTTGATCCTTGAGTACATCTTTCTAATATTCTGTGTGATGAAATGGGACACAGGCATGAAGTATTTCCCCTGCACACCCAAGTACAATGGTCATCTCAAGGAAAAGCTCATGTGGGAATGATAAAAGTTACAACCTGAGTTAGGTTATTTTCTGAGAACACATTTTTACTTGAAAGAACAACTATCAGACAAATTTATCCAGAATTGGGTATCTGGCAGATTATTTTCTCAAAAATGAATAAAGTAAAACCGGTACTTCAAGGAAAACAACCGCCAATATTCACTGCCAATGATAAAATTTGAGCTTTCACTGAAAATTAGAATTTTGGAAAAATTGTATCTGCCACCTCCAGCTTGATCGTTTTCCAACACTTAGACTTTCCTGATGAGATTAGTGATGATTTTTTTTTTTAACAAACCGTGATTTTTAAAATATTGCATAATGAAATATGTCAACATTTGGAAGATGTGCATAATTCAGTGAACCAATATTTTCCAAATGATGACAGCATATACTGCTAATCGTTCGTGGGTGAAAGAACCATACAAAGTACAAATAGACCAATGAATTTTAACGTTAACAGTATAAAAAATTCACTGATATGGTTTCAGATTCCACATTGCAACTAATCTTTAAGAAATTACCACTTGTTTTCTGGTGTAGTATCAAAGAAAAGCAGCCAGAATTATCTGAAAGGCTATTAAAACACACCTCCCTTTTCCAATTACATATTTGTAAGGCCAGCTTTTCTTCAGATTTCACCCAAAACAACATTTTGCAACAAACTGAACGCAGGAGCAGATATGAAAACCCAGCTAGATATTAAAATGGTTTGCAAAACTGATAAAACAATGCTTGCTAACGTTTTCTTAAAATTTCTCTTCTAAGTTAAAGACAATAAATGGCTATTTTTCATAAAAATATTATTTATGTCAGCAGGCACTGAAGTTTATTACTTTTAAATGAGTTAGTCACAGTTAATTTCTCAGTTTTAATTTCTAACACAGTATATATTGGTAGATATGACCTACATAAACTAAAGCTCTTTGGGTCTTCAATAATTTTTAATAGTGTCAACAGGTCCAGAGACCAGAAAATTTGAGAACTGCTGCTACAGGAAATACCAAGATACCGGGCTATCTAGAACCCTCAGAATATCAATCTTTCAGGATAATAGTTTTCCAGATGAAAGACTCCTGAAATAAACACTATTTTAACACTTCAACATTTACACATTTTTAGTGTATTATGATCTTTCTGCTTCTTAAACAGATGGTACCCAAAATAACAGGTGCATTTCATTATCACATCAGTCATTTAACTGGTTTAAAATATAGCTCTAAATGCAGCATCTGAATTATGCTATCCTTGTACTTCATTTGACAAAAATTTTTCTAGGATTTACTGTGTGCCAGGTAGTGTTCAGGCCTTGGGGATATAAAGATGAGTATAATCTAGACCCTGATGTCAAGAGATTCATAGTCTAACTGGGGCAATATCAATTCTTTGAAAACATTAATTTTACGATCAATGCTTTAGGAGTTATGAACACTAGGAAAACACACACCATGAAATAACTAATCTAGGTAGGTGGGGGTAGTAAGAGGAGAGGAGGGAATGGTGTGGGAATAGACAAGAGGTAAAGATATTTGAGGCAGGCCTTTAAGACAGAAAGAAATGAGTCAGATGCAAAGGGAGGCAGAAGAACCGCAAGGCAGAAGCGTGGAAGTCTGAAACGCTGACTGGTTTTACTGCGATCAGCACACTAGAGTGCTGGCTTCTAATCTCCCTAAGGCCTTATAAATAAAAAATCAAAAACGAATTTTGTTAAAAGTGCCTAAAAACAGCTTAAACAAACTCTGAGTATATGTCTAAACAACTTTTCTACAAATAAGTGTTATGGCATTAGTGCATGGGCCTATTTTGAACCCTACAGATTGCTTTCAGGATCTCTTGCCAGTTCCCACTGGGATACTAAAGTGCAGAAACAACACTTCTTAAATATATAGTTCTCAAAAAAAATCTTATTTTTCTAATATGATTTAAACTGTCATTTTCAAAGCTATCTTTCATTTGGTCCATGAATTAGAACAAAAACTACATTAACTCAAAACAGATTTCAAATCACTGCCATAAAAGAAACTTCAACAATAACTGATAATTAGGTAAAATCTTGAGCACTATGTATTAGTACCAGAGGCTAACTGATGTAGAATAAAATGTTTTGAAAAAAGCTTAGGTTACTCTCAACAATAGGTGGACAGCCTCTCCTAGTCCAAGCATTACTACCACTTTTCCGCCAACCTGTACAATAGTATTTTCTATCAAAAAAATTTTATTCCAAAGGAAAACTCCTTCATATTTTTGCTCATATTGGATTTCTTTGCCTTAGAGAACAACTTACGCACTAAATCTTTCCTTCTTCAGCCTTTCCAATCTGTCTGGGACATCTGCTGAAGATGTATAATGGGTAAACTCCAAACATAGCAACATGATGCCTTAACTTTTCAGGGCCTCAGTCTCCTCAAAACCCAAAGAAAATGTTTGGACTGGATGATCTCTAAGGTCCCTTCCAGTTTTACGGTTCTGCAGAGAAAGAAAGCAGGCTAAAGAGAGTGCCATACAGTGCATAGCAAAAAAGAAAAAAGACAAAGTACAGTATTGAAAAAGCACAAGAGAAAGGTAAATAGAGTTCCAGCGGGTAAGAACTCAAGCAGCAGCCAAACAAGGAGCTGAAGCAACCAATAAAAAGGGTTTGTGAGTTTGTTAAGAGAATAATAGTGCTAACTAACATTTAGTGAGTTCTTATTACATGCCAGTATTGTTCTGATCCCTTAAATATATTATTTAATGCTCATCATTCTTATGTACATTTAACAAAACAGATAGGAAGACTAAGAAGTTTTCAATGCTTTTCAAACTTTAGCATGTATATGAATCACCTAGGGATAAATGCAGTTCTGATTAAATAGGGTTGGGCAAGACCTGAGATTCTGCATTTCTAACAAGCTCCAGATGACAGCTGCTCAGGGATCACACTTTGAGTAGCAAAATGTAACTGTAAATGAAGGAAGCAAGATTCAAATACGGCAACGTGATTCCAAAACAAGGCATTATCTGAAAGGAATTTATTACACTTAGAAGCAAAATTGGTGGCCTATGTGTTTTCCTGTTCTATATTTCTTGTTCTAAAACAACGACATTTAAAACTTTAGCATTAGCATTTAATGAGCACTAAGAGACCACAATTAAGGTACAATAAGGACTCTCAAAGCATTGATCCTTTCTATATCTCAGGGTAGAGTTTGAAGTTCAGGACATTTTTCACTAATTATGAAATTACTACTACTTCCTTTCTCTGCATCTAAAGTGCCTCGCATATGTAAAAAAGTTGGCAACAAAGACTGCAATGATAGCTCATAGAAATTTTGAAAAGATTACATTCATCCATCTATGTTTACCTATGGCTATTCAATTTTTCAAAAGAATTAAATAACTTCATTTACCATTACAAGAGAAACATTATATAATTTTATACCTTAGAGGATCCAAAATAACTGTTATATAGTTAATTTTTTAGTAATTGCTCCCTATACAGTTAAATGATAAAACAGAATGGGCATACAATCCTACTTAAAGAGAATTCCAAATGCAAAAGTAGGAAAATAAGTTTTGGAAGTCATATTATTTAAAGTTGATGATAAACAGAACTCATTTTAATTTCTGCAAATCTCTCAATAAACAAAAAAACTTTCTGAAGAATCTATTAGAGGAACTGAAAGAAGCAGCAGCTTCTTTTCACTAAACCAAGGTGATACCTCTTCAGAAAAAATGAAAACGTAGAAAATTACAACCAAGACTCTGATCAAGATCTATATAGGGAAGTAAGAGGGGGTGTAGTTTAGAATTATATACTTTGAGCAGTTAGAACAAGTTCTCTTGGGAGTTGCTGGTGAACTGGCAGATGAAATGTATTCAGCGATGCACGGTGTGGAGCAGAAGAGCTGAGTGGACCCTTTCCTCTGATAAGCAGTTTGCCCTTTCTGAAGAATTTTTTTACAACCAGAACAGGAAACCTGAATAGCTGCGGTTGAAACTGAAGGAAGCATTTTACTCATGCCAGATGATGCCAGAGAAAGCTGAATGCCTGTAGTCAACTGCGAAGCTATAAACACAAAACAGGAAGGGAAACAATTAGTATTTACAAAGAATGAACTATGCTTCTTTCATTTTCTGTTAGAGGTTACTTCTCCTGGATTTGAAACCCAAAACAAACAATGCACTATTCAAAGGCATTCTTAAAAAGTAGAATAAATTGGCTACCATATTGGTCAGAATAAATATTAACTTAAATAATTCTATTACCACTGTCTGAAAACGCAGTATTTATTTTCAGTTCATTCTCCTGAGTTTTGGGCTGTTGGGCTTGACAATACTCCTAAAAAAGAGTTGAAAATAATGAATACGATGTGTCTAAAACAACCAGTCATTCTATAGAAAATGATCAATTCTGCTCAAGCCTGTGCAGTGAACTATATAATTGAATCGAACCATGGTACATATGTAAGCACTCTCTTTTTGGTGACCTTTGGCTGATAACACCAATCAACTACTGTATTATTTTCTATCGTACCTACCTAGATGTGACTTCAAAAATTTTTGTGAACACAGCCTCTCAGTAGCTACTACAAATAGAGTAGACAGACCCAATAACGACACCTATTTTCCCTCCTTATTCTAATCACTAACAGCTAATTGTCTTCATAAAGACCTTAAACACAAAAATTGTTAGATTGGGCTGAAGGAGTCTGACAAAGGAAGACTTATTTCAGAGCAGCAGGTAATCCACCTAAACTTGATCTACGCGCTTGAACGTCCATGGGTTGAAGAAGCGACAGATACTTCCTAGATGGACAACATTCCCCACTGTCACCGACTCGATGGGAGTCATATCTGTACTTGATACCGATTTACTTTAGGCCTATTGCTAAACAGAATACTAGAAATAAATTAAAACTGAATTTACTTTTTGCTTCAGTAGAAATTTCAACTGGTTCATACACAAACATTCAAAGGAAATTTGGCCCTACTTAGAGAACACTCACAGCTTGAGTCAGTTTACCCTTTATTTGTTCTTTAGCATGCGATACGTCTTAAAAAATTTAATAAACATGAAACTAATTTGGATAAAAAAATTATACAGAAAAAAACTAAGAATTTAAAATGTACTTAATAGAAGCAGTAGCATAAAAACGTATAACTGGTTATTTGTACTGTTTCAAGTTAAGAAAAATGAAAACAAAAATGTGTTAACTTTAGGCCCAGAATATCCTAAG
This sequence comes from Equus caballus, assembly GCF_041296265.1. Classification (NCBI taxonomy): domain Eukaryota; kingdom Metazoa; phylum Chordata; class Mammalia; order Perissodactyla; family Equidae; genus Equus; species Equus caballus. Next base: position 22,118,637 of record NC_091685.1, read on the forward strand.
CACTTCTTTTATCAATCCCCAAACCCAATTCCAAACAGTTCCTTCTTCTTTGAAATCACACTCTCGCATATACTCGCTATGGCACTTAAACAGGACATACCTTGTATTATTTGATCAACTGCTTGGGGGAAGATAGGACTTAACATTTTCAACCAATAAACCAGCATCTGCATAACTAAATTTTATAATTAAATGCTGCTCTTACAAAAAAGAAAATAAGGTAAAATATTCACCTGAGCATTGTCGAGTTCCGTCTTAATTTCATTTAGCCCCCCTAGTTGTGGTGCCACTGCCTTGTCACATTTACTATCTACCAGTGGTTCTTTCATCTTAGTATCTGATGCAAAGGAATCCTCCAGTTCCAAACTAACGGGTTTCTTCTTGGGGAACATTTTCCAGATTCCTAAAATAAAATATAAACTGATAAAGAGTCTGATTTTCAATCAGTCTTTTTAAATATGGTAATTTTCTAGAAGCACAAAAGGGTCTTTAGACAGCTTGGCCTCAAGGTTCTTTCACAGTACCGACACTGGCATCCTTCTCTTCATCCATCACTTCCCAATATAACTTTGCTTTATACCTCTCCAGTAGATACAACTCTACGCTTTCTTCTGGGACTAGTCTCTCCATTTCTATGCCCCCAGGCCTAACTATAGCATAAAACCACCAAACCTGCAAGTTTACTCTTAACTTATCAAATAGTCTTAGAAAATGTAATGCCTTCTATCTGAGGTTAACCCAACCACCTGTACTCACTGTGGCTCGCCTACACTGCCCTCCTATAGAGCCCTTCACTATCTGCATCTCCAGCTCCTCCTCCCGGCTTATTGGTCCTCTCATATAAACATTTAAATACATTCAGGGATCCAACTTCTAAAACTATTGCTCTCTCTGACCACTCCTTCCCTCATCCTTGAAATTCTCTCTTTCCGTGAATCCTATGGCTCCAAGACCTATTTCTCCTATTTCTTTGCCAGTCTTCTTCTCAAACACTTATTTCACTTGTTCCTCCAAAGCACAATTCCCCAGGACTCTTCTCACTTGCTCTATGGGCACAACCTTGAATTCAACTGTCATCTACAGGCTGATTTTCCCCTACATTCCTGAGTTTCAGCCCATATGCCTAATTGCCTATTAATTATCTCCACTTGGATGTTCCACCAGTCCCTCAAAATCAAGAGACTTAAAACTATATTGTTATATTATCCCTATAAACCTGCTTTACACATGTTTTCTTTCTTGGTAAATGGCACTATCACATATACCCAATTTCCCAAGCCAGAAATCTAGGGGGTAGTCCTAAGTTCCTCGTCTCCCAAAGTCCCCACATCTAATCACAAAATTGGATCAAATATACCTTCTAAATATGTCTTGATTCCATTTTCCCATTACACCTCATGCCTGCACCCCTCAATCAATGGACTCCTTTTTCGTAAATAGATAGCTAAAACTCAAAATCATAATATAAAAGATTGTTGTGCATTCAGGCTTAAAAAAGAATTCCATTTTGTGACTTTTGAGGAGCTACAGGATCCTTTTGATTACTCAGCCACAAGGCCTCTTTTTCAAAGATGGATTGGTTCCTTGTGTTCTTCTTTTACCTTACTGTTTTTGGTTAGTGCCGTCAAGCCGATGCTGACTCTAATGACCCTGTGTACACAGCAGACAGCAACCCTGCCTGGTCCTTTTGCACCATCCTCTCATCTTCCCGTGCCAGACAATGCTCCACTGCTATTCGTAGGGTTTTCACAGCCAATTTTTTCAGAGGTGGGCGGCCAGGTCCTTCCTTCTAGTCTGTATTACTCTGGAAGCTCTGCTGAAACCTCTCCACCCTGAAATACCAATGGCACTGCTTTCAGCATCATGGCAACATGTGGCTGCCACAGTATGACAACTGACAGAGGGGTGGTGTGGTTCCCTGACCAGGAAACAAATCCCAGGTCTCGGTGGTGAGAGTAGCGAATCTAAACCACTAGACCACCAGGGTTGGCTTCTCTTTTTCCTTAACTCACGTCTATTTTCCATTTTTCTGGTAGCTGCCATCTCCAATTCTAAGTCCTTTGGAACTCTTTCCCTTCCTGCCACCCTAGCTTGGCTGCAGCATACAGGTCTCCTTCACTCCCCTTCCTTGATCACCCTCAAGACAAACAGATACTTTTCAAAAAGGGCTTCATAACTGCTAAAAACAAACAAGCCCAAAATGGAGTCACTTGTGTTAAACCCCAAGACTTAATATCTAACCTAACTGCAGTTTCAGCCTCTCAGCAGTAGAATTTTAAACCAATCAGCCTGGAACTTCTTGATCAACACCAGTGACATTGTAATCTGCACAATAAGACCTCCTGCCTTCCCCACTAAGGGAAGTGACCTTGCTTGAAACAGTATTTTCTATTGCTAATAACTTCCTTGTCCCACCCTTTTTCTGCCTATAAAAAGCCTTCTATCTTGTACAACTCCTTGGAGAGTCCTTCTATTTGTTAGATGGGATGCTGCCCAATTTGTGAATCATTGAATAAAGCCTATTAGATCTTCCAATTTACTCAGTTTTGTTTTGTAACACAACTGGAAATTAATCAAAAAACCTTAACTAAATTGGAGTCGGAAAGGCCTGCAGGGGGAGCACTCAAGCCCTATCATACATCCTCAATTACTCCAAACAGAAAGAGACAGCTTGCATCTCTCACAAGAAGTACAACTACTTTACTACTGAAGGAAGATTTCTCTCCCCAACCAGCAACAGCCCAGCCAGTGAGAAATGCCAAAGCTCAGTCAATGAGAAGCCATTGCCGCCCTGAAGGGTTACTTTCCTCCAATGGACTTTTGTATAGAATAGCCCGGCCTACCCCTCTTTTTCTCTATAAAAGCAAGCTCCCTTCCTTTCTTGTCTGGATTTGCCTATGGTTCGCCTCAGCATGCACATCCAGAATTGCAATTCTTTTGGCTATTCCCGAATAAACTCACTTTGAGGGTAAAATAACAGGCAAATTTGCCTTTTAAGTTGACACAAGTAATGATTATAGTTGGTATGAGATAAGTAAAACAGATATTGATAAGTTAAAGTTCTTACAGGAGTAATTCCAGGTCTATGGTTTTATTCAGAGTTAATACATAAAAAACCAAAGGAATTCTGCCATTATCTTTTATTTCTGAGTTTGGGATTCACCACCTACCTCACCCTGATCTTTAACTCAGCTTTTACTGAAAAGCCCTACCCCCAGGCAGAAAATTAAATAAATAAGGCCTGATTGTGAAGTGCAACAGAAGCTCGTAACACCTCTTCTCAGCCCATCTGAGCATTACACACAACCAGCAAAGCAAAACTTACTGGAAATTAACTGCTAGATTGTCATTAAGTAAATATACTATGCAAATCTAAACATCAATTAAAAATAAAGAATCTATGACCTTTGGCATCTTGGAATTCCTTCAAATATGTAGGTCATCACACAAATAGGCAAATAATGGAAAGCATCCTGAAAATGTAATTAATCTAAAATATATTTCTGAGGCAGGGGAAAATGGTATATAGATACGAGAAAAACAAAAAGAGCAAAAACATATATGAATACGGGCCGGCCCCGTGGCCGAGTCATTAAGTTTGCAAGCTCCACTTTGGCAGCCCCAGGTTTTGCCAGTTTGGATCCTGGGCCCGGACATGACACTGCTCATCAGGCCATGCTGAGGCGCTGTCCCACATGCCACAACTAGAAGGACCCACAACTAGAATACACACTATGTACTGGGGGGCTTTGGGGACAAAAAGGAAAAATAAAATCTTAAAAAAAAAAAAAACTACTGCTAAGAAGTACTAACCATCCTGAGCCGTCATCACCAATAGATATTTGCTTTACTGCAGTGGTCTGGAACCGAATATGCAATATCTCCAAGGTATGCCTGTAGTTCCTTTTCCAACAAGACGCACATTAGAGTAAAATAAGTCCTAAAAACCTCTTTTTAATACAGTTCCACCCATCTTTCCAAACTGGGGCTAAACCACAAATGCTGGAGAGTATTAATAGTCATAAAATAAATGTGGCATGTCTTCCTCCTGCTTAATACTACTTGGTAATAAGTAATTTAAAACATCTGAATTTAAACCAAAGAGGAATATATTATGAAGCAGAAAACAAAATTCACATTCATTTTTAAAGTAAAACATGAGACCACAAGGAAATTGCAAGCCATCAGGAGTGACTTCTAGACACACAAACAGAACTCCAGAGGGAATGTACACACTTTCCTCCTGGAAAATTAGTACAACATTGCTTATGTAAACCTGAAGCTTCAAACTGCTTCACCTTAATCTTTTAATTCCTCCCCACTATACTTGTGCTCATACTGTTCTCCAACCTGCAAAATCATTTTTGCTTATTCAAATCCTACTCAGCTTCTAATAAACCACTCAGCTCCAGATTTTATCACGTTGGTATGAATTAAAAATAAGACTGATAAATCTAGGAGTAACAGAGTAGCATGCTAAAATCTCCCACTGGAAACAATTATAAAATTAACAGGCTTTACCCCTGAGGGCACTTTACAGAACAGGGCAGACGAAAAAGCCCAAGTACAAAACAGTAGCGTACCGACTAAGGAGACCGGAGCTCTGGGTTGTCAAAGTCGTCGGAACTCAAGAGGCACAATCCAGGAGTGGAGGGAAATATCCCTTCCTCCGCTCATTAGCGGACTCCTAAACTGCACCTCTACAGATGAAGACTCCAAAATAACTAGCAGAAAATAGCATTTGGGAGGCTAAAGAGCTGAGAAGAGATTATAGTAGCTTTGCAGAGCTAAGAACAGAGCTGAAATTTAAGCCCGGCAAGGGTAGAGGGGACCTGGACTTTGAGCTGAGACTCCAGGGAGGCCATGCCCTAGCAGTCAGGGCCACATCCCAGGAGAAAAGATCACTTGCTCCAAGCAAGGGCAAAGCGAAACAGACTAGCCCTAACAAGGCCCAATACCAACCCTCAAGAGGATCAATGTAACTTCCGAGTACTATCTGTCTGCCTAAAGGAAACTTGGCCCTCTCTGGAGAAAGGACATCTAGGGTCTCTAAAATTTTTCATCCACAGTGTTCATAACACAATAAAAATTTATGGGCAAAAAAATCAAACAAGAGTGACTGAAAACCAAGAGGGGAAAAAAAGGCAATAGAAACAGATCCACAGGTGACTCATATCGGTAGTATCAGGTGAAGACTTTGATATGTTTGAGAAAATAGAGGATAAGATGGAGAAGTTCATTAGAGACCTGAAATTCATTTAAAAAAAGTCACGAAAATTTGAGAATAGGAAAATTAAGAATTAAATAGATGAATTTAATATCAAATTAGTGAACCAGATGACAGGTTAGTAGAAAGTAATCAGACTGATGCATAAAAGGATAAAAATACAAATAATGTAAGTAACATGTGAGACACGGCAAAAAGGTCAGACACACATGTAAACAGAGTCCCAGAATAAGAGACAACAGACAATACAACAGAAGCAATATTTGAAAAAACACTGGCTGGACAATTTCCTCAAATGAACAAAAATATCAAACCACACAAATTCAAGCAGCTCTATGAATAATAAACAAGATAAATATAAAGAAAAACACAACCAGATACATCATGGTCACACAGCTGAAAACGAAAGTGAAAAAGAAAACCTTAAGAGCATCTAGAGAAAAAGGACATTAACATATGAAGAAACAAAAATAAGAATGAAGGCTGTCTTCTTGTCAGAAACAATGAAGGCCAGAAACCAATGGATTATCTTTAAAGTGCTGGAAAAAAATCTACCTAAAATTCTATAGTCAGTAAAAGTATCCTTCCAAAATAAATGTGAAATGAGGACATTCTCAGATTAATGAAAACGATGAGAAGTGATTACTAGCAAACCTAAACTGTGGAAATGCTAAAGGAAATTCTTTATGCTAAAGTGAAATACTCGTGAAGTTTGGTGTAAAGATTGGAAAGGAAGAAGTAAACAAACTGTCCTTATTTGTAGACAGCAGGATTGTGTATACAGAAAACCCTGAGGAATCTCCTCTCCTTTCCAGTAAAAAACTACTAGAATAAGTGAATTTAGCAGTATCATAGGCTAACATGAGGTCAATACTTAAAAATTTCCTCTCTTATCACTTCTCTTCACCATTGTACTAGATGTTCTACTCAGGTCAATAATGCAAGGAAAAAAAGGTAGAAATTTTGAAAAGGACTAGGTAAAACTGTCATTATTTTAAGTTGTATGTTGTGTACATAGAAAATCCAAAAGGATCTGCAAATAACTACTGGAATTATTAAGTAAATTTAGCAAAGTCAATATTCAAAAATCAACTAAATTTCTTTGTATTAAAACAATTAGAAAATAAAAATTTTAAAATAACCATTCTCTATAGTATCATAAAACACCAAATATAGGAATAAATCTAATGAAATATGTCAAGATCCCTACATTGAAAACAAAACAATGCTGAGAAATTAAGGAAGATCTAAGTAAATGGAGAGAGAACAGTATGTTCACTGATTGACTCAATATCGTTAACTCACTTTTCCCCAAAATGAGCTTCAGATCAAAATCCCAGCAGGAGATTTTGTGGAATTTGCAAGATGACTTGATGGGTATAGAATGAAAACAGCACCTAGAATAGCCAAGACAGTCTCACAAAGGAAAGCAGTTGGAGGACTTACTCTAAAGCTACAGTAATGAAGACAGTGTGGTACGGACACAAGCAAAAATAAAACCACCGGAGTCAAGAAGCACGTATACTCTAAACTCTTATTTCTTTGCAATACAGCCACTTCTTCACACGCTACACTTCGCAAAGATTTGTTTTACTCAGCTGAGTTCTGCAAGCTCCTTTACTGGCTTGATAGGAAGGCTGGAGGCAGAAAGCTAAACGCTTTTCAAACCAAACTAAAATGTCCAAGCTTACTTCTGTAGGCAATGGGGACCCACTATTTATGAAGTGCCTAGGCCCTGGGGTTACAGAGACAGATGAGGATGTCTCACTCAGAATACTCTGCCCAGCACAGTATGCAACAATGGAAGTGTACACAAGGTACAAAGCAGAAACGAGGGAAGAGAAGGTGGTTAAAGAAGTATTCCAGAAGGTGAAATGTGAACTAGGTTTTAAAGTAGGTGTCTATGAAGCAATAATGGGGGATATTCCAGGTATAAGGGACAGCATGTGTAAAAATAAATATATGGGAACCATAAGAAGTGGAGTTATGAATGAAGATAAAATGCCAAGAGTGCTAGCGGAAAGAAAGGCAGTTGGGAAAGCAGACACAGGTCATATCAGGAAGGTCCTCAAACACCAAAAACCTTGAACTTCATCTTGTAAATCAGTAGCTTTTGGAGTTCAGCAAACATTTCATTCATATTTCGTCTTTTAAATAAAAATTTACTTTAAAAAATTAATAAAATGAGATACTTAACTGTGCTATATAACAAACGTTAAGTATTTTGGAGACTTCCAAAGCATTACTTTGTGCTAGATTAACACAGACCATCAAATAGCTTTTCCTGCCACCTGGGTGAATATAGTCCAATTCCTTGTCGCTGTATTACAGATAAAGAAGGTTACAGCTTTACACCTATCCTTTTGGGATTCTGACCTGTATATGTTCATTCACAGAAAACCCTGGAAGCAACTACACTATTTTGGCAAGGGCATCAAATCCTCTAACGCTCTTGCCTCAACCTAAGAGTTAAATTGGCAAACTGCTGAGTCCTGATACTGTCAGGGCTAAATGTAACACAGTTCTTGTCATCAATTTTAAGGGCTTCCTGTCTTCTAGATTTGTGATGAGGAATACAAGTTATTGTCACGCTTTATTAGGGATTCAACTCTTACAGAGAAAATTCACTTAACTATTTGCAAGCTTTCGATTCAGTTTAATTGAAAAGTATGCCGAGATTGCATCCTGATAAAGCTGGAAGTTACCGTTTGCAAACACCAGTCCATGCAAACCGAGACACACTCAATCCTATCTACCAGAGCAACCTACTGAAATAAAGCGATAAACATTGCCTCTTCATCTAATCCCAATTTCAAGTCCAAACTGATGAAGAGTCAAACTTTTACGGTAATTATTATTATCTTTTTTTATTGCAGTAACATTGGTTTATAACATCATACAAATTTCAGGTGTACATCGTTATATATTTTGATTTCTGTGTAGATTACATCATCTTCACCCAGGGGCCTGACCCGGAACTCCCGACCCTCCCCTGGCGGAGCCCGCAGCCAGGGCCTCGTCTCTAGGAACCCGGCCCGACCCGACTCTTCAGCCTCCCTCCCACAGGCGGAACTCTCTGCCCACCTCCCGCAGGGCACAGGAACGGAAACCGACACCAGAGCCGCCGCAGGGGACTTACAAATTTCTCTCAGGCCCGCCCTCCGCACGCGGTTTCTCAAAGCAACTGCGACGCGAAACCATCCCGCGGGCCCGCCCCTTTCCCGCCGTGCTCTGCGGCCGAGCATGCGCAGCGCAGCCCGGCCGGCGGGCCTGCTTCTCACCGGGTTGCAAACTGCGGCATTGGGATGGGAAAGGAGGTGGGAGAAGTTGGAGGGGGAGAGCCCCTAAGGCCGCCTAGGCACTTAGCCTTATCTGGGTGGCAGCCAAATTTGGACCCTTAAAGGCTGGGGTAGCGTTGGGATTGACTCAGAGCTTAGGCGGGGCAATTAGATTTCGTAGATTGGAGAGATGGCTCTCTTGGCAATTTCTGTAAATCTCAATTTCTTCATACTTGAAATGGGGATAACTATAGCGCCTGCGTCATAGGCTGTGACGATTAGAAAGGCAATGTTAGTAAAGGGCCAGGTACAGAGTAAGTTCTCAGGAAAAGGAATTATCCGCAGAGACAGAGATGGGGTGCAGGCTTCTTCCATTTTGGGGAGCTCTTAGTATATTAAAATTAAAGTAATTCCCAAACAGTGTGGCAAAAATCACGGCATATTTTAAATGCTATTTAACAAGTTAACTCTTTCAACACCTCAGAAAAGTTTAGGATCAAATAATTGTGCTATTTTAAAAGTCATAATAGGATTATAAAAGATATATAAAGTTGAATGATGAATTTATTGCAATTCTGTCTTTGACTATACTTCTTGAGATATTATTAAAAGTTTAAATGAGGCCCTTTGTGAATGGGATATCCACGCCAAAAGGGCCTCCTGACCACAGCTTCTATGGTACCTAATGTCCTCTCCAGTTAACCTCAAATTCAGATCCTTTGGTGTTTTTGAATAATAGACTGGTAACTGAAGTTAATTTCTCCAACAGTTACTCTTACCTTCCTAATATAGTATACAATAATTAGGTATACCATTATTCTCTGTTCCCTTTTCTTGCCTTCTTTTGGCTAATTTGAACATTTTTTAGTATTCCATTTTAATTTATCTATTGTGCTTGTGACCAGATCTCGCTGTATTTTTTTTAGTGGTTGCTCTAGGAATTACAATAAACATAAGTAATTTTTCATAGTCCACTTAGAATCAATATCTTACCACTTCAAGTGTAATGCAGAAATATTACCACCATATAAGTTCCTTTGTCTTCTCCCCACCCTTAAGTTATAGTTGTCTTATGTATCAGAATTGTAAACCCCATCAGACAGTGTTTTAATTTTTGCTGTCAAATCAAATATTTTTAAAAGAACTGAAGAGAATAGTTTATGATGTTTACCCAGTTATTTACCACTTCTGTTGCTGTTCCTTCATTCTTGATGTTCCAGGTTTCCTTCAGGTATCCTTTCCCTTCTATCTGAAGAACTTCCTTTAGCAATTCTTTTAGAGGTCTGTTGGCAACAAATTCTTTTGGTTTTCCTCCTCTAGTAACGTCTTTATGTTACCTCCATTCCTGAAGGATATTTTCATTGGATATAGAAGTGTATTTCTTGATAGGTTAGGGGAAAAAAACTTCCAGCAATGTGCTAACTCCATCAAATGACCATCACTGACCTAATCACAATTCCTGGTAGATGGAGTACAGTAGTCCCCTCTTATCCCCGGGGATATGTTCCAAGACCTCCAGTGGATGCCTGGGAGCACAGATAGTACCAGACCCTATATATACTATGTTTTTTCATATACATATATACCTGTGATAAAATCTAATTTATAAATTAGGCACAGTAAGAGATTAACAATAATAACTTCTCTTTGGCATATCCGAATTGCCAGCATCACTACTCTCAAACTTTGGGGCTGTTGTTAAGTGAAGTAAGGGTTGTTGGAACACAAGCACTTGGATACCTTGACAATCAATCTGATAACCCAGGCAGCTACCAAGTGACTAATGGGTGGGTAGGGTATATAGTGCAGATATGCCGGACAAAGGCATGATTCACATCCTGGATGGGACGCAGTGGGACAGTGAGAGAGGTCATCACACTACTCAGAGTGGCATGCAATTTAAAACTTACGAATTGCTTATTTCTGGAATTTTCCATTTAATATGTTCGGCCCATGGTTGACCTCAGGTAACTGAAATCATGGAAGGTGAAACCACTGATGAGGGCAGCTACTGCTCTCAGATTGCAGTGTAGGTCATACAATAACAATTTTGACACCTCTCCTCCCCCCATCCAGCCATTTGTCATGTCCAACTCTTGAACTTCCAAATTATGTGAGCCAATAGATTCTCTTTTGTACTTAACCTACTTTGACGTGGTTTTCTGTCACTCACAGCTAAAAGTTCTAATAAATGAACTCATGAGGAATTCCTGACAACAAAGTGTTTTAGTTTCTAGGATAATAAAGTTTGTCTCACTAAGCAAGACAAAGCAGTTGAGCGTACAAAATGTGTAGGCTCCTGTTTTTAATAAATGACTCTGACAAGTATACAATATCAGCAAGAGAGAGGCCCTAGATTTTGTGTTAGAACTTTAGGAGAACTGGAGCAGTGAGCACACATCCCTGCTTCTGATAACAGGACTAAGAAAAAAAAAAACACTATAAAAAAGACTGAATCCTGGTCCCAGGTGAGGACTTGCATTGGGTGTGCAAACTGCTTATTTATGGGGCAGTTGTCTAATTTTTTAGATACTAATTTGTGGTGTTAGTTGTATACTTTTCCTCCTTTGCATCCTTGTCTCAGGGGTTTTGGTAGGACCAGAAGCAGAAGCTGTTGGAAGTCAAGAGCTGGTCTTATGTTTTGTAAAAATTCAATCTGACTGAAAAGATTATGAAGGTATCTAGGAAGGGAGTATGTGTGTGTGTTTTGTTTGGGGAGACAGAGAAGTGCCTTAGAGAAAACCAAGGAAAAGATTTCAGAAGGCTAGGAAGAGGGTGCAGGTGTATAGTTGTGTGATTTGAGGGGACCAGCACCATGTTCTCTGATAGCACTGTGAGGAGAGGGCTGGACTGTGAGCACAAGGAGCTGTATCCTTGCTGAAGATGCTCATGCCCCAAGCCACTGGGTCCTGATGAAAACATGCAGACTGAGGCAATGGCCATCTCTGAGGTAACCAGTCTGGACTATTGAGCCAACAGCTGCGCAGCCTCCATGATGCTTTAGTGGTGGGTAAGACCCCCCTGGGGCCTGTACATACCTCTGGTGGCATTCTTCTTGGGAATGACAATAAGCACTGAGATTAAATTTTCTGCCACTACAGTAGCATGAAGTCTCAGATTTGGATTTAAGTTGATTATGAGAAAATAAATATGTTATTTTCACTATACCTGAATACGCCCTAAAGTTCATACCTATTACTTTTGGATGAAGCATTGGAACCCAACTTGCTTCCTTGACTTACCTCTTTTGAGTAAGTATCTGAAGAGAGAGGCCCAGTAGCAGTCAAGCCATAGTCCAAGAAAAGTCCCCTGGATCTCATCCATAATCAATGACATTCATATGCTTAAGAAAACACCTAGAAAGAGTATCCTGCTTTGGGTCCAAGACTAGGAGTTCAGAAAGAATGACAATTAATACCTTAACTTTATTCTTTACATTTTATACCCCCCAAAATAGTCTTCATGATTTTTTAAGAGCCTAGTGCTAAAATTGCTTCATTTGATTACGCCATGTGGGTGGTATATCTGCTTAGTATGCTTGGTTGCAAGTAATATATATAATCTAACTTTAACAGCTTTAAACAATAAAGGGAATACATTGAGTCATAAAATTAAAAAGTATAGAAAGAGTACAAGCTCCATATTTGGCTCAATCAGGACTAGGTTGCATTTTTCTGTAATTCTCTCAGCTCTGCCCTCTTTGATTGGATTTATTCTCAAACTGGCCTCCATGGTAGCAAGGTTATTACCATGGAGTATACTTCCTCATTCACAACCGGGAAGAAAGAGGGTATCTCTTTTTAAAACTATCGGACCAGCTGGCCTATCTAAGGTCTTGTGCTGCTTCTGAAGCAATTAGGGTGGTAAGGAGGCTGGGATACTGTTATCGAATTATACCAATCAGGGACCACCCTTGGACTTGAGGGTAGTGTCAGTCCCATGCAAAGCACATGACTACCACACAGTGGGGAGGGTTGGAATGGAGGATTGCATAAGTAGCACAATTTCAAATATATTTTAAAAAATTACTCACAGAGGGGCCGGCCCCATGGACTAGTGGTTAATTTCGGTGTGCTCCACTTTGGTGGACCAGGTTCCCTTCTCAGGGGCAGACCTACACCACTTGGTGGCAGCCATGCTATGGTGGTGACCCACATAACAAAATAGAGGAAGAGCGGCACAGATGTTAGCTCAGGCCTAATCTTCCTCAAGCAAAAAGAGGAAGATAGGCAACAGATGTTAGCTCAGGGTGAATCTTCCTCAGCAAAAAAAAAAAAAAAGAAAGAAAGAAAGAAAAAGAAAAAAAAAACTCATAGAAAGAAGATGGGGAAATACACTAAATGTAAAGAATAGTTGTTTTTGAGACAATGAGACTGAAGGTAGATTTCTTTTTCCCTTACATTTTAACTTTATATATATATGTATATATATATATAAAATATATATATATCATTTCTGGTGGCCCATATGGGGACCTTGCTTCAGGGGATCTTCCGTACGGGGAACTCCCATACGGGGATTTGCTTCATTGGCTTGTGAGCTCAAGTTCTGGTAAGTGCCCTTTTTCCTTGTGCCTTTCTCTTTTTCGAGGATGGATCTAAATTCACTTCTCCATCGGGAACTTTCTTGGATGGCTGTATGAATCCACATTTGCTGCCCATGGCTACTCTATGGGGCAAATTGTGGCATTCAGCTTGAAGAGAATCAGTACCTTAAGCCTCAGGGTGATGGAGAATGAATTAATCCATTCCTTCCTGACTCTATCTCTAATAGACAAATTTTACGTGGGCGCGGGACGGCCACTTAAGTCATTAGGACGGCCGCCAATCTCCAAGACTCCCGTGGAAGGTTTCTTTTCCTAAGGCTGGATTGGGATCCCTCCCATTGATGCGGGGTCGGTGAGCCGAGGAGTCGAAAGAAAGATTTCTTAGACTCTTAAGATCTGGCAGTAGTGCTCTTTTATTTAGAGAATAGAATAGCATGGGGACAGGACCCATGGGCAGTCAGAGTTTCTGCTGCTGCTGCTGCCGCTGCTTCTGCTGCCCCGGCTGGCATGGGGACAGGGCCCATGGGCAGGCAGGGCTGCTGCTGCTGCCCCCGCTGGCATGGGGACAGGACCCATGGGCAGGCAGAGCTGGTGCGTGGGGACAGGACCCACGGGCAGTCAGAGCTCCTGCTGCTGCCCCGAGTTGAGGGTCACGGCTAATTTTAAGGCATAGGTATATGATTCATCTCTTTACAAGACAAAGGAAAGAACATGAAAAAAAAGTTAAAATGGTATCAGTGCAGGTGGGGTCTGGTCATTGGGTGATCCCATGACTTTTAGACAAGAATCAAATCGGATTAAGTAAAGGTTAGAAAGGTTAGACGCCACCACCCTAAACCAGTTACATGAGATTGCCAGACAGCAACCAACTTAAGTTCTTGCCTTCCCCATTAAGAGCTTCTAGGGACAAGGTCATCTCTCCTCTTCTTCCTGGTACAGAGAGGGAGGCACGTTTTACAGGTAGAGATTTACCTTACAAATGTAAATGTGTCCCAGCAAGGGCAAGTTCCATTCTCCAGACCCTCCTTCCCTGACCCAGTTTATCGAAAGCAATCAGCCCAAAACAATCCTGATGTCAAAGAGACATATCCTGGGGTGGCCAATTTCAGGTCCCTACAAGGTCATCCCCCCTTCCTTCACAAACGCAAATGTCTCAAAAGGGCAAGCAAAATTCCAGTCCTCGGAGCCTGCTTCTCATCTGCAGTTTAAAAAGTAACCAGCCTAAAAATCCTCATCATAAACCCCCCCGAACCCATTTTGGCCCCGAAATCTTTTGGGGATATGGACGATGGTCAGTCTTCTGTAACTACTTCTGGCTGTACAAGGTCGTAGAGCTGTCCCTAAATGGGGCCATGGGTACAGATAGGAGGCTCAGCAGACCGGAAGGCTGCACCCATGTCGTCCAAGGCTGACAAGGTGTACAGATCCTCTGGCGATGAGAGAATCATTTGATGAGAGGTGGTCCAGGAGGTGAAACTTTGTTGACATGTGGAAGACAAACAACGAAATAGACAACAAATTATAATAAGAAATACAAGCAAGATGATTAACCCAATGAATAAGGTTTTGATAGTAGTCCAGAAACCTGGACCTGACCAAGAGTTCAACCAATAATTTAGAGATAGGGTAGGGTCAGACATGGACTTAACTTGGTGGCTCATATCAGATAGGAAGCCAGAGATATTTCGATGGTAGTCAGGAATATAAACACAACATTCAGTTTTTATAATGGCACAAGTACCCCCTTGCGCTGCTGTCAAGACATCCAGTGCCATTCGATTTTGGAGGACTGCCTTATGCATTTGGGATACTTCTAAATCAAGCAGCGAAAGGCTATGTTGTGTATCATTTAATGCTTTCATAGTAAATTTGTTTAGAGCTTCCATGTGCCAGATGACACTTTCGATTCCTAATTGGGTAAGGAAAATTGAGGCAACGTGGTCATACCAGTGGAAGACAGAGCAGGTCCAGCGCTGTTGCAGGTTGGGTAGGTTAGCAGGAGGAGATATATTAAATGTAGTTTTATCTTGCATCCAGACGAAGCATAGGGTGCAGCCAAGTGCATAAGTGCCAGATGGCAGCCAAGGCCATAAGTTGGAGCCACATAACCAGTGAGTGCCATTAGGGGCTAACCAATGTACACTGGGCCGTCTATCCCAGTCAGTCTCCAACCAACCGGTATTCCTTAAGGCTATGATATGAGAACACATAGAACGGGGAATTTTTCCCATAGGTCGAGTGCTATTAGGCCATGTATCACAGGTGTGATTGCTTTGTTCCCAACATAGAGTGGCCTTTTGACTGAGTTGACCACTAGTAGGAGTGAGCCAAATATATTCGTCCCAAATTTGATATAGTCCATCGTGTGTGTATTGATAAGTTGGGGACTTTACCTTTGGAACTTTTTGTTTATGATACACCTGTGACAAGGCAAATCTAGTTAGTATTTGGGCAGCAGTATTGAAGGAAAAGGTTTGATTGTGGCCAGGGAACTCCCAGGTATCAGAGACAGATGGCCACAAGGAGACATGACTAGTAATAGATGAATCTTGTTGAAGAAAAGAGCTAGAAATGTAATATCCATGAATGTGTACTATAGCTTTCTAATGAAACATAATTTTTCTCTCTAAAATCACCCTCATTTTCACAAAAGATAGCCAAATTAAGATTAACTGGTTTGCAAATAAAGTGTAGTTTCAATAAAACTTGGTCCAATTATTTACAAAAGTGCAGCAAGAATGGCAATTGATTATACAGGCTTTTTAAATCTGCTTTGCTGGAATTTTTTATGAGGAATCTCAGATTGAACTGCGAAGGCCTCTCGAGCCCAGAAAAGCCAAGCCAAGGACATGCTGTCAGATTTTGCCTGCAGTACCTACAGATTTGGGTGGACTCCTCTCTTCTCGAGGTCCTCCAAAATATTCTGAGGTTCCTTGCACCTGCCAGATAAGCAAGCTTCCTTACTTACTGGGTAAGATTGCCAGAATCTCTGTAAACAAGGTACCAGGCCCATGATTCCAAGTGGCTGTATTCCAGAAAGTCCAATCTTTGTTCCTGAAAAGCTGTCTTGTCATAGCTGAGCCTGTATGTTTCAAATATGGCATTCCAGTCAAAGCCTTGGTAATGTAACCAATGTGTCCTGTTATAAGGAGAATAGATTCTTATTGAACTTATGCAAATAACTATATTGCCATGAAATAACCATACTCACTCACAAAGAGTTTCTAAATTCTGGAGGGATCAGGTAGGGAAAAATAAATGTTTCAGTTTCGCTCAGAACGGTATAACTTCACCAAATTGCTGTAAGTCATAGTTAGCATAAGAGAAAAGATTTCCTTAAATCTGAGAAAACGAAACATCAAAACTCAGCAATATTTCAAACAGAAGTCCTAAAAAAAATTATAATCATCCTCATCAGTTCACAGCAGTCCTGTATAATGAATTCTTGAGCTTAATCTTCTCTTAGCAGATCTGTGAGCTTAGTTTCTGTTAGAATTCTGTAATTTCTTACCCAGTTCAGTTTTACACTCTGAAAGTTTATCAGAAACCTGTAGTTTAGAACCTTGTGTCAGAATCCTTTCCAGGAATTTCTCTGAAGATGAAACATATTTGCAAAAGCAAAAAGTATCAGAGTAAAACAGCAACTATCTGTAAATGGACAAAAGACTCAAAAGGGCAATTGATAAAGAAACTTGACTACTTCTGTGACATACAACACTTCAAGAGAACAATTGGAATTACAACCGATAACCAAGACGGATCAGAATCTTAGGATTGCTATATAATTTTAAGACACCTATATTAATAGCATTTACCCACATAATACCACCTAAGAAAGTTTATCATCGCTTATTGGACAATGCTTTCCATGTAATTTAATAAGCCTAATTAGCTTAGTATTTTCAAAAGAAACCCTTCTATTCAGGACTTGAATATTTTTGACGAGAAGCTTGACAAAAATATCAAAAGATTTTAAAACACTTGTTTAAATAACGCTCACTGTGAAACAATGCTCAGGTATCCATTCAAAGTGATAACAGAAAGAGTCAAAAATCTTAAGAGTGACCTCAGTCATTATTTTAACAAAACAGATTTGTCTTCTAGGTAGAGTTAGAGCAGGCCAAAAGTTCAAGAAAATTATCCTTTGAGAGAAAACCAAATTTTAATTTCTGCACCAGCTTATTTTTAACATTAAAACTCATTCACTTAATTGGATTTACTTTAATCTTAGTCTACTTCACCAGGCATAAAACTCCTTTCAGAATTTCTCCTTCACAAACCTTCTACAACTTTCTTTTTGCCTTCAGAATTTGTCCCAAAGTCTTTCTTTTTTCCTTTCTAGTACTTTAGGACAAATTTCTCTTTCTTAACCCATCAAACAAAAATACTTCCATTCTTTATACCCTCTTTACTGAAAACACATATTTTAACTTTCCTTGAATACAGAGCTGTTTTCCTCATTAATTTCCAGTAGCTTTAATTATATAGGTTAATTAGAACTTTTAACCCTTAACAGACCTAGTAAAGATTAAAAAGGTAAGCAATTACGAATTGTCTTTTATACCAGCATTCTAAACAGTTCATAATTTCAGAAACACGCCGCTTTACAATAAAACACAAGGCATGCTTTTTAATAGACCCAAACGCTTTTAGCCTCTTTACAATAAGAAGCCAAAAGTAAATAACTTAGGTACGTTTACAATGTTTCAGTGTTCTATCCAATTCAAAAATGACCCAGATACTCAGGTTTTTATCATTTAACTTAACTTGGCAAAACTCAAGATTGTTACCAAAAAGAATTTCGAAGCTGTTTTTTTTTCCCAATTATACAGACCATAAAACAGTTATTGTACCCACTTTTATCTATTTAAACCATTTGTTTCCAACAATTATGTTCAGATTACCTACGAAAACGTCATGAGACATTAGACAAAACTGGTCATCATTTAAAGCTATTATTTTGCTGACGAATTTAACAGACAACGTGAACTTATTTGACTAGGAAACCCAGGCTGCATGCCTGCATCGTATGCAAATACCGACAACTCTGACAACAAGACTATTTTCAATCAAACCAACAAACTTAAACAAACTTTCATTTACTAAAGGTTAATTCACATCACGTTAACTTGAAAGACATTGGATTAATTTCTACTACATTTAGAATTTATGTAAGCGCTTACTTTAAGCCAATTAAACAGAGCTCTTAATTTTGGCAATACCATCCGGAGGTAAAATATCACACATATAACGTACACATAGACACACGTACACAGAGACTGCGCAGCTATTGTTTTTTACCAATATTTGTGGAGAAGATACTCAAGATGCTAGATTTTTTGCAAGGGCACGCTTATGGCCATTTTGCCTCTCCGCTCCTCTTTTTTTTCCTTCATTCTTAGGAATTAGTGATGGGCTAGATAGTAGTTCCTGCAGAGGGGAGATGATAATCCTTTTCGTGATAAAGGAACTAGGTGGAGTCCAAACTGCCTCTAGAGCTGTATTTCCAGTCTTGCAAGGATTTTCTAAGGACGGTTGCTCTTGATTTCCCAGAAACTGGATTGTAACTCAAATTACATTCCAGGTTGATCTACCTGTCCAACTGCATCACAAAGGCACAGAGAAACCCCTCAAGTTTTCTCCCAGATGGAGTTAGAATGCATCCACAGGGTGGGTCTCTGGGGATGCTCAGGGGCCTTCCCTGTGGCGGTAAAGCCAGTGTCCAACTGAAAGTGGACTGGAGAAGGGTGCAGAGGCCGATTGCGGGTGTTGACATAGTTATAAGATTTAGTCAAGTCCCGCTCAGCCTGGGCACTTTGTCTCCGAGTCAGCACAGTTGAGGCAGGGAAGCAGGAGAAAAAGGCCTGGAACTGGCTGGAGGCACTCCCAGTGCCAAGGTTGAGAGTTAAGTCCCTGGCAAAAGGCTTAAGTTCTGATTTTACAGAAGGTCCAGCCTGAACTTTAACCTCGACTTGGTGACAACAAAGGAGGTGATGAGCGACACAGACAAAGAAAGGAAAAGAAGAGATCAGACCTCGCCCTCATGGCCTCTTCCAGAGGGTTATCAAGATAAGAGTCACACAACAGTTCCCGTGCTGGGACACACTACCCTAGCACGACAGTTCACAGAATGAATCACAGGTCTCCTACCCTCATAGCCGACTCAGTAGGTGACTAAAATACTCAATGAGTCAACCGTCAAGAGAGGGCACCCCCACTTAGGGTTGCTGGGGTGATCAGGCCCAGAAACCCAAAGTTGGGGCTCCCAGGGGTGGAGCCTTTTACTCTTTAAAGATTTCTTTGTTTCCCAGTTGCAAAACTCAAACGGAGACGAAAATGGCCATTGTAACTCTAAGAGAGAGGAAGGAAATGGGTCCATTACCTTGAAAAATCCCCCCTGAACCTAGGGCAGCGTCCTACCCGTTGTTCCTACTGTGGGGTTCCCATAGCAAGGGGTGATGGGGGCGTCCTCCGGCATTGCATCCCTTGTATACCTTCCCTGTTATGCCTGGCAGTAACAGGTGCCTGGTGAACATCTTTCCTATTCTGCCTGGCAGCATAGGCCTGGTGAATGGTCCCCGAGAGAAAAGGAGAAAGAAAAGGAGCCATTACCTTGAAAATCCCCCCATTGGGGTTCCTGTAGCAAGGGATGATGGGGGCATCCCTTGAACATCTTCCCTATTCTGCCTGGCAGTAATAGGTGCCTGGTGAATGGTCCCCAGGATAAAAGGATAGAGAAAAAGACAGTGAGGAATTTTCCGGCAGTCTGGGGGACATTCTATCCAATTGCATCCCAGAGCCATTCTCCCAAGAAGGGGTTCCCATACTCCACCAAAGGTTAGAGTTTGGTACTTTCCTTGAACTGGAGTTCCGATTGGGACCTTCCCGCAGTTCGAAGAGTGGTCAGATGCCATGGTGATGAGGATTTTAGGCTGGTTACTTTTAAAACTACAGATGAGAAGCAGGCTCCCAGGACTGGAATTTTGCTTGCCCTTTTGAGACATTTGCATTTGTGAAGGAAGGGGGGGTAACCTTGTAGGGACCCGAAATCGGCCACCCCAGGATATGTCTCTTTGGCATCAGGATTGTTTTGGGCTGATTGCTTTCGATAAACTGGGACAGGGAAGGAGGCTCTGGGGAATGGAACTTGCCCTTGCTGGGACACATTTACATTTGTAAGGTAAATCTCTACCTGTAAAACGTGCCTCCCTCTCTGTACCAGGAAGAAGAGGAGAGATGACCTTGTCCCTAGAAGCTCTTAATGGGGAAGGCAAGAACTTAAGTTGGTTGCTGTCTGGCAATCTCATGTAACTGGTTTAGGGTGGTGGCGTCTAACCTTTCTAACCTTTACTTAATCCGATTTGATTCTTGTCTAAAAGTCATGGGATCACCCAATGACCAGACCCCACCTGCACTGATACCATTTTAACTTTTTTTTCATGTTCTTTCCTTTGTCTTGGAAAGAGATGAATCATATACCTATGCCTTAAAATTAGCCGTGACCCTCAACTCGGGGCAGCAGCAGGAGCTCTGACTGCCCGTGGGTCCTGTCCCCACGCACCAGCTCTGCCTGCCCATGGGTCCTGTCCCCATGCCAGCGGGGGCAGCAGCAGCAGCCCTGCCTGCCCATGGGCCCTGTCCCTATGCCAGCGGGGGCAGCAGAAGCAGTGGCAGCAGCAGCAACAGAAACTCTGACTGCCCATGGGTCCTGTCCCCATGCTATTCTATTCTCTAAATAAAAGAGCACTACTGCCAGATCTTAAGAGTCTAAGAAATCTTTCTTTCGACTCCTCGTCTCACCGACCCCACATCAATAGACACAGTTCCTGCCTTCACAGAGCTGGTCTGGTGGGGGATTTGGACACGTAAATAGGTATTACCAACATGAGGCTATGAGAGTGGAAGTACAGGATGTTGAGAGGCCCATAGGAATACCATCTATCCCAGGCTTGGAGGTCAAAGAAGGCTACCATGAGAAAGTTACATAAAAGTTGATACAAGAAGACTGAGCAGGACTTAGACAGGTAAAGAGAAGGGGGAAGAGTACTCTAGGAACAGCATGTTCAAAGACTGAGTGGCAAGAAAGAGCTTGAAGCATTTGAGGAACTGAAATAAATTCAGTGTTATTGAAGCCTGACATACAAGATGGAAGTTGTAGCAAGAATTGAAGCTGGAGGTAGATGGGGCCACGTCATGCTGATCTTTAGAAACCAAATTAGGAAGTGAGAAACTAGTGGGAAGACATAAAAGAGCTTTAATCAAGGAAGTTACTTGATCAGATTTGCATTTTTAGAAAAATTGCTCTGGCTGCTGCTGTTTGGGGTCAGGATAGGAAGGGCAGAATAGCTGTATGTACCGAGACCACTTCTGAAGACCAATTCAGAAACTGTTGTAGTAATCCAAATCAGAGATGATGGTGGCCTGAACCTGGAGGCAGGAAGTAGGGATGGAGAAAAATGGACTGATTAAGGAGATATTTAAGAGAGGCATCCCTGTGGATGAATGTGGGAACATGATGATCAGAGAACCTGGTGGATAGTAGTATCATTCCATGAGATAGGGAACATAGGAGCATTAGGAGCAGTTGATGTGGTGGGTCACTGGGGACAATAATGGGCTCAATTTCAGATATGTTGAGTTTGAGGTGCTGTGGAATACCTAAAGGAAAATATTTAATAGGTAGTTGGATAAACAGTTCAGAAGCCGTCCCTGAGAAAGCGTTATAGCTTTGTGAGACATCACATAGAGCTGATGTTATGGCTCTAAGTGACACACAGAGCCATAGAAATGGGTGGTGAGAAAATACTCATTGTGGCTAGAGTGAGGTGAAAAGAACGCCAAAGAGAGAAAACTTGAGAAACTCTGATAATTAAAGGATTGGTATAGAAATGGGAACACAAGAAAGAAAGTAAGAAAAAGTGGCCAAGGCAGTATGAGGAAAACTTGGAGAATATGGTATCACAAAGCCAAATGAAGAGGGGGTTTAAAAGAGGATGACATCAACAATAGCAATGCTGTTGAATGATGAAAAAAGGAATGATAAACATCCATAGAATTTAGCAACAAAGTCAGTGAATTTACCAAGAGTGGTTTTTGTAGGAGCCAGAAGCCTGATAACAGTGGATTGAGGAGTGGGTGTGATATGAAGAAATGAAACTACTGAGTGTAGTCAGCTTTTCTAAGAGGTGTGTGACTATGACAAAGAAGATAAGGTGGTAGCTGGAGAGACATGCTCCCCTTTGTTTGGAAGAAGGAAAGAAGGGTAGGAATAATTGCAGAAAACTTTCTGATTTTGGAGCCAGGAACTGAGGAAGTTCTTGTTTAATGGCTTCTGTAGTATTTTCTCTGTGCAATAAGAGGTCAGGTCATCTGCTATGAGTGAGGTGAAAGGGTCTGAGATTTGAAGAGACAGGAGAAACTGAATAATCATTATGAAAAATGGAAGAGAGGACAGACAAAAGAGACATGGAAGGATTTCTGGAAAATACTATTAGCTGAGTTGACGTTGAAGACCTTGAATTTATATTTGCACCAGTTTTGTAGGCTGTATGATTTTTACCAACAATAGTAAGCAGTCAAGGTATGACGTGGAGAAGGTGATTCAGAGTTGTTTTTCCAGGTAGGTGCAACAGAAGGTCCATAGGAGAGAGCTGAGGATATTGGCAAGTGACTAGTAGAAAATATAAAAGGAAGGGAAGACAGCAGAAGGTTAGTAAACAGGATGAAAGTGGACTGATCAAGGAACCAGAGGTCTTCATAAAATAGAAGTATAGCTTTAGAGGGAGATATCGAGTGAGAAAACAGTAAAGAGAGAGGGCTGTAGTCAGAAAGTGGGACATCTGAATATGTTATTTCAGAGGTGGAGCAATCTTAGGCTATAAAAGGATTCAAGATAGGGCCATTGGAATGGGGAAGCTCAAGTGGAGAGGCAAAAAAGATCACTGAAATTGAGAAGCTACAAAAACTGAGAGACCAGGGTGTTAGAAATGTCCATGAGAAAGGTGAACTCATGGCAGAAGAGGAAAACAATGAACTAGCAGCTAAATTCTTCAATGAATGTTGGAGAGTGATTAGGAGATAAGTAGATGCCAGTAATAAGGAGGAGTAGGGTCTAATAAAGCCTGATGTGATAAGCTTTAAAGGAACATGAATTTTATTAGTATTATTATTTTTTTTTATTGAGTTAATGATAGGTTACAATCTTGTGAAATTTCAGTAGTACATTATTGTTTGTCAGTCATGTTGTAGGTGCACCCCTTCTCCATTTGTGCCCACCCCCCACAGCCCCTTTCCCCTGGTAGCCACTAATCTGTTCTCTTGTCTACATTTTTAAATTCCTCATATGAGTGGAGTCATACAGAGATTGTCCTTCTCTAACTGGCTTATTTCACTTAACATAATTCCCTCAAGGTCCATCCATGTTATTGCAAATGGGACGATTTTGTTATGTTTTACAGCTGAGTAGTATTCCATTGTATATACATACCACATCTTCTTTATCCAATCATCTGTTGATGGGCACTTCATGAATTTTTACATGAGAGCAGCAATGGGGAGCACAGGGTGTCTAGACTGAACTTCAGATCCTAAGGCAGGTGGTGTAGGAAACTAAGCATCCTCCACTTGAGAGAGCTGCAGGTGAAGTAGTTTCCATTAGAAAGAAACACAGCCAGGAGACCACAGAGGAGCATGTTGAAATGAAAAGAGGATAAGAATTGGATTCACACAATATTTGGCTCCAAATTCTAACTCTATCATTACAACCTGATAGAAGCTAGGAAAGCTGCTTCACTAACCTCTGAGCCCCCTAGTTTGTTTGTAATCACTGTGAAAGATGACAGGAGTGAGCCATATTAAAATGGAGCCAGAGTAGTGATTTCAGAGGAAATGCCTAGCACGTCTTGTTCTTTTTTTATCTTCCAAACTGGACCAAACTACCCATGTTCCAAGAAGTTAGTAAGGACAAAAATATCCTGTTTGTAAGGATTGATAAAACTGGACTTTACTGATGACTGAATCACTAACCAATCAATGAAGTACAAGTCTAGCTTTTTGCCTGATGACTCAGTCTCAAGCCAATCTATGAAGTACAAACCTAGCCTTACCTCATCCAGCACCAACGAACTCTTCCTTAATACAACTTACCTCATCTTCCTCACTTTTTCCCATAAAAACCCTGAACCCTTCTTCTGTAATTGGAGCACATTTGAGTTTCTACTTGAATCTGTCTCCCGAATTGCAATTCTTGAGATCCCCAATACACTTTTTGCTTCTCTTGCAGTTTATGCCTCTTATTTGTTGACATTACCTGGTGTCAGAAGTGGGATCCAGAGTGGGTGACCTCCAATTCCAGCGCCACTGCACGGACATGAGCAAGACATCTGCAAGAGTGTCTTGTGCTTTACTGTGTCCCCCTGGCAGCTCCAGCTGCTGGTGGTAAGTCCTCCTGGGCCAAATCTCCCATCTTTGGTAGAAGTTCAGACTCTTTATTTGGGTGTCCTTTGATACTAGTTCTGGCCATCCTTTCATTGTCAGCTTGGTTAAGGAACTTCTGTTTGTTTTGATCCTTTGTTGGGCCTTTTGTTTTGCTGGTAAGGACTTACAAATGGGAAGTCCATTTTCTAAGGGGACTGCCAAAGGGCAGCCCCTCTTTTGAGACTCCTGCTGGTTTTATGCTTGAAGAATATGGATTTCTACATGTCGATTTTTGTCCTGTTGGAATCACATTACTCAGGGTGATTTGAGGCTTCAATTGGCCTAAATGGGGCTCCTTTGAAATTCCTAAATTGATTCACTTGCGTACTCAATTGGAAAAAAGTTATCAAACCATACAAATTGAATGGGAAGCGTATTTCAACTGGTAGCTTGAGGCCTCTAAATGAAGCACTGAAAAAATTGCTCCTCTGCAAGCTATTAATTCTAAACTCACTGAGGCCAATTCAGACCTCTCTCAACTTGCATTTTTCTCTCTGTCCTTTGAAGTTGTAAATTTCACCATGTCTTTAGAATGTAAACAACCCAGGAGACAACTGTCTCCTGGGCTTTTGCCATCTGGAAGAGTTTCCCTGTTTGGGCCACTTACAGCGGCTCATGGCTATTGCCATCTGGAAGAATTTCTTCATTTGAGACAGCCATGGCTGCTGCTGTCTGAGGGTTTACTCCTTATCTGCTGAGTGCTCAAATTCTGTCTTTTGTGTCATTTGTCCAAATAGCTATAGCCAGTGGGTCAGAAGCCTAGAAACAACCTGGAGCTTGCAACTGGCATTTCTATCTCTTTGTCTCTCTGTCCAGCTGTGCTTTAATATGGGAATTTCATCTTCTAAAAGTTCCTGAGAAATTTTTCCCTAAGGAACTCCAGCTGGGTTTATATTCAAGTACTATGGTCCTTCCTCTTACGAATTTTTGTCCCAGTGGACCAATAATACTAAAGATTATTTAAAATTATGGTGGCCACTTTGGGGCTCTTTTGAGTTTCCAAAATTTGTCTTTACATTTATTTACTAGATTTGAGAACCATGGACCAGACAAATTGAATGCAATCTTTAATTTCTAAAGAATCAAGCACGCCACCTTTGGGCACACCTGCTTAAAAACTGTGCTTCCAGAAGCTGTAAATATTGACAATGAACAGCAAAATCTTACTAAGCTTGCTTTGTGTCCTGAAAGCTTGGTTTGGTAACTGTCAACCTGGGGGCCAAAATACAGTCAGACAGAAATGTGGATTGCACGCCATTGCGGCTGGATATGGTGCGCAGAAATGAGGGTTAAACTTCATTTATGGCTAGGCTCCTACCAAACTGCCACCAGCCTCAGGGGAATTACATTGACCATTAGAAGGAATGTTTCAATTAGATAAAATCATTTAAGAAGTCTACTTAAAAGCAAAGGTTTCAAAATTCCAAAATAGCCTTACTGAAAGTTTTGTTGCAAAAAAGCTAATGAAAAATTAATATATGAGGTACTTAGAAGAAAAGACTATACACAAGTCTGTTAAGTTAATGCCTTTACAGACATCCCCATATCTACCTTTGAAGGAGGGTCTGATATGGGCGCCTCCCAGAGTTAACAAGACTCTGAGAGATTTTCTGGTAAACTGCTATGTTATTCCCTTAAACAATCAAGAGGAAACTAAAATTAAAAATTAATGGAGTTGTTTAATACTGCCAGATATATTTACTGTTTGTCCCTGCTGAAACCTTACAAGATATTTGAAAGCATTTAGTAACTTATGATCAGAAATGGGCCAAATTGGAAGCTAATATTTAGAGCCAGATAGGAAATCTTTTTAAGGCCTTCTTCCATAAGTTAAAATAAAACTATGTATCCTGAAGGAAAGAAGCAAATTAGGTATGATGTAATTGGACAGGTATATCAAACTATGATGTCATTTAAGTTACAACCCAATTTCTGAGGAATTGAGAGCAACTCTCCTTATCTTACAACTCTTTGCAAAATTGGAAATGTAGCTCTAGAGGCAGTTCAGATTCCATCCATTCCCTTTTACTAACTCCAGAAACCTCCCTTATTTATCTCAAAAGGCTTGTCACCTCCCCGTCAACTGTTATCTAGACCAGTTGAAGAATGGAGGAAAAAAGAGGCAAACATCTATAAAAGCACCCTTGCCCCAAATCTAGCATCTTAAAGTGTCTTCTCCACAAATATTAGTAGAAAAATAGCTTTAGCCATCTAAGCAAGATAACCTTAATTTATTCCATCTGCCAAAAACAAAATTTGAATCCAACTATTTTTTCATAACTAGTGAGGTTTGTATTACTGTACTTTATTCATGGCAGTAATTTTAAAACAATAACTATGGGGTCTCTATGCATGTGTATCTATATATATGCATGTTGTAAACGCGATATTTTTCTACCTCTAGATGGTATTATCAAATTTAATTTGTAGAGAGCTCTATTTAATTGGCTTAAAACCAAATAAGCACTATATAAATTGAGTATACTCTCAAAAATATAATAGAAGCTAACCCAAATGTTTTTCAAGTGAACGTGACAAAATTTTTGCTCTTCCTAGGTTTACTAAAACTCAGACACATTCCTGTTATCTCTGTTATGAAATTTGGCAGCAAAAAAATTGATGGCTGACTTTGTCTAATGTTTCATGAAATTTTTGCAGGTAATCTAAACATAATTATTGGGAAGAAGTAAACTAAATAGATGTAAGTAAAATAAAAAGGTTTTCAGGTGAACTTTTTAACAATAATTGTGTATTATTGTACACGTGCTTAAAAATAGCTTCCAAAATCTTTTTGGTAACTTGAAATCTTAGAATTTTGCTAAGTTAAATTAAGTGATAGAAAATTCATTGAATATCTAGATCATTTTCAAATAGGATAAAATACTGAACCATTAATTGCCAAACAAGTGTAAGTTTACCTACTTTTTGCTTCTTATTATAGAAAAACTAAAAGATGTTTGGATCTTTTAGCAAACATGTCTTGTGCCACATTTAAAAAAATTTTATGGTATTAGAAAATATATTTTCAGTGAAAGAAGGTATAAGGAATGGAGATATTGTTTTGTTAAGAAAGTAAGTTTGTCCTAAAGTAAACTGGTTAAGGGAAAGAAGAAAGGATAAATTCTGAATGTAAAAAGAAAGTTATAGAGGGTTTTGGGAAGAGGAACCCTGAGAAAAGTGTTTTATGCATAGTCAAGCTGGCTAGGAGTGGAATGAATTTAATTAAGTAAATGAATTTTAATATCAAATTAGAATTTGGTTTTTCTCTCAAAGGACAAAGTCTTCTCAGACTATTGGTTTGCCCTTAATAACAAATCATGAACAAAGTTTCTTTACCTTTAATGTAATCTGCCTAGGAAACAAAGATTCGGTGTTTTATCTTTCTCAGGTCTTTGTTAGAAAAGCTGAGTCTTTTCTATTAAAAGAACTAAGGTTTTGCAGCTATGTAACTTTCTATATTTGTCTTTGAAATCTTTTTGTCACTTTGGTTAAATAGATGATTAAACATTAAGTTTTATAACGATCTGTGATCCTATTTAGGCAATTGTTTAAAAAATTTCTTTGATATTTTTGACAAGCTTCCTCAATCAGATTCTAAATGAAGTCTTTTTTGACCTTTAGCTAACTTTGGGGTTTTTCAGAGGATCCCTGAAACATCTCAAAAGATTTGTTCTTTCTCCTCATAAAAAGAGGGATGTCAAACTAGGCTTATCTGATATGTTAAATTACATGGGAAACATCGTTAAATAAGAAATAACATTAAGCTTTATGTTATGCCTTTATAAGTATATGTTATAAGAGGTCTAGAAATTATGTGAAATTCCTGGAAACCTAATATCTCCTGGTATAAAACGCCTGTCATCAAAATTGAGGTTCATATTAAATATCAGGAAAGTACCTTAGCTGACTTTCATGCGAAGGCAGCAACAACAAAATCTATAAAGGTTATGACACATGTGGATGAAGTCCATTCTGCTTCTGCAAAAAAAGAAAAAAAATTGATTCTTCATTGCCAGACTTTTGCCAAACTGATGACTTTGTAACATGACAGCAGTCTGCTCCTGAATCAGAGAAATTAAGATGGGTAAACAATGACCGTAAATTAAACAAACAGTCAGGGCTGTGGGAAACCCAAGACGGCTGCTTGGTTCTTCCTGGCTCCCTGGCAAACCCCATTTTTTGTTTTTACATTCCTTCAAACCCATTTTTGTCCCTGCAGGCCTTAGAACTCCTCCCTCTGGGTCCTTTGACCACCTGCAGCTCAATTTCATCCAACTGCCACTTAGTATAGGTTATCATTATGTTCTTGTCATAGTACGTATGTTTTCCTGATGGGTTAAAGTCATCCTTTTCCACAAAGCTGATGTCCTCACAATTGCAAAGAAATGTATTTAGAAAATGTGTTTTCCACTTGAGACATACCTTCCAAGTCTACAGCGATCAAGGCACCCACATCACTGGGCAAATCATTTGAACCTTAATGAAAACCTTTCAGATTTCTTGGAATTATCACTGTTTCTAGCATCCTCAATCATTAGGCAACATAGAGAAAACTAATGGAAAACTGGATTCAAGCCAAAGAAATATTAAATTACATAAGACTACATGAACTGAGGAAGATGCTCTAACGTTTTGTTTTTCCAGATTTAAAGAAATCTTTTCTCTTAAGCGATCAACAATTTGGTATGATATACTTTTGTGAACAAAGACGAAACATTTACTTTTCCTCCCTACCTGATCCCTCTAGAATTCAGAAACTCTCACTGATATATATTCACGTAATTCTCTTACATAAATAATCAGGCCAAGTTTTTGTGTGTGTGTGTGTGTGAGAGAAAGATTGCTCCTGAGCTAACATCCGTTGCCAATCCTCCTCTTTTTGCTTGAGGAAGATTGTCACTGAACTAAGATCTGTGTCCATCTTCCTCTATTTTATGTGGGATGGTGATGAGTCATGCTAGGTCCACGCCTGGGATTAGAACCTGCGAACCCCAGGCCACCGAAGTGGAGCGTACGAACCCAACCACTACCTCACCGCCCAATTTTTGATGTAAACAAATTAGTTTTATTGTGAAAAAAATAAGGGTAATCGTAGAGAGAAAAGTTATGTTTGCACCTTTGTAGATATTGGATTCTAGTCCTCTTAACCATCTTTGAGGTTTGTTATATACTGACAGTCTGGACTCCCCTGACCTAAGGTATTGCTTTTGGTCTTGCCAACTATTTGCAGTACCCTCTTTGGAAAACATGAAGTAACTCCACATGGGATGGTCACTGGCAGATCAGTATATATTGGTACACAACCTTCTGCTGATCCCTTGTTGTCTTATGTTAGGACCCCCAGTTACTGTGAGTTTTTAATGTCTTATACTCAAGCCTATTGCCAACAAGTTAAAGAAGTTTTCCTGGATTCCAATTTAAAGGATCCTGTTGGTCACAGTCTAGAGCCTGGTGACTGGGTATTCTGAAAGCATCGTTAGAGGGAGACAGCCCTCAAGCCCCACTGGAAAGGACCTTAACAAGTGCTCCTGACCACTGACACTGCCTCAGAACTAAAAGGCAATGAACTTCGGAGATACATGTCTCAGCTAATGGAGGCTCCACCCGACATCCAGTGCTGTACAAACACGGGAGACCTCCTAATCAAGTTGACTAGGAAGAGAAGCAACTGACATCTGAGGCAGACATCCCCAGATGGCTGGACCGGGTCTGTATACCTTTCACTTGCTGTTGCTTCTTATCTTATGTTCTCCCCGTCTTTCTTGGAAAGACAATACTCTTATCTGCATATCTCAGTCTATTACAGAAGGGGGAAATCTTTCTGACTATTGGATTTGTCATCAGAAGCCCCATTCTGTAAATGAATCTAGAGAATCTTTTAGTACATTTAATTACCAATCTCTCCACGCTCTCTCCCCTAGTTCATTGTGCTAAGTGTCTAGAACTTCTTGCCTAACCAATCAAAAATCCAGAGATTTAAGTGGTGACATTTGTAACTATTGTAAATGCCTTTTGTCTTACTTGAGTAAACACCTCTGGCAAGGTAGAGACAGAACTAGACAGAATTCGGGCACAAGCTAAATGGTTGGATGCTGTGCCCACTGACATCCTGTCATTCTTTGATCTCTTTAGCTGTCTGCCCTCAGGCATTGCCTCCTTGTTCAGGTCGATTCTCTAATTTGGACTTAACATTTTGTTTGTTATTATAGGAATTCTCCTTGTTGTAAAACTTTGTCTCTTCCACATAGCTCAATGTTATAAAAACACCACTTGGGGGCTGGCCTGGTGGTTTACTGGTTAAGTTTGCACGCTCTGCTTCAGCAGCCCAGGGTTCACGGATTCAGATCCTGAGTGTAGACTTAAACCACTTGTCAAGCCATGCTGTAGCAGCATCCCACATACAAAATAGGGGAATGCTGGCACAGATGTTAGCTCAGGGCCAATCTTCCTCACCAAAAGAAAAGAAAAGAAAAGAAACCCACCACTCGGGTAATGGTTACTTAGCACTTTGAAATGATGACTAAGGCTTATGAAACTTCACGTGAGAAACTTAAATGATCTGCAGAAGATATTTATCCTTAAAATAACTGGCTAGTAGAAACTTCCTTTGCTCTGGAGCTCTTGTTGCTCAAATATAGCCTAAAGGCTCCTCAGGAAACTCCTTTCCCTCCTATGTGTGACATGACATACCAGGAATAAGACTTCCTGGTGACAAGGGACCAACAATGCATTGATGGCTGATCAGCAAAGCTTTCTAGTGTTTGATCAGCAATGCTTTTGGAGAAAGATCTTGATAAAAAGGGGAAAATGTGAAAGATGACATGAGTGGAGCTATATTAAAATAGAGCCAGAGGAGCCATTTCAGAGGAATTGCTTTTGTATGTCTTGTTTTCTTTAGCTTCCAAGCTGGACCAAACCACTAACATTCCAAGATGTCAGTAAGGACAAGAATATTCTACTTGTGAAGACTGATAAAACTGGACTTTGCTGATGACTGAATAGCTAGCCAATCAATGAAGTACAAGTCTAGCCTTTTGCCTGACGACTGAGTCTCAAGCCAATCTACGAAGTAGAAACCTAGCCTTACTTCATCCAGCACCAATGAACTCTTCCTTAATACAGCTTACCTCATCTTCCTCTCTTTTTCCTATAAAAACCCTGAGCCCCTCTCCTGTAATCAGAGCACATTTGAGTTTCTACTTGAATCTGTGTCTCCCGAATTGGAATTCTTGAGACCCCCCAATAAACTTTTTGCTTCTCTTCCAGTTTATGCCTCTTATTTGTTGACATCATTATGTCTCTGGCTTTTTCCCTGGTAATGTGGACTTCTTGATATCTACAATAAAGTGAGGAGACATCTCACTTATATTTTAAGTTTTGATTACTGCTCTTTTTTGCTTCTTGAGGTCTCATTCTTCCTCCTCCTCTCTTGCTTTCCCCAGACCTAGAGAGAACTCAGGGAGGGCTATTGCCCTCAGTAGAAATCTCTAGACATCTATATATTTTTTAGTTCTTGCATCTGAATCATAAACTATTAAAGCTGGAAAAGCCCTTGGAGACTTTCTTGTTTAATCCATGCAGATTACAGATATACTGGACATTTGTCATTTTTGGCTACCTAGCATCCAACTCTCCTCTGTTTCTAAGTGCCCTGATCTCCCTTTCAGGGAAATTCTCCATTGTAAGTGAAGGCAGTTCCTCTGTCTGCCTCTTACTGCCTCCTCTCACCGTGGAAGTAAAGAGGGATAGATTGTTTCTGTATTTCCTTCCCGAGATGGCTAGTAGGTTAGCATGTGACCTAACCTTGGTCAATGAGATGATCATTCTCAGAACTTTGAATCTTATTCAAGTGGCATTGTGACAGAGACTGTCAAATGTTCACCAAATCCCATTTTCTTATCTTCCTGGGTACAGAGATGGACTACGTTTTCCTTGCAGTTAAGTGCAGCCATGTGACTTGAGTTCTGGACAATGGAATGTAGATAGAAGTGATGCCCAATATCTAGGCCTGACCTGTACAACTCTCCTACGTGTGATCTTTGCTCTCTCTTTTCCCAACCATTGGCTGAATGGAGAGGACTCCATGGACAATGGAGGAGGACAGAGCCACAAGATGGAAGGAGTCTGGGTCCCCGAGAAACTGTCTGGAGGAGAGCTGCCCAGGAAAGCCACTAGACCAGGAGCACGCATGTTGGACTGTTGTGTGAGGCAGAAATAAACCTTCATTGTGGAGAAGCTCTGTAATTTGGAGGTTGTTTTAGTATTTATCTCATCTGATTAAAACACAGAATGTTTGGTATGAGTTTTATTTTAACAATAGCAGTGACACAAATCAAGCTATTCTTGCTGACAGATCTTGGGAGGTTCCTGGTTTTGTCCATTGTCTAATCCTTTTCTTTTAGCTTCTCATCATTCTGCAAGCCACCAATATCCTTACCACATATTTTCCCTTTTCTGGCTTAAAATAACCAAACTTGGTTTCTGTTGCTTATAATCAAGAATCTAGACTCCTTCATCAGATAAGAAAATGAGGCCTTAAATGGTAAGTGATTTGCCCTAGGGCACAATTCATAATTGGCAGATCTAGGATTATAAACCTGACCTTGTATCTCCTGATTCAGTGTCCCTTCCACTATACTATTGGGGATTCAAAAGAGCTCCAATAATTAGCACTCCTCTTCCCCACTAATTTCTAAACCAATTGAGAAATAAGACTCAGGAAATGGCAAATAAAGGTATATAACACCTTCATTACTGGAAATGGCTAGGTTGGAGGATATAGCCTCCCCACGTGGCAGGCCTGCCTCTGTGAGACTGCTCTGCAGAGAACAGTCAAGGAAAACTAGTGTTCACTGTTGACAACTTGCTTCTATGTAGAAAGAAAACAGGAAGAGGCTAGACTGCACACAGTATCTTTTTCCAAACTTTCTACTTAGAGAAGTCACTACTTCAACTGAGGAAGAGTGAGAGGGTGGACAGAAGTCAGTACTATAATGTTAATGACTAACTCTTTGCATAAAAACCAGGAAATAAGATATATATATATATCTATATATTTAGTGCTTGCATCTGAAGCATAAACTATTAAAACTAGAAAAGCCCTTAGGGACTTTCTTGTTTAATCCATGCAGATTACAGATATACTGGGCGTTTGTCATTTTGGCTTCTAGAAATATTTTATTTTGGGGCTGGCTCCGTGGCCGAGTGGTTAAGTTCGTGCGCTCCGCTGCGGCAGTCCAGGGTTCGGATCCTGGGCGCGAACATGGCACGGCTCGTCAGGCCACGTTGAGGCGGCATCCCACATCCCACAACTAGAAGGACCTGCAACTAAGATATACAACTGTGTACGGGGGGGTTTGGGGAGATAAAGCAGAAAAGAAAAAAGAAAAAAAAAAAAAGATTGGCATCAGTTGTTAGCCCAGCTGCCAATCCTTAAAAAAAAAAGAAAAATTTATTTTATTTCTGACAATGTGCAAAACATTGAAACAAATTCCCCTAATATTGTACCTATCACAGATAAGTGTTGTTAGTTGTTTAGTTTATATCCTTCCTTAGGACCATGCTGAAGTTGAGAGTTGTGGTATTTATGAATTAATTTGTGTGAAGCATTCATCACCTGGTATGGTGCCTGGTACAGTAGGAACTCATAAGAGCCCAAAAATGAACACAACCCAAAAGTGCATCAACAGATGAATAGATAAGTAAAATGTGGTATATCCATACAATGGATAAATAAAATATAGTAACCCATCCATATTATTTGGCAACAAAAAAAATGAAGTACTGATACATTCTATAATGTGGATGAACCTTGGAAACATTATGCTAAGTGAAAGAAGCCAGTGACAAAGGACCACATATTGTATGATCCCATTTATACAAAATGTTCTGAATAGGCAGATCTACAAAGATAGAAAGTAGATTGGTAGTTGCCTAGGAGTTGGGGAGAAATGGGGAGTGATGTCTAATAGATACAGGGTTTCTTTTTGGGGTGATGAAAATGTTCTAATATTGATTCTGGTAATGGTTGCACAACTCTGTGAATACACAAAATCCATTGAATTGTATGCTTTAAATGGGTAAATTGTATGGTATGTGAACTATATCTCAATAAAGCCATTATATATATATATTTTTTTGCCTGAGGAAGATTAGCCCTGAGCTAACATCTGTGCCAGTCTTCCTCTATTCTGCACGTGGGATGCCTCCACAGCATGGCTGATGAGTGGAGCACGTCCACACCCGAGGTCTGAACCTGCAAACCTAGACTGCTGAAGCAGAGCATATGAATCTTTTAACCACTCGGCCACGGGGCTGGCCTCCCAATTCATTTTTAAAGAAGAAACTCATTCTGTGAGAGCCACATGTAGGATACGCTCAACACAGAAGGCAGGAAAAGGTCCAGAGAATCCCAGGAGAAGAGGAAGTCCCAGAGGGAACCCGTGCGATCCTTTCTGGCCAACAGTTACAAAAAAGGTTCTGTTCCTAGAGGTCAGATAACAATCTGGTGATTTCTGAGTCAGAGAAGGACAACTTAATGCCACAAACGGTCTCTGGGACCCATAGGGAAAATAACCTTCCCCCTCCTGGGACCAGAGAAGAAGGAGATGCCAAGGGCGGAGAAGCCTAAAGTCAAGGGAAAGGAATGAAAGAGACCTCACTTCTCAGGCCTGTGGAGCAAGTTGGGGCAGAGCTGGAGATGAAAGTGAGGATCCAGGCAAGAGTAGGCAGAGTCAGAAAGGCTGCAAGGCTGGTGCTTGCAGGTGTGTGCAGAGCTGGGGACCTGGGCCAGCCCTCTGAGGGAGAGGGAGAGAGTGAGAGCATCTTCATCATCTCTGGGAACCAGAAGTTTCTGGAGTAAGCCATGAACCAGTCTTGGTCCCACAGCCTCAGGTCATGACCACAGTGTTTGTGGGTGAGGCTTATACAGTTCCAGGAAAGAAAAAGAACATTTACTTACAAAGGAAAAAGATTAGACTAGCTTTGGACTTATACTATGACAGAAATTAAAATGCAAGAATGTTATACCTAGCCAAGACATCATTCATCAGGGCCAATTGATGACATTTCTGGAAATACTGTACAAGATGTGGTGGAGATTGCTAACATTCCTGTAAAATTCAGCCTTCCCCTTTTCTGTGGGATTATAACTATAGCCTGGAACATGACGCTATTCTGCCCTACTACCCTCACCCCAAACAAAGTTGTCTCCAATAGAATGTGCTCAGAGTGTTATGTGCCTTTTCTGAGCCCAGCAATGTAAGATCTGTGTGTTCCTCCTCCACACTCTCAGGAAGATGTCCTGCGACCCAGTTTCAATGAAGGAGAAACCAGATGGGAGATGCCTGGGTCCATAAATGATTGTGTGGAAGCACACCTGCTAATGACCTGGAACGTATGCCCTGAACTGTGACATAAGAGAAAGAAAAACTTCAGTTTATTTGAGCTATTGCATTTTGGGGTTCCTTTATTATAAAAATTTAATCTTTAATTCACGGGGATTCAAAAAATATATCATCCATAACTTTATCTGAAGAAAATAAAGAGTACTCTAACTAGTCTTCAAGGTGGGGGAAAGAAAGACTGATAAACGATAAATCTGTACTCTAAATAGATCACAACATTACAACTGGGAATTTGAAATAAAAGTATAAAGTAAGGACTCGCGAAACAGCACACGCATACTGAAAGGGAATTCCTAACACCAAACTAAAAAATGTAAACTATTTCAGGGTGTCAGTGATCTATTGTTATGTAACAAACCACCCCAAAACATAGTGGCTTAAAATAACAATTTGTTGTTTCTCATGATTCTGTGATTGGCTGGGCTAAGCTGAGGAGTTCTGCCCCACTTGGTTTGACTGGGGTCATTTCTTTGGATGCCCTCAGCTAGGAAGTTGGCTGGAAAGTCCAAGATGGCTTAGCCCACATCCCTGGAACCTTGGCAGGGAAGCTCAGGGACTTCTCTGTCTTCATGTGGTCCCTCTAGCAGGGTGGCCGGACTTATTTACATGGTGGCTCCAAGAAAGCAAAGACAGAAGTTGCCAGTTCCCTTAAAGCCTATAACTATCACAGTGTCACTGCCCTGCAATTTATTGGTCAAAGCGAGTCATAGGCCAGCCCAGATTCAAGTGGAGAGGAAACTGACTCTACCTCTTGATGGGAGAAGCATGATGCACATACAGAGAAGGGAGAAATTGTTGGTGGCCATCTTTTGGGAACAATCTGTCATAGTTAGCCTTCTGGCCATAACAATTCACATCCCTTTCCAGTCAAAATACACTCACCTCCTCAACCATGATGGCATTAGATCAAGTCCAGGATCTCCCATCTAAACCAGGCCCATGAAGAAGAAACTCCTCTGGTATAGTTTACTGGATTCACCTGCTCAGGTGCAAGGTTTTCAATCCAGAGACCTGTGAACTAAAAAGACAGGTTATGTTCCCCTTGCCCGCCAACCCCAACCCAATACACCTGATGATACAGAGACATAATGGCTCCAGTGGACACTTCTGTTCAAAAAGAGGAAGAACAGAAAGCACATACCAGTCATTGATCCCCAGTAATTCACTACCTGGGCATCTGCTGTCAGCTTCTCCTACTCTAAGAACAGGAGATGTTCTTTGTTTTCTTCTCTAGGAATGGTTTCACAATCCACTTTTTCAGAGGCTTTTGCGTCTGTCCTCTGAGATTGTGGCTTTGCTCCCTGAGGAAGCTTTCTTTTCCATAAGAAATGGTTGCTATTTGCAGCTGAGCAGCTTTTTCTGCTTCTTTCTGCTCGTAGAAACTTGGGGCCCAGAGATCTTCTTCATTTCAAACTGTCATTGCTCCTTATAGTCTAAGGTTTTGGCTTTGACAAAACACTTCCCTTAAAAACTTTGTGGATATTTTATGAATGTTACTGGGTTCACTCCATGCCCCCCCAACCACATCCATACTTCTCTCTGAGACAGAACTCTCTTTACTTTGGGTGTGTCAGATTGCTATGGGACGATACCCTTGTATTTCTTAGAAGCCCTCTCATCTAGAAGAGAGGGTCTATGAGGCACTGCTTAACTCCTTATGAGGTCTTATGGCTGCACTCTTGAGTTGATCTTGACCTCAAGGCCATATTTTGCCTGCAATGTCCTAGATTTGATGTTTCTTCTGAGGCCATTTCTTATTTTGACGATATTTTTCTAGCTAGAGGGACTGTCCTGGACCCTTTATATTTTGTCTAATTTCTGCTTGAAAACAAAACAGTTCCTTCTTTAGCTTACTTCTCTTTTGCAATACTTTATCATACGTGGTTAAAATAAATTAATAGGAACTTTTAATATTCTTCCTGGAAATTTCCCAATCCAGATCCACAAGTTCATAAAATACGTTTTCTATCTTCTAAGTTATGGGTGGCAGTGCTGCATAACACTGGTTAGTCTTTCTCCAGCCTCCAATAATAATTTCCTCACTGCTCCTCCAGCCCCCACTAACAGTCTCCTTGCTGTCTTTCCAGAATCTGCCTGCTTCCTGGTCCCAAAATCAATGTCACGTGTTTTAGGTTTTAGTTATGGCAGCACTCCACTTCTAGATATCAATTCAGCAACAGTTACCTATTGCTAAATAACAAAGCACCTCAAAATTTACTGGCTTAAAACAAGCACCATTTGTTTATTCATGATTCTACAGTTTGGGCTTAGCTGGGCAATTCTTCTGCTTATCTTGCCTGGGCTCACTCCTGAGGCCGCAGTCATTCAGCGACCTGAAGGATCTAAGATGGTTCCACTCATATGTATGGGGCCTTGGGGCCTTGGTGCTGGCCAAGGGGTCACTCTCTGCATGTGATTTTTCATCACTTAACAGTTTAACCCACCCAACCTTGACACAGTGGTGGAATGTTCCAAGAAAGTGAAAGCAGAAGCTGCAAGGGCAATTGAGGCCTACACTTGGGAATTCACATGATATCACTTGTGTCACATTCTATCGGTCAAAATAATTCACAAGGCCAACCCAGAAACAAGGGGTAGAGAAAAAGACTTCCTCTTTGATGGGAGGAGTTGCAAAGAATTTACCATATTTAATCCCTCACAGGTAACTGCAAAAATTTTAAAGCAAATATAAGATTTAACAATTTTATGTTGAAAGCAACATAGCATAAAGAAGATACAGATGCTCAATATCACCATCTATTTAACACATTACTAGAAATTTTATCCAGTGCAATCAGGCAAGAAAATGAAATAAAAGTTATATGCTTGGAAAGGAAGAGATAAATTTGTCACTATTCTCTATATAGTTGGAAAATTAGAAAATTAAAAAAATATGGATAAACTATTAGAATTAATAAACGAATTTAGCAATGGTGCTGGCTTCAACACCAACATACAAAAGTTAATTGTAATTCTATATTTATACTAGAAATAAACAATTAGAAAATGAAATTTTAACATTTAAAATACCATAAAATATCAAATATCTAGAATAAATCTAAAAAAGATGTGAGATCTCTACACTTAAAAACTATAAAACATTATTAATAGGAATTACAGACACTTAAATAAATGGAGAAATATACCATTTTCATGGATTGGAAGATTCAACCCTATATAATGCTATCTTAGGTTTCTAGGCCTGCTGTAATAAAGTCCTACAAACAGAAATTTATGGTCTCACAGTTCTGGAGGCTAGAAGTCCCAACAAGGTACCAGCAGAGCCATGCTCTCTCTGAAACCCGTATGAGAGAATCCTTCCCTGCCTCTTTTAGCTTCTGGTGTTTATCGCCAATCCCTGGTTTTCCTCGGCTTGCAGGTGCAGCACTTCAATCTCTGCCTCAATTGTCCCCTGGTGCTCTCCCTCTTGTGTCTGTCTCTATGTCTCCTCTTCTTATAACATGACACCAGTCGTACTGTATTAAGGGCCAACCATATTCCAATATGACCTCATCTTAACTAATTACATCTGCAACAATTGTATTCCCAAATAAGGTCACATTCAAAGGGTTAGCACTTCAACATATCTTTTTGGGAGACAAAATTCAACACAACCAATAACAAATGCCAGTGCTCCAAAACAGGTCTACAGCTTTAGTGCAATACTAAATAAAATCCTAGCTGATTCCAAAATTTATAAGGAAAATTTTATCACATTTGGCAAGCTGATTCGAAAATTTATTTGAATATGCAAAGGATGAAGAAAAGCCAAGACAACCTTAAAGAACATACTGGGAAGGAGGATATCAAGATTTTTTATAAAACTGTTACAGAAATTAATACAATGTTATATTTCCACAAAGAGAGACAAAAGGAATAGATTAGGTAGTCCTGAAACAAACCCATACATTTACAGACAACTTGCCTATGCAAAGGTGACAATACAGAGCAGTGGGGGAAAGGATAGGCTTTTAAAAAATAGTGCTTAATCAGTTTGACATTCACATGGAAAAAATTAAACCTGACTTACCTCACACCCTACACAAAACCCAACTTCAAGTGGACTGTAGATCTAAATGAGAAAGACAAAGTAATAAGTTCCAGAAATTAATAAGGACTTTTGGCAGGAATATATTTCTTTTCTTTTTTTTTTTTGAGGAAGATTAGCCCTGAACTAACATCTGCTGCCAATCCTCCTCTTTTTGCTGAGGAAGACTGGCCCTGAGCTAACATCAGTGCCCATCTTCTTCTACTTTATATGTGGGATGCCTACCACAGCATGGCTTGACAAGTGGTGCATATGTCCACACCCAGGATCTGAACCAGTGAACCCCGGGCTGCAGAAGTGGAAGGTGCAAACTTAACTGCTGTGCCACCGGGCCGGCCCCCAGGAACATATGTCTTAACAAGACACAAGAAACACTAAGCATAAAGGTCTTCCATGTTCATCAAAAAATATCAATAATAAAATGGAAAGGCTGGCCACTGAGTAGGAAAAGATATTTGCAATACACATATTCAACAAAGGATTCCTACCCAGAATATAAATCCAGGAGAAAATGGCAGACAAATCCAATACAAAAATGGGTAAGAGACTTGAACAGGTACTTCATAAAAGAGGATATCCAGATACCCAAAAACATGAAAATGGACTCAACCTCATTAGTAATCTAGGAAATCCAAATTAAAAACATGAAATACCCTTATACTCCCTAGAATGGTTAAAATTAAAAAGATGTACAGTAGTAGTTATTGGCAATGATATGGGGCAACTGGAACTCTCATACATGGCTGGTGGGAGTGCAAACTGAAATCACTACTTTCTAAAACTGTTTGACATTATCCAGCTAAGTTTTACAAATACATGACAAGCAATTTCAATGGTAGGTATAAATCTAGTATATGTACATATGTGCCACAAAAGACAGGAATGTTCACAGCTGCATTACTCTTAAAAGCCTAAAATGAGAAACAACTCAATAAGTCTATCACTAGTAGATGGTAGATGGTTAAATTGTAGCGTATTCATAAAATGGAATACTACACAGCAGTCAAAATGAATGAATAGCCCCACAAATCATGGATGTAGCTCCAAAACAATGTTGAATGAAAAAACACCAAATCCTGACTTTGGACAAGTTAATTAATCTTTTCATTTATATCTCTGAGATAAAAATTTGTATCTCTGGGGGTTGTGATGAGGACTAAGTGGAATGACGTATGTCAAATGCTCAGCAAGCACTTGGCTTAACAAATGTCAGGTATCATTTATCATTATTTTCTTTTAGCAGGCCACCTTTGTGGAAATGGGGATTAAAGAATGGTGCAAGCATTTACAGCACCATCTAATGTCCTTAACATCCTCCCCCAAACCCCTTCCTTTACCTTTTTACAATTGGGTCTCTGTCTCTTTAAGAAACCGACCATGTGGTTACCAGAGGGGAAGGGGGGGTGGGGGAGGGCGAAAGGGGTAAAGGGGGACATTTGTAAGAGGGATGGAAAGTGGATTTTTGGTGGTGAACACGATGTAGTCTATACAGAAGTCAAAATACAATGATGTACACTTGAAATTTATACAATGTTATAAACTAATGTGATCTCAATTTTTTTAAAAAAGAAATCAACCATAACTGAGGAGAGATGCATGCTGGGAAAATCCACTCCGCTCAGGTCCGGAGCATGATGGGAAAGGAGGGCGGAGACCAGGGCTGCGCACGCGCAGTGGGCCGGGTGTTGCGTTGGGATAGATTAGGCGGAATTCCAGTAGGAAACGAAAATCCTGCTCCCGGCGCGGGGCCTTGGGTCCTGTTGCCGCTGCCCTGCCTGGTGCTCCGCGGCGCCGGGACCGGGCAGAGGGTGAGCGCGGCGGGCGGCTGCGGCAGGGGCTGCGCGGGGCTGCTCGGGGCGGGGCGGCGGGCGCCACGTGACTAGGCGGGCGCCGGGCGGGGGCGGCGCCGGGCGGGCTGAGCCGCTGCTGAGGTGCGGGTCTCGCCGCAGGGACGCGCTGACAGG
Organism: Equus caballus; assembly: GCF_041296265.1. NCBI lineage: Eukaryota > Metazoa > Chordata > Mammalia > Perissodactyla > Equidae > Equus > Equus caballus. Next base: position 22,160,580 of record NC_091685.1, read on the forward strand.
CGTTTGCAGGTTGCGTTCTCTCCATCCCATGCAGCGTTGCCGCGTTTGTGCTCTGTGACGGGCGTGGGAATTATTGGTGGGGACGAGACTTTCGGAGCGAGTACGATACTCGAAGGAGGGGTGAGCGCCCATAGATTGTTAGAACAGTGCAAATGCTCAGAAGTTCTCTCTTTTCCGCACGGGCTTTTAAACCCGCGGCCTCTTTCCATGCCTGGCTTGACTTTGGATAAAGACAACTTTGGGGAGCTTCCTTTTTGCTGCAAGTTTACTACGGCCTGTTTGCTACATTTACTCTTAGGGGAAGGGAAGTTTGCTGAATGGCTAATAGAGTTTCTTGTTTACAGGAAGGCAATTGTGAGGCAGAGCTCAGCGGGGCTTATTCCTGGGCATGCCCCCCATGGAGACCCTAAAAGGTGCAGGCGGTCCACTTTAAGTGAGGGTGTACCTCTTGGTCACTTGTGATGGCATCTGGAGCTCTGATCTATCGTTAGGCCAAGAAATGGGGCCCTTATGGAGGTCTCCAGTAAAGACTGAGCTAGAGTTGGGGGTGGGGAGCTTGATGTGCCCCGATTTGAGAAAGAAAAGATGAAGCGGGCCTCCAAGTGTTAATTCTCATGGAATCCGAAACAGAATTTCTGAGGCTTTTTCTCTTAGAGCTTGGTAACTTCCTCCCACGTTTTGGTCTGCTGGTCTAATTCCCTCTGTAACCTTATAAAATACAGCAGACCAGAGTACTCATCTTTAAAGATAATAGGGAAGTGGGAGCTATTGCAAAAAGGCTTTTCTTATGTGAAGATAGCAACTAAAGGAGCAGAAGGCGGGAAGAAAGGAGAATAGAGTTAGTCGTGGCCCCAGGAGAGTTGTTTTTCAGATGCTCAACCCTAAAGCCTTGTGCTCAACACAAAGCTTTTAATGTAGATGAACATGAAGAAAAAAAAAAAAAGAATAAACCTGAGTACCAATCCTTTATGTTGTGTTTTAGGTGTCTACCTGTCCATTACCAAGACGAAATCTATTAGTTTTAGACTGGGGAATTTTTTTACATAAAAAATTAGAATGAAAGAGCCTTTGGATGGTGAATGTGGGAAAGCAATGGCACCACAACAGGGGCTTCTGGACAAAATTAAAGAAGAACCTGACAATGCTCAAGTAAGCATTTTATTTTGTTCTTAAACATTTTTTATTCCTTCTTTTCTGTCTGGTGAATTCACGTTTTAGTTAGGCGGTTTCTGGCTTGTAAGTTAAAAAAACTCAAACAGGTTTTTTCCCCGTTAGATGAGTAAATCAGTTTTTCTACTCTAAATGAAAAAAGATCTTAGTAACTATATGATATTTATTTTGTAAAAAGAAAATAATATGTATTAGCATTTTCCGATATTCGGTACTTTTTTTTTTAATTCTCTTGTATCTGACAGTAGTTTCCTTTTATTCTGTAAGTATTTGTGATCTACTCTATGCCAGGGGATCCAGGAGTGAGCAAAGTAAGTTTAGTCCCTTCCCTCATAGAGCTTATAGGTTAGTGGGGGAGATAGACATTACACAAGTAATTGATCAAATAATAAATATAATTACAAATTATGACAAGTGCTCTGGAAGAAAAGCCTAAAATGGGGGATCTGACCTTGTTTTGGTTGGGGACAGAGGCTGGTAGGGAAGGCTTCTTGGAGGAAAGGATTTGTAAGCTGAATGTTGAAGAATAAAGGCACTGTGAGGCTTCCACAGAGGGACCTGCATAGAGGAAAGCCCCGAGTTGGAAAGATGCATAGTTCTTTTGAAGAACTGCAAGACCATGGGGCCTGGAACAGAAAAGTTATGAAAACAGTGATGCTGATGATAATGATGATCGTAACAGCAATACGAATAGATGGTATTAATGTATCAATATGTAGTGCATATCATAATAACATGTGACTTTATAAATATTAACTTATTAATACTTACATGTGCTTGGATTGTGCCGGGCACCATTGACACAACCATATTGTTATCCCCATTTTACAGATGAAGAAACCAAAGTACAAAGAGGTCAAGCAGTTTACACAGATCACCGCTCGTGAGGGGCAAAGACTGGATTCAAATCTGGGTAGTCAGACTTCAGAGTCTGTGCTATCCTGCTTCTAGGATGAGGCTCTGTAGGTAGTATGAGGCCAGAATGCAGGACCTTGTGGACCTTGTTATGAGTTTCAGTCTTTATCCTGAGAGTAGTGGGAAGCCCTTGTAGGATTTTAAGTGAGAGAGTAAGATAAACATGTTTGGGAAGATCATCTGGCTACCCTTTAGGGACCCAGATTGGAAATTGGTGGAGATCAGTGTGGAAAGACTAGTTAATTGTTTTGGCAAAAAATGATTTTTTTCTTTTTGGACAGTTCTTTTGGTTTATACTCTGTAGTTATTGGATTTATTGCATAAGCAAAGTGTAATATTAAAAATGTAAGTAATAATATAAACAACAAAATAATAAATAATAATGGTAATATTTTATTTCGCGTACCACCTTAAAGGCAGTGTGATTCCAGGACGGAGATGCCTAATAGGTTTGGTCTCACTCAACTCCAGGCCTTCCTAGAGTGCTGTGCTGAGAAGGGTTCTGATCAGAGTGGTGTCCGTGGGGTGGGGGGTGGTGGCATCCATGACACTTATTTTCCCTCCAGATGATAAATTCTTCCTCTTCCTTTACCAAAAGTAACCATTTGTTCCCCAAGTCTTGTGGAGTCTACCTTTTAAGTATTTTTTGACTCTTTCTTCCTTTTCCTCTCTATTTCATTATTTCTCATTTGGACTTTCATAACAATTTCCTACCCATCTTCTTTCCTTCAGTCACAATCCCGTCAAAACACTGTGTGGTGATGCCGTTGTACTCCTTAGAGATCTGATGACGTTACTCCCTTTAAAGTCTCTGTCTCCTCATGTGATAAAACAAACTTCTTAGCGAGACATCCAAACTATCCATGTTTAGGCCTCCTTTTCCCTCTTCAGTCTCCTCGCTCCTCCTTCCCACCTTTTCTAACTTGTGCTCCTGCCCACAGTCTGCATTTCACTCCAAGGTATATTCTGTTGAGTTTTGTTTCTTTGCCTTTGCACATGCCATTTCTTCTGCCTCCGATATCCTAAACTAGGTAGCATGGCAAAAGTTTTCTCCTCTTTTAAGATACGGTTTAACTGTCTGTCACTCAGGGATAGAATGAACTGTTGTCTTATTGTATGGCTTTCACTTTTATTGTGGCATCTGCAAGTCAGTGAGTTTTGTTTTCATAGAGAAGCTGGTCTTATTTGAGCTGAATCCCCAATTCCTAGCACAGTGACTGGCACAAAGTACACACTCAGTAATTGAAATAAAAGAGCCTGTCTTTACAGGTGAGGAAGCAGAGCCCGAAGGAATAAGTGACTTTACCAGGGTCCCACGGCTGGAGCTGGGATACAAAACCAGTTTTTTAAGATTCTAGAGCCAATGTTTCTTTTGTTATGTCTTGCCAGTGGTATATAAATGTAACCGATATTGTGCTGTCCGTTAATTGAGCGTTCTTTCTGAACATAAAAATCATGATAATGGAAATCCCACTAACAGCTTACATTGTAAATCTAAGTGCATGGGGACCTGCTCAGTTCTCTTTGGTTCATATTAATGCTGTTCAAGGTGAATAGGCTATACTTTGTCGTGATAGACAATGTGAGCTGTGATAGAAAAGCCAAGTGAACAAATAGTGTGAGCCAACTTCCATGCTGCATTTGAATATTGAAAAATAAGAAATCAGAAAGGTTTAATGTTTTCTGATATACTAAGAATCTGTTCTGGTTGTTAAAGTTAGAGTTGAGCTCTCATTCATTCATTCAGTGAGTTTCGATTCCTGCTTACTATAAAGCCATGGCACTTGTTGAACATTGCTGTAAGCAGTTGGCATATATTAATCCCTTTGATGCTCACAACCCTGGGAGTTAAGTACTGTTACCATTCCCACTTTACACATGAGGAAGCTAAGACACAGTTAGTAACGTGTTCAAGGTTACACAACTGGTAATTGGTTGAGCCAGGTTTTGAACTCAGGCAGTCTGGTTCTAGAGCCCAAACCCTTAACTGGGATACCACAGGCTAAGTTGTGTTAGTTATTTTGTTTTCAGAAGAGCTACAAAGATGGAGAGATGGGGCCTCTGCTCTGGAGGGAATTGATAGTGTAAGGGGGAGGAGAGGTATGGGAATGACAGAGGTAATTATCTGTTGAGTGACTGCATCTCACCGGGATCTATGCTAAGCATGTCTTATGCGTTCCCATTTAAACTCTACAACCATATGAGGGAAGTGTCTTTACCCCATTTTCCAAATGATGGAACGAGGCAAGGAGGGGATAAGTAACTTACCAAACTCAAAGGAAGCATCAGAGCTAGAGGAGGAATTTCGTTTTGGCTGGCTTCAAACTTGTATTCTTCCTGTTGCTTTGTGCCACGCCTTGCAGATGCGGAATCACAGTATTGGGTAATTACTATAATAAAAAAAATTCTGTAAGGGCATGGGGAGCGTAGGGGAAGGAGCCCGTGAGTCTGTCTGGAGAGGAGAGGAAGGCTTCACAGGGCGAGTAGCGCTTGAGTTAGAACCATTAGGACTTTCAGGCAGAGTAACCGGCACGTGCCCAGTTATGGAGAGGTGGGAGAATGTGGTATGTTCAGTGGTTGAGTATTTCAACAACAAAGTGAGAGGAGAGAATAGATTGAAGATATTTAGGCAGAATTGATCACACTTAGAGATAGCATATCTCTAAGGGTATGAGGGTCAAGGAAGAGGCCAGGAATACTGACAAGTTTCTGGCCTCAGGAAGTTGAGTTTTTGATAATGTCATTTAGTGAGGGGCTAGGAACAGGATTTGGGGGTAAGTAATAAGTGTAGTTTTGGATCTGTTGTGTTTAAGGGGCTAATGGGACATTCAAGTGGTGATTTGCACTGGGCGGCATTTCCACATATGGATGAGGTATTTAGAGATTAGAAAGTTAATTTGCCTGTAGATGTAGTGTTGCCAGATAAAATATAGAATGCCTGGTTAAATTTGACTATCAAATAAAAAATGATTTTTAATATAAGTATGTTGCATGCAATATTTGGGACATACTTATATTAAAAATTATTTGTTATTTCCCTGAAATTCACATTTAACTGAGTGTTTTATATTTTTATTTGCTAAATGTGGTAACCCTATATAGGTGATAATTGAAGTTATGAATGTGGATGAAATTGTTCAGGGAACAAGAGTAGAGAGAGGAGAGTAAAGCTCAGCATAGAGAGCTGGGAACTGGATTAATTTAGATCTTCAAAGTGGCTTCAAACTATCCCCAACCATTAGCCTCAGCATTACCTGGAAACTTGTTAGAAATGTATATTCTTGGGTCCTGCCCCAGACCTACTGAATAGGAAGCTCTGGGGCTGAAGCCCAGCAATCTGTGTCTTAACAAGACCACTAGGGGCTTCTGATGCCACTGAATTTGGGAACCATTGACTTTAGGGGTGAGTATAAGAAGATCAATGAAGGATACTAAGGCATAGTAACGAATTTTAGTAAGACAACCAGAAGACAATGAATGGAATCCTTGCCAGTGTCAGATGTATCTGAGAAGCCATCTAAGACAAAACCTACGTGTTTTTGGGTTAGGCAATTGTGAGATGATTAGTTATCCTAAAACAGTTTTAGTTGAAGCAGTAGCCTGAAAACGTTGGGTTCAGGAGGGAATCAAAGTGAAGAAGTAGAGAAAGAATGGAGTCCAGTCATGCGTTGCTTAATGATGGGGACACGTTCTGAGAAATGCGTCAGGCGATTTCATTGTTGTGCGAACATCATAGAGCGTACCTACACAAACCTGGATGGTATAGCCAACTACGCACCTAGGCTACATGGTACTCATCTTATGGGACCACCGTCATATGTGTGGTCCGTTGTTGACTGAAATGTTGTTATGCGGTGCCTGACTGTACTTTTCTCTGGTTGTAAAAGGAGAGAGAAGAGAGGGCAGTAGTTCCTCAGGGAATAGGTTCCTTATCAGCTGAGGGGAAGAAACAAATATGGAGGTGGAGAGGCTGAAGATACACAAAGATGATGTGGAATGCTGAAAGAAGGGAGAGGGAAAGAGATCCCCAAAGCAAGCACTCTTTTAGCAATGGCTAAAAAGGTTGCCTTTTCCTGTAAGATAGGAGAAGAGTTTGCTGACCAATTCATGGGCCTGGTGGAGGGGGAATCAGGATGTTGAGGGAGTTATAACTTAGTTACTTCTTTTTTCTCTGTGAAATTGAAACATCGCTCTGCAGGAAATATGTGGGGTTGGGACTTACCAGTAATGAAGTTTGGAACAGTTACTTTGTGAAGTGAAAGGGATAGGGAAGTGTAACGGGCATATTAGAGAAATACGAGAGATTGAGTTGATGAGGAAAGTAGTTTTTTATTGAACCGTAAGCGTTCTTTTTGGTGAGCTGAAGGAGGTTCTTTTAACTTCTTCCTCTTTTTGCAAGTGCCAATAAATAAATATTCTTATTTAAGTATAATGTTTAAGAACATCCACTTTGGATTGAGTGGGCTTGGTTTCTTTCATTCAACAAATATTTATTAAATGCCATAATTATGAAAATAATAATAAGAGCTAGCATTTTTGTGTGTAACTGTCAGCTAACTATAAGGCATCATGTCATATACTTTATTTGTATTAAATCATTTAGCCCCCATAACAGCCCTGTGGGTTGGTTAGATAATATCTTTATTTTATAAATAAGGAGGTTGAAATCAAGAATGATTAAGTAACTTCTTTGAGCCAAGATCTCATCTGTTTCTGTCTGCTGTCAGGACCCATAGTCCTCTCTGTTGTCTTATGTTGACTGTGCTGGGCATTGAAGGTACAGAGGTGGAAAAACAGATATGGTCCCTGTCCATAGTGGACGTGATCCGTTCAGTCTAGTGTGGGAGGAAGAGGGGTGTTAGACAGTCAACAAATTATCACCCAAATAAATATGAAATGGTGTCTTATGACAGGTGCCATGAGTAAAAGGAGATGGGAGAGACCACAACAGGGGGACTTAATTCCAACTGGGGCCGGGTGGGGTTTGAATTCATTATGGTAATTTTCTTATATGAGAGACTTGGGTTTGATTCCCATCTGTGCACTTAGTGTCTCTGTGACCTTGGACAAATTGCTGAACATCTCTAAGCTTCATGGCCTCGTCTATAAAGAAGGTAGAATAGTTCCTACCTTATAGGTAGCAGCTCATTTGGTGCCATAACACACGTCACGGAAAGAGCTAAATTCATGCATTTAATAGTCTTTGGCATTTAATAGTCAAAAAAAATTTCAAAAGTAACTTTGGCAACTGACATATCAGTCATTTATTTTGCCAAGTAGAGGAAGGTTAAAAATACTACTGATTATTATCACCATTGCTTCAGAAAAGTAATATTTAAAAAATTTTTTTATTGAAATATGTAAGACTGTTTTAACACCACACACAAAAAATGTGGGATGGTTGTGATCTCAGAATAAAGGACAGTCTTTTTCAAAATAGGCATGTGTATTTTTAAAATTTTGTTTCATGATTACATTTTATTTTAAAGCATTTTAAGGAATATATTAAGGATAAATCTGATTTAGGCTATGATGATTTTATGTGCAACGAGCAGTAATGTAATTGCATTAAAACTCAGGTCTTTTCTGCCATTAATGGATATGACAGCTTGTAAATCTGTTGGCTAAAATTGCTAATTTGATCTAAACTCTGAATTATTCAGATTTAATGTCATTTCTTGCTCCGTTACAAACACAGCCTAAAAAAAGGGTAGTACTGAGCATTGAAATAGTTGTGAATCCAGAATATGAAGATTACATTTGAAAAGTAGATATAACCATTATAAAAGATTTTCCAACTTTGAAAGATCCTTTTGGTAAAGATTAAATCTAATCTAATAATTTGTAAATTTAGACTTTTGCAGTATTTGTGAGGGTGATTACTATTAGAATGTAGAAGAGATGAATACGACGATTATTTTTTGCTCGAATTTCTAGTTTATTTAGATACCAACCCTGATTCATTTCTTTCTCTCTCTCTTTTTTTTTCCTTTAAGGAATATGGACATGCCCCAATGCCAAAAACTCAAGAAAGTGAACTGAAAATTACTGCTGTGTTTTCAGTCAATGACAGTCCTCTTGGTGAGAAATAGAACTGTTTAAATTAATTATGATGAATATTTGATATGGTCTGACTAGTAGAATTGAGGGAAAGCGCCTCCTCATGTAAGTCTTTTTCTCCTTTAGATAAAGCAGTGCTGTTCTACCTGGGGAGCTGGTCTTGGCCAGCATTTTTAAAAAAAGCGGAATAGAGTGGGATTATATCAGAATGTGATGCATGTAGTAAGGAAACCTATTTCATGAAACTGCTGTTTCAGTTATTAAATTTTATGTATAGACACACACACACAAACACAAACGCAAACGTGTGTGTGTCCTGGGTTATAATGTGAAATGTAATTTTACTGTGGGTCATGGTTAAAAAAGTTTGAAACCCCCTGTTCTGGAGTGCTCCTTGCCTCATTAACCTTGGATTTCAAGACTGAGAGAGTTTGTCTTAAAAAACAGAGAATGTATATGTGTTCGTGTTGATACTAAAACTGTTTTTTTCTTATTTTTTTTTCATAGCCCAGCAGTTGACCCCAGGCTTTCAGTTTTCTGTTGCATCACCTGGCCCAAATATATTGCTTCCTTCAGTTCCAGCTGTAGCTATTCAGGTTTTCTGTTCTGGCTGTAAAAAAATGCTCTATAGGGGGCAAACTGCTTATCATAAGACGGGATCTACTCAGCTCTTCTGCTCCACGCGGTGTATCACGGGATATTCCTCATCGGCCTGCCCAGCCCCTCCTCCCAAGAAAACCTGCACAAACTGCTCCAAGTACACAATTCTTCATTACATCCCTTTCTCCTTTACTTTTTTAGTGTGTATATAGTTCAGCTCAAACATGCTATTGCTACTTTAAATCTCTTTAGCACATTTCTACGGACATAGCTTTTTAGCTGATTGAGAAATTTGCAAATTCTAAGGTTTCATAACATTAAATAAGTGACTTGGTGTTAAATGACCTGCCTAAACCAGTTTTCCTGTCTCTTTCAATGTAAATTTGACTATGGAAAAAAGTAACAAACCGTTTGTGGGAGTTGTCGGACCACTCATATATCCTGTAATTGTAGACGGCACCCACTCAAAATTATTCACTATCTTGAAAGTTATTGAAGTATAGAATAAAATAATTTCACTCTTATAATAGTATATGAAATTTATTTAAGTCTTTAGAAAGTAAAAACTATAAATGGCCATACAGATAATGTGTTTATTTCTAAAAAAAGTCCTTGTGAGCTTTTGTTGGGGATCATTGTTGCTTTACAATAATGCGTAGATGCAGAGAGAGGGAGAAATAGCAACCAAGTCACGTAAGCGTCTTTCTCTACCTTAGTCCGTTTGAAGAATTTGGCATGTTTGGCCTCTTCCTGTGGCAGTGTAATTCTAGGAATACAGTGGGTTGTCAGTAGTCACTAGTGTAGACCAAGAAAAGGTAAGAGCTTGGTTTTAGATCATGGCTGTATCACTTATTAGCTATATGACCCTGGGCTGGATATTTAAGCTTTTCTAATGCTCAGTTTCTTCCTTGATAAATAGTATCTGCTTCCTTATGTTTTAATGAGACCATGTTAGCCCAAGGTCTAGCACATAGCATATGTTTAATAAGTGGGATCCTATTATTTTTAATAATAAGATTAATATTATTATTTATACTTAACATATCATTTATAGGCCCATATTTTGTCTGAGATATATGACAGTTTCTTTATCTGCTTGGTGTGTCGGCCTTAGGTATCTAAAAATAGATCCTGTTAAAATGGAAATCTCCAACTAAAAGAGAAATTTTAAAATATTTTACTTATATATTCAAATTTAGTTTTGTTTGAAAACGCCCTTCTGATACCTTACTTTAAGTCTTTTATGGCATTCTCATGAAACTGATCTGGAAGAATAAATTTAGTTTTCTGTTTTTAGATATTCTCTTTCAACATAGCAAATATCAGAAGAAAATGAATTAAGTTTTAAAGAACATAGTACAACTTATACATCCAAATGCATATTATTCTCTTAAAAATAGTCACTCTTGTCAGGGGCTTTTTCCACAGTGCTGCTCTTATTCAAAAAATGTTTTGATCTCTTGGTTTGGCATCACCTTCAGAGCCTATGAAACATTCCTTTAGACTCAGTTAGGTGACAAATCTATCTTTTCAGCATGGGTTTGATTTTCGCAAGTTGCCAAAAGTTCCTTGATGCCTTATCAGCTGACTATTGTAGGTGGTTAAACTGAGTCATACTGTTAAACATGATCTTTGACTATAAAGCTAAAAAGTTGTTCTTAGAGTTCTTATAATTTAAAAGAGAAATTAGAAAAAATGTTTGAGCCATATTGTGGGAAGAGAGATGGTCTTTCTAAGATAAACGTTAGGGCGTAACATTCGTTTGGATGTGTAAGATTTAGAATGCGTTTATGTGCACAGATTTTCATTGAAAAGTCTTTCTCTTTGGTTTATTTATATATACATTATTACATTATGCCATTGGCAGATTCACATTATTAGGGAAAATTCTTTATTGCTGTGTTTTTAGTAGAAAAAGATCACATTTCAAAATTAATATGTCCTCTGTGTGTAAGCATATCCCCTTGGTTTCCAAGATTCATTGTCATATTTTTAAGGTTAGGTGAGTTTTAGAAAATTAAAGTACTTCATTGTTATTATTCTTTCATAGTTTACCGTGTAACAGTTGTGTGTAATAAAGGTACAGGATGGGAGGCAGAATGGTGGAGCGAATGCCTCCAGGGACTGCAGAATCAGACTGCCTGCATTTGTGTTCTGGCTTCACTGCTTACCAGCTGTATGACTTTGGCAAGCTGCTTAACCTTCTCATTTGGTCTCCTCATCTGTAAAATGGCAATTATAATACTACATACCTCATAGAGTTTTTGTGATAGTTTAATTGGATAATTCGAGTAAAGAGAACAATACCTGGCACATAGTCATTAGTCAGTACACATTATCATAGTATATAATGTTATTGCCGTTATTATTCTTTACTGTGTGGCCTACACTAGTGTTACTAATTAGTGACCATTTCCTTCAGTTTTTTCACTTGTCAGAAGAGTGGCAAAGCTTTAGCCTCTATTTTTACCGTCAGTGCTTGTTGCAACAATGAGCTCTTACAAAATGACTCTAGGAATCTCGCAGAACGACTCAGTTATCTGTGTTCTTTCTGTCTCCTTGTTTCCATCTGTCCTCTGCTACCAAGGCTGAATAGCCCTTTCGTCATCAGTTTCTTTGATCTTTTCAGTTATAGTTAGGTTTTATATATCACGGTAATTTTTTTATATTAATCCTTGGTGGTTCATCTGTTTCCCAAATCTTGCATTTAAATTAAAAAAAAAAATGTCATTCCTTGTTTCAGTCACGTTTCTGCTTTTGCCAGCTAGTGGCTAGTAAGAGGTCAAGTGTTTTCTGGTCTGGGGTCGTGGGATGGCCTCTTGTTCCATTGGCTCCAGTGGATGAAACTGGGCTAGAGCTGGAAGCCTCACTGTTTTTGTCATGAGCATCTGTTTTAATATAATTCTCCCCAAGACATAAATTAGGTATTAAAACCCCATTTTATATATGAAGAAATCGAGACACTGATTCTGTCACTCATTGTCACTCAGCTGATGAGTCACAGAAGAAATCCTCAGACCCAGTTTTCCAGGTGCCTCTTCCAGGACCAGCCATTTTCTACTGTACAGTAGCTGCCCTTAGTAAATGTGGTTATTTTAGCTCACAGGGAGGAAGAAATTATAATTACGAACAACACATTTCATTTTTCTGCTGTTATTTCCTTTTAGAGACATTTTAAATCCAAAGGATGTGATCACAACACAATTTGAAAGTTCCTCTCCTAGCAAAGATTTCTGCAGCCAATCATGCCTTTCTTCTTACGAGCTAAAGAAAAAACCTGTTGTGACCATATATACCAATAGCGTCTCAACTAAGTGTAGTATGTGTCAGAAGAATGCTGACGTAAGTCACATTTTGCCTTTATTGGGATTCTGCTCAAAGATCAGAGATTTTTAACTGGCTCTGCTTATTGTGTCTGTGCATGTGTTTTTTCCTAGATTCGATTTGAAGTTAAATATCAAAATGTGGTACATGGTCTTTGTAGCGATGCCTGCTTCTCAAAATTTCACTCTACCAACAACCTCACCATGAACTGCTGTGAGAACTGTGGGAGCTATTGCTATAGTAGCTGTGGTCCTTGCCAGTCCCAGAAGGTTTTTAGTTCGACCAGTGTCATAGCATATAAGCAGGTAGGAATATATGTCCGTTGCATATTGTTAAGCTCACCCCTTCTGAGACGGCCTCACAGCGGTGAAATGGAAAATAAAAGAGTGAGCTCTTCTCATCACTTGATCCTGGTGTGTGATTTCCCCTCCAGAAAAATGGGGTAGATTTTGATACTGTAAGGCTTGATTGTGGTAGTGAGATAATACTGGTGAACTAGATTATTTTTTAAGATTTCCTTCGTGGCTAAGAATTCGCAAATGTAATTGCATGATGCTATGAGTCTGAAATATTTTGTCATATATTGATAGTGAATGAAACCTCATTTTATTATAAATAAACTATGACCAAGAGTTAAAAGATGATAAAGTCAGCAAATCTAAAGTATATCTTTTTCCTTTTAGAAAATCTATTTTTTAAATATGTTTTGGAATGAATTGTAATTATTTTGGCAACACTGCTTTATTAGGATACTTTAGCTAATTTTTATTTATTGTAATGAATAATGGATTCATTTGGTTACTAAATATATCAATTTGTGTCAATTTATTGCAGAATGATTTGGAGTCTTTAAAAAGTTATTTTTTTAAAAGAGGATGTACATAAATGATGATTAAAAATTTTTTTCAGTTAGCAAGTTTGATTTATTTTTAATTCCGCTGAGCAGTTGGTAACGGACATTCGTCTTTGAAAAGTATCTCTTTTCTAGGAATTGCCACTTTTGGCAGTCTGGCTTCTACTTTCACAGGAATAGAGTCCATGGTATTTATATACATATGATCCAAAAATCAGTTCCAGTCCTAATTTTGTTCCTGGTGTTGTACCCTATCAACTGCGTAAATGATATTCCTCTTTTTTTTTTTTAAGATTTTATTTTTTTCCTTTTTCTCCCCAAAGCTCCCCAGTACATAGTTGTATATTCTTCGTTGTGGGTCCTTCTAGTTGTGGCATGTGGGACGCTGCCTCAGCGTGGTTTGATGAGCAGTGCCATGTCCGCACCCAGGATTCGAACCAACGAAACACTGGGCCGCCTGCAGCAGAGCTCACGAACTTAACCACTCGGCCACGGGGCCGGCCCCAATGATATTCCTCTTTTACTAGGAAGATTATGTAGTGAAACTTCACAGTTTATATTTTTGTACCGTCTACTTCCCCATATAATTTCTTATTAGAGATCTTATATTGTGTTAGTGACAGGCTAGTGTAGTGTTTAGGAGGCTGGACTTTGAAGTCAGGGGAAATAAGTTTTATCTCCTACTTTTTTGTTAATTTAATTAAAGTTAATTTAAACTTTTTGTTAATATAATTTTTTAAAGTGTCTCACTATGTTGTTGAAAGGATTCTATGATACAGTAAATATAAATTGCTTATTATGGGGCCTGGCTCATGGTAAGCACTCAATAAGTAATAATATTGGTGATTCATTTAGATGGTAGCCATTATTATTATTTCTCAAAACATGAATAAACTTACAATTTTATCAGGCAGATTTTATTATGAAACGCAGCTTGAAAAACAAGTAGTTCTGTAGGATCTCCTAAAATAATTAAACATCATTTCTGTCTCCTCCCGCTCAAGAGTCTCACTAGTTAAGTAACCTTAAAGGTGGTAGCTCTCTCCTCGATTGATGTCCAGTTCTGTGTTGAGGATGGGCTTTGGGTTCGTGGATTACCTGGTCTTCTCTGATTATTTGTGATGAGAAAAGTCTGTTATGACTACCTAATTCATACTTTTAATGTGTTTTGTTGTTGCTAATATTTCTGAGTAGTTACTAATTTTCTTCAGTTTACATATTATTACTGTCTGAAAGAACTTATTTTTCCCACATCCCGACTTTCAGAAAAGTCCATACTTAGTGTGGCCTCATTGTCATGCTCAAATATTTCAACTAAAGGCAGCGGGTGTGGGTGGCTTTCTTTTTTCTTTTCTTAAACAATATGTACATACGTGTGCTTGTACTAGGTATCTAAATGTTATTTTATTTTCCTAATAGAATTCAGCCCAAACTCCTCCATATGCCTTGGGGAAGTCATTGAGGCCCTCAGCTGAAATGATTGAGACTACGAATGACTCAGGAAAAACAGAACTTTTCTGCTCGATTAATTGCTTATCTGCTTACAGAGTTAAGACAGTTATTTCTTCAGGTAATGTTTAAATTTGATACATTTGTAGATTTAATAACTATTGAAGAAGAGTATAACTGCTTTTTTTTTTGAGGAAGGTTAACCCTGAGGTAACATCTGCTGTCAATCCTCCTGCTTTTGCTGAGGAAGACTGGCCCTGAGCTAACATCCATGCCCATCTTCCTCTACTTTATATGTGGGACGCCTACCACAACATGGCTTTTGCCAAGCAGTGCCATGTCCGCACCTGGGATCCGAACCAGCGAACCCTGGGCTGCTGAGAAGTGGAACGTGCGCACTTAACCGCTGTGCCACCGGGCCGGTCCCGAGTATAACTGCTTTTATTTCATTTTGTTACAAACTAAATTTATCTATATGGTTAAATAAAGACCCCAGTTAATTTAGTTTCAAAGAATTGATTTTTAAGTGAGAATAGTTTTTCACAGATTTTCTTGGTTGAGGTATTTAGTTTGTGGTTTCATACGTGAAAAGACAGAAAAAAACACGTGTAAGTTCCAATTTAGCATTTGTATAAGTGGGGTTTAATTGCGGTGAGTTGTAGTTAGCTTTACAGATTATTGTAAAGTTCCTTGATTTCTGTTTTGTGTATTTCTAAGCATTTGCTTTTTTATTCTCCGAGTATGTTTTTCTATCATTTGTTCACCTGTAACTTATTCATTGGTTCTTATTTTTTGTTGCCAAGGTGTCCAGGTTTTGTGTCACAGTTGTAAAACCTCAGCAATTCCTCAGTATCACCTTGCCATGTCCAGTGGAGCTATATACAGCTTCTGCAGCTCCAGCTGTGTGGTGGCTTTCCAGGTAGGAGCGAAGGTAGTGTTTTACCCCTAAGTTCTCTGAGGCATTGGTCTATGGCAAAGTGTTAACTGCTGAAGATCCATACTTATAAAAGATTAAACTTAAGTTAGAAAGAAAAAAATTCTGTTCAACTATGGTCCCAGAGGTCATTTCTGCAGAGTGTCTGAGCCCAGGTACTGGGCCTCAGAGCTTTCTTCCCTCCTACTTTCTCCCTTGGCTCTCTCTCCTTCCGAAGGTTGGAAGCTAGGATATGGTTGGATGGGTGGTATGGTGGTGTGCTCATGTGTCCCTTCCTCTCATCCTGGGCCAGATAAGTAATGACTCCTGGCATGGACTTGTAAGCCTCTACTTACTTGTCCCATTTTCTCCTTGCTCTCTGTGATACACAGAGTAGAGTTTAGCCATCCTCCAGGGAGGAAAGATGCCTGATGCTGAGTCTCTGGCACCAGGAGGAAAGAGTCTCCTGGTGGCCCCTGTGCTCTGAATAGCCATCAGAGGCTAGTTAGAGATAAGGGGGCAGGTGGAGGGGTATCTTGGGGAAAAGAGACCTGCTGTCATTTACTGAAGATACATACTGGAGCTCTTTGTCTGGAATGCCTGCATTCCAGTCCTCAACCTTCTAATGTTACATTTCAGAGTTCTTCTATTCCAGACTATTCTAGTCCTTCTATTCTGGAAGTATGCCATTCAAACTCCTTCTGTGAACTACTTTATAAAATTTTAAAGAAATGTTTGTGGGGGAGTTAATTTATTAAGAGAAAATGAAAGTTACCAAGTCATGTTACTTCTTAATTGATAAAACGTTTGCCTTATTTGTGTTCGTTCAGAATGTATTCAACAAGCCGAAAAGAACAAACCCTTCAGTGGTGCCCATGTCTCAGGGCCGAGTGGTTGTAAGTCCGCCCTCCGGGTCAGCCGTGCCTGCAGGAGGAGGGGGCGCCTCTGTCCTCAGCGGCTCCACTGCAGCTGGTCTCCAGCGTCTTGCTGCCCAACCCCAGCAAGCTGCTTTAACCCATTCAGTTAAACTCAGGTGTCAGCACTGTAACTATCTGTTTGCCACAAAACCAGATCTTCTTTTCTACAAGGTAAAGAGAGATCATGAGAGGGATTGTATATAAACTTATCCAATGGAACATTTTTGTCTTTCTCACCTTTGACAATCACTCCGTTTGCTTTGAAATGAGAAGGAAAAGGATTCGTTAAGGTACGGCAACTGTTTAGATTTTCCTGACTGTTCTTTCTCTGCAGGGTAAAATGTTTCTGTTTTGTGGCAAGACTTGCTCTGCTGATTACAAAAAGAAAAATAAAGTTATGGCGATGTGTGACTACTGTAAACTGCAGAAAATTATCAAGGAGACTGTACGATTTTCAGGGGTGGATAAGCCATTCTGTAGTGAAGGTACAGAAAAAAGTTCACTTTTATCGACAGTCTGTGGTGGTTATGAAGTAATTCATGATGAGTTGGCTGTTAATCCACAATTAATTTTCAAGTCCTTTTTGCTTTATGAGGTATAATTGGAGGTTTTTTGATTGAGTTTATACTTAATTCACTTTACAGTTTATCCTTTTAAATGTTACAATAATCTCAGTAAAGAAAATTTTCAGAACATAATGAGATCGATGATATTATCATAGAGTATAGTAAATCTCTTCAGAAGTGTAGCTATGACTTCAGAGATCTTTTGGTTTCTGCACCCATTTGTAAAGAGGGTCCTCAAGCAATTGCTACTTCCTGGCTTAAGAAACTTTTATACCTCTGATGTTTCTGAATATAGATGGCCTAATATTTAGAGGAAAGTGGTATGAGTTTGCTTTGTGAATATAAAGACTGTCCTTAAACCTAGAGGCAAATAACTGTGTCAAGTATTTGGAAATTAGCTTAAAGTTGGTATCTAAGACTGTAGAAAGTCGCTTTTATCTCCTTCAAGTTGATGTGAATCTGATGTTTCTTCCTTACCTCCCTGCTGGCTCTCAGTTTGCAAATTCCTCTCTGCCCGGGACTTTGGCGAACGGTGGGGCAACTACTGTAAGATGTGCAGTTATTGCTCACAGACGTCTCCTAATTTGGTGGAAAATCGACTGGAGGGCAAGTTAGAGGAGTTTTGCTGTGAAGACTGCATGTCCAAATTTACGGTTCTGTTTTATCAGGTAAATGTCGTATGCCTCTTTGACTTTCTGACGTCAGTACACGTTATTTTCTATTTAAAGTATGTTCAAAGTATGTAAAGTGTGGTGTTTAGAACTGGGTAAAATAAATTATGGGTCCCTAAAACAAACTTAAGTTGAAGATAAACGTGAAATCTTTGAGATAAAGAGTGTCGAATTTTTGGAGACTTTGTTGTTGTTTGAGGATATGTTTATTTTGTGCTTTCTGATTAGGCGCATTGACTTGATTTATAACTTTGTGTTCTTTCGAGTTAGAACCTTTCATAGTTCTGTTCTGTTCAGTGGCTCTCTCATTCATAAAGTTCCCCTGAAGAGTTTGAAGTCAGACCTTGTTCTCACTTCCTAGGTCAAATGATTATGACTGACCTCCCTACCCACCTCCTTTTTAAAAAAACTACTTTTTTGAAAGGCTAACAATGAATTGAATCACTGATACATGTCTGGTGCATCATAGGTGTTATTTCATTTAATCCTCACCACAATCCCAAGAGGTAGGGGTATTATTGCCAATTTATAAATAAGGAAAAAGAATGAAGTCCAGGGAGGTTGAGTAACATCCCCCTGAAGAAGCTGACAGATGACAGCTAGACAGCACCTGTAACACTGCAGTGAAATGACCTGTTTACTTGTCTCCCTACTCCCTAAAATATAATCTTGTTGGGGAGGAGGTATATCTTTTCTGTAATTATATGACCAGGACCTATCATAGTGCTTAATGCAAAGGATACCTGATTAAATATTTGAATGAATCAAAGTCCTGTGACTTCAAAGCCCATTCTTTCTACTGCAGTATGCTGCCTTTTAACCTTTTAAAAATAGAATGTATTTTATATTCCTTCATCAGTAATTTTGAAAAAAGATCAACTTTTGTATTCTCTCAGTTGAGGGCATCTATATGAAACAAATAATTAACCACAGTATTTTAAGGCAGGAATCTTACATTTTGTGGTCTCAACTGAATCATATATCCCATTTTCATAGTGCCGTCTGGTCTTCAGATTAATGTTATCTTTTCATTATTTCGTGGGTTGAAACCTGTCTGGTCTTACATTTCTTTCTCAGATGGCCAAATGTGATGGTTGTAAACGACAGGGTAAGCTAAGTGAGTCCATAAAATGGCAAGGAAATGTCAAATATTTCTGTAACCTATTTTGTGTCTTGGAGTTTTGTCACCGGCAAATTACAAATGACCGTCTTCCACAAAATAAAGGTAAAATTAAACTTGGCTAATGGGGTCTTTATGTCAGTGCTAGGATATACTATCAGCATACACAGTTGTAAATAATATAATAAAAACAGAACTTCACTGAATTTAAATAGCATGGATTTCTTTAAAACCTCCTGTAAGAATCCTTAGAGATGGCCCTTGGGGGAAAATTAATCCTGATGCTTTTTGCTATCATAATCAGACACACCAAGGACTCAATAAATGTGTAAGCACAATTTTATAGGAAAATTAGATTTAAGTGCTTTTGATTGAATTTATCTGTACATAAGTGACTTACACTGAGGGATACGTGCTATTCAGTTAATAAACTAGAAGTAAAAATAGAAAATCAGGGGCCGGCCCCGTGGCTGAATGGTGAAGTTCGCGCGCTCTGCTTCGGTGGCTCTGGGTTTCGCCGGTTCGAATCCTGGGCGTGGACATGACACCACTCATCAGGCCACGCTGAGGTGGCATCCCACATGCCACAACTAGAAGGACCCACAACTAAAAATACACAACTATGTACTGGGGGCCTTTGGGAGAAAAAGGGAAAATAAAATCTGAAAACAAAACAAAATAACAAGACCTATGAAAAAAAAATAGAAAATCAGGGCAAACAAAGGGAGAAGATATAAGTATGTTAATATAGTTGCTGTGACTGGTGTAAGATTTGATCCAGAGCTTGCTTAGAGCCAAGGAAAAAAACCGAACACATTAATTATATCAGAAAAAAATAAAGTAGACCATTTCTTCACAGGTAGCTTTTTCCTGGCTAAGAATAAAATAATTTCGCAAGTAGGACAGCTAATGTGGTCAAAATATCCAGATGAATAGACAGATATGTGGCATATTCTTAAAGTAGCTCCCCAAAGTAGCACTGCTCTGAGTTAGATTAAAAGCACTTAGTCTTCTCTTCTCTGATCAAAGCCTGGATTGCTGCCGAATTGACAGAATCCACGTGTGTTGGCTCCTCACTTTCTGGCCCTTGCCAACCTTTGCGGTTGTATTAATCATCACCTTAATCACATGTGCCTGGAGCTGATCTTTTATGTAGGCCATCTGTGCCCTAAGACCAGTCAGATTGGTGGTAGAATTGTCATCTATAATATGGGTTAACAAAACCAGTGTTCTTAGGTGGATGGACAGCTACCTCACCAACTTATAAAGATTGTTGGGTTAAATTTTTATTGGAAGCAAGCTTAGGTGTAAGAGTTTTCATGTTCACTAGTAGAAAGACCCAGTTAATCCTGAAGCTAATTTCTTTATTTTTACCTGTTAAAGATAATTTGAGGTTTATTGTTTTAGACAATCAGCCCCTCTCTAGTCCTAATGAACACTAAGCTGACCAGAATCACCCCACCCAACATTATACAGAGTTAGATATTTGCATTGCACCTTGAAAACTTAGTTGTTAGAGTTTTTTCAGGTGACCTTTCTGTTTATACTAGGTCTTACCTTTTTGTTTATTTTAATCAGTAATTATTTCTAAGGCGCCATCTGCTTCAATGGAGCTCTCTTCTGCACAGACAAATACAACACCAGTGATAACCAGTGTGGTGTCATTGGCAAAAATCTCTCCTGCCCAGCCCACAGGGAACACTAACAGTGCTGTAGAAGGTATGACTTGATATAAAGGCGTTTGGTTAGACTGTAGAGGTGAGTGTTGTCTAGTGTAATATTTACATTTATCGGTCATATTTATGTTTACATTTATATGAGGAAACATGCCCTTCTGTCTCTGAGGGAAGTGGGTAGCAGCAGGGGGCCATGGATAGGGAAGGAAGTGGTCTGCATGGTTTTACTTTTTAAAGAGCTGAAATGATTTTAGTAGGTCTGCCTTTACCCCCAGAGATCCTAATACAGCAGGATGGGCTTGGGGCCTGGGCACCTGACCTTTACCAGGCAGCCCAGGTGATACTGATACTTAGTTTTCTTGGACCATTTTTTGAGAAATTCTGGTCTAGACTCTTGCCCACCTTAGTGAGAGGAAAGTAACTTCTTGGTTTCAGTGTTTACTTCTGTATAGTGTGGGGATACTAATGTCTGCTTTAATTTATAACAGGTGCAGTTACGAAAGAGGCAGTAAAGATCATTGAAGATGTAAGTTTTATTGTTAATATTTTTCCTGATAATGCCACTGGATGTTTTTTTACTTTGGATATAGCCTTCTAATATGTATCTGAGTACATTTCTGTTTGCAGCGTAGTCTTTAAAAAAAGTGGAGTGCACTAAGTTTTGTTTTCGAATCTTAAAGTTTGACCCGACTAGATCACTAATAAGAATGCATTCCTCATTTATTTTATTCTTTGTCTTCTGCCTCCTTAATTTTTAAAAAATACTTGTTAATTCCATCTGGTTGCTTATTTCCCTCTTGTATTGCTGTCAAGTATGTTTCTTTTAAACTAGAAAGTCTTTTAAAAAAGTTCAGTGCAGTGTTGTTTTGTGCATCTTTGAATTATGTGAGGCTGAAGATAGTGCAAAGTAAAAATATATTTAAATTCCCACTTTATGCTTCAAATTTGAAATATTGTGAAACTTGCCGAAATTAAAAAAAATTTTTTGAAGAAATTCATAATTTGAAATCTACCAGGCAGAAAGGATTGCAGACTGTCACTGCTGTCTTGTTTCAGCATCACTTCAGCAGGAAAACAAAATTCCCATTATCCTTTATCACTGTCACATGACCCTAATGTGTCAGATCTTGCGTTAATGTGTTTGGTGACTGTTGTGCTGCTCTCTTAACATTTGCTCTTGATACAACTAAAAATCTATTTTTAATATCATAAGACAGTGTCATTCAAGTTCATTTAGTGGTGGTACAAGTGCTAAAAAGTGTGCCCCAAATTCAGTAAATTTGGAACAGAAGTTGGATGTGATGAAACTGTGAAAATGCCAGACCACTGCTGTGATATGTCATGCTGTTAATTTAGGAGAGTGCACCCTGCAGAATATTAGAAGATAATGATCGGAAAAACCAAAAGCGGCATTAAAGCAGGTACACCCTGGCACTGCACCCAGTGATCCCATGGATCTGTCTCTTGCTTCAGTGGTGTGTGGATGGAACAGACCTAGGGACGCTCCTTCCAGCCTCCGACCAGCCTCCAACTTCTTTTCCAGTTGCAACCTTTGGAACCGTCTTCTCAGTTATGCTCTCCCTCTGGGACCAGCCAGCACCGTTTTTTGAGCTTAGCTCCTTATTGCTGATCAACCATGAGCTCCCAGATTCATCAGAATTATTCCCAGGTTGCTGTCAACTGCGTGGTTAGTGCCAGCCTTCTACACCTACCTCTCTCTGGGCTTCTGTTTCAACTGTGATGATGTGGCACTGGAGAGTGTGGGCCACTTCTTCCACAAGGTGGCTAAGGAGAAGCGTGAGGGTGCCAAGCATCTCTTGAAGATGCAAGACCAGTGTGATGGCCATGCCTTCTTCCAGGCCGTGCAGAAACTGTCCCAAGATGAGTGGGGTAAAACCCTGGATGCCGTGGAAGCTGCCGTGGTCCTGGAGAAGAACCTGAACCAAGGCTTTTTGGATCTACATGCCTTGGGTTCTGCCCAGGCAGATCCCCGTCTCTGTGACTCCCTGGAGAGCCACTTCTTAGAGGAGTGAAACTCATCAAGAAAGATGGGCAACCACCTGACTAACCTCTGCGGGCTGGCCTGCCCCCAGGCTGGGCTGGATGGGTAACTCTTTGAAAGGCTCACCCTCAAGCACGATTGGGAGCCTCCAGAGCCCAGTGGCCTTTGAGGGACCCCTTGAGCATCCCCCTGGTGTCAGGGCTTCTGCCTGAGCCTCTCCTTATAGTCACTGGAGCCCTCTCATAAGCTGTGAACCCAACGGAAACAATAAAGCTTTTTGCAGCAAAGGAAAAAAAAAAGCAGGTACACTCTTTAGTTCATAAAGTTATCTTATAGCAAGGCAAGGATAATGGAATAAATGGAAAAAATCCTGGCAACACAACTGCAAGATCGATGCTGCCATAATGTGCCCCTAAGGCCAAGCTATAATCTGTGCTAAGGCATGGAGTATTTTTGATGATTTGAAGGGAAATGACAGTGAGACAAAAAGGTTTAGTACAAGTCATGGCTGGCTTTCCGATTTTAAAGCCCACCAAGGTTTTAAGAATATAAAAATGAGCAGGCAAGCTGTATCTGCTGACTCTGAAGCTATCAAAACATTTCATCTTCACCATAATTTAAAGAGGCTTTAACTTGGAAGACAGTGTAACACCTGCTAATAAAAAATCCGTGAAAGTGGTAAAGAAGGTAGATTTGTGCAAGGTTGATGAAGGAGATGTTGAAATTTTGCTCGGGCTGTTCCCCGTGGATTAATGAAAGAAGACTTGCTGGAATTGGAAAAATGAAGGTAGCGGGAAGAGGGCCCCGCAGTTGGCCTGGGCCTTCAGCACGTCAGCTAACAGTGAAGTGACCGGCATAGGCTTTTGACCGTAGTTCAGCAACGGTTGCTGTTTTTGAAGAGGGTGATCCAAATGTGGATTGCTGTTGCCTGGTGGCAAGGTGAAAGGCGAACAGTCAAGAAATCCTCAGTGAAGAAAAATGGGGGGAAAAATAAACCACATTAGATTCCTTCTTTAGCAGAAGTCTTTGAAGGAATCAGATCAGGCTCCACCGTAGTGTAGAGAGGGAGGTAGCTTGTCCTAACTTGATACTCTTCATTCTCTCATTTGTGTTCTTGGAAGTTGATAATGGTAACTTCTTAGTTATTTTCAGGCAGTTTACCATATTAGTTAATGAACTATTGTTAAGTTAACTCTGCATTTATGTGTATATTATGTATTATACGTTGTTATATTTTAAAATTACATGATTAATAAATTACTGTTATAGGATTAGTAATTTTATTAATTATTACACGTTTTAGAATTTTAATTAATTTACATAATTATAAATTAAGGTATTAATGTATTGTTTTCTATTAATAAGCCTTATTAATATCTGTTATAAAAATAATCTATGTTGCTTGTACTCTGAGAATGCATCCTTCCTCTACTTTATATATGTGAGACAATTAGACTTGAATTATGTTAGTTTTAAATTATTCAGGATTTTCAGGAATATCCCTCGTATTAAATGAGACTGTCTTATATATGGTTTCCCTATGTGGAGTACTTCTATAATTTACCAGTCGTTTAAACTGTGTTACAGAACAGCTCTGATTAATATTTTCAGTTTAGTCTATAAAAAGTATAATGATCAATAATGTAGTACTCTTAGGGTTTTTTAAAAAACTGACCGTTTTAGAATCTTTCGTTTCTCTAGGACTTTAGTGTGAATCTCTTTCAAGTTATTTAAATTGTCTTAAATTTTGGGGGAAGGTGAGATACAGGAAAATACAAAGAAGAAAATCAACTGCAAAAGTCAGCAAACTTTTCCTATAAAGGTCTAGATAGTAAGTATTTTAGACTTTGCAGGCCATATGGTCTCTCTTGCACCTTCTCACCTCTACCATTGTAGCAAAGAAGTAGCCGTAGACAATACGTAAAGAGTGAGTGGCTGTGTTCCAATAAAACTTTATTGACAAAAATACGTGGTGGGCTGAACCTGGCCCACGAGCCATACTTTGCCAGGTCCTGCTCTGCTGTATTCCCACTCTCCAGCATTAACCATTGCTAGATTTGGCTTATTTGTTCAGATTTTTTTTACCTCCTACCTTTTTTTTTTTTTTTAAAAAAAAAGTTTATCACTACCATTAGTCCCCCTTCACATAACTTGATGCAACTATTATTATGAGTTTGGTGTATGTCCTTTCAGACCTTTTTTTCTTTTGGTGGGGAAGATTCACCCTGAGCTGTCATCCGTTGCCAATCTTCCTCTCTTTTTCCTTGAGG
Source organism: Equus caballus (assembly GCF_041296265.1). Taxonomy (NCBI): domain Eukaryota; kingdom Metazoa; phylum Chordata; class Mammalia; order Perissodactyla; family Equidae; genus Equus; species Equus caballus. The sequence continues at coordinate 22,185,086 of NC_091685.1, forward strand.
AAGATTAGCCCTGAACTAACATCTGTGCCAGTCTTCCTCTATTTTACATATGGAACACCTCCACAGCATGGCTGATGGGTGGAGTAGGTCCATGCCTGGGATCTGAACCTGCAAATCCAGGTCGCCAAAGCAGAGCGCACGAAACTTTAACCACTTGGCCACGGGGCTGGCCCCTCAGACCATTTTTAATCCTTCACATTCGTATATACAAGTCCATGGAAAATATTTAATACTGTTTCAACAAATATCTATATGATTCTTACTAGGCTTGGTGGTACATTCCTATTGACTGCTGTATGGTATTATATTTTATGCAAGTACCGCATTTTATTTATCCATTGTCCAATTGATGAACATTAGGTTACTTCCAGTTTCTCACTATTAAAAATCTCTGCTACTGTGAACATCCTTGTGTATGTCTCCTTGTTCACGTGGCAGGTGTGTGTCTAGTGTAGATAAGGAAGAGTGGAATTTTTGAGTCAAAGATAATTTGCATTTTTGGTTTTTAAATTCCTTACAGAGTGGCTGTTCCCGTTTTTATTCCCCTCAGTAGTTTATGATTGTGTTCATTTCCCACAGCCTCACTATCATTTAAGGTTGTCAGATTGAAACATTTTTGCCAATCCGTTTAGTAATATCTTATTGTTGTCTTACTTTGCATGTCACTGATTACTAGTGAGTTTGCTTATATTTCTATGTTTTTGAACATTTGAATTTTCTTTTCTTTGAATTTCCTGTTTTTAATTTTTCCCCAGTTTTGTGTTGAATTGTCTTTTATTGATTTTTAGGATTTCTTTGTATAGTCTGGATTTGGCCCCCTTTCTATTCATCATTTTCATCAATGCAAAAGCATGCAGTAATACTCCTTATCTGAAACAAATCCTTCTTTGTTTCAGATGAGGCCACTGTCCTGTTTCTCTGCTCTCCATTTTGGAAAAACAACTCTCGGGGTGGCCTCTACCTGCTGCCTCCGTTTTCTGATCTGTTATCTTTCCTTACCTCACTCTAGTAACCACTTTCATCTGCACACTCCACTGACACTCTCTTGTCTTAGGTTGCCGTTCGTCTTTATTTTGCCAAATTCAACGGTCAATTTTCAGTTCTCATTCTGCTCATCCTTTCTGGAACGTTCGACACCGTTGATCTCTCCTTCCTTCTTGAAATATCTTCTTCAACCGCCAGGTCATCGTACTTGTCCCGTTTCTCAGTCTACATTCCTTCCTAGGGGACTCACAGCCCTGTGGTTTTAAAGACCACCTAGATGGTGGCTCATATTCAGATTTCCGTCTCTTGCCCTGACGTCTGGGCTCCAGATTCATATATCCAACTGCCTGCTTGACATTTACACATGGATAATTAACAGCAATCTCAATTAATCTGTCTAAAACAGGACTCTGTGATTTTCCCCAGACTTCCTCTCCAGGGTTCCTTACTTCTTCCTACTCCTTTTGCTGCCTCCTTGGTCTGAGCCCGCCGTCATCCTTGTGGATTATTGCACTGACGTCCTGCCTATCTTCCTGCTTCCATTCTTGCCCTTTGCAGGTTTTCCCTCCACATTGTTGCTGGAACGATCGTAAAACACAGATCAGATTGTGTCACTCCACTGCTTAAAAAACCCCAGTGAAATTCTGATAAAATAAGAATAAAGGGGAAGAGCTAGTTTCTAAAATTATAGGAAAACTACAAATAAAAGTATATAGTTAAAACAACTGTTACTGAAGCTGTGAGTAGATAGACAACTCAATAGAAAAGAAGTCCAGAAATAGACCTACATATATATATGGGAATTTAGAGATAATAAAGATGGCATTTCAGATCAGTAGGAGAAATCTAGATTGTTCAATAAAAAGTGTTGTGACAACTGAGTAGACATTTGGAAGAAAATACAGTTGGATTTCTACCTCACAAGTTAAACGAAAATGAAGTCCTGTGGAGAAGAGATTTAAATGTAAAAAAATGATAAAAGTACTAGGAAAAAATATAGGAAAGAATTTTACCACAGAAGTGGGGAATATCTTTCTAAATATGTCACAAAACCCAGAGGCCGTAAGAGATTTTTTTAGGGAGATTCAAGTACATTTCATAGGCAAAAGACAAATGAAAAGATTGCAATTCGTGTCATAAAAGGCTAGGTTGGGGCCGGCCCTGTGACTGAGTGGTTAAGTTGCACACTCTGCTTCTGCAGCTCAGGGTTTCACCAGTTCAGATCCTGGGTGTGGACCTAGCACAGCTCATCAAGCCATGCTGTGGTGTCCCACATAGCAGAACTAGAAGGACCTACAACTAGAATATACAACTATGTACTAAGGGGCTTTGGGGAGAAGAAGAAGAAGAAGAAGAAGAAAAAAAAAAGAGTGGCAACAGATGTTAGCTCAGGGCCAATCTTTAATTAAAAAAAAAACAAAGCTAGTTTTTTTCCATATGTAAAGAGCCTTTATAAATCAATAAAAAGACCCAACACCCATTAGGAAAATGGGCAAAAGTATGATTTATCAGTTTACAGACTAGGAAATAAAAATAGTTCTTAAACATATGCAAAGATATTCAACTTCAAAATTAGAGAAATGCCAGTTAGAACTACAGTTCTATCAGATTGGCAAAGATAAAAATGGATAACACTATAAAGGCGTTTTTACATATTGCCAGAAGCAGTTTGTGAAACTGCTACAGAGGGCAATTTAGGAAAACCTGTTAAAATTTAAAATGTAAATACCGTTTTACCCAGGAACTTCATTTTTAGGAATTTATCCTTCAGATATATTTCGCACATTTATGAAATGAAGTATGTACAAAGATAATAATTACAGCACTGTTTGTAGTGGCAAAAGCTTGGAAACAACCTAATTGTTTCCTCAGTGGTCAGGGCCACTGTGAGTTCATCCTGAGTTATTGTGCGAATTAGGAAAAAATAGCCCTGTGTAGGTAGAGCCTGAACTGCACCCACCCCCTCTTGAATCCCGCACCTAGTCACATGGCCTGGCACGTGGAGTCCCTTGCACAGACATACACAGTGGTCCTGTTGGGACTGGTTAAATTCAATACACTGTATCCATACAGTGGAATACCATGCATTCGAAAGGATGTGGCAGCTCTGTATGTACACATAGAGCAGAGTCTCGTATATAATAAGTGAAAAAAGACACAAAACTGTATAGCTTACTGTCATTTGTATTTTGAACACACACACACACACAAAACACAAGCCTGATCATATATAGAGAATATCTCTGGAAGGCACCAATAAATAGATAATACTGGTTGCCTCTGCGAACTGAACGACGGGGGGAGAATTTTGAGAGAAGTTATTTTTCGTTGTTTACTATTTCCATTTTTGGATTTTATGTCACATGTTACATCACCCATTCAAAAATTATGCATAGTTTTTTTTTAAAAGATAAAGGAAAACAGGGCAAAGGATATGAATAGACAATTCACAGAAGAGGAGCTATAAAGAATGCTTAAACATAAAAAATACCTACCCACACTACTGTTCGAGAATTTTTCACTTATCGAGAAATAGCAAAAAGTTTGATAGTACTGTGTTGACTAGAGTGTTGGGAAACAGGCTCACGTACGTTCCTGAAGCTCATATAATTGGCTGTATCTTCTGTGGAAAGCAATTTGGCAGTACTATCATCATTAAAATCTGTAATATACAGATATTGACATCTGTAAAAAGTGTGATTTTAATATCTGTAATATACAGATTCTAATATATTTTTGTCCCACCAAACAGCACTGGCAGATCTTCTTCCGCTTGCAGAGTTTATGTGTAAGGATATTTATTGTAGCGTGGTTTATGATAGCAAAAGGTCTGTAACATTTAAAAATTCAGCAGCAGAGGCTCTTCAAACTACCTGTGGTACATTCAGTGTATAAAGCTGTTACTAGGCAGCTTTATTCAAAGTTATGTAAATCTACTCCAAGATAGCTTGCTAAGTGACAATGCAAGGTGCCGAACTTTGCTAATAACACGCTACCGTTTGTAGTCAGAAGCAACTTATTTAATTACCTGGACCGTCCCTAGAAGGATGTATAAGAAGCTGGGGACAGTTTTCATGTTCAAGGTTGAGTCTGGATAGATGGCATGCGGGTGTGGAAAACTTACTTTTCATGTATACTCTTTCATACCTTTTGAGTTATTACATAATTCAAAATTATTGCATCTATTACCTATTTAAAAGGTAAATTTAAATATAGCCTCCAGTGGCTTTCCATCACACGTAACATACAATCCTGATTTTTTGTCATTTATTTTAGCTCAGGCCTTCAGATGCTGTATCATTTGGCTTCTGCCTCCCGCTCCAAACATATTCTAGCCCCTGTTTCCTTAATTTCAGCCTTGTTCTCATTGATGTTCCTAAAGCCTGCTCAGCTCTCTCCCACTTCAGGCCTTTTGTACCTACAGTCTGTCTGCCTGGAATCCTCTGACCTCAGGCATCTGGTTGCTTCTTTGTTTGAATAATGAGAAGGCCTCTGCTCAAATGTTGACTCCACACTTACCCCCCTCCACGCCATAACTCTGCACTCCCTCACCCCACTTTATTCTTTTACAGCACTTAGCACTACCTGGAAGCAGACATTATCTCTTCGTTTTACTTGTTTATCTTCTGTGTTTCCCTCTAGAACGTAAGGCCCATAAGAACAGGATTTTGTCTTGTTCTCTGCTGATCCCCAGGGTTTAGAATAGTGCCTGGCTTGTAGTCAACATTCAGTAAATATTTATTGAATGAATAAACATGTTTTAAATATATTTTCCTCTCTGTTGCTTATCCTTCAACTTCATTTTATAAAGACCTTCGTTTGCAAAAAAATTTGAGGTAGTCCAATTTAACAGTCTTTTTTACTTTGTTTTTAACTCTTAACTCTTCTGTTTTATTTAAGAATACTTTCTCCTTATTATGGTCGTTTCAAAGTTCTCCACTTACTTTAAAGTTTTATTGTTTTCATGTTGAGATCTTTAATGAATATGGAATATATTTTTCCGTATGACCTGGGTTGAATCTAATTTTTCTGAATAACCAATTGTCCTAATCAGCAAAGATTGTTTTCATTGTCCTTACTATAGTCAACTATTTTTAAAAGTCAGTAAATGGAAGGATACTGATTAAAAGAATTAGGAACTAGTGTATGTTTCCCAAAGTGACTTCTTTGTTGCAATCACTGTTTTAGAGGAATTATATTTGTCTTGATATAGGCCATCTTTCAATTGATAGCAATTATTGTCAGTGGTAAGGTACTAAAAAAATCTCTCTTTGTTTTCTGAATTTGTTTTTAACTAGGGAAGTACACAGACTGATGCCCTGAAACTTCTATCTTCCCAGTCTTCCATGCTTTTAAAGAACAAAGCATTGATGTGCAAGCCCGTCACACAGACCAAGGCCACTTCTTGCAAACCACATACACAACACAAGAAGTGTCAGACAGGTATGTGTCTTTGTGCTTTCCACATGTAGAAAGCTTGTCTTCTGTTTTGTTTGTGTTTTTTTAAGAAAGGAAAAGAAAGTCTTTGACAGTTTCTTAAAGGTGAAAACATTAATTCTTAGATCACATACTTTGAACATCTAATTTATTCCTTTTAAATTATTGTCATTAACACTAATAACTGCTAAATTGAATCCATATGCACACAAAGCCTTGTGCAGAGTGGACAGACATCTCCTATATGTGTGCACTGCTCTTTTCAACCACACAGACAAGCTCTTATAGTTACTAAGATACACATTTATTTAAAAGCATTAGTGATTTAATATTAGTTCTTTTTTTAAAACACTGCGAGTTGATTTGTCCGTTACTAAAAATGTAACTATATGTCTGAGGTGTTGGTGATCAGGAAAATTATTTAAATATACTTGAAAAGGTTGTAAACTCTTGCCCCAATCCATGTTAATGTCTTTTAATCCCACTACCCTTATAGTTTCAATATCATTCATAGCCTATTCTGCCCAAAGCATTTTTTGATTTTTGTTTTTAATAATTTTACTCCACAGAATATAATGTATTAAAAAGTTTAGTCTGTCAACAAGTAATCATGAGGTTTTTTTTGTTTAAAGATTTTATTTTTTCCTTTTTCTCCCCAAAGCCCCCCAGTACATAGTTGTATATTTTAGTTGTGAGTCCTTCTAGTTGTGGCATGTGGGACGCTGCCTCAGCGTGGCTTGATGAGCAGTGCCATGTCTGCGCCTAGGATTTGAACCAACGAAACACTGGGGCGCCTGCAGCGGAGCTCACGAACTTAACCACTCGGCCACAGGGCCAGCCCCTAATCATGAGTTTTTATGTAGAGTGCCTTTCTTTTGGTAGGAGTCCAGGAGAATCTTGGTTTTTTTCCTCAATAAATTTGATTGTTTTATATTCCTGTTAAAACGACACACTCTTTGTGTCCCTGAATTTATATTATATACACATTCACATGTGGAAGGTAGTAAAGGATCTGTGGACATCCATATGTGTGGATTAGTGTGTACCTAGACATTTTTTTGAATTTCTGGATTAAATATTGGATTGTTACTATGGTAAGCCATTTCATTTGACATTGCATCAGAAACATTATTCCATGTCAATATACATTTAAGTACACATTGAGATTCTTGATGGATGCATAGATTCTAGTGTATGAAGCTTATCTATCCCCCTAGGACTGGATATTTAGATTGCTTCTGGTGTTTTAATATTATAAACAATGTTGAGTTAAACTGTGTAAGTGGATCTTCGTCTACCTGTCTAATTACGTCCTTAGGATAAATCCTAAGTAGTGGAATTAGATTCAAAAGCTATCAGAGACTTGTAAGGCTTTTGATACATGTTGCAAAATTGCCCTCCTGAAAGATTACATCAATTTATGCTCCACCTAGCAGTGTTTGAGAGCATCTGTTTCTCTGCACCCTCACTCACACTGATTATTAAAACTAATAATGAACCCTTATCTTTTTTCCCCAATTTAATTTGGAAAAATTTCAGAATTCAGAAAGATTGAAAATACAGCGCAATGAATACCAGTCTACCCTTCATCTAGGTTCGCCAAATGTTAACTTTTTGCAGCATTTGTTTTCTCTTTTTTTCCTGAACTTTTTTAAAGTACAGTAATTTATTCTTAATTTGATGTATTCTGTGGACTTCAGCCCTAATTCCATTAACCTATTGAACATATAGCATTGTTAGTTCATGTACCACAGCGTCCAGTTTCACTTCAGTCAGTGGCCAAGCTTTGGGCAAAGGAGAAATTCAGTTTTTAATGGCATCATGGAAATGTTATGGCTTATGTTTAAGTTTTAATTAGTGTATTCTTTTGAGAAATATGCATAGTAAAAAGAATACAAATTTTAAACGTGTGAGGAAAAACGTAAAGAACGTTGCTTATTTGTTCTTGGAAATAACGGCAATTCAAATATTTCATTCAGATTTACCTATACCAAATGAGAAAAATGACACGGAACTTGATTCTCCACCTGCCAAGAGAAAAAGAATAGGTTTTTTCCAGACTTGTGATGTGGAATATTTAAAAGTTGGTTTTATTATCTGTCCGGGATCCAAAGAAAGTTTGCCAAGGCCACAGTGTGTCATTTGTGGAGAAATCTTATCCACTGAAAACATGAAGCCAGCAAATCTTTCTCATCATTTGAAGACAAAACATTCAGAATTAGAAAACAAACCAGTAGATTTTTTTGAGCAAAAATCTCTTGAAATGGCATGTCGAAACAGTTCTTTAAAAAAGTGTTTACTAGTTGAAAAGTCACTTGTGAAAGCTTCTTATTTAATTGCTCTCCAAGTTGCTGCCAGCAAGAAGCCGTTTTCCATCGCTGAAGAATTAATTAAACCGTATTTAGTAGAAATGTGTTCAGAGGTTTTGGGTTCCAGTGCAGGAGACAAAATGAAAACCATTCCTCTTTCTAATAATACGATCGGACACAGGATCGATGAACTGTCTGCAGACATTGAAGATCAGCTGATTCAAAAAGTCAGAGACTCCAAGTGGTTTGCCCTGCAGATAGATGAGTCTTCAGAAATCTCCAGTATCACCCTTCTTTTGTGCTATATTCGTTTCATTGACTATGATTGTAGTGATATAAAAGAAGAATTATTATGTTGCCTTGAGATGCCTTCTCAAATAACTGGTTTTGAAATATTTGAACTAATAAATAACTATATTGATAGTAAATCTCTGAGTTGGAAACACTGTGTGGGTCTCTGTACAGATGGGGCTGCAAGCATGACTGGCAGGTGTTCTGGTTTAAGGGCAAAGGTTCAAGAAGTTGCCACGAATACAGTGGCATTTACACATTGTTTTATTCACCGCGAACATTTAGCAGCAGAAAAGTTGTCTCCATGTTTACATGAAATTCTTTTGCAGTCAGCACAAATTTTAAGTTTCATAAAGAGCAATGCGTTGAATTCACGAATGTTAACAATTTTGTGCGAAGAGATGGGACCTGAGCATGTGAATTTACCACTTCCTGCCGAAGTACGTTGGATATCTAGAGGGAGAATTTTAACAAGATTATTTGAATTACGGCATGAAATTGAAATCTTTTTAAACCAAAAGCATTCAGATTTGGCCAGGTATTTTCTTGATGAGGAATGGGTTGCAAAGCTGGCCTATTTGTCAGATATTTTTTCACTTATAAATGAACTAAATTTAAGTCTCCAAGGAACTATGACTACCCTCTTCAATTTGTATAATAAAATCGATGTATTTAAGGAAAAGTTAAAAATGTGGTTGAAGCGCACACAAGAGAATGATTATGACATGTTCCCTTCATTTTCTGAATTCTCAAACTCATCAGGCTTAAACATGAGAAGTACTGCAAGCATTATTTTTAAGCACCTGGAAGGGCTTTCTCAAGTGTTCAATGACTGTTACCCACCAGAAGCAGACTTGCGTTCAGGAAATTCGTGGATACTTAATCCTTTTATGAATCACCAAAATAGTAACCTCACGGACTTCGAAGAAGAAAAACTAGCACAGTTGTCTTCAGATTTGGGATCACAATCAGTATTTAAATCAATGTCTGTAACTCAGTTTTGGATCAATGCAAAGACAAGTTACCCAGAACTCCATGAAAAGTCAATGAAATTTTTATTGCCTTTTTCAACTGTTTATTTATGCGATGCGACATTTTCAGCTTTGACTGAGTCAAAGCAGAGAAACCTGTTAGTTTCTGGCCCTGCCCTAAGACTTGCAGTCACATCTTTAATTCCAAGGATAGAAAAACTAGTAAAGGAGAAAGAATAGTAACATGCATATTGCTTATTATCAAAGTCTATAATTTTGTGTTAAATTTTGAATGAGATAAGTATCCTAAAATATAACTTCCTAATGTGGATATGTGTTTTCAGTGATTAAATAAGTGTTTTAATAACTTTTCTCTTTTTATTGAGGAATTTAATAATTCTGCATTTGTAATTTTAATCATCCCGACGGTAGAGAGTTTCACTATTTTACTGATTGATCGAATAATCTGGATTAGTGACAAAGACGTAGATAACGAAAGAGTCCAGTTTATAATTCATAGCACACCTGGATGTTGAAACTGTGTGGTCTTCAGAAGCACATGACAGGACATTCCAGTCTTCAGCCAGCCAGCCACCTACCCCAGCAGGTTGCGAGTAGGTAGAAAACAAAGACCTAAGCTGCTTGACTAACAGGAAATGGAAGCAGCAGGAGCATTTGAGACCCCTGTTAGGGGCCTTTGTGGCCCAATGGACCAGGACTTGGCAAACCTTTTTCATAAAGCGCCACATAGTGAATATTTTAGGCTTTGCAGGCCATACAGTGGCAGCTGCTCACTTGGGCGGTTGCAGCCCGAAAGCAACCATAGGTAGCGCACACACAAATGAGTGTGGCTGTTTCAATAAAAGTTTATATGTCAGTGCTGAAATAGGAACTTCATATAATTTTCATGTGTCATGAAAGCTGCCTTTAAAATTATTTTATCACTGAAAAATGTAAACAAACATCGTTAGCCAGGAGAGGAGGAGGGAGTGAAAAACCCAGACAGCTCGTCACGTTTGGCCGCATTGTTTGCCCATCCAGGTCTCAACAGATTTCCAGGGAAGAGCTCATGGGCCGGGCTGGCCTGTTGGGTTTTGTCCAGTGAAAACCTCTCTTCCCTCCGGCTGCAGGTATCTGACTTGTCAAACACCTGTCACGGTTTGATTGCAGCTGAGAGAAATTGCAAAGATAGCAAGGAACAAGAAGCGATTTTATAATTACTAGTTAGTGATTTACTACTAATAATTTCATTACTTGAGTTATTTGCAAGTAACTTTTTGAGCTCTTAGTGTGCCAGGCCTGTTACAGACTCGGGAGGACTCACAGGGCGTTATCCCCACTGCCCGAGGCCCGCCGGGTTGGGTGACAGCTCGGATCGCAAAGCTAGTGTGGCAGGAGGAAGCCCCGGTCTTTCAACCGTCACAGAGCTCTCTGCGAGCCGCGGCCGGGTCCCCACATTGGCCTCCACTCTGTCGGTACTGGCTGGGAGACAGAGACTATCCCCGAATCAGAGGGGCCCGGTTAGAGTCAGTGGGCCTCAGTGTCCCCATCTGTGAGATGGGGACGCCCCGCCCCAAGGCCGGCTCCTCCCGTAACCGGGACAGGAGGGAGGCCACAGCCCCGGAAGGCGCGTCCGGTCCGGGGAGGCGGGGGGGAGCGGGAGCGACGGCGGCGGGGCGGGCTTGCGGGGGCGCCTGGCCCGGGGTGGCCGAGCCCGCGTCCGGAGGGCCCGCGCGGCCATGGCGCTCCCGCTCGCCGCGCTGCGCGTCCTGCTGGGCGGTTTCTTCGCGCTCACGGGCGCCGCCAAGCTCTCGGAGCAGCTCTCGCCTCCCACGTCGGAGCGGATGGTGAGCGGCTCGGGCGGGGCGGGAGCTGCGGCCCCGGCCTTCCCCCGGCACCCCCGCCTGTCCCCGCCCGCGCCCCGCCGAGCCGCCGGCCTCCGGCGAGCCGGCCCCAGAGCGGGGGGCGAGCACCTGGACCTCGATCAGACGTGGGCCCTTCCTGGGGAGCTCCTGCGAGCTCTCCGGAGCTCCCACAGACGGCGGGGCACCGGCATGGCCCCCTCCAGCGAGCACTGGTGGCCCGGGCACATCTAGAGCTGGAGTGGGAATGCCCGGGACCCTGGGAGAGGAGGAGGGAATGGAAAAGGGACCAAGCTCCCACTGCCCTCTTCCTCCCCTTTGTTTGCTGAGTTCTTGGGGGTTATTGGTTCTTGGGGCAAGGGGTTATCAATTTCCCCTTGTCAGAGTAGGAGACCCACCGTGAAGGTCAGCAGCAGGACCCAAACTAGACAGTCTCCTAACTTAAAGTCCAGAGGGCCCTTCCATGGAGCCTGAGCGCGAGGCCTGCAAGTTGCCCTTTGGCCTCTTGTCTAGTTCCAGACTCTCAGGAAAGCTTTCATGTCCTTAGGCCCACCAATCCCCCCAGCCCTGAATAAGCCAGACCTGAAGGCCCCTGCCAACCTCCCTCTCCCAGCCCTGGGTTCTCCCCGGCCCCTTCCTTCCTGGTTTAGGGTGCTGTTGTGTGGGGAAGTACATCCACACAGCCAGGCCTTTAGAGCTGCTTCCTTGGGCTGCTGAGTAAGGGGCCTAGATCTGAGATGGGGGAGCAGGTAAGGGTAGCCAACCTGAGGGCAGGGGTGAAGTTGTCACGTGGCCCAGGACAGAGCCTGACTGAGCAAGCTGAGTCACTTTGAGGCCCCTCAACTCCACTCGTGTCTCCTGCAGTGGGATCCAGGACCCCGCATATAATATTCAGAGTGGAATCTGTTTAATGAACAACAGTCCGCCCTTCCATCCTCTCCCCTACCTCGAAATATCCCCTGCCTGGTAGCCTGAAGAGAAAGCAGGCCAGGCAGAAAGAGAAGCTGTGGCGTTTGTAAGGCCTCAGCACTAGCTGAGGAGGCCCGAGCCTAACTTCCTTTTCCTGGAGTTTGGGGCTGAGTTGTAATCTGGTGAGAAATCAGTCCATCTCTGCACCACTGTCCAGCCCTTCTCCCAGGGATGTGAAGCCTGTTTCCTGATTCCAAAGCTCAGCCCTGCAAGGAGGCCGTGTCCTCTCCAGGCTGCCCTCTGCCCTCTGCCCTGGACCTGACCTAGAGTGGAAGCTCCTTTGTTGGGGGAGCTGGGGACACAGGCACAGAAGCCCCTGCGGAGCGCCTGGGCAGTGGATCCTCCGGGAGTGTGGCTGACAGGCGCTCCCTGCTGCCCCTAGAAAGCCCTGTTCGTGCAGTTTGCTGAGGTCTTCCCACTGAAGGTGTTCTGCTACCAGCCAGATCCCGAGAGCTACCAGGCGGCTGTGGGCTGGCTGGAACTGCTGGCTGGGTTGCTGCTGGTCCTGGGCCCACCGGTGCTGCAAGACATCAGTAACTTGCTTTTGACCCTGCTCATGATGGGTAAGGGAGGCCCAAGTGGGCTGGGGAAACGGGGACTTCTTGCGGGGTGGGGAGGGTGTGTGTGTGCTAGAAAGATCTGGCTGTTCCCTTTTCTTTTTCTCTGGAACTAGGAACACTCCCTGCTCTACTGCAGTTTCCATGGTCTTCAGACTAGGACAGGTGCTTTTTAAGCTTAATATACTATAACGCTCTTCTGTGTCAAATATACCTTCTACCTCATCAATTCAAGTGACTGCATGGTATTCCATCATAAAGATGTATTGTAACCTAAAAGCCCCTACCCCTCTCTCCTCGCCCCTAACCCTGAGATGAGGGCACGGAGTAGCAGCTGCCACTGGACTTACGTGTCTGGCAGGTGGGAACAGCGAGCAGGGCAGCTGGGCCCCCTGAACAGAAAGGCAGAGAGTTTCCGTGTGCCAGGCAGTCCTAGCAGGCCCCCTCATCACAGCTCTGCCCACAGCCACTGCTGATGTACGAAGACAGCTGCTGCTTCAAAGGCCAGCCCTCTGCAGGCTCTTCGGTATCCCCTGGCCTTGTCTCACCATTGCTGCCACCACCTCCCTCCCTCCCCCAGGCTTGCTTTCCATCTCTGGAGCTTCCCTCGTTTTCAGATCTTTCCCACACCTCCACCACCAACCCCCGGGCCTCCTTCCCTCCAGTGGGATTAAGAAAGGAGAAGGATCAGTGAGAATTTGTTCCAAAATGCCCATCTAGCCACCTCCCTGCCCTATTTAGCTTGATTCTCCCTGTTTCTTTCTTGCCTCTGAAAAGGGGCTACATTAGTTCAAGAAGCTTCTGATTCCTGGTTCTGCTCTCTCTGCCAGAGAGATGAGCACAGCCAGTTAGGGGGTGTGTGTGGGGGTGTTTCATGGGGGGCTTGTGCTGGAGTGGGTCGGCCTGGGCTGGAGAGCCCCGAGTTCCTGGACCTCCTGGATCCCCAGGGACCTCACTTTCCATTCTAGGGGCTCTCTTCACTTTGGTATCTCTGAAAGAGTCACTGAACACCTGCATTCCGGCCATCGTCTGCCTGGGGCTCCTGCTGCTGCTGGATATCTGCCAAGCCTTGGTCCAAACTAAGCAGGTGGTCAGAGCCACTAGGAAGACTCCAGGTGCATTCAAGGAACCCTGGGAGTAGAGTGGCTCTTGCCTCTTCGTGCCATGTCACGGTCCCAGCAGGAACATGGGGACACACAGAGTCTGCCACCTTATTACCAATATGTGCAGGGTAGGCCAGTGTAGAAACAGACAGCTTGTCTGCCTGGCCCTGCTTTTTCTCCTGGACATTTACTGCTCTTTTTTGAAGGGTATGTGTTATACATACTAGCATTCCTTATGTCATGTCAAAATAGAAAGTAAGCAGAAGAGAAATTTAAATCGCCCAAAATTTTAATGCCCTCAAATAACTACTTTCAGTTCCTTTGTATAATTGTACCTCTCAACTTTTTTCTGTGCCTTTATACAGGTATTTTTTAATGAAGATGAGACCATATGTACTACTTTATTACCTGCTTTTTAAACTTAATACACTGTGACACCATTCCATGTCTATTTTATCTCATTGATGTTAGTGGCTGCATAGTATTCCATTGTAAGGATGTACTGTATTTATTCAGGCCCCCACTGAGGAACTTTGGATTATTCTCAATTTTTTGCTACTGTAAACCTCACAGTAATTCACCTTTGCAAACTTACTTTCTTTCCCCAGAAGTGAGGGTGCTGGTTCAAAAGGCAGGCACATTTTTAAGGTTTTTATTACATACTTAAAATTTACACATTGGGTATGGCAGAGTATAAGTACCTGCTTCTGCCTGTGCCCTCCAAGCCACACGAGGTATTCCCACCCATTCCTTTTTATCTTGCTGTGCACTTTAGATTTGCAGAGCTAACAGAGATGGCATTGAGTCATCGTTTTACAGGACCTGAAACTGCCAGCCTCTGGGTGACGGGGGGCACTCAGTGCAGTGCCTACATGGAGGCAGGGGACAGCCAGCTCCAAGGGATGCTGCGTGTCAAAGCACTGTCGGGGGCCCGGGATGAATCCCAGAGGTCCTGGGGAGTCAGGAAGGGGGTGTGTGAGACAATTTTGGAGGGAAAATGACCATGTTAGGATACTTCCTATCACATCACCAACCATCTTCATCTCAGCGGGGGCCTTTTGGGAAGCGTCGTCCCTCCCATAAGGGAAAATAGTGAGGAAAAAGAATTCATTTATTTATGCAAATACTCAAGCCACCAGCCTACAAGTTGCTTTGGGGGCAGGGACAGTGGCTTTTGGGAGCCCACAGGAGTGAAAGAGGTCTATGTATATGGCTCCATTTCATCCTCACTAGAGAATGGTAATTTCTGCTCTGACACGAGCTGGGAACCTCAGGCAAGTTGGCGCTCTTAGGTAGGTCTTTTCTTCTTGTGTCTGAAAGGACAGTGATGCAATCAGTCTACAGAACTATCACATATATTAGTACATGTCTATGAGTACATATATATATATATACACACATATGTATGTAGTGGTATTCATATACTACATATACAGGGCATCAAAACAATAGGGAAACTATTTCTCTCGCATAAGAGGTCCAGAGATAACATAGCTTCAGTTTCAATGTTGGCTAATTTGGCTTTGTGATGACACCAAAGACTGACGTTCTTTCAACTTTCTCCTCTGCTGCCTTCAGTTTATTGGCTGCTGCCTCGGTTGCAAAATAGTTGCAGGAGTTCCAGACGGCACATTCGCACATAACATCCAAAGGTGGAAAGAGAGAGGAAAGCTCTCCTAGAAGACCCCTAGATTTCTCTTCACGTCCCACTGGCCAGAACTGTGTCACATTTCCATTCCTAGGCCAGTCACTGGTGAGGAGGATGGAATTCCCATGGTGGACTTACACTAGTTAAGATTTACCCACACCGGTCAACAAAGAAGGGAGGGGGTAGATAATGGTTTCAGCCACTTACTAGCTTATTTGCGAAATGTGGATAATAATGGTAAATACTTCATGGAGTTGCTGTGAGGATTTAGGGAGTTCAAGTGCTGACAGTAGTGCCTGGCACATAATATGTGCTCAGTAAATGCTGTTATTCAATAGCATTTATTATTAAATAGCGGTTCGTTCTATAGATGAGAAAATGGATTCAGAAAGCTTAAGTGCCTATGTGTCAGACCTGAGACTAGAATTAAGGCCTGATTGACTCCAGCACCCACACTTTCCGCTGCCCCAGCTGCCAAAGTCGGAAGTGGGCAGACATGGCATCCCTGCTCCCTTCAGCTTGAGGGTAGATGGGATGATGGATCTGTCCGACGTGATAAAATCTGCCTTGCTTTCCAGAATTGCCCCTCTGCATGAAAAATTCGAAGCCCATGAAAATAGAGCCTGGAGCCCTAGGACCCTGGCCTCTTACCATCTCTACTCCTTCCAGGATGCCACAGCCAGCCTGGACTTTGAGGAAAACCTCTCACAGCTGGCATTAGAGCGAGAGCTCCTGTTTACCAAGGCTTGGCCTGTAAGCTGATTAGCAGCTACAGGGCCCGCCATGCTTAGCTGTAGGCCCCGCCCAGCAGCTGCAGGAAAGGCAGGGTGCTGGAGGAGTGGGCTGGCCAGCTGTTGTGGAGGAGCAGTTGGGATTGACAGCAGCAGGAGTGTCGAGCTCCAGCAGTGCCGCCTCAGCCCAAGGAGAAGCCAGGCCTCCAGAAATGCGCCCTCCAAACCACAGCCTAAACCTCGGGCAGGGCAGCACAATGACAGTCAGCTGCCAGGCCTTCCTTTCACCCTTCTATTTCCCTCCGTGTGCCCCTGGGCCCTGCAATGACACTCCCTTCCCTTGGGGCCCTGGCCACACCCCACAAACCCAGCTCACAGCTGTCACAGGTGGGCCCCAGCTCCTCCAGCTGTTGGGCCCATTCTTCCTGTGTGTCTTGGGATTAGTGGGTTGATGGGAGGGTCTGGGATGTGCAAGTGGGAGTGGATTCTGCTCTGGCTCAGCTCCTTAAAGCCAGGCCCCCAGGGCCCCAGAGAGAGCTGCAGCAGCCAGAACAGCAAGAGGTAAGAGAGGACTGATCTGGTGAGATGGCCGGGAGAGCTGCAGGGTGGGCACTTAGGGTCTAGAGCCATGCTGGACAGAGCTGAGAGGAGGAGAAGGGAATACGCTCACTCAGGGTCCCAGAGAGGACTGGAGCCTGAGTCAAAGGCGGAAGTGCAAAATCGGTATTGGAGGAACAGAGTTTTGGGACACCCTAGGAGTATGACTTATGTGCCCAAAGTAGGAACAGGCCATTCATTGGCTTGTTCACTTAGCCCCCTCGGGGAGAGAAGAGGACTACGCCCAGATGTCATTGTGTTGTTTTGTTTGCTTGGGGTGTCTGTCTCTAATGTGTGTGTGCCTGTGCGGGTCTACACATTTCGCTGTGTGCTGCCTGGAGGGGAAGGGAGCTAATGGTTATGAAGTATCTCCCCAGCGTCAGCCACAGTGCTCAGAGTTTTACTTATGTTTTCTCATAATCCTCCCAACAACCCTGTGAGGTAGGTATTTTAATCTCCATTTTACAGCAGAGAAGACAGGCTCAGTGAAGCTGAGTAATTTGCCCAAGGTCACATGGCAGATAAATGTCTGTATCCAGAATCTGCCTGACTCCCTGGCCTGTGCTCTTTCTGCTTTGCTGTCCAGAGTTTTGAATCACACCCAGGACTTCTTTGTGGTCCAAAGGTGAGGACGAAGGAAACAGGTGGAAGGCCTGGGGGTTGTGAAGGCTTTTCAGCCCTGCCCAAAGTGTTCCAGGCAAGCCCCAGGAGAGGACCTTCACCAAGGCAAGGCCAAGGTCACCATGCAGGGGCCTGTCCTCTAGGTTACTGCATCCTGATCCTGTTCATTCGTGCCTTGCTCTCTCTCCCACTGGTCTGGATGGCACGTGGAGGAAGGAGGCTGGGCTTTTTCCGGGAAGGACTCTATTCCAGCCTGGTTTCTCTACAATGCCTGCTGGCTCAGCCTTGCTGGGCTTCCTGTACATGCCTGTGTCCCCACATAGCTGAACCACACTCCACCTGTGAGGGGCACCTCCACCCTCCCAGTTACTAAGGTTGGAAATTTCCAAGCCAGCTGGGACTCCTGTCTCTTCCTCATTTCCCACAGCTTGTCAGCAAGCCCATTCTACTTCAAAGAACGCTAGAGTCCCTCCCCTCTCCAGCCCCAGCGGGTGCTGGCCGAGCTCAGGACTTCCTTACTTCTCAGGACTTCCTTACTTCTCGTGTCTCCTCCCAGCAAGGCCTGAGGAAGAGGGGACTGGTGGTGGGGAAGGTGGATGCAGGGCTGCTTCTGTGGCGAGGCTCCACAGTGACCTCTCTTCTTCTCCCTTGACCAAGGTCCGAGATGAACAGCAGTGTTGGGGACCTGGGTGTTGGTGGCTGCAGCCCCTGGGATGACCCTGCTCGCTTCATCGTGGTGCCCACGGCCTACGCCTTGGCGCTGGGCCTGGGGCTGCCCGCCAACGTGGCCGCGCTGGCAGTGTTCGTCCGCAGCGGCAGGCGCCTGGGCCAGGCCCTGCGTCTCTACCTGCTCAACCTGGCCCTGGCCGACGTGCTCTTCACGCTCACGCTGCCGCTGTGGCTCGCCTACTACCTGGGCCCGGCCCACTGGCCCTTCCCGGAGGCCGCGTGCCGCGCCGCCGGGGCTGCCTACTGCGCGGCCACCTACGCGGCCGTGGCCTTCGCGGCGCTCATCAGCGTGTGCCGCTGCGGCGCGGTGCGCGGTCCCCGGCCCGGGGTGGCCGGCCTCCTCTCGCTGCGCCGCCGGGGCCCCGCGCGCGCCGCCTGCGCCGCCGCCTGGCTGGCCGGCCTGGCCTGCGCCGCGCCCTCGCTGGCCGCCCCTCGCGCGCTGCGCCCCGGCCCGGGCGGTGCCACCCGCTGCCTCGAGCACGGCGGGGCGCGCGCCGGCCTGGCCTACGCCCCCGTGGCCTTCTTCGCCGCCGCCTTCCTGCTGGTGCTCGCGGCCTACGTGAGCCTGGCCCGGGCGCTCGCGGCGCCCTCGGGCCCGGGCCCGGTCCCCGCCGGACCGCACCGGCGCGCCGCCAGGACCATGGTGCTGGGCCTCCTGCTCGTCTTCGCCCTCTGCCTGGCGCCCTACCACTTGCTGCTGGCGCCCTGGGTGGCCGGGCAGGAGGGCGCCGCGGACGGCGACGGCGGCGGGTGCCGGGCCGCCTCCACGCTCGACGTCCTGCACACCCTCAGCCTGGCGCTGCTGAGCCTCAACAGCTGCCTGGACCCGCTCATCTACTGCTTCTCCGTGCGCCGCTTCCGCCAGGACTGCTGGGCGCTGGGCTGCCGCCCCGGGGCCGGGGGCCCCCGGCCGCACGCGGCCTCCTTGGCCTCCTCCTAGAGAGGCCCTGGCCTCCCCGCCCGCTTCACCTCTGCCACCCTCCCAGTGGCATCCTGGGTGGAGAAAGCTCTTCGGAAAGAAGATTCCGAATTCCGATCCTGACGCAACCATCTAGCCCAGTAGCTGTAGACATCCGGGCCATAAAAAGGAGATAGAACATTCTTCGTAACCCGAATGTTTCCTAGACTTTGCCAGCTTTTGGATACAAATTAGATGCCATTGTTTTTTAAATCTCTTGGGATAAAAACCAAAGTCCTTAAAATGGCGTACAAGGTCCTGCCTGATCTGGCTCCTGCTTCCCTCCCGGCCTCACCTTCTACCACCTCTGCCCCTTTCCGCGGTTCAGTCACCTGAGCCCCTGGAACAGACCGCTGTCCTACCCTTCAAGGCCATTTCACCTGACTTTGCCAGGAATGATGTCCCTCTGCTTTCCTAAGTTAATTCCCCTTCATTCTCACTTCCTCAAAAGTAACTCTTTATGGGGAAACCAGCAACACACCTACACAACTAGGTTAGATCTGATTGCTCCTGCATAGCTCTTTTCACGATTATCATCAAGCAGTTAATTGGGTAACCCATTGGTTTTTTTAATAAAGATTTTATTTTTATTTTTTATTTTTTTTTTCCTTTTTCTCCCCAAAGACCCCAGTACATAGTTGTATATTCTTCGTTGTGGGTCCTTCTAGTTGTGGCATGTGGGACGCTGCCTCAGCATGGTTTGATGAGCAGTGCCATGTCCGTGCCCAGGATTCGAACCAACGAAACACTCGGCCACCTGCAGTGGAGCACACGAACTTAACCACTCGGCCACGGAGCCAGCCCCCCATTGGTTTTTTCTTTCTGTCTTGCCAGAATGTATTTATGTTGATACATAAGAAAGGGCCATTTTTGTAGATCCAAAAAGGCTGAATATTGGCAATTTTATTTCCATCCAATTCAACTTAATAAATTCTGCCTTTACCTTATTCACTGTTGTATCCTCTCAGGCCTCGCACCTAGTAAGACCTCAGTATATCAGATGAATGAATGAAACCTGAACATCATTAGCTTAGAATGCCCAAGGACTCACTCAGACACTCTGGGAGGTTTTCCTCAAGTGTTTCTGGGATTCTCCAGGCTTGCGTTGCCCGGATGTGTTCCTGACCCATTCCTGATGACTGCTTCCTTCTGCTGTTGCTGGATCCCTGCAGCTCTGCCATCACCTCCACTGTGCCGAGACTTAGTGGCAACCAAGCTGAAGATCCATCCTGTTATTGGCTGGGACGGAGATGAGCCAGACTTGCTGCTCTCCCCTTCGGTGCAGCTGGGACTCTGTCGCTGGGTGCAAACTGCTGCCAATGGCTCTGGCCGCCAGTGCTTTCGGTCCTTGTGCCTTGACGACACAGCAGTTACTTCAAGTGGAGAAGGGAACCACTCTTCCTCCTTAGCCATGTTATTGGGGGCCCCACAGCAGGGCTGCCTGGGTCTCAAGGAGTTAGAGCTTATGAGTGAGAGCAGCATCTTTATGTCGCCACGTCAGTGGGGTCAGGAAGGGTCCATCAATCAGCCACCATGTCTTACTGACCTTCAGGTCCTATTGCTGAATTTGCCTTCTAACAGTAAGTTTGGTAAATTCCTGCTTTTATTTTTGATGTTACCTTTCATTGCTCCCTTATTCCTTCTTTAAATTTTTTCTTTTACATTTTTACAAGTAATACATATTCACAAAAATAAATTCAAAGCAGTAGAGGAAAATGTAAAATAGAAAGTAAAGATCCCCCAGTGGTAACCACTGTTCATAGTTTCTTGTTGTGTGTATCTTTCCAGATGTTTTCTATTCCAGTGCAAATATATGAGTAGTCAATTTTCTTCAAAAATCCCCAAGTGGGTTAGTATTACAAGGCTCTTCTGCACTTTTCTCACTTAGTATATCTTGTACATCTTTTTATATCGACGCATATGGATCTACCTCATTCTTTTTAATAGACTATGCTGTATTTATTTTACTAATTGGTCCTCTGTTGATGGACATTTGTTTCCATTGTCTTACTGTATAAACAACGATGCAATGGATGTGCTTGTCCGCAAATCCTTGCATACTTGTAAATCTGTAGAATAAATTCCTGGCAAGGAAATTGCTGTGTCAAGGAGTATATGTGTGCACTTAAATTGCTTAATTACATCACCAAATGGCCTCCAAAAATGCTGGACCAATTACACACCCATCAATGGCATGTAACGGTCCCTGTTTTACCACATCCTAACCAAGGACTGGGTATTATCACCTGCCTCCTTCTTGAATTTGGACTCCTGTCTGCATTCCAACTGTAAGCATGGTTAATGTGTTTTTTTCCTAGACAGCTTCTCAGCCTCCTGCATATCTGTTTGAAACCTGGTGAGGGTGGGAATGGGAAGAGAAAAGATATCACCTAAGACCTCACACCAGCCACACCTTAGCCTGTCTTGCTTGTTGGAGGAATTAAATGAAAGCCCAAATACACTCCAGTAGGTTCACGGTAATTGTTAGCTCTCTCCCCTTCCTTCGGGATTAGGCTGGCTCATTCTATGCAACACTGACCAGCAACTCAGGCCAAGGCCAGGAGGCAGCCTGGGCCTACATCATGAATTCACTTGTTCTGGTGGAATGAATTGTTCAGCCCCGGGGGCCATGCAAGGCTGGATCTCTGAGGAATGATCTCGTGTCCACACTAGAACCAGCTGAATCTCCTGAGGCTGAATTTGCTTCTGTCCACATAAAAAATCGTTCCTCCTGGTTTTGTCCATTCCCGCGGTCTTGTACTATCTTGCTTTTGATTTGACTTTCCCCTTAGTAATCAGTTTCCTTTGGGAAATGTCTAACTTAGTCTTTCATGTCTGACCTGGGGAAAAGAATTTGAGAGTCGATTGCCTCTGTCTAGAGTTACAGTGTGTGAGAATCACCCCCCTCGCTCCCTGTGGGCTCAGGAGAGCTGGAACCTGGGGTGAGGACCCAGAGGCAAAGAGCCTGAGGGATGAGAGAGATGCTTTGTACTGTCAAGCCTTTTGGATTCTTGGTCCCCTTACTTATTCCAAACCTTGAAGAATTTGCCCGAAGACTCACCCTCAATCCAGGACGAAGATTAGATACTTGACACCCCCTTTCTCCAGGATCCAAGGAAAACTCATTTGCCAAGTGTTTTCAGCAGCTGTAAATTAGTATACTCTAGACTTCCCCTCCCTCTTGCGGGGCCAGGAATGCCCAATCCCTGGCCCTACCCACCCAGGCCACACCTTGTGGCTGTGAGGTCCAAATGTGGTAAGGGGAAGCTACTTCCGGCCCAGAAAAAACAAAGCTCCTCTTCTCTCTCGGACCCCACTCTCTCCCTCAGCTCCATCGCTGTCCGGGTCTCTGGACCCCCCTCAACACCCTTCTGCCCTTGGCCGGGGCTGGTCCAGGTCCTTGGCTCTGCACACTCCTGCCTGGGCCCCTTGGCCAGCCCTGCATCCTCTGTGACCCTCCCTGCTCCTGCCTGCATCCTCCCGGCTAGCCCAGATTCCACCTGCTCCCTCAGGCTCTGTAGGAGAGCCCGTCAGACTTCAGCCTGCTTTCTCTCTCTGTCTTCAGGCCTCAAGGTGCTCTCTGGGCAGCTGTTTCTTTGCCTTGACGTCTGTTTCCTTCTCCTCTAGCTCTAGAAGGACGATAATGTTTTCCCCTCTGGGCCCTGCAGATGACCCTGTGGCTGCAGCTATCCTTCACTGACCCTGAAACCGCCTCCTGGGACTACTACATGCCAGCCTCGGGCACTACGACCACCTCCCCAGGACAATCACTTCTAGGGCTTTCCCAGGCCTGCCCTTTCCTGCCGTTGGTGTGGCACATGCCCACCACCTACCTCTGATGGAGATTGTCATAAATCATGCTTCCTCACCTCCCATTCTCAGTGAGCGCCAGTCCAGTTCTGAAATGTACTTGTGGTTGGGGTGCTGGGATCACACTGGCCCCCAAATTTGTGGGGTCCTGGGCAAGAGTATAAATGGAGGCCCACATACAATATATGTAGATATTTAAAAGTTATACATTAAGCAAACACGTTGTTAAATAAAATGGGTTCCATCCACCTACCTTGACCAATACACCTTTGTAATGACAGGGTAGAAAAATAAGAGTAAATCTTTGGTTTTCAGGACTGAAAGCAAATTATCAAACAGGACTGAATTCAATATTACATATGATGTTTAAACATCATATTTGGGTCATGTATGATAAATTATTATCACAGAAAGTATACAGTATTTTAAGTTCATCATATAAATCACTATCATTCATAATATGATTTTTTTTACTATTTTTTCAAGCCATTTCTATACTCATACAGAAATTCTTAAGGTCTTTTTTTCAAATTTTTCCATGATGGACAATTATTTTAAAATACAGAAAATACAACTTGTTGCTAAATTTGTTCAAAGCTTTCTTGAATCATGATTATATCTCAAAATAATGGCCAAAAAGTAATCTCTATAGAAATTAGTTTTGAGATTATTTTTCTGTGACTCTTATTCATTGTCGTGAAAACATTTTTCTTTCGTTGTTTTAATTGTCTTATATTTTATTGAAATCTCACTTTGATTGTATATTTCACATGCAGTGTTTTTCAATTTTGAAAAATCATTTTCTAATATGTATAGAAATTTCTTTTTAATTTTAAAAGTGAAATAGTTAAACTTAGCCAACTCTTTCTATGAGATTTTACTAACATTTTAAATAGCAAGCAATAGTGCAAATCAAGTAACTGTTGATAATATGTATTCAAAATTAATATTTTTTCACCAATGACCCTGGTTTGTTCCTTGAGAATTTTAGTTGTTTCAACTTTTCTAGTCCATATCATATCTTAAATAAATTAAATGTAATTGATTTAATGGCATTTAGTTGAGATTCCCATCGTGTCTGAGAGTAGTTCTGAAGTCAAATTTGACGTGTTTCATCAGCATATTTCATCTTTCCCATAGCCAGAATATATTGTGTATAATCTATGAATTACTCCAAAAAATCTCATTGCCATCAGCACAGTTGAAGCCATGTCTTTCAGTAACTCCAAACTATGTACAGTACATGGTCTGTACAAGAATATGCCTGGATTTTTGGCCCAACTTTTGCCGTGTATACCTTTCTTTGTTAATCATATTAGCACCATAACCATAGATGTGTCTTTGGCAATCTTTTAAATCAACGCTGAAAATTGAAAGCTGTTTTTCAGTTCCTCATTCAAGTTAAACTTGTATTTTGGGGCTATGATTTGTGTAGGATGTAGCAACCTCACACTGCACTCTGGTTGCAATAACTAGAAAAAGCCAAATAAATTACGAAAATCATATTTTAAAGATACTGGAGAGCTGTGGAAGCAACAATGACTAGAAGCATTGGAATTCAGCTGAGTATCCCTTCTGAGTTGAGTTAATGGTCACTGGATGTTTTCTTCCCTGGGAACCTTTGCTCAGTCTGTGCAAGAACTGAGTCTAGAACTTGACCCATGCAGAGAGCCTCTACTGGTAGAGAAAGGAACCAGTAAATCTTTTGGCAGTTTAATGGAGTTGTAGCGAAAAATTGGGGTCTGTAAAAGCGCAGCTGGTTGTAACCTTAGGATGTTTTCCAAGTTCTGAGACTGAGTGTGAAAAGCTGGGAAGGGAGGCCGAGGGCTTCTAAAAGGCCAAGTGAAATGGCTCATAATCTTCAAATGCTTAGGATACAAAGTCCAGCTAGAGCAATGAGGCCTGATGCAAAAAGATAGCTGATATTTCCCTCAACAAATTGTCCAGATTTTGAAGCCGTGGGGGTAAAGAGGAGGGAAAAAGGAAAAAAGGCTAAAGTGCCAAGTGCAGACCCTCCAAAGGGCAGAGGTGAATATTCTGCAGGTCTTTCAGGATTAGGGGCACAGAGAGCCACTAGACTCTCAGTCAAAAGCCCAGGAAAACCCAGTCTGAAAACAGGAATGAAGTGGGAGTGGACTGAATCAGACTAAAACTGCCGTCCAGCTCTGTCTCAGTTAACTCCTGATTGGACTGAAGTGACCAATCCCTTATCCCATTTGCCTAACAGAGGAAAGGTGGAACTCTCTCTGGTGGGAGATATCATGCAGAACCTCTAGATGTCTTTTCTATACAATGTCTGGCATACAATAAAAAGTCACTAGACATACAAGGAAGCAGGAAAATGTGACTGATCATCAAGAGGATGAATGGACAATAGAAATAGACCCATAACCTAGCCCTGCTCGTCAAGTCGTGCTGTGGCAGTGGCCCACATAATATATAGGAAGATTGGCACAGGTGTTAGCTTAGCGACAATCTTCCTCAAGCAAAAAGAGGAATATTGGCAACAGGTGCTAGCTTAGGGCCAATCTTCCTCAGACACACACAAAAAGAAATAGACCCAAAAATTATCCAGATGTTGGAGTAATAAGACAAGGACTTTAAATAATTATAATTAATTAAAATTATTAAAGAAAATGGAGGAAAATAGGGACAAAATGAATGGAAAAATAGATATTTTCAACAGAATTAGAATTCATGAAAAGAAATCAAATGATTGATTTGAGAACTATAGAGAAGGTAACACTGGCAGAATTTGGGATTCTTTTATAATAGAATAATAGTTAATAAACAGAATTCACACTTACATAATTTCACCCAGTCAAAAACCTATATGTGATGGGCCAGCCTGGTGGCGCAGTGGTTGAGTTTGCACGTTCTGCTTCGGCAGCCTGGTGTTTGCTGGTTCAGATCCCAGCTGCGGACATATGCACTGCTTGGCAAGCCATGCTGTGGCAGGCATCCCACGTATAAAGTAGAGGAGAATGGGCATGGATGTTAGCTCAGAACTAATCTTCCTTAAAAAAAAAAAAGATATTATTTAAAAAAACCCCTATATGTAAAAGTAAAATTAATTGGCCTCTTGCTGGAAGCAAATGTATCAATAAACACGAGTAATTAATGCTATATGGTAAATTTTTACCGTGGTAATTTTTCTGGGAAGAAAGAATCATTAGCATTTCAACACTGATGGAAACAAAATAAGAAAAGTCTGTTATCAAGTACATTACTGGCCTCAGGCACTCAGGAAAATGAGTGGTCAAATAACCTCCTAAGTTGCAGCCTGCCCGGGCTTCTGTCCTGGGGCTTTAGAGGTAATCAGAGGTGGGGTATGTTACCCTGGAAAATTCAAAGAACAGGAGCAGTTTTCATAGGGAAAGGGTAAGCCATAGGAGCAAACTGTCTTTGTAAAAATATTAGCTGAGAAAAAATTATATATCAGTATGATTTGAAAGAAAATGCAAAGTCTTATATTCCAATTAGTTCAAATTATTTTGCTTGGATTGTTAATTTCTGGTTGGGAATTAAGGCAGTACAGAAACTTGGGATACAGAGGAGGAAAAAGCATGGGATCTGGAGTTAGAGAGACCTTGGATGACATCCCAGCTCCACCATGTTCCAGATATAGGACCTTGGTAAAGTACTGTCCTTCCACATGCCTCGTTTTACCCACCTGTAAACGATGAAACGGCACCCATAAGACGTCTCATACAATGCTTGGATATATAAGGGGACCAATGGGTGGTGGTAATAATTCTTACAACTGTGATAGAATTGGTATTTGAAGATAAAATGCTCATAATTTTGAAGATTGTGTTTTTAATTTCGACTTCTTTGAGTAGACTTGCCTCTACCGTGCTGTAGGAATAAAATGCAACATAATGGGGTATAAAATGTGGCATCTAAGCACTGGTCACACACTCAGGCCAAACATTGAAACAATATATCTACTTCTGAATATTGAAGAAAATCTGGATATGTAAAAATGAATTTACATTTATGTTTTTTTTAAAACAGAGAAGGTGGGATGTAACAATAAGAAGAAACTAGCAGCACAAATGTCAGAAGTGGAGATGTGTGAGATTTGTGCTATAATTTATCTTCTGCATTATGAATTTTGACTAAAACAAGAAGATGCACTGAAAAAATAGGTTCCTTTGGCTGATTCAGGGGAGTGGCCGTTCTGAAAAGGCTGCGGTTATTACAAGATGGGACAGGCTTAAGCAAAGAGGGACAATAGCTTATATCCCCTGCTAAAAGAAGTGCTCACAGATTTCCACTGCAAATGGAACAGAGAATGTTGTTTGAAGGGAAAGGCCCTTCTAACACTCCTGCCCAACAATGAACTGTGATTGGCAATGACTGGTCAGAGCTGGGGCTTTCAGGTTGAGCCTATAGCTCATCTTTGTTTAAAACCCATAGGCACCACCATTTGCCAAGAAAACAAAAAATAAGCTTGAGTTTCTTTTATTTCCTTTTCAAAAAAAAAAAAAAAAAGGAATCAAATGAACATTCTAGGACTGAAAAATACAATACCTGAAACTAGGAACTCATTGGATGGGTTTAACAGGAGATTGAACACAGATTATAAAATTAGCAGACCTCAAGAAAAGTCAATAGAAAATATCCAAATAGAGAATAAAGAATAAATTTTTTTTAAAAAACACAGAACTTAAAAGATATGAGATCAATCAAAACTCTGATATGCTTGTAATGGAGAACCAGAGGAGAGGAGAAAGAAGATGAAGGTAGAAGACATATATGAAGAAATCAGAGCCAAGAATTTTTCAAAATTTATGAAAGATATTGACTCACAGATTCAAGAACTTCAGTGAACCCCAAGCAGGATAAGTAAAACAACCAACCAACCAAACCAAACCAATCATCCAAAGAAAAACCTTATAGGCATATCATAGTCAAAGAACTGAAATCCAACGATGGTAGAAAATCTGAAAATCATGCAGAAGAAAAGACACATTACAGTCATAGGGGCAATAATAAGATTAATATGTACTCTTCCAAAGAAAATATGAAAGCTATAAGACAATGGAATGACATCTTCAAAGAGTTGGGGGAAAAAAACTGACAACTTAGAAAAAAATCCTTCAGAAACAAAGGTGAGAGCCAGCCCTGATGGCCTAGTGGTTAAAGTTCGACGCTCACAGCTTCAGTGGCCTGGGTTCACTTCCTGGTCAGGGAACCACACCACCTGTCTGTCAGTTGCTATGTTGTGGCCGCAGCTCACAGCTAGGATATACAATCATGTACTGGGGCTTTGGGGAGAGAAAAAAAGAAGAGGAACACTGGCAATAGATGCTAGCTCAGAGTGAAGTTTTCCCCGCAAAACCACCCAACAAACAGAACACAAAGGTGAAATAAAGAAATTTTCAGACAAAGAAAAGCTGAGGACAGTCATCACTAGTATATCTACAATACCAGAAAAAATAATTTAAGGTAAACCATAAGTTGAGAATGCATATTGCAATCTCTAGGGTAAATACTGTAGGAATTATGAAAGAATATATAACAAAAAAGGCAATAGAGATAAAAAAATAAAAAATACATGATTAATTCAACAAAGGAACTCTAAAGAGCAAAGCAATAATGGGACAGAGAGAAAACAAATAGCAAGATGGTAGATTTAAACCAAACTGTATCAGTAATTACATTAAGTGTAAATGGACCAAACAATCAAATTAAGAAACAACATTGGTCTGATCAAACTAGAAACAAAAACCAATGATTTGCTTACTGTGAGATATACTTTATATAAAAGCATGCAGAATGGTTGAAAGTGAAAACATGGAAAAGATACACTATATAAACGCTAACTTAGAAAGGTGGTGCAGCTAAATTAATAACAGACGGAGTAGATTTTGAGTCAAGAAGTATTACTAGAGAAAAAAGGGACATTTCTTAATCATAAAAGAGTCAATTCAAAAATCATGTACAGCAAATCTAAATTTATATGCACCTAATCATACATCCTCAAAAATACGCAGAGAAAGGGCTAACAGGACTAAAAGGGGGAATAGACAAATCCACAATCAGATTGGAGATTTAGAATATTTCTCTCAGAAACTGATACAACACACAGACAAAAATTCATTAGGAATATGAAATGTTTGAATAACACAATTAATCAACTGTATCTAACTGATCTTTATAAAACAGGATACTCAACATTATTTTCAAGTGCACATGGAACATTAAACATATGATATGCCATAAAACAAGTCTCAGAAACCTTCAAAAGTTGACCTGCCCTGATTCTCTGACCAGAGGGAGATTATACTGCAAAGCAACAATAGAAAGATAAATAGAAAATCCTCCAAACATTTAGATTTTAAGCAATTTATTCTTAAATAACCCATGAGTCCAAGAAGAAATCACAATGTAAATGATAAAATATTTGAGCTGAATGATACAGCATTTTCATTATCATTCAGTTCCAAAAAATTTGGTTATACTTGTGAGAGTCAGCTAAAGCAATGCTTAGAGAGAAAATTACAGCTTTAAATAAATATTTTAGAAAAGAAGAAGCATTTAAAATCAGTGATATAAGCTTTCATCTCAGGAAGCTACAAAAAGAAGCACAAATTAAACCTAAGGAAAGAAGGGGAAAAGAATAAGGAATAAGAGCGGAAATCAATGAAATACAAAGCAGACTTTCAAAGGATAAAATCAACAAAGCCAAATGTTGGTTCTTTGTAAAGATTGATAAAATTGGTAAATGACTAGCATAATTGATAAAGAAAAATAAGGCAGAAAAATAAAATTACCAATATAACTAACAATAAGTGGAAATAATTACAGTGAATATTAAAAAGATAATAAACCTGAAATGGGCAAATTCTTCGAAAGACATAATTCTGGTGCAAGAAAAATAAAAAATTAGGATATTCTACATATAAAATAATATGAATCCATAATAAAACCTTCCCACAAAGAAAGTTCTAAGCCCAGATGGGTTCACTAGTAAATACCTCCAAAATTTAAGGAAGAACTAATACCATTAGTCAAAACCTCTTTCGGGGAATAAAAAAAGAGCAAATATTTCCCAACTCATTTTGTGAGGACATCATAACAATAGTATCTGATAAGGGCATTACCAGACAGGAAAATTACAGAGCAATATCTTTCGTGGACATAGATGCAGAAATCCTAAACAAGATTCTGGCAAACTTATTTCCATGATATACAAAAAGGATAATACATCACAAGTAAGGAGGATTTATTCCAACAATGTAAGATGTGGTTTAACATTAAAAAGTCAGTCAATGTAATTCACCACATTAGCAGAATAAAGAAAAACTAATAGACACAGAAAAAGCATTTAATAAAATTCAACACCCATTCGTGATAAAAAGTCTCTGCAAATGAGGAATGAAAGACTTCCTTGTTCTGATAAAAGCTTTTCGCCGAAAGCTCTACAGCTAACATTATTCTTAATTATGAAATTTTGAGCCCTTTACGCCCGAGGTCAGAAACAGATAATGATGTTCACTATCACCATGTCATTCAACATTTTACTGGAGATTCTAGCCAGTAAAGAAAGAAAGAAAATAATTCTAGCAGTAAAGAAAGAAAGAGAAACGTGTTAAAAAGATTGGAAGAAGCAAAACTATCAATATTTGTTGATGAGTGTGTACGAATCCAGGTTGATGAAATATTAGAATTAAAGAGTGAATTTACCAGGGTCACTGAGTACAAGATCAATATTCCAAAACCATGGTATATCCATATAATAGCAGGAAAAAATTAGAAAACAAAACAAAACAATATCATTTACCCTAATATATGCATGTATGCACACATGCACACACTTGCTCACACACAAATTCTGTGAATAAATCCAATGAAAGATGTGCAAGACTTTCTAAACTGAAAGATCTGAAGATATTCTTAAAGAAGGTCTAAGTTAATGAAGAGATAGACCACGTTCACAGATTGGAAGTCTCAATGCTGTTAAGATGGTAATGCTTTTCAAACTATAGATTTAATACATTCTTGGTAACAATCCAAGCAGGATTATTTTTATGGAAGTTGACAAGCTAAGTCTGAAATTTGCATAAAAATATAAAGCCAAGGCAGTCTCAACAGAAAAACTTAATTTGAAAGACTTTCAATTTTTAGATAGCAAGACTTATTTTTTAATATAGTACTTGATTCAGTTTGCTAATATTTTGTTTAGGGTTTTTTGTGTCTATGTTCACGAAAGACGTTGATCAGTAGTATTTTTTTGAAATGTCTTTGTCTGGCCTTCATATCACAACAATGCTGGTCTTATAAACAGGTTGGGGAGTAGTCTCATCTATTTTCTGAAAGAGTTTTATGTAGGAAGATTGTCTAATCTCATTCATAAGAGCTCCACCCCCATGACCCAATTACTTCAAAAGACCCCTCCTCCTAATGACATCACACTGGGGGTTAGGATTTCAATACATGAATTTTGGGGGACTGAAAACATTCAGTCCATTGTATTTCACCCCTGCACCCCCAAATTCATGTCCTTCTCACATACCAAATACATTCATCCCAGCCCAACATCCTCCAAACTCTTAACTCCTTCCAGCATCAACCCTAAAAGCTAACATCCAAAGTCTCATCTGAATCCCATCTAAATCAGATATGGGTGAGACCCAAGGTATACTCATCCCAAGGCAAAGTTCCTCTGTGAAACCAAACAAGTTGTGTGCTTCCAAAATACAATGGTGAGACAGGCATAGGATAAACATTCCCATTCCAAAAGGAAGAAATAGGAAAGAAGAAACTGGTGATGGATCCCAAGCAAGTCCAAAACCCAGCAAGGTAAGCTCCATGAGATTTTAAGGCTGGAGAACAATGATCTTTGGCTTGATGCTCTGCCCTCCAGCCCCACCAAAACAGTGGACATTCCACCTTCTGGACCCACTGGCGTGGCCACATTATTCCTACAGCTTGATAGGGGGCCACTCACACTGTGGCTCTCTGCTGGGCCCTGCCCATGGCAAGTTCTCTGTTGGGTAGGAAGGTCATGTCCCCGGGGCTCCAGCAGGTGGTCCCGCCCCCATGGCTCTGCTGGGCTTTGTTCTGCCCTTTGAAATCTAGGTGGAAGCAACCCTGCGCCTGTGCACCCTGGGCCTGTGGTGGGAATGGCAGCCTGATGATCTCTGAATCACCTTGAGAGTCCTTCTTCCCTTGTCTTGAAGAATAGTGTGTATTGGTAGCTGAATAATTCTGTGATCCATTCCTACAGGTTATGTAAGAAGTCTGATAGTCTTTGTTTTGTCCTATTTTCTGTTTCCTTTAGTCTCACTGGCAGTATTTCTGCTCTTATAATCCCATCTCTATTCCTGATTTTTTTTTTTAAGATTTTATTTTTTTCCTTTTTCTCCCCAAAGCCCCCTCATACATAGTTGTATATTCTTCGTTGTGGGTCCTTCTAGTTGTGGCATGTGGGACGCCGCCTCAGCGTGGCCGGATGAGCAGTGCCATGTCCGCCCAGGATTTGAACCAATGAAACACTGGGCCGCCTGCAGCGGAGCGCTCGAACTTAGCCACTCGGCCACTGGGCCAGCCCCTCTATTCCTGATTTTTGTTGAGATAATTGATTAAATCTGTAGTTCACACCCACACCAATCTCCTCATCAAAAGGTTGGCCCACCACTCCCTTAGTGTTCTCTTCCCAACACACTTTCTCGGTTTTTTTTTTTTTTGTATATGGACAGGCTGAGAATTTCCCAGATGTTTAAGTTCTGATTCCTTTTGCTTAACAATTCTGTCTTCAATTCATTTCTCTCCTCCCTCATTTTACTATAAGCAGTTGGGAGGAACCAAGCCACTCCTTCAATACTTTGCTTAGAAATCTCAGCTAAATATCCAGTTTTACTGACTGAAAGTTGTACCTTCCACAAAACACACACACAGTTCAGCCAAATTCTTTGCCACTTTATGACAAGGATCAGCTTTTCTCCATTGCCTAAAAACATGTTCTTCATTTCCATCTGAGACCTCATCAGAATGGTTTTTGTTGTCCATATTTCTATCAACATGGTTTATGGTTGGATAGGTACTCTTTAAGAAGCTGTAAGCTTTCTCTACAGATCTCCTTTTTTTCTTTCTGAGCTCTCATCAGAATAGCCTTTAAAATTTGTTCATGGCAATCTAGGCTGTTTCTAGCATGTGTGTCAAAACTCTTCCAGCCTCTACCCGCTATCCAGTTCCAAAGTAGCTTCCATGGTTTTAGATATTTGCTACAGCAGCACCCCCACATCTCAGTACCAATTCCTGCCTTAGACATTTCAGGCTGCTAGAACAGACTGCCATAGACTGGGTAGCTTATAAATATCAGAAATTTGTTTCTCACAGTTCTGGAGGCTGGAAGTCCAGGATCAGGGTGCCAGCATGGTCAGGTTCTGGTGAGAGCCTTCTTTTAGGTTGCAGACGCTGACTTCTCGTACCTTCAAGTAGCAGAAAGAGGGAGAGAGAGCTCTCTGGGGACCCCCTTCCTTTCTTTTGGTGAGGAAGATTGGCCCTGAGCTAACAGCTGTGCCAATCCTCCTCTATTTTGTATGTTGGCTGCCGCCACAGCATGGCTTGATGAGTGGTGTGTATGTCTGCACCAGGGATCTGAACCCTTGAACCCTGGCCTGCCAAAGAGGAGGGTGTGAATATAACCTCTACTCCACTGGGCCAGCCCCAGGGGCCCCTTTTTTTTTAAAAAAAAATTGAGGTTGCAATGGTTTACAACATTGTGAAATTTCAGTTGTACATTATTATTTGTCAGTCACCATATAGGTGCACCCCTTCGCGCTCTGTGCCCACCCCCTGGGATCCCTTTTGTAAGGGCACTAACTCCATTCATAAGGACTCTACCCTCATGACCTAATCACCTCCCAAAGGCCCCACCTCCTAATACCATCACATTGGGGGTTAGGATTTTCAACATATGAAATTTTGAGGGACACGGATGTTCAGTCCATTACAAGAGTATTATTTTTTCTTTGATGTTTGATAGAATTCACGGTGAAGCTATCTGGGCTTCTGGGTTTTCTTTGTAGGAGGTTTTTATTTAAGAATTCATTTTTTAAAAATAGTATAGGGTTATTGAAGTTTTCTATTTCTTCATCAGTCTTGGTTTGTTTCTTTAATGGAATTAGTCAATTTCATTGAAATTGTTCAATTTATTGGAATAAATTTGCTCATGTTATCTTATTTTCCTTTTAAAGCCTTTAGGATCATGATGTTTCCTCTTTCATTTTTTTTATCTTGTTGAGATCACATTGATTTGTCTTTTTTCATTTTTGATATTGATAAATTGTGTCTTCTCATTTTTTTTCCTTGATTAACTTAGGGTTTTATAAATTGTATTGATCTTTTAAAGAAAAACTTTGTTTCATTAATGTTTTTTATTGTTTTCTACTTTTTTGATTTCTGCTCTTATCTTTATTATTACTTTCCTTCTACTTTGGGTTAGATATGCTTTTCTTTTTCTATCTTGTTAAGGTGGAATCTTAGATTATTGATCTTAGAACTTTATTCCTTTCTAATATAGGCATTTAAAGGTACACATTCCTCTCTAAGCACTACTTTAGTTGCATTGCCATAAATTTCGATATGTTATTTTTTAATTTTCATTCAGCTTAAAATACTAATTTTCTTGTGACATCTTCTTTGACCCTAGATTATTTAGAATTATGTTGTTTTAATTCCGAACACTTGTGTTATTTCCTCTTGTAGTTAAAATTTTGACTTCTAGTTTAACTTCATTGTGATCAGGTAACACATTCTGTGTGATTTCAATCCTTTTGAATTTATTGAGATTTATTGTATGGCTCAGTGCATGGGTCTATCTTGCACTTGAGAAGAATGCTTATTCTCCTGTGTTAGTGGAGTGGTCTATAAACGCGAGGTAGGTCAAGTTGGTTGATAACACTTAATTCTTCTATATCTTCACGAAGTTTTGTCTACTTTGTCTATCAGTTATTTAGAGTATTGACATCTCTAGCTATAATTGTAGATATATCTATTTTTTTCCTTCTCCCAGTTTCTTCCCTGTGCTTCTTAAAGCTCTTTTATTGGATATATGTAGATTTAGGATTGTTATGTCCTCTTGTTTAATTGACTCCTGACTATTAGGAAATGTAGCTCCATATCTCTGGTAATAGTCTTTTTTCTGAAGTCTACTTTATAAGGTACTAATATAATCGCTTCCCTTTATTTTGATTAGTGTTCGCATGGTATATTTTTTCCATACTTTTACTTTTAGGATCTTTGTAACTTTTTAAAGTGGACAATCTTTGCCTCTTGATTGGAGTGTTTTGACTACTAACAATTAA
Source organism: Equus caballus (assembly GCF_041296265.1). Classification (NCBI taxonomy): domain Eukaryota; kingdom Metazoa; phylum Chordata; class Mammalia; order Perissodactyla; family Equidae; genus Equus; species Equus caballus. Next base: position 22,219,983 of record NC_091685.1, read on the forward strand.
TGTAGTTATTGACATGGTTGGTTATGAATTTACCATCTTGCCATTTGTTTTCTATTTCTCCTGTCTGTTCTTTGTTTCTTTTATTCTCTTTTCTAGCTTTCTTTTATATTAATGGAATATTTTAAATTCTCAGTTAATCTCCACTACTGGCTTATTAGCTGTATTCTTTGTTTTGTTTATTTAGTGATTGTTATAGGATTTGCAATATACATTTTATTACTGACAACTTTATTTTTTTTGAAGATTGGCTCTGAGCTAACATCTGTTGCCAATTTTCTCTTTTTCCTTCTCCCCAAAGCCCCCCAGTACATAGTTGTATATTCTAGCTGTAGGTCCTTCTAGTTGTGGCATGTGGGACGCCGCCTCAGCATGGCTTGATGTGTGGTGCTAGGTCCACACCCAGGATCCAAACTGGCGAAACCCTGGGCCGCCGAAGCGGAGGGCGTGAACTTAACCACTCAGCCATGGGGCCAGTCTCACTACTTCCAAATAATATTATTCCATTTCACATTTCACATATTACAGAAGAACTTCACAACAGTATACTTCCATGTCCTCCTTCCAATCCTTTGGACTAGTGTTGTCATGCATTTTCCTTCTACGTATGTTATAAATCCCAACAAGTTATTATTTTTGCTTTAAACATCGTTTCCTTCTTGTGACAAAAAAGCCACATAACACAAAACTCACTCTCCCAACAATTTCAACGTGTACAGTACAATATAAGGATCCCCAGGACCCTCCTGCGGGACTGAAACTCTGCACTTGCTGAGCCAGTCCCCATCTTCCCAACACCAGCTATGTTTTAAAGACATTTAAAAAATAAAACAAATGTTTTTATCGTCATTGTTTCCGGCACTTTTTATTCCTTTGTGTAGATCCATGTTTCCATCTATCATTTTCCTTCTACCTTAAGAATTTGCTTTAATATCTCTTCAAGTGCACGTCTGGTGATTATGAATTGTCTTAGGTATTTTTGGTCTGAGAAAATCTTTAGTTTCTCGATATTTTCCTAACAGCTTTATTGAAGTATAATTTACATGTTATAAAATTAATCTATTTGCCTTCATTTTTTTCCTGCTTTTTCTCCCCAAATCCCCCAGTATATAGTTGCATATTTTAGTTGTGGGTCCTTCTAATTGTGGCATGTGGGATGCCACCTCAGCATGGCCTGATGAGCAGTGCCATATCCACACCTAGGATCCGAACCAGCGAAACCCTGGACCACTGAAGCGGAGTGCGTGAACTTAACCACTCGGCCATGGGGCAGGCCACATGCCTTCATCTTTGACAAATACTTTCTCTGCATATAGAATTCTGTGTTGACATTTTTTCGTCCTTCAGCACTTTCAAGACGTTATTACCTTGTCTTCTGGCTTGCTAGTTTCTGACTTCAATTTTTGTTTTGGTTTCTCTGTGTGTATTATGTATTTTGAACTGCTTGCTTTTAATATTTTCCTTTCATCATTGTTTTCAGAAATTGGAGTATAATGTGCCTTTTTGTGCTTTTGTTGTTTTTCCTGCTTTTGGTTCTTTCAGCTGTTTGGATCAATGGCTTTATAGTTCGCATCACATTTGGACAAGTTTTGATCATTGTTTCTTTAAACAGTTTTGTGTTCCTCTCCTCCTATTTTTCTGGGATTCCAATTACAGGTATCTTCAATCACTTAAAATTGTTCCATTGAATCTGTTCACTTTTCCCAGTCTTTTTTTCCTCTCTGTTCTTTATTTTGAACAGTTTTTTATTGTCTTCAGATTCACTGATAATTTTTTCCCCAGTATCTAATTTGCTATTAATCCCACTCAGTGACTTTTTCACATTGTATTTTTCATGTCTAGAAATTCTATTTAGGTATTTTTAAGTCTCCTAATTCTCTTCTTGCTATTTTCCTTCAAATTCTGGAGCATATTGAACATATTAATGATAGCTATTTAAAGTCCTCATTTGCTAATTCCATCATCTTTCTCATTTCTGATCTTTGCTTCTATTTACTTATTTTTTCCTTTTGATTATTGGTCACTTTTCCCTGCTTCCTGGCATAGCTATTATTTTTGCATTGGATGTTGGGCACTGTGGAAGTTATGTTATTGAGTTCTGGTGTCTTCCTCTAAGGAGTGTTGGACTCTGTCCTGTGAGGCAGCTAAGTTACTTTCAGATCATATTGATCCCCTTGAGCCTTGTTTTTAAGTTTTATCAGGGCTAGTTTGGAGTAGCTTTTACTCCTGGGATAATCCATCCCTACTACTAATGCGTGATCCTCTTGAGATCTTTAGTAAATCCCATGGCTGCTCACTGAGGGCTCTCTGTTTTGTCTGGTCAGAGTCTGAATGTCTCCCAACCGTGTGTGAGGGCTGATAATTTTTCAGCTCACTACTCCTTACATCTATTGCCAATCTTCTTCTTTTGGTTTGGGGAAGATTGTCACTGCACTAACATCTGTGCCAATCTTCCTCAGTTTTATGTGGGGTGCCACCACAGCACAGCTTGGTGAGCAGTGCTAGGTTCGTGCTCAGGATCCATGCCTATGCACCCCGGGCTGCTGAAGTGGAGTGCGCAAACATAACCACTATGCCACCAGGGCAGCCCCTCTTTACATGTTTTTTTGCCCTGTCTTATGGTATTCATCTTTTTGTGGATGGGCTTGGATGTCAACACAAAACCAAGGGGACCCCAATCAGATTTCTAGAGCTTTTTTTCTGCAGGGTTCTTCTTGTTCGTCACTTTCCCCTGCTACTTGTAGCTACCTCAGTCTCCATGAATCCCAGTGTCTATTCTCCTCAACTAGACGGGACTTTCATGCTCTGCTTGGCTCTTCTACTCTGCACCTGGGTCCGGGATGTATCTCCAGGCAGATAGCTGGGGAATTCATAGGGCTCACTTTGCTTGTTTTCCTTTTTCTCAGGTTCACAGTTCTGCACTATTTGTCTAATGTATGAAAACAGTTGTTTCATATGTTTTGTCGCATTACCTAGTTATTTTGGTGGAAGGGTAAACGTGGGCGCTATCACTCCATCATTGCCAGAAGCAGAGGTCGAGACAGATACTGCTGTAAGATAGTGTGTAACTGGTCCAAGAATAGGCAAATAGCCCAATGGGACAGAAGAGAAGGGAAGAAACAGGTCCACCCATATACAGTCCTATGATTTATAACTAAAATGTTACTGCAATTCAGTGCTGGTAAAATGTCTTTTAAATAAATGATATAGAAAAAGTTAACCTTGATCCCTGCCTTACCTTGTACCTAAAAATTAGTTGGAGATGGAGCATAGACCTACATGTGAAAGGTAGAATGATAAAGTTTCTAAAAGAAACCAGGGGAAGGGGGCTCACCCCGTGGCCGACTGGTTAAGTTTGCACGCTCCACTTGGTGGCCCAGGGTTTGGCTGGTTCAGATCCTGGGTGTGGACCTAGCACAGCTCATCAGGCCATGCTGAGGCGGTGTCCCACAAAGCAGAACTAGAAGGACCTACAACTGGAGTATACAACTATGTACTGGAGGGCTTTGGAGAGAAGAAAACAAAGAGGAAGATTGGCTACAGATGTTAACTCAGGGCCAGTCTTTAAAAAAAAAAAAAAAAGGAATCCATGGCAGTACATCTTCATAACCCTCAGATAGGCAAGGATGTAAGAAGACTAACTATAAAAGAAAGACTGGGGGCTGGCCCAGTGGTACAGCAGTTGAGTACACACATTCCACTTCAGTGGCCCGGGGTTTGCCAGTTCGCATCCCGGGTGCAGACATACGCACCACTTGGCAAGCCATGCTGTAGCAGGCATTCCACACATAAAGTAGAAGAAGATGGGCATAGATGTTCGCTCAGGGCCAGTTCTCCTCAGCACAAAAAAAAAAAAAAAGAGGAGGATTGGCAGCAGATGTTGCTCAGGGCTAATCTTCCCCCCCCCCCCAAAAAAAAAAGAGAAGAGAGACTGGTAATTTGACTTCAATAAAATTACAAACTTCAACAAATGACAAAATTAAGAGAGTGTACAGGCAAACCACAGACTTGTAGATAATGTTTGCAATACATATCTTGGGAAAAAAACCTCATAACTGAAATGTATAATGAACCCCTTCAAATCAATAGTAAAAAAAGACTGACAACCCAAGTTTTAAAAAGGTAAAAGTCTTGAAAAAGCTCTTCACAAAAGAGGATATCCAAATGGCTAATAAACATTAGTAAAGTGTTCAACGTCAATATCTTTCAGGTAAAGGCAAATTAAGGCTACAATGAGATACCACTTCATACTGATATAATTTTTAAATGGTTAAATTGAAAAGAACTGCCAACTCCAAGAGTTGGTGAAGATGTAGAGAAACTAGACGTCTCGTACATTGCTTATGGGAGTATAAATTTGTACAAACATTTAGCAAACTATTTGGTAGCATATACTAAAGCCAGACAAACATATGCTGCCTCACTGGGCAACTCAGCCCCTGGGTACATGCCCAAGAGAAATGAATGCATATGTCCACTAAAAGACATGTATGTAGATATTCATGGCAGCATTCTTCATGATAGTCCCAAATGCAAAACAAATCAAATGTTAATCAATGGCAGAATGGATAAATATATTATGGTATAGTCATCTGGAATACTAAACAGCAATGAAAAAGAATTAACTGAATGCAATAACGTGGATGAATCTCATACTTATACAGTTGAGCAAAAGAAGCCAGGCACAAAAAATTGTACTCTGTATGTTTCTGTTTTTCTGTAAAGTATAAGCAAAACTATTCTATGGTGATAGAATTTAGAATAGTAGTTATCTCTCATGAGGCATTAAGTGGCATGGGGCATAAGGGAGCCTTTATGGGGTATAGCAAACGTCTATATCTGCATCTGGATGGCGATTGTGTATCTGACAATTCATGGATCTGTACACCTAAGATTTGTGCACTTTACTGCATGAAGTATATCCCAATAAAAAAGAAAAAAATCTTATACTTCTAACAACAGGTATAAAAGTAATGATGTGATCATTATTATTATTTTCTTTTTGAGGAAGATTAGCTGTGAGCTAACATCTGCCACCAATCGTCCTCTTTTTGCTAGGGAAGATTGGCCCTGAGCTAACATCTGTGCCTGTCTTCCTCTATTTTTTTATATGTGGGAAGCCTACCACAGCATGGCTTGACAGGTGGTATGTATGTCCCCACCCGGGTTCCGAACCAGCGAACCCAGGGCCACCAAAGTGGAATGTGCAAACTTAACCGCTGCGCCACCAGGCTGGCCCTGACCATTATTTTTGACTTCCACATTTTCTTCTGGTAGTCCAAATATATATATAATAGAAGTTTGTTGTTTGGGAGGATTCTGGGAAGATGGCAGAGGAGGAAACATCACGAATCGGTCTCCCCACCTAGACAACAATTGCACCGGCAGAATTTGTTGATGTAACTCTCTTGGAACTCTGGTGTCTGTTGAACGCTTGCAACTTCCAGGGAAAACTTGGACAGTAAATTGTGGTTAATTTGGTCAATTTCAGCTCTTAGCACGGTAGCAGTGACCCATCTCCCATCCCTCAGCCATGTGGCAGGCAACTGTGCATGTGTTCCTGGAGCAGCTTGCACACAGCGTGTGGGAGATAGGGTGGGCAAAAATGATCCTGTCCTCCAAATATAGGGATCTGTGTTCTGATTCCTGATTGCTGTTTCTGATTGCAGAAGTGCAGACAGAGATGGGCAGCCGTTGTTGTTGCACCTCTCCCCATTGTTTTAATTTTTAATTATTTATTTTTTTTGCTGAGGAAGATTGGGTCCGAGCCAACATCTGTGCCCGTATTCCTCTATTTTATATGTGAGTTGCTGCCACAGCATGGCTAACGAGTGGTGTATGCCCACACCCAGGATGTGAACCTGTGAACCTGGGCTGCTGAAGCAGACTGCAACCAACTTAACTTCTAGGCCATGGGGCTGGCCCCTCTACTTTCATTCTTTTGCATGTGGCTGTCCAGTTTTTCCAACACCATTTCTTGAAGAGACTTTCCTTTCTCCATTGTATGTTCTTGGCTCCTTTTGTGAAGACTAACTGTCCGTAGATGTGTGGTTTTATTTCTGGGCTTTCAATTCTGTTCCACTGATCTGTATGTCTGTTTTTCTGCCAGTACCATGCTGTTTTGATTACTATAACTTTGTAGTATATTTTGAAGTCAGGGATTGAGTTGCCTCCAGCTTTGTTCTTTTTCCTCAGGATTGCTTTTGCTATTCAGGGTCTTTTGTTGTTCCATATAAATTTTAGGATTCTTTGGTCTATTTCCGTGAAGAATGTCATTGGGACTCTGATTAAGATTCTGATTAAGATACATTGAATCTGTAGATTGCTTTAGGTAATATGGACATTTTACTTATGTTTTTTCTTCCAATTTGTGAGCATGGAATATCTTTTCATTTCTTTATGTCATCTTTGATTTCTTTCAATGTCTTACAGTTTTCAGTGTATAGGTTTTTCACCTCCTTGGTTAAATTTATTCATAGATATTTTATTATTATTGTTGCCATTGTAAATGGGATTGTACTCTTGACTTCTCTTTCTGCTAGTTTGTTATTAGTGTTTGGAAACGCAACTGATTTTTGTAAGTTGATTTTGTACCCTGCAACTTTGCTGTAGTTGGTGATTATTTCTAAAAGTTTTCTGGTGGATTCTTTAAAGTTTTCTATATATATAGCATCATGCCATCTTCTAACAGCAAGAATTACACTTCTTCCTTGCCAATTTGGATGCTTTTTATTTATTTTTTTATTGCATAATTGCTCTGGCCAAAACCTCCAGTACTATGTTGGATAGGAGTGACGAAGGTGGGCGCTCTTGTCTTGTTCCTGTTCTCTGAGGGATGGCTTTCAGTTTTTCACCGTTGAGAATGATGTTGGCTGTGGGTTTGTCATATATGGCCTTTATTATGTTGAGGTAATTTCCTTCTATACTCATTACATTGAGAATTTTTCTCATAAATGGCTGTTGGATCTTGTCAAATGCTTTATCTGCATCTATCAAGATGATCATGTGGTTTTTATTCCTCATTTTGTTAATGTGGTGTGTCACACTGATTGATTTGCAGATGTTGAACCATCCCTGAGTCCCTGGTATAAATCCCACTTGATCATGGTGTGTGATCCTTTTAATGTATTGCTGTATTCAGTTTGCCAATATTTTGTTCAGGATTTTGCATCTATGTTCATCATGATATTGGCCTATAATTTTCCTTCTTTTTGTTGTCCTTGTCTGGTTTTGTATCAGGGTCATGTTGGCTTCATAGAATGAGTTAGGAAGCATTCCGCCTTCTTCAGTTTTTTGGAATAGTTTGAGAAGGATAGGTATTAAATGTCCTTTGAGTGTTTGGTAGAACTCTCCAGAGAAGCCATCTGGTCCTGGACTTTTATTTTGGGGGAGGTTTTTGATTCTGTTTCAGTCTCTTTAATTGTGATTGGTCTATTCAGATTCTCTATTTCTTCTTGATTCGGTTTTGGGAGGTTGTATGAGTCTAAGACTTTATCTATTTCTTCTAGGTTGTCCAATTTTTTGGCATATAGTTTTTCCATAGTATTCTCTTATAATCCTTTGTATTTCTGTGGTATCCACTGTAATTTCTCCTCTTTCATTTTTAATTTTACTTGAGCCTTCTTTCTTTTTGTTTATTGAGTCTGGCTAAGGGTTTGTCAATTTCTTTTTGTCTTCTCAAAGAACCAGCTCTTAGTTTCATCGATCGTTTCTACTGTTTTTTTTTTTTTTGGTCTCTATTGCATTTATTTCTGCTCTAATTTTTATTATTTACCTCCTTCTGCTGACTTTGGGCTTTGTTTGTTTGTCTTTTTCTAATTCTGTTAGGTGTAGTTTAAGATTATTTATTTGAGTTTTTCTTGTTTATTGAGGTGGGCCTGAATAGCAATGAATTTCCCTCTTAGAACCACTTTTGCTGCATCCCATAAAAGTTGGTATGATGTATTCCATTTTCATTTGTCTCCAGGTATTTTTTTTATTTCTCCTTTAATTTCTTCATTGATCCAATGGCTGTTCAGTAGCATGTTGCTTAGTCTCCACAAATCACATTTGTGACTTTCCCAGCTTTTTCCCTGTAGTTGATTTCTAGTTTCATAGCATTGTGGTTGGAAAAGATACTTGCTATGTCTTCAGTCTTCTTAAACTTATTGAGGCTTGCCTTATTTCCCAACATATAGTTTATCTTTGAGAATATTCCATGTGCACTTGAGAAGAATGTGTATTCTGCTGTTTTTGGATGGAGTGTTCTATATACATCTATTAAGTCCATCTGCTTAAGTGTTTCATTTAAATCCACTATTTCTTTGTTGACTTTCTGTCTGGAAGATCTATGCATTGATGTACGTGGGATGTTGAGATCCCCTACTATTATTGTGTTGCTGTTAATTTCTCCCTTTAGGTCTGTTAATAGTTGCTTTGTATACTTTGGTGCTCCTGTGTTAGGTTCATATATATTCGTAAGCGTTATATCTTCTTGGTGGAATGTCTCTTTTATCATTATATATACTACCCCTGTTTGTCTGTCATTGCATTTTTTTTTTTGAGGAAGATTAGCCCTGAGCTAACTACTGCCAATCTTCCTCTTTTTGCTGAGGAAGACTGGCCCTGAGCTAACATCCATGCCCATCTTCCTCCATTTTATATGTGGGATGCCTACTACAGCATGGCCTTTACCAAGCAGTGCCATGTCTGCACCTGGGATCCGAACTGGTGAACCCTGGGCTGCTGAGAAGCGGAATGTGCGAACTTAACTGCTGCGCCACCGGGCCGGCCCCTCTCATTGCCTTTTTTTATGTTGAAGTCTTTGTCTGATATCAGTATGGCAACATCTGCTTTCTTTTGCTTGCCATTTGTTTGAAGTATTGTCTTCCATCCCTTCGCTCTGAGCCTGTGTTTGTCTTTAGAGCTGAGATGTCTCCTGAAGGCAGCCTATTGTTTGGTCCTGTTTTTTAATCCAGCCAGCCATACTGTGTCTTTTGACTATAGAAATTCAATCCATTTACATTTAGAATGATTGTTGATATATGAGACCTAATACTGCCATTTCATTTCTTGTTTTCCAGGTGTTCTATATTTCCATTGTTTCTTTTCCCTTGTATTTCTGACTGCCATTTCAATTTGGTGATTTTCTGTAATGGTTTCTCAGTTTTCTCTTTATTTCTGATTTGTGTCTCTGCTCTGATTTTTTGCTTAGTGGTTACCATGAGTTTTGTGTAAAACATCTTGTAGATGAGATAGTCCACTTTCTGATAGCCTCGTATCTCCATTAGCCTAAGTAGGTTCCATCTCTATCCTCTTCCTCTTCTAAGTTATTGTTGTCACAAATTGTTCTGTTATGTGTTGTGAGTTTGTGATTAAAATGAAGTGTTTATACTTATTTTTGATGCTTTCCTTCCCTCTACCTTTTATGTCATAATTAAGTGTTTGCTAACCTGTTCTGATAGAGAGCTGTAATTTTCTGATTTTGTCTGTCTATTTATCTCCTTGCTCAAGGCTTTGTAAACCTTTGCCTTTTTGTTTCAGGTATGAGGGCATCCTTGGTCATTTCTTGTAAGGGAGGCCTAGTGGTGATGAACTCCCTCAGCTTTTGTTTATCTGAGAAAGGTCTTGTTTCTCCATCATATCCAAAGGATAGTTTCACTGGATAGAGTATTCTTGGCTGAAAGTTTTTGTCTTTCAGTATTTTGAATCTATCATTCCAATCTCTCCTAGCCTGTAAGGTTTCTGCTGAGAAATCTGTTGAAAGCCTGATAGGGGTTCCTTTGTAAGTTGTTTTCTTCTGCCTTGCTGCCCTTAATATTTTTTCTTTGTCATTGACTTTTGACAGTTTTACTGTTATATGCCTTGGAGAAGCTCTTTTTGCATTGATGTAATTAGGAGTTCTATTGGTTTCATATACTTGTAAGTCGAGCTCTTTCCACAGCTTTGGGAAATTCTCAGCTATTACTTCTTTGCACAATCTCTCTGCTCCTTTTTCTCTCTCTTCTCCCTCTGGAATACCTGTCATTCTTATGTTGCATTTCCTAATTGAGTTGGATATTTCTCAAAGAGTTTCTTCATTTTTTTGGTCCTAGTTTTCTCTCTTCTTCCATGTGAAGCATTTCTATATTTCTGGCCTCTAAATTACTAATTCTGTCCTCCATAATGTCAGCTCTGTTTTTTAAGGTTTCTAGATTTTTTTTTCATCTCATTAAGTGTGTTCTTCATCTCCAGAATTTCTGTTTGGTTTTTTTTTTTTTAGAGTTTCAAGCTCTTTGGTGATGAATTCCTTCTTCTCATTAATTTTATTCCTGAGTTCATTGGACTGTCTTTCTGCATTTTCTTGTAACTCATTGGGTTTGCTTATGACAATTATTTTAAATTCTCTGCCATTTAGATTGTAAATTTCTGTGAATTCAGGATTGGTTTCTGGACACTTGTCATTTTCCTTGCTCTGAAATGTTCTTTCAGTCCTTCATGGTGTTTAGTGAAGTGATCCTTTGCAGGCACATAGTGGTAGTATCAGGTTGCAGATTCCACCTGACACCTCTGGATGGGGGCAGGAACTGTGTCTTCTGAACCCACCCCATCTGCTGGAAGTTGTGCTGATGGGTATTGTCTGCTTCTGCCTGCTGGCTGCAGCCACTTGGTGGGTCACACACACATGCACAGGCACTCTGGTGCAGAACCACTGCCTTGGCTGGGGACAGGCTGAACTGGTGTGCTAGGGGGTGTGGGGTGGGGTTGAGGGGCACCTTTCTTCACTTGCATGGGCCTGCTGTGCACTTATGGGCAGTTTGCCTAGGTTACTATGCTTGGTGGGGTGCCTACATGGTGGCTGAGCCATGCCAATCAGTGTGGAGTGTTCCTGTGGGCTGGGCTGCACATGAAAGTGTTTGTGGCAGGCCTGCCTGCTCCCCTGCCTCCTCTTGTAGTCCTGTGCCAGCTGCTGTGTGAGGACCCGTGACCTAGATTGCAGCCACTGTGGAGGGGCACAGGAGGTGTTCCACTCACCTCCTTCCACTGCTTCCTGGGGATCCAGTACCCCCACCTTCAGGTGTATGGTTGCGTGGATCTCTCAGACATCTTATTGTACTTTGTGGGAAATCCTCTCTTGGTTAATGAATGTCCAGTGGTGGCTTAGGGAGAAGAGACTAAGGGAACAGCTCACTCTTCCATGATGCTGATGTCACTCACCCTCCCCACATTGTTGAAAGACTCTTTGGCTTAAGTAACTTCCAGAGGATTTAAAGAGCAAAAGCCCTGTCCCCTCCCTTCATGTTTTGCTGTTCCCCTTTTAGGAGCTAGACGTTAAAGACTATGACATTCAAAGGCAATTGTGTATATGGGGAAAATTAGAAAGTGACCACACATACCCAAGGAAAGGCTCAGAAAAGACATAAGAAGACTTTAAGTTTATACCTCAGGCTGATCCTCAGCATAGAGACAGCCTACAACAATAAGAAAAAGCAAAAACAATAAACAAAAACAACATAAAACGGGAAACCTTGGGAAGCAGAAGCACATTATTTTCTGAGTCAGTGTGGTAATTCAAAGGTCCAGTGTTCAACAAAAAATCATCAGGCAAACAGAGGAACAGGAAAGTGTGGCCCATTTAAAGGAAAATATTAAACCAATATAAACCATCCCTGAAAGAAACCTAATGGCAGATAAAGAGTACATACAAAGGCTTTAAAAAAACTCTCTTAAAGATGCTCAAAGAAGTAAGGAAGATGAGGAAAAAGTCAAGAGAATGATGTAAGAGCAAAGTGAAAATATCACTAAAGATAAAGGAAACCTAAAAGAAACCAAAAAGAAATTCTGGAGATGAAAAGCACAATAATTGAAACGAAAAATTCACTAGAGGGATTTGAAGGCAGATTTGAGCAGAAAATATCAGTTCATTGAAAATATCAGTGAACTTGAAGATAGGACAATGGAAATTATTGAGGCTGAGGAATAGAAAGAAGAAAGACTGAGGAAAACTGAATGGAGACTAAGGAATCTGTGGGATGCCATCAAGGGAACCAACATACACATAATAGAAACCTCTAAAGGAGACAAGAGAGACAGAAAGGGGCAGAGAGAATATCTGAAGAAATACTGGTTGAAAACTTCCCAAATTTGATGAAAGACATGAACATAAACGTCCAAGAAGCTCAACAAATCCAAGTAAGATAAACTCAAAGAGATCCACAATGAGACACATCATAATCAAAATTTCAAAAATCAAAGAAACAGAGACTCTTGAAAGCAGCAAGAGGGAAGTGGATCATCTCACACAAGGGATAGTCAATAAGATTACTAGCAGATTTCTCATCAGAAACTTTGGAGGCCAGAAGAGGGTGGCTGATATATTCAAAGTGGTAAAAGAAAAAAACTGTCAACCAGAATCCTATTTGGCAAAACCATTGTTCAAAAGTGAGGGATAAATTGACAAGGAAAAGCTGAGGGTGTTCATTACCACTAGACCTGCCCTACAAGAAATGCTCAAAGGAGTCCTGCAGGTTGAAATGATAGGTCACTAGACAGTAACTTGAAGCCACATGGAGAAACAAAGATCTCAGTAAAGGCAAATACATGGGCAATTATACAAGCTACTATTATTGTAACAATTGTTTGTAACTGTACTTTTTGTTTGTTTTTTACATGATTTAAGAAACTAATACATTTTAAGAAAAAAAGCAATTATTAGTGCAAAAGATAATATTACTGTAACTTTGGTTTGTGACTCCAAATCTTGTTTTCTACATAATTTAAGAGACTAATGCATTTGAAAGAATTATTAGTTTATGTTTTTGATCACATAATGTAAATTTTGTGACATCAGTAACCAAAAGGGGTGAGGACAGAGTCGTAAAGGAGCAGAGTTTTGTATGTTATTAAAGTTAAGCTGGTATAAATACAAATTAGAATGTTATAACTTTAGGATGGTGAATGTAATCCCCATGGCAACCACAAAGAAAATAGCTCTAGAATATACACACAAGGAAACAAAAAAGGAATCTAAACTTTTACTAAAAAAAATCAACTAAACACAAAAGAAGACAGTAATGCAGGAAACAAGGGCCAAAAAAGCTAGAAGGTGTATAGAAAACAAATAGCACAAAGATAGAAGTCCCTCATTAGCAGTAATTCCTGTAAATGGAAATAGATTAAACTCTCCCATCAAAAGACAGAGCTTGGTAGAATACATGAAAACACATTACCCAATTATATGCTGTCTACAAGAGACTCACTTGAGATTCAAAGACACAAACTGGTTGAAAATGAAAGGATGGAAAAAGATATTCCATGCACTAGTAACCAATAGAGAGCAGGAGTGGCTACACTAGCATCAGACAAAATAGATTTTAAATCAAAAAAGTTTACAAGAGACAAGGAAGAACATTATCTATTAATAAATAGTTTAATACAGCAAGAAGATATAACAAGTATAAACATTTGCATATGTAATGGCAGACTATTAAAATATATGAAGCAAAAACTGACAGAATTGAAGGGAGAAATAGTTCTACAATAATAGTTGGAGACTTCAATACCCTACTCTCAGTAATGGGTAGGACAACCAAACAGAGATAACTAAGGAAATAGAAGACATAAACAATATGATAAACTGACTGGATCTAACAGAACACATACAGAACCCTCTGCCCAACAAACCCCCCTACATGTTCTTCTCAAGTGCACATGGGACATTTTCCAGGACAGACCATATGTTAGGCCACATAATAAGTCTCAATAGATTTAAAAAGATAGATATCAACAAATAGATTAGAAAATAGATAAAAATAGACAAAAATAGATAAAAAAATAGATATCCAATCACAGCTGGATGAGGTTAGAAATCAATAACAAATGTAAAACTGGAAAATTCACAAAGTCGTGGAAATTAAATAATATACTTTCAAACAACCAATGGATCAAAGAAGAAATCACAAAGGAAGTTAGAAAATACTCAGAGACAAATGAAAACAAAGACACAACATACCAAAATTTATGAGACATAAGAAAGCAGTGCTAACAGGGAAATTCATAGCTCTAAATGATTACATTAGAAAACAAGAAATATCCCAAATCAGCAACCTAAGTTTACAACCTAAGGAACTAGAAAAAGAAGAAAAAACTAAACCCAAAGCAAGCAAATGGAAAGAAATAATAAAGATTAGAGTAGAGATAAATGAAATAGAGTATAGAAAACAATAGAGAAAATTGATGACACCATAAGTTGGTTCTTTGAAAAGATTAACAAAATTGAAAAACCTTTAGCTATGTAGACTAAGAAAAAAGAGAGAAATAAATTACTAAAATCAGAAATGAAAGTGGGCACATTACCACCAATTCTACAGAAATAAAAAGGATTATGAGAGAGTACAATAAACAATTGTATGTCAAAACAAATTGGATAACCTAGAGGAAATGGGCAAACCCCTAGAAAGACAAAACTTACCAAGACTAAATACCAAAGAAACAGAAAATCTGAATAGACCTATAATTAATAAGGAGATTAAATCAGTAATAAATCTCCCAACAAAGAAAAGTCCTGGACCCTCAGTTTCACTGGTGAGTTCTACCAGACATTAAAGGAAGAATCTATCAATTTTTCTCAAACTTTTCTAAAATATTGAAGAAGAGGGAACAGTTCATGACTCATTCTATGAGACCAGCATAACCATGATACCAAAGCCAGACAATGACACTGCAAGAAAACTACTGGGGCTGGCCCCGTGGCCGAGTGGTTATGTTCTTGCGCTCCGCTGCAGGCGGCCCAGTGTTTCATTGGTTCGAATCCTGGGCGCGGACATGGCACTGCTCATCGAACCACGCTGAAGCAGCGTCCCACATGCGACAACTAGAAGGACCCACAATGGAGAATATACAACTACATACTGGGAGGCTTTGGGGAGAAAAAGGAAAAAATAAAAAAAAATAAAATCTTAAAAAAAAAAGAAAACTACTGACCAATATCCCTTACAAACATAGATGCAAAAATTCTCAACAAAATGCTAGCAAACAGAATTCATGAGCATATTAAACAATTACATACCATGAACAAGTAGGATTTATTCCTGGAATGAAAGGATGGTTTGACATACAAAAATCAACCAACGTAATACGCAACATCAACAAAGTGAAGTGAAAAAACCACATAATTATCTCAATTGATGCAGAAAAAGCACTTAACAAAATGCACCCACCCCCTTTTGTGATAAAAACATGCCCCACATGTCACAACTAGAAAGACCCACAACTAAAATATACAACTATGTACTGGGGGGATTTGGGGAGAAAAAGCAGAAAAAAAAAAAAGAGAAGATTGGCAACAGTTGTTAGCTCAGGTGCCAGTCTTTTAAAAAAAAAAAGAATAGAAGGAAACTACTTCAACATAATAAAAGCCACGTATGAAAAACCCACAGCAAACATCATACTCAATGATGGAAAACTGAAAGCTTTTCCTCTAAGCTCTGGAACAAGGCAGGAATGCCTGCTTTCACCACTTCTATTCAACATCGTACTGGAGGTCCAATTAGAGCAATTAGGCAAGAAAAAGAAATAAAATTTATCCAAATTGGAAAGAAAGAAGTAAAATTATCTCTGTCAACAGACGGCGTGATCTTATGTGTAGAAAATCCTAAAGACTTCACAAAATCTCTTAGAACTAATTAATGAATTGAATAAAGGTACAAAGTCAACAAACAAAAATCAGTTGCATTTCTATACATGAACAATGAACAACCGAGAAGGAAATTACAAAAGCAATTCCATTTACAATAGCATTAAAAAGAATAAAATACTTAGAAATTAACTTAACCTAGAAGGCGACAGACTTGTACAATGAAAACTACAGGAAATGGCTGAAAGAAATTAAAGAGGATATAAAGAAATTGAAACACATCCCACGTTCATGGATCAGAAGACTTAATATTGTTAAACGGCAATACTATCCAAAGTGACCCACAGATTCAAAGCAATATGTTAAAATTCCAATGACATATTTTGAAGAAACCCATTCTAAAATTCATATGGAATCTCAAGAGACCGTAAATAGCCAAAACAATCTTGAAAAAGATGAACAAAACTGGAGGACTCACACTTCCTGTTTTCAAAACTTAACTAAAAACCTACAATAATCAAAACAGTGTGGTATTGGCATAAAGATGAGACATATAGATCAATGGAATAGAATAGAGAGCCAAGAAATAAATGCTTGCATGCATGGTCAAATGATTTTTAACAAAATTGCCAAGACCGTTCAATGGGGAAAGGACAGTCTTTTCAACAAATGCTATTGGAAAAACTGGATATCCATAAGCAAAAGAATGAAGTTGGACCCTTATGTAACACCATAGACAAAAACTAACTCAAAATGGACCAAGGACCTAAATGTCAGACCTAAAAGAATAAAATTCTTAGGATAAAAGATAGAACAAAATCTTCATCACATTAGATTTGGAAATGATTTCTTGGATA